>NC_140592.1:171062702-171682758 GCF_964204655.1 Triturus cristatus | reverse complement strand
TGTTGCAACCCAAGAAATTATCGCATCAACATTGAAGCATCATTTGGAACCAGCACATTCCCTGTGATATCGACACATCAACACTGTCTGCACCAAAGCCGTGGACACCTCTCGCCGAGTGTGCAACGCAATGACCTCGACTTACAACACAGCCCCCCCTTGTGTACAAATACTTCAAACATTGCCTTATTAGTTTAGCCTGACTGCTCTTTACCAAGCTACCAGATGGTGAGCCCAGGTAAACTTGTAGTTTGTACTACACTTACCCAGACTAGGATTGTGGTTCCTGCTTGGACAGGGTGCATACTTCTGCCAACCAAAAACCCAATTTCTAAAGGTACACAAACCATAATGTGTTGAAATCGAGTTTCAATAATATTTAATATTTGCACATCACCAAGTAAAGTGCCATGATTTTTTTGATCAAATTAAAATCTTTGGGCCATATGTCCACAGCATTTTTGCAGTCGGAAGCTACCCGATCGGACCCTTTCCAACCTCAGAAACTTATTTACATTTGTTCAAAACACAAATTGCAATTCGGTAATACGTTACCGAATCATAATCTGTATTTGCGATTCAGAATTTTTGGGGCATGCCTTCCAAATTCCGAATCTGAATGGGATGCATTAATGTTTTGCAACTGAAATCCAATTGCAAAACATTAATACTTTACTGACTCTTTGATGGAGGTGGTAACATATTTGCAAATGGGATGGGGTCCAAATGGGACCCATCCCCCTTTCAGAATTGGATTTTTCTTTTGACGAACAGGGACCATTGCCTACTCATAAATTTACTTCAGAATATAATTTTCTTTTTTTAAATGCATCCCCTTTTCCTCTAAGGAAAACGGGCTGCATTCAAAAAATAAAAATATATTGCTTTAATAAAAAGCAATCACAGACATGGTGGTCTGTGACCTCAGCAGGCCCCCAGCCCTGTGATGCCTATCATTCCTTATGGGTCGCAAACTGCACCCTACCTTATTAATATTCATGGGGTAGGTTGATTTGGGATCCACTAGGAATAACTATTTTGACAAGTGTATGTTTTCTTACATCAGGAATTGCGATAAGGTAATCTCAATTCTAGATTTTTGAACATGTGCCAGTTTGTTTCCATCATACCTCAGAATTACAAAAAAATTGTTCTTCATTTGTGCTTTTCTATCTGCTAATATATTTTGAATAATATCTACAGTTCATTTACAGGCATTTACATTTTGTTGTCTGTTGTGTATTACAGGTAGAGAAAGAAAGGTAAACACCAATCTCCAGGTTAAAAGAATAAGCTGCAATTTGACAGAAAGCATAGCCTTGAATTTGACCTCTGTCTGTTATGAACGCACAGTAAATGTGGCAAGATAAAAACACAGCAGCAGATTCACAAAGGGAAACTTACATATTACTGTAAGTTTACACTTTTTCAGTATTCACAAAACTGCATTTTAATAATAAGTTTATGAGTGCGGAGGCTCGGTAGTCGAGGCAGAGAATTCCGCGCATAAACAGATTTGACAGACCTATCTTCTTTTGTGCAGAGTTCGCCACCCAGATGTTTGAGTCTCCCCACTCATAAATATACTATTTTGTGAAAGCGAATGTGAATGCGATACAGGGTCAGGTTTGCGCTATATAACACTCCGTAAAAAAATAAAAATGCTAAAAAAGTATAAACTAACACAAACATGTAAGTTTAAACTTGTGAATCAGGCGTTAAATTAAGGGCACTGTGTTTGCTCATTGACAATCTGAACGGTTTTTTGGGCACTCTACTGCCCCTCCAAACCCCTACTTCCAGCGCCTATGGACATTAGCTAAGCTGAAGTCCTTCGTTCAAGCCTCCAATGTAACTAATGTCTGCATCATGACATCTAGAGAAGTAGTAGGGGCTTGCTTACCATGTCAAGATTGGCTAAACACCTATTTTAACTGACAGACATTGATTCTTAGAATCAGGATCAGCAAACATTGTCAGTGGCAGATGGAAATTGCAATTGGTGAAAATCTGAAGGTGACTAGAGTTTCAGAAGTCATCAGTTTAGAGCAGAAGTGGGAACATGTGTGTGGAAGACTTTGGAAATATTGCCAAACCCAGAGAACTCGAAATTGGTGGTTATTCATGAGCATTCCCAGTGCATTTCTCATCAAAAAGACACATGTATACTTGCTGTAAAAAGGTTTTGAGAAAGGGAAAGATTTTCAAACTTCTCCGTATTTTCAGGGGTTGCAGGTGAACGAATTTCTTCACCTGATAACATGTTTTTCATTCGAAGAAGAGAACACCGGCCCATTTCATTTTTACACTGAATCTGTAGACAAGATGCAAGCATAGATCTGGGGGATACCAGTGAGCCTGGCCGTGCCCAGTTGTAATCATGGTTATTTTTTGTAATCTTCAAAAAATAATGAATCTAAAAAAATGATAGATCTAAATTAGAGAACGACAAATAAACACCAATCTCCATGTTAAAAGATTAAGCAACAATTTGACAGAAGACATAGCCTGACATTTGACCTCTGTTAAATTACATTTACCCATATTTTTTGATAATATGCTCCCAAGTTTTTAAAATAATACTTATGACAATAGTAAGACTGATTTCAAGTTGTAGGTTTGATGAAGCCCTTCAGCCTTAAGGAAATAAGCCCCATGAGCCGCAGCTCTTAGGAGGAATTCATTAGAAGCAGATGTGGGGCTAGGCGGTGAGTGTGTTCTACAAATTAGCAACAACTTGTAGCTGGGAAATGTCTCCAACTGTTGCCAAAAAATGAAGACATCCGAGGAACATGAGATCATTGGCAGCAAATCAGATAGAATGCAGTCAGGAGAATGCAGCACCCAATGAAATCCGAGTTGGGATGAGTAAACAAAGGAATTGTAGAGAAAGTATTTCTCGTAAAAAGGTCTCTCCAGTCCCCTGAACCCCATGCTACTAAAATCATCTGCACTGCTGCTAGGAAAGAAAACTGCATATGCAAAGGGAACTGAAATAAACATATCTATGAGTTTGACTAACTGTAGGACTGGTCTGGTATCAGGCAATTGGCTGAGAACTGAAAATCCACCGGTTTCTGAGCGAAGCACCAAATCCAGAGGAGAATCTACCAGTGGAATGGAGGTAAAGCCTCACAGTGGATTAGCACTTCCTCCAGACTTTGGGGGATGATCTGTTACCATCCAACCGCACGCCCTACTCTTAAAAAAGCTGCATGTGTGCGAAATCAATGCGAAACAAAAACACAGAGACCCTCGTTATAAACGGTGCAGGACTGCCGGATGCTAATTACACACCGATAATTAGAGACACTGGAACACAGTGGTGGCTCCTCCACTGAGGTGGAGGAGCATCGCGTCACTGCTTTTAGGCAGTATAAATAAAGGAAAAATAAAATGATAATAACTCTAAGTTATTATCATTTAATGTTTTCCTTGTTGCAGCAGGTTTGCGGGCGGGCTGCTCTGCTGACAGAGCAGGGGAGGAGTGGTATGCATTCCCTAAGTGCGCATGAATGTTTGGCCGGCCATCTGGGGCCGGCCAAATAGTCATGCACACTTTGCATGTTCTCCACTCCACTGAATTACACCTGAGTAGAGTACATCCCCAGGCTCCCAGTCCCTTTCTGAGTGCCGAACCACAGTGCTCAGACCAATAAAAACACTGCATTTCAGCATTGTGGTTGGCTCAGGGGAGCCTGGGTGCTCTGTCCCTGTTCCAGGAGAGACGACAATGGAGAGAGCTGCAAGACGCGGCGAGGAGGTATGTTCTTTTTTTCTTTCCCCCACTCCACCCCCGCCCTCCCACCCCCGATCTCTGCCAGCCGCCACTGAAACAGATGTACTATTCACATTCGCTGTATGCCTTCTGAATATCAAACTCACAACATCAGTGGGACAGAATATCAAGGGCAAAATATCGAAATGAAAATATCAACAGGTAAGTCTAGATTTGCGGTAGCTAACTCCTCATATATGTACCTAAAAAGTACACATATCTTCAAGGTACGTAGATGTGGAGTTAGGAATAATAAATCTATGCTTTTCTATAGGCGCCTACCATTTTGATAGCTTGGCCCTCAATATCCTGTCCTGGATATTCCTATAGCATGATATTGTTGATATTTAGTAGTACAATCCCATTCGCATATCGGGATGTGTAAATTCCACACCGACTGGTTTATGAATGGGATTGCAATTTAGAATGTCACCTCTATACTAATAGGTGGCATCACAAATTGAACATTTGCATTTGGTCACAAAGCGCCCTGCGTAATGAATATCAATTAGGTCGGTCGCAGTCTGTGACCCCCTGTAATTGGCTGCAAATGCAGGGATGAGAGCCTGCAAGAGACAGCAGATCTCAATTCCTGCTTCAGCATTCGCAAATGGGAAAGAATTTTTAAAAAGTGGTTTATGTCCAACAAAGGGACCCCTACTGCTTAACAATAATTTCCCCTTTAGGAACACTTGGGGAAGAGCAGATGGATGCTTTCTGGACCACTGCCTGCTTCCACGAGGCGGTGGGCACCACTCCCAAAGGTGAAGGTGTCCCATGGAGATGGCTTCAACTCTCAGAGTGAGATACCACTAACCGAGGTTGTGGTATCTGACCAAAGGTGTGCAAGCACAAAGCACTGATGCATTCCTTTCTGAATTGCAGACAGGAGCGGAGGCCTCTTTCATGTTCTCCCATCTGCGACTCAGACAAGATTGCAGAACCTTTTTAATAGGTCAGAAAGACATTTCTGATTCATTTAAGGGATTTTGTAAATAGTAAAAAACAGCATTTCACAGTTCCAACCCCTGAGATTTTTACCTTGCGGGCTTTTTCACACAGAGAATACGCTTTACATCAGGCCCACTGTGTTTTATGATAATTCAAAGGGTTCCAATAGCTGCAGTTTTCCACTCATGAATCAGGAATTAACCAGGGGTGTTTATGCACCAATTCTTAATTTTCTTTCACCCGCGTTAGGGCCTTTTTTGTCGTGCACATTTCACAGGTTTTTCCAGACCAAACGTGAACATGGAAACATTTTAAGGTTCGATTTTGCCTCAGTAATTGTAAACTTTGTTTTCCCTCGTCCCCTGGCCCCTAGCCCTCAGCCACGACCACCTCCTACTCCCCTCTAACCCATATTTGGCCAGGCAACGTCTACTGATTCCAGTAGATATTTTATGCAGAGAACTAATTTGAAAGGCAGAATGTGCTGACTGCATTCGATCTGTATCTGCTAGTAGAACTGTTGTGAAAACATATCACCGCCTTGCCATTATCAGTAACATGTTATCATCAAACCTGCATAGGAATAGAACATAGAATTAGAGCCGCCATGGATAATCCTTATTTTTCTCTATATTTGGTTTAGATGCATTCAAAATAATGGGTGATCTTACAGATGACATTTTCGCAGGCACAACAATAAAGGGACTGAAGGCTTCACTGCACTGGCAAAGAAAACAGTGGTAATAAGTGAGGGATTCACTTCTGTTTGCTAAACACACTGTTGTGAAAACATATATTCAGCTTAACCCCTTCGCTGCCAGGCCTTTTCCCCCTCCTGTGTCAGGCCTTTTTTTGGCTATTTGGGGTAGTGCGCGCTTAGGCCCCTGTAACTTTTTGACCACATTAGGTATCCACGCCAAATTTGCGTCCTTTTCTTCCAACATCATGGGGATTCTAAAGGTACTCAGGGTTTGTGGATTCCCCTGGAGGGGTCACAGAAAAGAGCCAAAATACAGCAAAATTTTGGTTTTTTTTGGAAAAATTGGAAAAACGGGCTGCAAATGAAAGCATCTGGGTTTTTCCCTGCAACTGTTATCAAAAAAGGGTTTGTGGGGTTGGAATCACCATTTTCCCAGCTTTTCGGGGATACTTGACTTTTGTCAGAAACCCAACATTTTTTACACAGTTTTGGCATTTTTCTGGGACATAGCCTATTTTTGCTATTTTTTGTGCTTTTGACCTCCTTCCAGTTAGTGGCAGAAATGGGTACAAAAGCAATAGTGGATCCTGGAAAGCTATACATTTTCGAAAAGAAGACAACATTCTGAATTCAGCAAGGGGTCATTTGTGTAGATCCATCAAGGTTTTTTTATAGAAACAAACAGTTAAATGTAGGATAAATTGAAATTTAGTTGAAAAAGACAGCCTTTTGTGTCAACGTTTTCACCTGTAACTTCTTCTAATTATGACAGCTCTTTGAAAGCAATATACCGTTGCATCCGCTGGACATTACTGGTTGTGGGGATATATAGGACTTGTAGGTTCACCAAGAACCAGACGAACCCAGAGCCAAAAACTGAGTAATAACTTGCAATGGTTTTTTAGTGCCCGCGACAGGAAACGGCGCAAAACGCAACGTGGTCACACCTCCATTTTGCAGTGAAAAATGACCCTTTTTTGGCAAAGTGACTAGCTGTAGTTTTTGAACCCTAGCTCTGCCGGCACCTAGGGAAACCTAGCAAACCTATACATTTTTGAAAACTAGACACCCAGGGGAATCCAGGATGGGGTGACTTGACTGCCTCCCACCATGGTCTGTTACCCAGAATCCCTTGCAAACGTAAAAAAATGACAAAAAAAACACATTTTCCCCACATTTCTGGGATGGAAAGTTCTGGAATCTGCGTGGATCCACAAATTTCCACCCACCCCGCGTTCCCCAAAGTCCTACGAGAAATATGGTACCTCACTTGTGCGGGTCGGCCTAGTGCCCGCGACAGGAAACGGCGCAAAACGCAACATGGTCACACCTCCATTTTGCAGTGAAAAATGACCCTTTTTTGGCAAAGTGACTAGCTGTAGTTTTTGAACCCTAGCCCTGCCGGCACCTAGGGAAACCTAGTAAACCTATACATTTTTGAAAACTAGACACCCAGGGGAATCCAGGATGGGGTGACTTGACTGCCTCCCACCATGGTCTGTTACCCAGAATCCCTTGCAAACGTAAAGAAATGACAAAAAAAACACATTTTCCCCACATTTCTGGGATGGAAAGTTCTGGAATCTGCATGGATCCACAAATTTCCACCCACCCCGCGTTCCCAAAAGTCCTACGAGAAAAATGGTACCTCACTTGTGCGGGTCAGCCTAGTGCCCGCGACAGGAAACGGCGCAAAACGCAACGTGGTCACACCTCCATTTTGCAGTGAAAAATGACCCTTTTTTGGCAAAGTGACTAGCTGTAGTTTTTGAACCCTAGCCCTGCCGGCACCTAGGGAAACCTAGCAAACCTATACATTTTTGAAAACTAGACACCCAGGGGAATCCAGGATGGGGTGACTTGACTGCCTCCCACCATGGTCTGTTACCCAGAATCCCTTGCAAACATAAACAAATGACAAAAAAAACACATTTTCCCCACATTTCTGGGATGGAAAGTTCTGGAATCTGCGTGGATCCACAAATTTCCACCCACCCCGCGTTCCCCAAAGTCCTACGAGAAAAATGGTACCTCACTTGTGCGGGTCGGCCTAGTTCCCGCGACAGGAAACGGCGCAAAACGCAACCTGGTCACACCTCCATTTTGCAGTGAAAAATGACCCTTTTTTGGCAAAGTGACTAGCTGTAGTTTTTGAACCCTAGCCCTGCCGGCACCTAGGGAAACCTAGCAAACCTATACATTTTTGAAAACTAGACACCCAGGGGAATCCAGGATGGGGTGACTTGACTGCCTCCCACTATGGTCTGTTACCCAGAATCCCTTGCAAACGTAAAAAAATGACCAAAAAAACACATTTTCCCCACATTTCTGGGATGGAAAGTTCTGGAATCTGCGTGGATCCACAAATTTCCACCCACCCCGCGTTCCCCAAAGTCCTACGAGAAAAATGGTACCTCACTTGTGCGGGTCGGCCTAGTGCCCGCGACAGGAAACGGCGCAAAACGCAACGTGGTCACACCTCCATTTTGCAGTGAAAAATGACCCTTTTTTGGCAAAGTGACTAGCTGTAGTTTTTGAACCCTAGCCCTGCCGGCACCTAGGGAAACCTAGCAAACCTATACATTTTTGAAAACTAGACACCCAGGGGAATCCAGGATGGGGTGACTTGACTGCCTCCCACCATGGTCTGTTACCCAGAATCCCTTGCAAACGTAAAAAAATGACAAAAAAACACATTTTCCCCACATTTCTGGGATGGAAAGTTCTGGAATCTGCGTGGATCCACAAATTTCCACCCACCCCGCGTTCCCCAAAGTCCTACAAGAAAAATGGTACCTCACTTGTGCGGGTCGGCCTAGTGCCCGCGACAGGAAACGGCGCAAAACGCAACGTGGTCACACCTCCATTTTGCAGTGAAAAATGACCCTTTTTTGGCAAAGTGACTAGCTGTAGTTTTTGAACCCTAGCCCTGCCAGCACCTAGGGAAACCTAGCAAACCCAGACATTTCTGAAAACTAGACACCCGGCGGCTTCCAGGGAGGTATGGCTTGCGTGGATCCCCCAACGTTTCCTTACCCAGAATCCCCTCCAAACCTCAATTTTAGCTGAAAAAAATCACTTTTTTCACACATTTTGGGGTGGGAAAGTAGTGGCATCACCGGGCTCACAGAAATTTACCACCACCCAGCGTTCCCCCAGGTCTCCCGGTAAAAATGGTGCCTCACTTGTGTGGGAGGCCCAAGTACCCGCGGCAGGCAAGGGCCCAAAACGCAGTGAGGCGACATCAAAATGGCCTGTCGCAAAACCACCTGGTTTTGCAAGGGGGGTCACTTAGGTTTTTGGCCCGGTGCTCGACGGCCATCTAGGGAAACCTACCAAACCCACGCATTTCTGAAAACTAGACACCCGGCGGCTTCCAGGGAGGTATGGCTTGCGTGGATCCCCCACCGTTTCCTTACCCAGAATCCCCTGCAAACCTCAATTTTTGCTGAAAAAATCACCATTTTCACACATTTTGGGGAGGGAAAGTAGTGGCATCACCGGGCTCACACAAATTTACCACCACCCAGCGTTCCCCCAGGTCTCCCGGTAAAAATGGTGCCTCACTTGTGTGGGAGGCCCAAGTACCCGCAGCAGGCAAGGGCCCAAAACGCAGTGAGGCGACATCAAAATGGCCTGTCGCAAAACCACCTGGTTTTGCAAGGGGGGTCACTTAGGTTTTTGGCCCGGTGCTCGGCGGCCATCTAGGGAAACCTACCAAACCCATGCATTTCTGAAAACTAGACACCCGGCGGCTTCCAGGGAGGTATGGCTTGCGTGGATCTCCCAACGTTTCCTTACCCAGAATCCCCTGCAAACCTCAATTTTTGCTGAAAAAATCACTTTTTTCACACATTTTGGGGTCTAAGTGACCCCCCTTGCAAAACCAGGTGCTTTTGCGACAGGCCACTTTGATGTCGCCTCACTGCGTTTTGGGCCCTTGCCTGCCGCGGGTACTTGGGCCTCCCACACAAGTGAGGCACCATTTTTACCGGGAGACCTGGGGGAACGCTGGGTGGTGGTAAATTTGTGTGAGCCCAGTGATGTCACTACTTTCCCACCCCAAAATGTGTGAAAAAAGGGATTTTTTCAGCAAAAATTGAGGTTTGCAGGGGATTCTGGGTAAGGAAACGTTGGGGGATCCACGCAAGCCATACCTCCCTGGAAGTCGCCGGGTGTCTAGTTTTCAGAAATGCGTGGGTTTGGTAGGTTTCCCTAGATGGCCGCCGAGCACCGGGCCAAAAACCTAAGTGACCCCCCTTGCAAAACCAGGTGGTTTTGCGATAGGCCATTTTGATGTCGCCTCACTGCGTTTTGGGCCCTTGCCTGCCGCGGGTACTTGGGCCTCCCACACAAGTGAGGCACCATTTTTACCGGGAGACCTGGGGGAACGCTGGGTGGTGGTAAATTTGTGTGAGCCCGTGATGCCACTACTTTCCCACCCCAAAATGTGTGAAAAAAGTGATTTTTTCAGCAAAAATTGAGGTTTGCAGGGGATTCTGGGTAAGGAAACGTTGGGGGATCCACGCAAGCCATACCACCCTGGAAGCCCCCGAGTGTGTAGTTTTCAGAAATGTATGGGTTTGGTAGGTTTCCCTAGATGGCCAAAAAGACAGTTGACCCCCTTGCAAAACCAGAACGTTTTGACATTGTTTCTACAACGTGAGAATTTTGGCACAATATTGCATGGACAATGTGACCGATATTTTGAGGTTTGCAGGACATTGAGGATAAAAAACCTTTTTGGAATTCACAAGAGAGACATCACCATGAACTGCCATGGGTTTACGACAATATCTACAGTTGGTGGGTTATTCTTACATGGAACATACACCTTGGCAGAGAAACTAAAAAGACAAAGAATCCTGCACAGCCACCTATTCCTCAAACACACACACATACTGGTTGGATTTGGCACGAGGGCGAGTGATGGTTCAGTATATTAAATTTTATTAACAAGAGATTATACAAAAATGAAATGCACTGTCAATAATTCAATGGAGAAAAAACTGAACCAATGAATTACAGCTCGTGAGCTGTAAAGCCATGGCAAGGCACCAACCGCTTTACAGGCCATTCACACACCTTTCATACGTGATACACACAAGACCATTCGCACCACCAGGCACAAAAACAACACATTACAAAATTCACAAAAGGGACAAGGTACACCCTGCTTCAGAAAGGCAAATATTACTGCACAGCCATCTAATCCTCAAGCACACACACATACTGGTTGGATTTGGCACGAGAGTGAGTGATGGTTCAGAATATACAATTGTATTAGCAAGTGATTTCACAAAAATGAAATGCACTGTTAATAATTGAAAGGGCGAGAAACTGAACTATTGACTCACAGCTCGTGAGCTGTAAAGCCACGACAAGGCACCAACCTCTTTACAGGCCATTCATACACCTTTCATACGCGTGAGACATACAAAACCATTCATACCGCCAGCCGCGGGCCCATCACATAACAAAACTCACACCAGCACACAGCGCCATTCAAGGGCCCATCACTTTCACACGCCCACATTCCTGACACAGCAACTACACAAGCAGATGGATTGCGTGGAGTGGCACTCAGCTAGCAGTGTGTGTAGTGACCAGCAGCAAGTCACTACTCACACAGCCAGCCGAGCGCCAGTCCACGCACACCGCTAGCCGAGCACCAGTCCACACACACCGCTAGCCAAACACCAGTCCACGCACACCGCTAGCCAAGCGCCAGTCCATGCACACCGCCAGCCAAGCACCAGTCCACGCACACCGCCAGCCAAGCACCAGTCCACACACACCGCCAGCCAAGCACCAGTCCACACACACCGCCAGCCAAGCACCAGTCCACACACACCGCCAGCCAAGCACCAGTCCACGCACACCGCCAGCCAAGCACACCGCCAGCCAAGCACCAGTCCACGCACACCGCCAGCCAAGCACCAGTCCACGCACACCGCCAGCCACGCACCAGTCCACGCACACCGCCAGCCAAGCACCAGTCCACGCACACCACCAGCCAAGCACCAGTCCATGCACACCGCCAGCCAAGCACCATTCCACGTACACCGCCAAAGAAGTGCCAGTCCACACACACTGCCAACACATTTAGGATTTTTTTAGACAAAAATAAAAACACATACAAATCACAAATAGATACAAATCTACAAACACAAAATCAGAAACTAAACACATTGCACTAACGCCAACCTTGAAACAGAATCAAATTTTTCAAAGAATACAAACCAATCAGTTAACTTTACCACTCATGATTGCTCCCAAAAATTCTTTTGTGTATGGTACGCTCTAAAACAAGCAGGGACACACAGCCCAGGTTTAGATGGACAGTCGGAGCAGTACATACGAGACTCCTTCCGCTTATCTCTTCGCCAACAGACTCTACATCTCCTAGTGGGAAAATCTTTTGCCGGTGTGGGAGGGATGAAATCAGGAAAGTGGCGATCTTTCAATCGAACCACATCCTCCACCATTCCAAATCTAGGAACACTTGCCTGTTCCACAACAACAAGGCTAGCTATCACAGAGTGCTGAAACTGAAGAAATGTCAACTTTGACGCAGGAGAACACTCCTTGAACACAATAAAAGCATTGAACATTGCTAATTCGAAGAAATGGATGGCCAACTTCTTATACCAAACATAAGCCTTCCGAATAGCAGAGTAAGGTTCCAACCTCTGATCTACTCTGTAAACACCACCCATGTGCTTATTGTAGTCTAGAATGCACACAGGTTTGCGCACTTCAGCAACCTGACCCCAAACAGCCACAGGTGAAGTACTCTCATCATGGATGGTAGTCAGCATGTACACATCCCTCCTGTCCACAAATGTTACAGCTAGTAGTTCATCACTACGCAAGGAACTGCACTGCCCCCTCTGAAGTTTTTTGCAAACAAGCTCTTTCGGATAAGCTTTACGGTTAGAGCGGATTGTGCCACATGCAAAAGTGTCCACTTTATACAATTCCTTAAATAATTGCACAGCAGTATAGAAGTTATCAAGGTACAAATGGTGGCCTCTGTTAAACAGTCTCCTAGCAAGATCCCACACAATTTTCTCTGCAACTCCAAAAGTGGACGGACAACCTGGGGGGTCTATAGCAGAATCTCTACCAGTGTACACACGAAAATTAAAAACATATCCTGTCCTACTCTCAGACAACATATACAGCTTAATTCCATAGCGTGCCCTCTTGCTAGGGATGTACTGCCTAAAAACCAAACGGCCCTTGAACAAGACCAAAGACTCATCAATAGATATTTCTTTCCCTGGAGTATAGATCTCAGAAAATCGATCCACAAAGTGATCAAGAACGGGCCGAATCTTAAAAAGACGGTCACAGTCAGGGTGATCTCGTGGCAACGCCATAGAATTATCAACAAAATGCAGCATACGTAGCAAAAGTAAATACCGATTACGAGTCATAACTGCAGGAAATATGGCAGTTGCCAACAAGGGGCTAGTAGACCAATATGAAGCCAAGGTTGGCTACCTTACCACACCCATCAATAAAGTCAAACCCAAAAACTTCTTAATCTCTTCCAGATATGTGGGAGTCCACCGGGTAGCTCTAGACTGGGGCCTAAGTTTATCGCTGTTGTTCCTCAAAAACTGTTCAGCATACAAATTCGTCTGCTCAACAATCTCACCCAAAAATACATCATCCATAAACAAGTGAAAAAACTGTATAGGCAAAAAGTTTTCACAATTCACTGTACACCCTGCATCACCGCTAAAGGCAGGCAACACCGGCTGCACCATGTTTGGATCAACCCAAAGTCCAGCACTTCCAGTAGGAAGCCTAGCAGCCTCAGACTGCAATGCAGATGCCTCTTGCACCATCGGCACAGCAGTTTCCTCCTCTAAGACAGGCACTTCATCCGCACTGAGAGTTGCTTCATCCACACCAAGAGTACCTTCATCTGCACTGAGAGTACCTTCATCATCCGATGATTCCATGTTGAGTGAAAACTCACTGCCAGAATCTTCCCCTCCCTCCTCTCCCTCAGACGCACTGTCAGTCTCATAATCATGCTCAGAGGAAGATTCAAGAAGCATACCGACCACCTGTTGAGCAGTCATTCTACAGCTAGCCATATTGCTTACTAATAAAGGTAACTTGTCAACAACAACAAACTCTTTGTAAAATAAGTAAGAAGCAAAAAGCACCTTTATCAAAAACTCAAATATACTCCAAAACAATACCACTCACTTGCCAGAGGCAGCTAAACTACTCACCACCACCAACTCTGTACAGACACAGTATGGATCAACAATATCCCACTAAAAAAGAAAGAGAAAAGCAATTACACATAAGACTATGCAAAACTGCAGAACAGCCACCGTCGAAAAGCTTTAGACTAGAATAAAAAGAAGAAAAAAAACTTTATTGTAACATATGCATATAATGCTCTAGACCATCACGTACTGCGCAAAATGTATTGCTTGACCCTCCCACTTTCAAAAAGGAAAGATCGATGGCCCAATCCTTTACAAGCAACGCGGCGAGAATCTGGAACTGAGCCTCAGCTCCGGACCACCCCCTCCCTCTTCCCAGTCCTTCAAAACTAACCTCAAAGTTCTCCTCCTGCAAAGACACTTCCAAACTTAATTCACACCCTCTCTATTGTGTGAAGGAAGTCTTTACATTATAGGAAATTCTGTTCTCCATGCCCGTAGAAGTGCCTACCCAGTGTGTTCCTGTGTTTTGCGTGTCTGCCATTTATTGCACTTTTATACCTCTACTTGTACTTTGTACTCTTTTGTATGTTGACACCACTACAGTACACCTGCTTGTGCTAAGACATCAAGCCTTCTAAGGTCTAGTGGGGCCTTCTACGGTGTAGCATGGGAATGTGCTCCCTCAGTACAGTGGTGTGGTGGACTGGTCATGAATGCAGAACCCGGTTCCCCATTTCCAAATTCAACAGCTCCGGCCATAGTGCCACATCCCCACTGAACGCCATACTTGCCCACTGAGAGAAACTCGCACTGCCTTCAGCTATAACCTAATTGTGCTCGCTATAAACACTTGGATGTGGCTCAATTCAAATTATGCACTTGATAAGAGTAATACACTGCCTAAAAAAAAAAAACACTCCTAGGGAATGCAAAGCATGTGCAATGTAAGCAGAAACAACATGGTTACCTAAACGATCTCTCACTAACTATTCAGAAATCAGCGAGGGGTTTCACCGGAAAAGTTATGGACATGACTAGAGGGCCCTGAAGGGAACCGTTTCACTGTCCATTGCTTACATCCTTACAAAACATAAGCAGTATGGTAGACCACATCCATAAAAACAGAACCATGGTGCACATTGTGTTTTCCAATTCACCCATCAACCAGGTATTGCAGTACCTCCAGAAATGGTACACTCTCCCACCCTAGAAACAACAATGCTGTTCAAAGGAAGACGAGAAAACGAAAGTAGCAATATACTGGCAAACTCTGATGCTGGTGTACTTGGATGCAAATAAAAACAATCTGGCCACTTGGCAACCCCTCTGTCTTACTTTATTTCGCCCCCCCTGGGAACAACAATACTGTTCAAAGTTAGACGAGAAAACGAAAGTCGCACTGCACTGGCAAACTCTGATGCTGGTGTACTTGGATGCAAATAAAATCAATCTGGCCACTTTGCAATCCCTCTGTCTAACTTTATTTTGCCCCCGGGGAACAACAATGCTGTTCAAAGGAAGACCAGAAAACGAAAGTAGAGCTTCACTGGAAAACTATGTGATGCTGATGTACTTGGATGCACATAAAATCAATCTGGCCACTTTGCAACCCCTATGGCTTACTTTATTTCGCCCCCCCTGGGAACAACAATACTGTTCAAAGGAAGACAAAAAAACGAAAGAAGCACATCACTGGCAAACTCTGATGCTGGTGTACTTGGAAGCAAATAAAATCAATCTGGCCACTTTGCAACCCCTCTGTCTTACTTTCTTTCGCCCCCCCTTGGTACAACAATGCTGTTCAAAGTTACACGAGAAAACGAAAGTCGCACTGCACTGGCAAACTCTGATGCTGGTGTATTTGGATGCAAATAAAATCAATCTGGCCACTTTGCAACCCCTCTGTCTTACTTTATTTCGCCCACCCTGGGAACAACAATACTGTTCAAAGTTAGACGAGAAAACGAAAGTCGCACTGCACTGGCAAACTCTGATGCTGGTGTACTTGGATGCAAATAAAATCAATCTGGCCACTTTGCAATCCCTCTGTCTAACTTTATTTTGCCCCCGGGGAACAACAATGCTGTTTAAAGGAAGACCAGAAAACGAAAGAAGCACTTCACTGGCAAACTCTGATGCTGGTGTATTTGGATGCAAATAAAATCAATCTGGCCACTTTGCAACCCCTATGGCTGACTTTATTTCGCCCCCCACCCCCATCCCACGCTAGCAGCACCCATCACACAGAAAACGAGACAAAACCGAAAACGAGCGTTTATTTTTTGGATCCATTTCACCTAAAAGCCCCTGCACTTGGACGATCCAAGCGCAGGAACAAAGCGGAGCCTACATAAAAACATTTCTACCCCCCCCAACATTGTGCCCCCACCCTACCTAACCCACCGATGCAATAATACCCCCTCCCCAGCCCCAAAACTGACCTTTACTCTCCGACGCGCAGGAAGCAAATGGCTTCCTGCGCCTCGGAGAGCAAAGGGGAAGCCTCCAGTGACGTCAGCGCGGCTCGCGCGCTGACGTCATTGATGACGCGGGCGGGGGGGGCGGGGGGAGGCAGGGGAAGGTCTTCCCGTGCCTCCCCAGTAAAAAAAAAAAATCAACGAATCACGGGGGGAGCGCCAGCGCTTCCACCAAGGGTGGGTCCCATGACGAGCTGGACTCGTCATGGGCACAGCGCGACTGTGCTCCATGACGAGTCCAGCTCGTCATGGGCACAGAAGGGGTTAATAATAATACTAGGATTGCATCATCAAACCCATGACAAATACAGAGCGAGCTGTTGGACATCTGATGAGTGTGTGTCTATGATGTAGTCGTCACTTTTGCATTACTGAGGGCGGGCAGGTGAGCAAGGCTGCCTCCCGTGCCGGATGAACTCTATAAGCAGTAAAACTGCGGCCCGATTGCTACAGAAAGGAAGTAACACAATGTCACTCCATCTATGTCTGCAAAAAGTTTTGTCTTGCTCTGAACAACATCACTCCTGGCTATTTTTCTTGGGGTGATTTATCACTTTGAGACGAGCACAGGTGATTAACGTCAGGTGAGCAATGGAATGTTCCCATGTTCATCATTAATGTTCGGAAAACCTTGCATAACTTTCTCAGGAATTTGAGATTGATCTAAGATTACCTCTTTTAGGTCTGTGCTACAGAAAGCTTTAGTTGTAAAGGTAATATTTATTATTCACATTGAGGGGCCGATTCCGATCTGGGTCGGAAGGGCACTGAACGCGATCCAGCCGGAAAAACTACGAGCCGTACGCGTGTTTTCTGCCCGACTCATACAGCTGTACGAGCGAGCAAGTACGATGCGAGCTACTTGAAATTCACCGACCGCTCCGTACGTCTCGGTCGGAAGCTAACCGTGGCGTGCAATAGATGCGATTTACGACCGAGCCAGTACGATGCACACGTCGGACAGCCTGTGTGAGCCGGAGTGTCCTGCTCGTAAAACGTCCGGGTCATTGCCATTGGGGGTCCGCGTCAGACCCCCTGTCAGCCGCAGCCCTACGATTCGGACACAGGGTGAGACCCAAGGGTACCCCCAACACAGGCATGTACGGTGCGGATGGCACCGACGCGTACCCACTGTAGGGGGCACCCTTGCACGAGAAAAACCCATTCAGTCAATGGGAGCCCATGTACGCGTCGTATGACCGGCTCCCGTGGACTTCTATGGGAGTCCGACCGGAAACGGCCGCATCGTACTTGCTCGGTCTGACTGCAGGACTCCGGCTCGGTCGGAAAACACTCCGGATCCGGCTCGGTTGGAGTGCTTTCCGACCCGGATCGGAATCGGCACCTGAATTGGAATGGGTTTTGGCATCAGTTCCTTGCCCGTGATTAGATTGTTTTGCTGCCTATCTTACTACCCTGCTACTAATTCAATGGCTTACATCCCCATTTTTGTGTTTGACCCACCCATGAGCATTTTACTTTTATAGTTTTCTGAATGATTCTGTTGTACCCTTTTACTACATACCTTAGTGGACTCTTTTATTATATAAAATGTAGCAGTCTATTGAAATACATGTGCTTCCTAGCTCTCTTCAGCGACCTCCCCAACCTTCTCTCTTTTCATGCTCTCTCAATCCACTGTTTCAGAATGCACACCGCCCCCTACCCAACATGTTCATATCCAAATCTTGTGTTAAAATGATTATTTTTGTTTTATATACACACACACACACACTCACAACCAGGCATGCATGCATGCATGCACACACACTCACACACACACACACACAAATATATTTAAGAGAAGCCTGCAGTTTCAAAGTGTAGCTGGGCCCCTTGCTCGCTTTTTTGTACTTCATGCAACTTTTTGAAACTTTTTTTGCATTGTAATTCACCAACCTAACATGGTAGTCCACCCCTTCAATTTAGTAAATAAAAAATGGCCACCTGTGTCATGAGAGGCATAACTGCTTCATGATGCACACATACACATTTGTCATGCAACATGCATCAGTCGTATGCTCTACCACCACAGACAACCCCCCCCTTCAAGGGGCACCTCAAATTCCAACTCCGAACAAACAGAAAAACCACCATTAGGGGCACCCTTGCCTACAGACCTTTGCGACCTTGCCCTGCCTTCTTCAACGCCATCCCCAACTTTATCGTCCATATCACCACCTGCTCAAATCTGTACATCTTCCTAGGAGACCTCAACTTCCCCCTTGAAAATACCAACGGAGCCGTCAAGGCCGACCTCCTAAAAAGTATGGCCAATCTCAGACTCAAACAGCTGGTTGCTGACCCCACCCACAACGAAGGACACATGCTTGACTATCTTCTCAGCCAGCAACAGACTAAAGTACACCCACACTGAGGAGCACACTTGGACCGGCCAACGCTGTGTCCACTTCATCATCTCGGAATCCCCAAACACCCTGCATCAAATGCCATGGGACACGGTGCAGCTCGGCAAAGGTATCAGAGCAACAATGGACCAACTCCTGCCTACCCACCACCATCGAAGAGACAGAACAAGTGGCAGACAACTTTGCAAACTGGAACACAGCAAGCGCTGACAAAGTCACACCAAAGAAACCCACTAACCCCAAGAAACGAACACGACACCCCAACTGGTTCATGGCAGAACTGAAAACCCAGAAATCTGACTGCATACAGAAGGAAAGAAGATGTAGCACCAGTAAGGACAGAAAACACTTCAAAGACACCCTCAACCAATACCATCACTTCCTGTAAAACACCAAGAAGACTACCTTAGCCACCTGCATCAAGGACAGCTCCAACAACAGCAAGGAACTTTTCAACATTGTCACGGAGTTCACTAATCCCTTGGCAACCAAAAACAACATCACACCCTTGCAAGCTCTCTGTGACACCCTCACAGACTTTTTTCAGAACAAAATCAACACCATTTACCTAGACTTTGCACCCCACCCCCGCTGATGACAGCATCAACTGCATAACGCCTACCGATGTACACCCACGCCAGCTCACCTAGTGATACACCCTCACTGAGAAGGAAACAGCGTCTATCATAAGATCCATTTACTCCGGAGACCCTGCAGAATCCTGCCCACACCATACTTTCAACATCGACAATCAACCCATCAGCAAAGAACACACCAAGGTCCTCACTTCTCAATCACCATGGTCCACTTCCACCAGAGATGAAACCATGTCAACATAAAGCAGCTCCTTAAGAAGCCATCTGTGGTCCCAGGAGAACCTAAGAATTACCGACCCATCTCCCTGCTCCCTTTCCCAGCCAAGATTACTGAGAAAACCATCAACATCAAGCTCACTAGATGTCTGGAGAACCACAACCATCTGGACTTCTCCCAATCTAGCTTCAGAACAAACCACAGCACTGAGACAACCCTAGTCGCTGCCACGGATTACATCAGAATGCTGCTAGACCATGGAGAAAAAGCAGCCCTCATCCTCCTCGACCTCTCAACAGCCTTCGACTCCGTATCCCACCACAATCTAATCAACAGATTCCACCAGATCAGAATCCAAGGAGCAGCCCTCAAGAGGATCGCATCCTACCTGACAGGAAGAATGCAGAAGGTCATTCTCCCTCCCTACTCCTCGCTCTCTAAGATCATCTCCTGCGGTGTACCCCAAGGCTCATCCCTCAGCACAACCCTCTTCAGCGTATACATAACACCCCTGTCCAATATCGTCAAAAGCCACAGACTCAACATCATCTCCTACTCCGACACCCAATTCATCCTCTCCCTGACTAAAGACCCAACGACCACCAAGGACAAGTTCTAAAGATGCATGAAAGACATGGCCGCCTGGATGAACAACAACTGTGTCAAACTCAACACCAACAAGACAGAAGTACTCATCTATGGGAAAGGCAAAGATACCCTCTGGACACTAGCGGCTCCTCGAGGGAGTGCTGCGGGGCGGTGGGGCGGGGCCGGGGAGGGGCAGGGTGGGGGGTAGTAAACTCCGGCATACGGCCGAACGGAGGTAAGTAAATAAATAAAACTAATTACATTGCGCCCGTTGCATCGCCATTGGCCATTGGCGATGCAGCGCGTGCAATAGCAATCCCTTGAGGAGCCGCTACTGCCTCTGGACCAGCAAATGGTGGCCACCTGAGTTGGGCCCAATCTCCAAACCCACCGAACACACCCGCAACCCCGGCATCATCCTCAACAGCCAGATATGCAGGAAGACGCAGGTCAGCGCCGTCTCCTCCACTTGCTTCCCGCTCAGAAAGGTCTTCAGATGGCTCCCACCTCTCTTCACCAGCAGACTAGACTACAGCATCTCCCTCTTCATAGCAATCAGGGTCCAATTCATGACAAAACTCCAGACTATCCAGAAGACAGCAGCCAGACTCATCCTCAACCTCCGCAGATGGACACATATCACCCCTCACCTCTGAAAATTTCACTGGCTACCAGTCACCAAGAGATGCCATTTCAAGCTGCTCACCCACGCTTACAGGCACTACACAACGAAGGACCCGCATACCTCAAAAATCAAATGAACCACCAACCTACCAGGAAATTTCACTCCGAATCCCTCTCACTAGCAGCCACCCGAGACATCAGCCAGACAAACAGTGGAGGCCGCTCCTTCTCCCACCTGGCGGCCAAGGCCTGGAAGAACCTCCCCCTGCACCTCAGAGCCTCACCATTGCTCCATCAGTTCAGGAAGGACCTCAAGACCTGGATGTTCAGCCAACAGAACAGGCAACATGATCTTCCAGCACCTCGAGGCCCTCACAGGTGATGCAGGCACGCTTTACAAATTCTGATTGATTGATTGATTGATTGGTGCTCATCTTAGACTACGTTTTCTTCAATAGAAAATCCATTCCAACACGGCCAGCCATCTGTGTGCATGCCTATTGTTCCATACACACTCATGCGGCTATAAAAATCATCTGAAAAACCAATAGCTTAGCATTTTAGGGCAGCATCCTATTGCCTATGATAATAGTTATTTTTGACAGGGAAGTCTCCCTGTAATCTCTCCCCCTTCCTTAACCTGCCCTAACCCATTCACCTGTCCTCTCCTTTTTAACCTTAGACCTTCCCTTGTGCTATGCCTTAACATACCCATTACACTTGCCCTTTTGTCTTGATACTAACCTGTTTACTTCCTGTTTTGTCTACAGTTTTGTTGGGCTCCCTCTTTCACCCTTTGTTGTTGACTCCTAAGGTTTTCCCCCAAACATGTACGTCACCCCTCAGATCGGCAATGGGATAATATCCAAGATGTAGTACGGATACTCTAAGGCAGGACGAAGGGGTGGGATGATACGCACATGCACTCAGGAGGATTATGTTCTAGAGGTCAAGGACATTGTGTTCCAATCTGAAGATGTGGGGATTCTGAGGAAATGAAATTGATGCATTAGTTAGCAATGCCATAATTCTGTATTGACTTCCTGCCCTGTTTAGAAAAGTTCTTGCAATTGAGAATTTGGCTACGTCCCAGGACTTCCAGCTAACCGTACCAGTGGGATTTTAAGCTAATTTACCTTATCTTGTAAGTAACTTTTGTTCAAGTGTTGTTCTTTTGTAAACAACACTTTATTTAATTGCAGCTAACGAGTCCACAGCATCAGCAGTTTTCACAGGCCTCTTTTCTGGTTAAGAAAACAGTCCACAGATACTTAAATCACCCATCTCAATTTGAATGACTGACCCCCATGATACTTTTACAATATGTTTACACTACAGTGTCGATAATTGAGGATCCACCATTAGTTGTGCTGAACTACCCATAATTATATGATCTCTTGAGTTACCAGATTCCCAGACTTGGGTTATTTCCTTGATGACTATTACAACATTTCAGAGTTTCAGTAAACGATAGCTTGAAACCTATAATAGGAAGCCAGGTGAGAGTTACCCGGGGTGGAAAAGAAGTGCTGCAGAATGTGAGAATGAATGTAGGAGAATGTGAAGAAATGTAGCTATATTTTCAGCAGGCATATGCCAATCCATCATGTACCTACCTCAGTGCAACAAGGTAAATACTCGAATCTCGATGGTAGAACCGAGGGGTGTATGTACAACACAATGACGGAGCTTAGCCATAAGCCAAACTTGCTAATGCCACACTGAGCCAGTCTGAAAACACAGGAATGCACCGTTTTTACAAAGATAAGGTGCATCCCTGCGTTTCCCCTATCGCTGGTGCTAAATTAAGCTGCCTAGCGCCAACGCAGGCACCCATGCACCATAGAACAAGGGTGCCGGCGTTGCAGGGAATGATTGTTTATGTGCAGGAAGGTATTCCTTCCTGCACATTAACAATCACTTATGGTGATTTCCAAGTCCCATAGAAGTTGCAAATCTTCATGTTTTTAAGGATTGTTTATGTGTAGGAAGAGACACCTTCCTGCACATAAACAATCATTCATGGCATTTTGCTGTTTCTATGTGTGCTGTACAATGCCGCACACTTAGTTAAGTGTTTGGCAATCTGCAGCAGAGACTGGTATCATCTGTAGTCAAGCGGTGCCCAGCAGCAGCCCGTGCAGGGAGGAGTGGTGGGACGGGTGGTACGGGCGGGGATATCGACAGACAACGAGGGAAAATGTATTATTTATTTAATTTTTCCACGTGGTCGTCTGTCGAACCCCCCCTCAACCCGGCCCCACCGCTCTTACCTGCACGGGCTGCTCCTGGCAGCGCCTCTGTCACGAAGAGGCGCCAGCACCCACATTGATTTGGCAGACTCATTCCTTAGTCCATGTTGGAATCACGCTCTGACTACCAGCTTGTTAAACCACTTTATTTTGGTGTGAGTGACAGATCAGGAATGACTGGATGTTAGGTACTTGATTGCTTTGTAGTGGGCGATCTGAGCCCAGTGCTAAGCCAGGCTTTTCTTCCCAGCTGATTTGGTACATGGTGTGGAACAGTGTGCACTTGTACTGAATATGATTAGGAGCGGGTGCAGATATTTCAGAGTTGGTCAAATCTTTCAGCCCTGGCAAAATCTGGCAACATTTTTCTGTATCCTTTGCATCTTCTGCAACCAGTTTTCACATTCTTCTGTAAGTAATGTTGCATAGTTCTGTTTTGATAGAGAATTGCTGATCTCAAAATGGTCTAAAGTGTCCAACAACTGCATTACGGTTAAGCTTCTTGGTCATTTGGAAGATGGCTCCTTCTTGCTCTTCACATTTATGCACAGTCTGGGACTGAAGGAACTTGATCAGGCCAAATAGGATGCTTCTGTTTGTCACTCCTCTGAAAACGACCAAATCTCCATTTTGAAGCGATTTAGTCGCACTAAGTTGCCCTTTATGTCAAAGAAGATGTGGTTGATGCAGCCAGTGATGAAGCTATGTTTGTCATGAAGTTCTTCTTCTTTATTCCCCATATTTGGCCAACTGAACCACTTATTAGGTAGCGCTTATGCTTCCCCTATTTTAAGAGTAATAAAGGCAACCTTAACCCCTGCCCTGCAGTATGGTCACTGTGCTTATCCTGGCGCACTGGACAATACGTTGGAATTATGCCATGTTAAAGCATATAAAAAAATATTTCCCCAACCACGATACGTCCGACACTCCAGGTTAAGACTTGAGCTAGGGTTAGTAATCCAATCAATAGAGTGTAAGGCATCCATGTTAAAATATTTTATCAAGTGCAGGACGGCTCCCAAGAATTCGCAAAAAATATTTTGAAATTGATTTACGAAAAACAGGGTAACCCATGGTCTAGACAACTTAATGAGGCGATCCGGATACTTAGGATTGAGGAGTCTGCCTTGGGAAATGGTGAAATCCCATATAGGGCAAGGAAGACAGCTATTAATAAGCAAATAAAAGAGTCTTCATGGGAACAAGACATACAGTTGGCTGCTGAGGACTGGTACAGCCCTTAATGGAGTTATATCATGTTGGGAATCCACAAATGGGTTTTTTCAGACTTCAATAATGCAAACACTAGAGATCAAATCCTTTACATGAGAGTGCTTGCACTACCAATAAGAGATTTTAACCTGCCCTGGGCTGGCTTAGGGGATGACATTATGGGGCCGATTCCGGCCGCAAAACTAACCGACCAACACAGACCCGGACCGAATACCGACCGACACGGTCCAGCGCTGTACGACCCGTGCAGTACGATGCAACGCGTGTGAATTACAACCGACACGTACGGAATACAAGCCGTACGACCGAGCCGTAGGGAAAATAGTGATCCGGCCAGAAAACCGACGCCATTTTCACCGACCGACACGAACCCGGAATGAACCCGACTGACCCGTACCCGCGATGTACGATTAGCGCAGTACGATGCAATGTGTGTAAAACCAGACCGACTCGCACGGAGCCCAAGCCGCACGACCGACATGCACAGACAACCCAGCACACAAGCAATAGAGACCGCCGCGAACAACGCGTACCAAACACAGAAGACAGGCAGCGTGAACGAGGTGGGGAAGCCCGCACGAGACAACAGCAGCGTCCGTTTCCGTCACATGAACGTCTCCTTCATGCCTACAAAACACAAAGGAGAAAAGACAAAAAAAGGACCAAACAAGCAATGACAAAGCCAATAAATACCAAAAAGTAAAATGGGACAAAGACACACCCACAACTCCAACTTTATAAAGGACTACAATCACTACCATCATCCCTTGCAAACAGGAGACACAGCCAGCAGCAAACACCAGTACACAGCAACCACAGACACACTCACAACTCACCCATCACACAACTAATACACCATCAGCACCTCATACAAAAGCACACACACATAAACACAGCAAAACCAACACCAACCCACCATCACTTGCATCCTCACACACACATCCCTCACCACCACCACCCATCACCATGCCTCCAAAGAAGAATCCAAAGTTCACAGATAGTGAGTTAGAAGTGCTGGTAGATGAGATCATCAGAGTAGAGCCACATTTGTTTGGTACATTGGTTCAAAGGATCCCCATCTCACAGAAAACCAAGATGTGGGCAAGGATTGTGGACAAGGTGAACGCACAAGCACCAGCAAGGCGCACAAAGGACGACATCCAGAACAGGTGGTATGACGTGCGCAGGAGGGTCAAGAAACTCATTGAAAAAGATCACGCCCTGAGTCAGTGCACCGGCGGTGGACCTCCTGCCAAACCAGTCTACTTCAGGACCTGGGAGGAGAAGGTGCGGGACATCCTACCACCAGAGAGCGTCCATGGCCTAACACACATCCCAGAGCCTGGTGAGTACACAAACAACATACCCAAGATTGTGTGGCAAGGGGACAGTGAAACCATGCACCGCAAGCAAAGCTACACTAACCAATAGATAATCAGCCCAAGATGTGAATGCCAGTCCGACACACACAATACCTGCCATCTCATAGTGACTGGGGACTGTGTCATGACATGCACCAACCTACAAACAAATAGAGCAAGCCAGTGGCACTAAGCCAAATACACCCTGCCAGACAGTTTGACACCACAAACACACCACCTCACAGTGCAGCTGACTGTCAGGAAGGAATAGTGGGGATGCAGATGAAGTGAGTGTATCCAAAAGCATGATGGGGCCTGTAGTCACAGATAATGCTCCCCCTCCTAATTGGCTTATCAAGACCTCTCTGAAACATGCCCACATCACAGGGAGTGGAAAATGTCTGACAAGATGGCTGACACTGGGTCCTGCTGTGGGGAGCACAAGGCCCTGCTAGGGCTTGTGTGCAAATCAGAAGCAGAACACCACTGACTGACATCCTGAAAGACAACTTGCACGCCCTACAATGGAAGCACGTTTCATGATGGGAAGGAGGACTGACAGCCCTGACCATACTACTCAGCATGGGAAACACCTCCCCCAACACAAACTCCACACAACTCACTGGGTACAATGCACTGACACATACCTCATTGAACTATCAGCAAAAGATACCCTGTACTGGGTGCTGCTGTGTGAAGCACAGGGGCTCACTTGGGACTTGTAGCCAAACAAACACCAGGATTTCACAGTCAGCCATCTTGCCATTGCTGTCACACCCCCTCACAGGGAAGCAGAGTCAAGAGGGAGGAAGCATGGGCATGCTGGGAAGGGGGGTGTAGCCAAGAGTATGATGGGAGTCGCAGTCACAGACAACCTATACCCACCCACATGGCCCAGCAAGACCAAACTGAACCATACTCGCCTCACAGGGAGTGGGAAGGGGCTGACAAGATGTCTGACACTGGGCTCTGTTGTGGGGAGCATAAGGCCATGTTGGGACTTGTAGCCAAACAAACACCAGGATTTCACAGTCAGCCATCTTGCCATTACTGTCACACCCCCTCACAGGGAAGCAGAGTCAAGAGGGAGGAAGCATGGGCATGCTGGGAAGGGGGATGTAGCCAAGAGTATGATGGGACTCGCAGTCACAGACAACTTACACCCACCCACATGGCCCAGCAAGACCAAACTGAACCATACTCGCCTCACAGGGAGTGGGAAGGGACTGACAAGATGTCTGACACTGGGCTCTGTTGTGGGGAGCACAAGGCCATGCTGAGAAATGGCCAACAACAATATCAAACTCTGTCTGTGACAAGCTGGGAAAAAGCAGTGTACAGGCAGGAATCTGTTTGAAAAGTAGAAAATGTCATGTTTGTGAACCAACGATGCATGCAGAAACATAAATCACATTGTGTGTCTCTTCCAAACACAGGTGGTGCTGGGCACCCAGCACCAAATGACGAGGATACCCAGTCCCAGACTCTGGTGGACACTGAGCTCTCTGGTCTGACTCTCTCACTGTCCTCTTCGGATGATGACGACCAACCTGGCCCCTCCGGTGTGAGCCATCATGCAGCAACATCTGTCCCCCCTGTACCCACGCCTCCAACATCTGGACACCGACAGGGCACCCCCGCCAACACGGACAGACCAAGGACAATCAACACCCACAGCACAGGGACACAGGACCCCCGGAAGCTACAGCCAACACCACCAGCAACACCACCCAAGGGGTCGCAGTGTCACCTGTGTGTACCACCGCTGGTCCTGCCCGTGTGGAGAGGGGTGCTGGGAGGGGTGGGAGGCACAGGGCGCGCCTTGCAGAGGGGTCTAGACTGCATGATGACCCCCAACTGGCACGCATCTTAGATGCGTACCAGGATAGCACCGGAGGATTTGGCCAGGTAGTGGGGATCCTCAAGGACATGCAACACGAGCAGGTCGCCCACCATGCCCGCATAGAGGCCAAGTGGGATGACATCACTGCGGTGCATCAGGACATATTACAATGCCTCTGCCAGATCATCACCAACCTGTCCACACCCCCCTGTGTGCCCACAACATCTGTCGCAACACCATCTGCCAGCACCACAGGGAGGGAGGAGGACTCTGGCGGAGAGTCCCTTGCACCGCAGAGACCTGCACATGAGGATCCCCCCCTGGAACAAGAGGGGTCGTCCGAAGAAGGACATGTGAGAGGCAGATGTCCCAGCACATCCCCCAGGGCCTCCAAACCTGTTCTGGACAATGTTCTTTGTGCGCAACCCGTTCACCTTGTCCAATTGCACACAACTCGCCCACATGACATGGAGGGTTCATGTTGGGCCAATGTATCATATGACTGTGGACTTTACTCTGGACATTTCATCTACCAGCACTTCCAACTCCAATGTGATCTTTGGATTCCCAAACCACTGTACAGCACCCACCATCCTGTGCACTTCCCTCACACATGTTTGTAAATAGACTCACCAGTACTATTTACCATACTTGCCTCTGTTGTGATTCCAACTTATCATGTTCAGGGCGATGTCGATCTGCTACACAACACAGTGCATGCCAAATACTGCAACAATGTGACCAACGTAAGGTGAGTCATGGGGATTTGACACATGTGAGGGACACACACCACTATGGCAACACAAAACATACTCACCATGGCCATGTTACTCATCACACACAATGATGTTGACCTGAAACACTTTGGCATGCACAGACACAATACCAAGCCCAGTCAGTGGTAACAAGTCCACAGGTGAGGTAAGCAGATGTCACTCAGATGTGGGAAGACAGACAACGCACATAACAAAGAGTAGCACAGGTTCATTACACATCAGCAACACGTTTATTCCACACTAGTTGCACGGTAATTTTACGTAACAGTGGACACACGCTCCCAATGTGTTGGAGAATGGAAGTCCAGGGATGTGTGGTACATCAGTTGATGGGAATTGTCAACTTCCACACTGGTGTTGGCTTCTGGGTGTTGTGGGTCAGTGTTGACCACACAACAGGCAAAGTACCCTGGAAAAGACAGACAAGATACAGTCAAAAGCACAGAAGAACAGGAGAGAAATGCAATACATATGCACAAAACATGTTGCAAAACACCTACACAAACACTAGTTAGCAGTACTACCCTATTGTGGAGTACACACCAGCTGAATGAACACATCACAGCACGCATCCAGTCAAGTGGCACACAGACACACTCAGACAGCAACGGTGCTGGCTCAACACATTCCAGGCTACCTCCATACATTCACATAACAACCCTGGAAACTCACATTCAGGTGAAGAAGTTGTTGAGGAGCTGGGAGCGGACGTCACCATCATCTTCATCATCACTGGCATCTTGGCCCAGGCCGGGATTCTCCACAGGTGCCGGAGGTTGGTCGTTGTCATTGTCATCCTGGATGAGAGGCACCTCCTTCCGCACCACCATGTTGTGCATCATGCAGCAGACAAGGATTATTTTGCACACCTTTGCAGGCTTATATGGGAGGGCCCCTCCAGTCTTGTCCAGGCAGCGAAAGCGGCTTTTCAGGAGGCCGAATGTCCGCTCAATCACCCTCCTGCTCTGACCATGTGCCTCATTGTAGCGCATCTCGGCTGGTGTGGCAGGGTTCCTGAGGGGTGTCAGCAACCACGGCATGTTGGGGTATCCGGAGTCCCCTACACACACAAAAATGAACAAGTAGCTGAGTTTTGTAGGAGTGCGGAATACAACAGTGACAAACACACACAATGAGAAACAGTCAGTACACATCGACAAGCCAGGCATGCTGAGCTGGCATCTGTGACATCAGCGTTGCAATGCGACTACTCCTCATAATGTAGGCATTGTGCGCAGAACCAGGTAACCGTGCACACACATGTGTGATCGACATGTCAGCAAGACAGACCACCACAGCATTGATCGAATGGTAGTGCTTCCTGTTCCGGTATGCCTGCTCATGTGCCTGTGGTGGTATCAGGACAACATGTGTCCCATCAATAGATCCGATGACGTTCGGCATCCTCCCCAGTGTATAAAAGGCATCCTTAATTTCAGGGAGTTCAGCTGGGCTCGGGAACTTGATATACAGGTCGAGGAATTGCAACATCCCCTCCAAGACATCGCGTAGCACCCGACTAAACATTGTTTGCGACATACCACCAGCAGTAGCCACAGTGTACTGAAAGGTACCGGTAGCAAAGAAGTTCAGGGCTGCCATCACCTTCACCTCTGGGGTCAGTGCTGTAGGGTATGTCCGGCCAGGTAGCAGATGTGGCACCAACTGCTCCGCCAACTCCGCAATCAGTGGCCTGGTGAAGCGGTACCGTCTGATGCAGTCGCGTTCCTGCATGGTTGCAAGGTCTGGGAACGGACGATGGACAGCTGGTGCCCTGCAGTACAGAGATGCAGAAAGGAAGATTGTCAGTACATCCACCGATGTGGCCATGACCACGATCACTATCACATGCTAGTTCATGACATTACACTATGTACTGAGGTGGGTGCTGTTGGGCATGGACACATATGTCACCTACAAGACCACCACCTCACATCTCAATTCCACATGTCCACATGAGTCCCATGTAGTGCAATGGCCAATCATCGGGCTGTGTCACCCAACCTATGTGCTGCAACGTTCAAAAAACACACCCCAGTGACAATTGAGGCCTCATGTCTCCCAGGCATCACAGATCTTTGCCATGCAGAAACCCAGGCTCCCTGTATTGCCACATCAACACAGCAATGGACATGGCGTAGCAGGTACACACCACAAGGCAAGCGTAAGTCCCACAGGTAGTGGCCACTGTTGTTCCTGCCGGCCCTACATGTACGTCTCTTAGACACACACCCCATCAAGGGTGATGCATATACCACATGAATGTGGAGACTGTCACCCATTGGTAACATGTGATCAGACACATCTGAGACACAACATGCACACAGACTGTGGATGCACATCAGTATTGTGGCTACAGGTCTCACTGTGACGTACATGCCATCACCCCCATGACTCAGAGTGTATGTGACATGTCCTAAACATATCCAACCTGACACTGTGGCCTTGACTCATGCCCATTACTGTCCAATTGCACATCATAGTGGTAATGTGCACAACACACAAATAATTCTGCCACCATGTACACGTGCACAGCTTGGGAGTGGCTGCACAAAGTGCCAGCCAAAAAAACAGCTGTGGCCCCCCCAAACACCCAGGGAATGCAGCCTCACATGCCATGGGACACTGTGGTGCCAATTACGATCCGGTAAAAAATTTCCCCGTACGACTCGTATCCGGTCCTTTTACCGTACGAATCGTACAAGTGCTGTACAAACTGCCAATTACGATTCGCATGGGAAAAAGACCATACGAATCGCATTGGGAATAACTCCCCACACATCCTCGGGTCGGAAAACGTGTCCGACACGTCCCCGGACGATTTACCGTACAAATGTGAAATGTGAAGTCCGACCGGGGAATCACGATCCATCCCGTGCGTCCGATGTTACAACCGCATGGAAAAAACACCGTCCGCACCGAACACCCATAGCAACCATGGAGACATGTGCCCGCATACGCGTCCAACACTCCCCCCAACCCTCGTACGTTCGAGTCGTACCCCCCGTGTATGTACACCCCTGTACGTGTCGTACCCCCCATGTATGTACACCCGTGTACGTGTCGTACCCCCGTGTATGTACACCCGTGTATGTCATACCCACGTGTATGTACACCCGTGTACGTGTCGTACCCCCGTCTATGTACACCCGTGTACGTGTCGTACCCCCGTGTATGTACACCCGTGTACGTGTCGTACCCCCCGTGTATGTACACCCGTGTACGTGTCGTACCCCCGTGTATGTACACCCCTGTACGTGTCGTACCCCCGTCTATGTACACCCGTGTACGTGTCGTACCCCCCGTGTATGTACACCCCTGTACGTGTCGTACCCCCGTGTATATACACCCCTGTACATGTCGTACCCCCCGTGTATGTACACCCCTGTACGTGTCGTATCCCCCCGTGTATGTACACCCGTGTACGTGTCGTACCCCCCCTGTATGTACACCCGTGTACGTGTCGTACCCCCGTGTATGTACACCCCTGCACGTGTCGTACCCCCGTGTATGTACACCCCTGTACATGTCGTACCCCGTGTATGTACACCCCTGTACGTGTCGTACCCCCCATGTATGTACACCCGTGTACGTGTCGTACCCCCGTGTATGTACACCCGTGTACGTGTCGTACCCCCCGTGTGTGTACACCTGTGTACGTGTCGTACCCCCGTGTATCTACACCCGTGTACGTGTCGTACCCCCCGTGTATGTACACCCCTGTACGTGTCGTACCCCCCGTGTATGTACACCCGTGTACGTGTCGTACCCCCATGTATGTACACCCCTGTACGTGTCGTACCCCCCCTGTATGTACACCCGTGTACGTGTCGTACCCCCGTGTATGTACACCCCTGTACGTGTCGTACCCCCGTGTATGTACACCTGTGTACGTGTCGTACCCCCGTGTATGTACACCCCTGTACGTGTCGTGCCCCCGTGTATGTACACCCCTGTACGTGTCGTACCCCCGTGTATGTACACCCGTGTACGTGTCGTACCCCCCCCGTGTATGTACACCCGTGTACGTGTCGTACCCCCGTGTATGTACACCCCTGTACGTGTTGTACCCCCGTGTATGTACACCCCTGTACGTGTCGTACCCCCCAGGTATGTACACCCCTGTACGTGTCGTACCCCCCCGTGTATGTACACCCGTGTATGTGTCGTACCCCTGTGTATGTACACCCATGTACGTGTCGTACCCCCCGTATGTACACCCGTGTACGTGTCGTACCCCCCGTGTATGTACACCCCTGTATGTGTCGTACCCCCGTGTATGTACACCCCTGTACGTGTCATACCCCCCGTGTATGTACACCCGTGTACGTGTCGTACCCCCTCCTGTATGTACACCCGTGTACGTGTCGTACCCTCCGTGTATGTACACCCGTGTACATTAGAGTCGTACCCCCACCCGTGTATGTACACCCCTGTACGTTAGAGTCGTACCCCCACCACAACATCCTAAGTACGGAGCTCACCCCAGGCCCCTACATCACAACCGCATGTACGAGTCGTACCAAGCCACACACAAGGACAGCACTGTACAACAAAATGGGCCATGTACACCCCGTACACACGCTAAAAACGCACGTACACAACCAGGACAAACCAAAACAACACAAGAATACACCATTCGAATGGCACAAAGCCACTAAACATGTCCACCAACCACTAAAACAACACATTCACTGACCTGCAACTGCCAAAAACAAACAGAGGACCAAAACACCACCACTCCTTATAACACACCCACCCAAACTTCAAACACAGCCACACCCACCAATGGACCAATAAAAAGGGCCCACACACACAACCATGAGCCTTTGCAACAGACTCACTGCTGCCAGACCCCACAGACAACCTACAGCACCATACTAGAAGCTTTACCACACCTTACACTTGCACACCTTCATACACACACCTTCACAAACACCCCCTCATCACATTCACACACACACCTGCACAACCACACCCCTCCCACCATCCACACTCCCCCCCACCATCCACACCCACACCCCTCACCATGCCCACTAAAAAGAATCCAAAGTTCAGTAACCGAGAGTTGGAGGTCCTTGTTGATGAAATCCTCAGAGTCGAGCCACACCTCTTTGGAACATTGGTCAGACAGACCAGCATTTCAGAAAAAACAGCCATGTGGCAGACCATCGTCGATGCTGTGAATGCTGTTGCGGACACCAGAAGGAACAAGCAGGAATGCCAAGCCAGGTGGTACGATCTGCAGAGGAGGGTCCGAGCCAAGATGACGGATGAACACAACCAGGCCAACGTCACTGGAGGAGGGCCGTCCCGCAGACCCGTACACTACCTTCCCTGGGAGGAGAGGGTGATGGCCATACTGCCGGTGGAGGCAGTCGAAGGATTAGGAGGACTCCGAGACCCGGGTGAGTACACAAACAACGCACCTCACATGGGGGGAACGTCATCCACAACCAAACTCACAAACAGGCACGCAACCACCCCAAGCTATCGCATGACTCAACCACACTCCATGAACACGCACATGCCACTGGCGCCACCATGCCCCATGCACCCAGCTGGACAATGTCAAGTCACAGGCCACAGAAGACACCAACACATGACACGATAAGCCGGATGGCGGGAGGGTGGGCCCCAAAAATCACATAGTGCAACTCAGAAGCAGACAACAATGCCCTCTGCCCATATGGCCTAGGTCACAGCCAGACAAACAGTGTGTCCCCACACAGGAAAGACTCGCCAGCAAATGGCGGACGCCTTGCATCAACACATGGGGGTGAAGGCACTGTTTTGCACATGACAGCAGCTAATGAACAGCCAACACTGTGAAAGAGTGGCAGCACACACCACCACAGCAGCAGCGCATACACACACACTACACCCAATGGGTGCCTGGAGATCAGAAACAAACTCACAGCAATAATCCAAGGGCCATTCAAAGAACTGCTAACAGTGTGTGCACAGGAAGCTGGGCTGAGGTGACAGAGGGTGACACACAGAGGGAGGGAGAGGGGGACAGAGAGGGAGGGAGAGGGGGACAGAGAGGGAGGGAGACACAGGGAGACGGACAGAGGGAGGAGGCTGACACACAGAGGGAGGGAGAGGGGGACAGAGAGGGAGGGAGAGGGGGACAGAGAGGGAGGGAGACACAGGGAGAGCAAATCAGCCTTGTGGTGTGTGGGAATGTCTGCTCGTCAGCAGGTGGACTGCGTGCATGTAGACAAGGGTGGCCAGTGCCAGCACACCCCCTCTCCTCCATGGCAAAACACAGGGCCATGTCACAACCTGTGCACGAGCACAACGACAGCTACCTGCATCATTGAAGTGTGTGGAACAACTTCATGTGCCCACGTACAGTGCAACACGGAAGGCGCCAATGCACGGCTCGCCACACCTGCCCACTCCACTGCTGACTGCAGTCACACTTGACGCAGCAAGTAAGACTGTGCCACACATAGTTAAAGTCGCCAAAGCTGTGCCCAAGAGACACACCCATGCACAAGTGCACTGTGAGTGGAATGCAAGACAGATCCAAATTCCCAGAGGAAAAGTTCCAACTTTGAAACTAATGAAACATGGATGTTGCATGGAACAAAATTAACATTGTCTCTCTCACACACAGGTCAACCTCGTGGTTCACCCCCCAACACTGGGGGGGAAGACTCACAGGACCCGGCTCTGCGGGAGGCCGATCCCACCGGCAGCGAAGACTCTCACCACTCTGTGGACGACCCCGACCAACCTGGCCCCTCTGGTGTCCAACGACCTGCAGCACCTGCGTCAGGTACAACGGGGCCAACCACCACCCCCACTCCTGCCACATCCCAGGAGACACCCAGGATCCCTGCCCCACCACCACAAAGCAGCCAGGCTGGCCAGGAGGGACACGGTGTCCCGGGCACCCAGGAGGAGGCAGGCGACAATGCCAATGCCACCCCTCAGGGGTCCCGGAGACCCGATGTGCCCACAAGGGCAGGCCAGGTGCAAGTGGGCAGGGGTGGTGGGAGTGGAGGACGGCGGAGGCGCCAGCCTGACCAGTTGGCTGGGGATCCGGTATATTCCCATGTCCGAAACATTCTGGACACATACCGGCAGGATACCACGGGCATGGCCCAGGTTGTGTCCGTCCTCGAGGGGATCAAGACCCAGCAGGCCCAGCAACATGCGGAGCTACATGCCTGTCTACTGCAACACCAACGGAGGATGGAGGACAGACAGGCTGAGCGCGTGACGATGTTCACGGGAATTCACAGTACACTCCGTCGGATGGCCGACAACATGGGCAACCCTCCCTGTGCCAGAAGGCCTAGAACATCACCACCCACAGGGAGGGATCAGGAGGAGGAGGAGGAAACATCCGATGGAGCATCCCAAACATCGTCACAGCCTGCTTCTGAGGGTCCCCGCAGGAGGGCGGGTCGTCCACGGAAAAGACCGTGAGGGTCGGCGCTACAGCACCATCTCCCAGGACACCTGGCCTGGCACCTGGCCCACTGGAGCAACAGCACCACAGCATCAAAAGACATTCTCTGCCACATGGCCTTGCTGGTCACTGTCTGACCAATGTTGACAAAGACTGTGGCATGGGCTCTGAGGATTTCCAATGGCAAGGACACCAACTCCCCTACTGAACTTTGGATTCCAAACACCCGGAAAGCCCCTCATGTCATACCCCCCCCCCCTAAAATAAAAAGTCACACCATGAAGAGAAGATGCCTGCTGGTTGCATTATTACCTTACATGTGTCTTGTAAAGTCTAAACATGCCTGAGTTCACTTTTGACTTCAACCATCCACACCCTGGGGCCTGAGTCTGGCACAGGACACACGGGTCACAGTGTATTAGGCAAGACAGACATGGAGCACCATACACACCCGTGATGGGCCCAACCAGCTGAGGGGGTGGCCGCACAACCGTGCCGACAGACATATTGAGTACAGCAACAGTCATGTGCAGAGGTCAGGGAGCATGTCCAGTGTCCTGGGGGGCACCCAGGTATGTGTGGACAGGTGGCAGAACCATGTCCTGCAAGCTTGAGTTCGATGGATGCAGATAATGGGGGCCTGCCCAACGTTGGATGCATGGGGATGGCACATGTCACAATACCCACACAGTCATGGACATAATGCACAATACACAGTCTCATCCCACACACACAGCTTGCATTTTGCTACTCTACACATAGACACATAGCCACTATCAGGGAAAACCATGCCAGACATGCCGGATGCACCGTGGCAACACACCAGCATTGACTGAGAAGAGGCACCTTGGAGGCATAGGGACACCTTTATTAGTCATGTATTCGGGAATGCAGAGGCAACTCGGAGTAGACATACACAGGTCATGTGGAGTAACATGTGGGTCCAACACTGGCACCCCCCTTCTGCAGCACAAATGCGTGATAGCCATGGAACTGGCACACAAGTGTCGGCTAACAGCTAAACACCCCCTGCTGCTCACCAGAGAGCCTACCATACACCATTGATCCTCTGATGTGGAAGTCCCACACCATGTCAAGCCAATGCAAACCGTATGTGTCCGAGGGCAGTGTTACACACATTGATGCCATCATCACAATCCACTATCCCATCACAGATGACTGTCAACAAGTCTGACCATATATTCAGGTGTACCCAGCTGCATGTCATGTGTACCATGGTGATGCAACATGTCTGCAGAGGAACCAAACATCGACAGGGGCAGTGTGCACACATCGTAAACAACTGCCACACCCAATACACCCCTGATGCATCCCTTACCCTAAGGAGACTTTCAAACTTGTCCGTGCGTGTAACGCTGAGTCAGCACACGATGACGTGTCCATGAGGAAAAGCAGTGCCACAACAATGCAAGCAGCAGACGGCATGCGCAAGTACCTGGGGAAGAGAGACACACAAGAAGTCAGCCACAAAAAGCACAGCCACTTGCATGTGCATGTACTCGACACATGTATGGATGACAACATGCTAGGTCACAATTATGACTGGGGAAAGACAACCATCACTGGCACCATCACTCCAGTGACACACCCACACACACCTCTGACTCACGTGCCATACATGCATGTGGAGACACACATCACAACACATGCCACACGGGGACCAATGCGTGCACACTCAGACACTGGTACTCACCACTAAGCAAAGAAGTCGCGTATGAGCCGAGTCCGGATGTCCTCTTGCGGCTCCACATCCTCCACATCACTAGCCCCATTGCCAAGACCTTCGTCCTCCACGGGTGGATGATCCTCGTCATCTTGATCCAGGATGAGTGGCACAGCTTTCTCTACTGCCATGTTGTGCAGCATGCAGCAGACCATGATGATTTTGCAGACCTTCGCCGGGGCATATGGGAGGGCGCCGCCGGTCTTGTGTAGGCACCTGAATCGGCTCTTCAGGAGGCCAAACGTCCTCTCTATCACTCGCTTTGTCCAGCCATGGGCGGTGTTGTAGCGGAGCTGGGCCGGCGTGAGGGGGTTGCGGAGAGGTGTGATCAGCCATGGCATGTTGGGATAGCCAGCGTCCCCTACATGGAAAGCACATGGACATAAGCAGGACAGGAGAAGCGGTCGTGCTGGAAGTCTGAGCAAAATACAGGACAGACAGACTGTACCCACCAACAACACATGCTCGTTCGTTGCGCAGCTGCGTCATCATTTCAGGCATCCTGCTACGCCTCATGATGTAGGCATCGTGTGCTGATCCTGGAAAACGAGCACAGACATGTGAAATCACCATGTTGGACAGACACACCACAAGGGCATTGATGGAGTGGTAGTACTTGCGATTCCGGTACACTACCTCCTGTGCCTGTGGTGGTACCAAAGCTACATGTGTCCCATCTATGGACCCAATGACATGGGGCATCCCTCCCAGGGCATAGAATCCACGCTTGACCCCAGTCAACTGTTCAGGGGTAGGAAAATGGATGAAGTCATCCAGGTGAATCAACATGGCCTCTAAGAAATCATGCAGCACACGGCAGAACATGCTCTGGGACATGCCACCAACATGAGCTATGGTATTTTGAAAGGTACCCGTGGCTAGAAAATGTAGGGCTGCCATTACCTTCAGCTTGGGTGTCAGTGCCGTAGGATACCTGTGCAGCGGTTGCAGGTGTGGTGCCAGTCTCGCCGTCAAATCCAGAATCAACCGTTGGGGGAAGCGGTAGCACCGGATACAGTCATTCTCCCCCAAGTCCGGAATTGCTCGGGGAAGAGGCGGAGCTCTGCAGTAATTTGGAAGTGACAAGGAAGAGTGAGTGCACCACAACAACAATTATTTTGTACTGAGCACATGTCAATCTGTCTATACACATATGCTACATAGGGAGTCAGGTATGTGCCACATGCCCTGGACACGTATGGCTGCCAGGTGACACTCCTACCAAGACCCAGCTACACACGGAGATTGTGAACCTCCACATGCCATGGCATGGGATTAGCTGTGTCCCAGTGCAAGTGAACAGCCAGACGCAAGACAGGAGTGACATACATCCACACATCAGCAGAAGTAGGATGTCGATTGCAGATACAGGTAGCGGAACACTAGAGCCACAGGTCACATGACATTACACTAGGACAGCCCACACACCTTGCCATGAAGGTGTACATGTCATGACTCACCACACATTCATAGAGAGGATGCAGACATGTCCTTGTTACGCTACTCCATGTCCCATGCATACATACGCACCTCACATCCGATACCACATGTGGCATGGTGTGCGGAACAGTGTGCAATGTCAATCTACACACAGACACATGTTGGTTGCTGCAACAGCTGCAGCTTTTGAGGGTGCTCCAACATCAAGCTAATGGGAACCCCCGACACATACATGACATAATCACCTAGTGCACCGTGGGTAGTGACATGTCTGGTGTGGTAACCCCTGTAGCGGGCATCAGGGGACACTTGCGTGTGTTGTTGACCGTGCCATGCCAGTGACGCTCATCCCAAGTGTGCAGTACGACATGCACACATGTCAAAGGAGTCAAGGGCATGCCTGGCACACATTGCACCGTCACACATAACATCTGTACACATCTCATCATACATCTGGTGCCTTCTCGATTCAGGGGTAATGTGCCACATCACAGCCTTTCACACCTGTGCCCCACACATGTAGTACTGCCCAGACAATGCCTTGAAGTCCATCCACGGACAAGTATGTCAGCTCTATTCCTTCCTGTGTGCTGCCTGTCACCACTGTGATGTGCTGAAAGGCACCGTACTTTCGCTAAGAGGGCCTGTGTACGTTCCCTATCACTATGGGAGTGCTACCGTATGTGTACCCATAGTGATAGTGAGCGTACAGGCGTGTGTACGGTCCGTACCACTATGAGTACGCATACGCGATAACACCCATAGTGATAGTGAGCGTACAGGCGTGTGTACGGTCTGTACCACTATGAGTACGCATACGCGATAACACCCATAGTGATAGTGAGCGTACACGCCTGTGTACGGTCCGTACCACTATGGGTGTTCTCGCGTATGCGTACTCATAGTGATAGTGAGCGTACAGGCGTGTGTACGGTCCGTACCACTATGAGTACGCATTCGCGATAACACCCATAGTGATAGTGAGCGTACACGCGTGTGTACGGTCCGTACCACTATGGGTGTTCTCGCGTATGCGTACTCATAGTGATAGTGAGCGTACAGGCGTGTGTACGGTCCGTAACACTATGAGTACGCATACGCGAGAACACCCATAGTGGTACGGACCGTACACACGCCTGTACGCTCACTATCACCATGGGTGTCCTCGCGTATGCGTACTCGTACTGGAACGGTCCGTACACACGCCTGTACGTTCACTATCACTACGAGTACTCATACACGAGGACACCCATAGTGATAGTGAACGTACGCACGCGTGTACAGGCCGTTGCTATGCATTTGGGGTGCCCGAGGTGCCCGGAATGCACCGTACCTGTGTGTGAAGCTCAATTTTACATAGGGGACACATGAGGGACAAGTATTAAGGCCTACATGCATGCTGGTTGTCATGGAGACCAAGTTTTAAGTTTGAATTTGTTCTGGAAGGTGCACAGCAGAAGTCAGTTGGAATGAATCTACTTTGTTGCAATGTGTTTGTGGGGTTGACATCATGCTGAAGAAAAAACACAATAAGAACCCACTGACTGTGCTAGGTTTGAAGGGATTGGAGGAAACATAGGATGCAAAGGTGAGTGACCAATCACTCTGTACTCCTGTGCATGAAACAGGCCAGCAAGGCAGATATAAGGCAGCCAGGTCCCATGAGGGAGCACTTGCCTGCACATATTTCGATTCTACCACACTGCTGCTGCTCCTGATTCCCTGGAACCATGTCAAGGTCTGTGGAGAGGTCACAGCCATTCACCCTGGAGGAGAACCTGGCATTGCTGGATGTGATCCTCCCACAGTACCCCCTGCTGTATGGGCGACCAGGGTATCAGGTGAGTGCAGAGCTACTAGCACAGACTGTGTCCCATTTTTTGTGACTGTGACTTCTGCCATTGTGTCCAGGTGTGACACACATGCTATGTACTGTAGGGGGGGTCCCAGGGGGGGGGGAATGCCTGATGTCTCCCAGCAGTGCCCGGAGACAGGCGGGGTGGGTGCAGAGTCCTCCCAGCAGTGCCCAGAGACAGGAGGGGTGGGTGCAGAGTCCTCCCAGCAGTGCCCAGAGACAGGAGGGGTGGGTGCCTATCACTCCCAGCAGTGCCCAGAGACAGGAGGGGTGTGTGCCTATCACTCCCAGCAGTGCCCAGAGACAGGAGGGGTGGGTGCAGAGTCCTCCCAGCAGTGCCCAGAGACAGGAGGGGTGTGTGCAGAGTCCTCCCAGCAGTGCCCAGACACAGGAGGGGTGGGTGCCTAACACTCCCAGCAGTGCCCAAAGACAGGAGGGGTGGGTGCAGAGTTTTCCCAGCAGTGCCCAGAGACAGGAGGGGTGGGTGCAGAGTCCTCCCAGCAGTGCCCAGAGACAGGAGGGGTGGGTGCCTATCACTCCCAGCAGTGCCCAGAGACAGGAGGGGTGGGTGCCTATCACTCCCAGCAGTACCCAGAGACAGGAGGAGTGGGTGCAGAGTCCTCCCAGCAGTGCCCAGAGACAGGAGGGGTGGGTGCCTATCACTCCCAGCAGTGCCCAGAGACAGGAGGGGTGGGTGCAGAGTCCTCCCAGCAGTGCCCAGAGACAGGAGGGGTGGGTGCCTATCACTCCCAGCAGTGCCCAGAGACAGGAGGGGTGGGTGCCTATCACTCCCAGCAGTGCCCAGAGACAGGAGGGGTGGGTGCAGAGTCCTCCCAGCAGTGCCCAGAGACAGGAGGGGTGGGTGCCTATCACTCCCAGCAGTGCCCAGACACAGGAGGGGTGGGTGCAGAGTCCTCCCAGCAGTGCCCAGAGACAGGAGGGGTGGGTGCAGAGTCCTCCCAGCAGTGCCCAGAGACAGGAGGGGTGGGTGCCTATCACTCCCAGCAGTGCCCAGAGACAGGAGGGGTGGGTGCCTATCACTCCCAGCAGTGCCCAGAGACAGGACGGGTGGGTGCAGAGTCCTCCCAGCAGTGCCCAGACACAGGAGGGGTGGGTGTGATGCACAGTGTGAGCCTTTATAATTGATTGTGTCTTTGCCCTCATTCCACCTGTGTACTTTCACTGGCACGTACTGCTTTTGCCCTTCCCCAGAGGAGTATGTCCCTATGGCAAAGGTGCAATGCGTTGGCTGCATGACATGCCTTGTTGTAACCAGCTAATTTGTTCTCATATGTGTCTCTGTGACATGTTGCTGGTGTATTGATGTAGTGTCACTTGTTCATCCTCACAGGTAGGCGCCTCTGCCAAGGAGCAGATCTGGCTGACCGCCGTCAGTGCCGTGAGGAGTGCGGATGGTCGGAGGCGGAGCCTGTCCCAGGTGAGGAAACGCTGGCAGGATATCCGGTGCTGGACGCGGAGGATCGCACGGGTCCTGCTGGGGGACTCACCTGAGAGCCATAAGAACCGCGGGCGCCGCCGTCTCTCCCACATCCACAAGCGTGTGCTGGCGGTGGTATTTCCAGACTTGGACAGGCGCTTACAGGAGATGCAGCAGCAGGAAGGGGGTAGGTACATGTGTGTTTGTTGAGTTTCACCAGCATTTGTAAGTGCACTGTTCCATGGATGCACTGCCAGGGTTTAATGGTGCTGTGCAGATCCTGTTACCCACAGTATAGCTGTGCTCTCCTGCCTCCCTTCCCCTCCTTGCAATGTGTTCCCTGGTCTGTGTGAAGTCACTCCGTCACAAGGTTATGTAGCCTGGCACCTTCTCCACGTGTACAATGCCTGCAGCATCATGTGTGGGGGTGGTGTGTAACAGGTTTTGGGACCTTGCCTGTGCCCTGTCCAGTTCTGGTCTTGTGGGTTCCATGTCAGTTGGCACTAATGCTGAGTCCAGATATGGGAGTTAGTCTCTCAAGTGTGAGGCCTTACAGCACGCATGTCCTATGTGGTGGCCTGTGACATGATGTGCATGAGTGTGCGGTACGCATAGTGCGGGGATGGTAGCGTGTGTTGCAGTCATTCCCATTCAGGAGCATGGAGTTGTGTGGCCACTACTGTCCCCAGGGGCATATGTTCCTAGGTCTCATGTGTGTAATCGGAATATGTTGACAATCTCTGTGTCTACAGCATAGGTTGTGCTCTGTGCCTACAGCATAGGTTGTGCTCTGTGCCATTGTCCCCTGGCCAAATGTATATTGACGTGAAATGTAGTACAAGTGTCCACTGTACAGACTGACCTGATTTTCCTTGTTCATACTCACGGTGGCCATTGCCTGTGTGTCTTGTTACAATCATCTGATGATGCCCATTTGTACATGATTATTTGGACAGGCGCACCTTGGGTATTTTGTGTGCAACCTTGATTTGTTGCATCCCATGTGTATTTCACCCCGACTAAGGGATGTAAGTGCTTCCTGTGTCTCCAAATAATAGTCTCATGTAGGGGGTGGGTGGTGCGGGCATGGCCTTCATGTCACAACCTGATATCTCCTTGCTTGGACTGGCCAGTGTGTGATGTTTGTCTGGACATGCACTCAAGGTGCAGTGGGCCAGTCATGGTGGGCATGTTTTCAGTATAACCTATGCTGCATGTGCCTCTTGTTCCTGGATATGGTCCCTGCTCATCCGTATTTCCTGCCACGCTGTGTGGTGCAGATGCAGTGCTGGATTGTCCCCAGGGCCTTGATCCTCAGTCAAAATTCCATTCCATCTCATTTGCTATTGTGTCATGCTCTCCATAGTTTTTCGGTGGCATGGTGGGTCAAACAACTGTGGCTTGCATGCCCTACATATGTACCTTGTTTTGTAGATTTCACTCTTCTTTTGTTTCAGGCTATGCACTGTGACCTATGTAGATTGGACTCATGTGACATATGTATACAGGTGTATGATTACTTTCTGTCTCTTCACCCTGCCCACAGCATCGTCGGGGGACACGGAGGGAGACATGGGCACAGACGGAGCAGAGGGACCGAGCACCAGTGCCAGCGGTGACATCGGGGCTGGCACATCAAGTGGGACTGAGGCGGAGGAGAGTGAAGCCGGGGACCTGTCGACTGGCACAACAGAGTATGAAGCTGACGGGTCCGAGGATGATCTCTCCGAGTGGGCAGCGGCTGCACCAGCAGCTGACAGCGGCACTACTTCTCGCCCCACCCCCTGCATTGCCATCAGCCACCTCCCACTTGCTCGTGTCCCTTCCCAACGTGCCCGGTCACCACATGTCTCCTTCCTGCCAGGCACCGCACCCCCTGCCCCTGTCTCCACTGCTGCCGCCAATGCCGAGTCTGTGGACATCCAGCGGCAGTTGCAGGTTGGTCAGGCTGCGATCCTTAATGTCCTCCATGGCCACAGCCAAGTGCTGCACAACATGGAGGCATACTTGGAGGGCATTCATTCATCGCAGGCTGACCAACGCAGCTTGCTGAGGTCGATAGACTCGACACTGACTGCAGCAGTGGGTCTCCTGCAGCGCTACGTCCCACCCCCTACCCCTGCCCCATCCACACTTCCCACTCCCATGCCTGTCCCACGTACACCCAGACGTCAGCATGCACCCACCACAACACACACAGGCACCACACCAGCAGGGAAGGTCCACCGCACACCTCCTGACACGCACACACAGGGTGAAGTAGGCACACCCACTGGGTCGGGGGGCAAACGTGTGACACGCAGCCAGAGTGGGAGTCCGCATTCCACCCAATCCACTCCCTCCAAATCCCCTCCCCTCAGCTCTCCTGGCCACATCTCCCCCAAAGACTCCTTCATGGCTGCTCTGTCCCTGAGCCCCACAGTGACGCCACCACGCAAGCGGTCAAGGAAGTCCTCGGTCAGGGTGGTTGATTCCCCCCCCCCCTGTCTACACCCTCCCCCAGTGGCGCTGCGACCCATCCCTCTGACCCCCCCCCCCTCCTTGGGGCCTGTGGTTCCTTCAGGTGCAGGGGATTCCCTGGAGGACCTTGCTATGGTGTGCAGCGAGCTCCTACAGTCCACCTTTGGCCCTGCCATCCCTGCACCCACAACGCCTACCCTTCGCCCTCCTGTCCCTGCGGTGCCTGTTTCTTCCCCCCCACATGATGCCCTCACCCCTGTGGAAGACGACGGAATGTAACTGTGCAGGCAAGCTAGGGGACACGCATCCCACTGTGTCCCCCATCCAGCTGTGACTTCTGGACTGCCCTATGGGCTTTGTAAATATTGAACTTTCTAGGAACATACAATTTTTGATCATGCTGATTAAAGCCATTTTTGTTTCCTTTGAACACTACTGCTTTTCTGATATTGCTGTTGGTGGGGCTGGTACATGATTTTGGGTGGTGATCATGTGTTGGTTGTGTGGGCAATGTAGTAGTGTGCTGGTCATAGGGGGGACCCTGGGATCTGTGTGCCATCACACGGTGTTAGCTAGGTTTCTGTGTTCATGTAAGCAGTTGCTGCATGGTGACATTGTCCAAAGGTGTATTCCTTCCTCTGTGTACCCTGACATCTTCCCTGCAGGGTGTTCCCAATATTTAGCGCAGAGCTGTGTGTACATTAGCTGGGTGTGTGACGGACTCCTTCTACTTTGCACATGCATGCTGAGCGATGTCTCCACCTGCATCATTCGTTGCATTCTTGGTAGTCATTGTACTTGTGTATGTGGACTATTGACATGACTTCATGTGTACATGTTTTCTTTTCTGCGCTATGCATGCGTATACTCCCAGCCTCGCACACATGTGGTACATGTACTGCAGGGTCTTTGTGCACCTGACTGAAATTTGTGGGCATGGTATCGGTGGCTACTCCACCCTTTGCGTTTCATGGGCACTGCTGGGAGTGTTAGGCACCCACCCCTCCTGTCTCTGGGCACTGCTGGGAGTGTTAGGCACACACCCCTCGTGTCTCTGGGCACTGCTGGGAGTGTTAGGCACACACCCCTCCTGTCTCTGGGCACTGCTGGGAGGACTCTTCACCCACCCCTCCTGTCTCTGGGCACTGCTGGGAGTGTTAGGCACCCACCCCTCCTGTCTCTGGGCACTGCTGGGAGTGTTAGGCACACACCCCTCCTGTCTCTGGGCACTGCTGGGAGTGTTAGGCACCCACCCCTCCTGTCTCTGGGCACTGCTGGGAGGACTCTGCACCCACCCCTCCTGTCTCTGGGCACTGCTGGGAGTGTTAGGCACCCACCCCTCCTGTCTCTGGGCACTGCTGGGAGTGATAGGCACCCACCCCTCCTGTCTCCAGGCACTGCTGGGAGTGATAGGCACCCACCCCTCCTGTCTCTGGGCACTGCTGGGAGGACTCTGCACCCACCCCTCCTGTCTCTGGGCACTGCTGGGAGTGTTAGGCACCCACCCCTCCTGTCTCTGGGCACTGCTGGGAGGACTCTGCACACACCCCTCCTGTCTCTGGGCACTGCTGGGAGGACTCTGCACCCACCCCTCCTGTCTCTGGGTACTGCTGGGAGTGTTAGGCACCCACCCCTCCTATTTAACAATATGTACGCTTAGTCCATACACGTGTGTGGGTTCGCTCCATGGGGGTACGGGTCGTACTTACACTGTTGGGGTGGGGGGTACGCTCCATACATCCGCGGGTGAGGGTACGGGTCGTACTTACACTGTTGGGGTGGAGGTACACTCCATACGTCCGCGGGTGAGGGTACGGGTCGTACTTACACTGTTGGGGTGGGAGGTACGCTCCATACATACGCGGGTGAGGGTACGGATCGTACTTACACTGTTGGGGTGGAGGTACGCTCCATACGTACGCGGGTGGGGGTACGGGTCGTACTTACACTGTTGGGGTGGGAGGTACGCTCCATACATACGCGGGTGAGGGTACGGGTCGTACTTACACTGTTGGGGTGGAGGTACGCTCCATACGTACGCGGGTGGGGGGTACGGGTCGTACTTACACTGTTGGGGTGGGAGGTACGCTCCATACATACGCGGGTGAGGGTACGGGTCATACTTACACTGTTGGGGTGGAGGTACGCTCCATACGTACGCGGGTGGGGGTACGGGTCGTACTTACATTGTTGGGGTGGGAGGTACGCTCCATACATACGCGGGTAAGGGTACGGGTCGTACTTACACTGTTGGGGTGGAGGTACGCTCCATACGTACGCGGGTGGGGGTACGGGTCGTACTTACACTGTTGGGGTGGGAGGTACGCTCCATACATACACGGGTGAGGGTACGGGTCGTACTTACACTGTTGGGGTGGAGGTACGCTCCATGCATACAGTGGTGGGGGTACGGTCCGTACATATCCGTCCCCACGCTATGTGATGCTTGTGCGGGCCGTACCCAGGCCTTTGCCACGTGGGTACAGCCGTCCCGCCATTGTTGGGGTGACGTAGGTGTGGGCGTGGTACGACTCGTACCCACGCTCTTAAGGCGTGGGTACGGGACGTACCTGTATAGTTGTGTTGCCGGTTCGCGTCGTCAGGCACTTCCTTTGTGGCGGACGCTGGCTTTGCTGGACACGCCCCCACCCCCTCGTGGTGACCAGGGCATGGGGGTCAGGTATGTCCAGGGCATGTGTGCTGTGTGACATTGGTGGTGGTTTTGTGGCCTGCCCCTGGTCCTGCCCCCCCCTTTCCCACCCGTTCCCCCCCTCCCTTTGTTGTTCTGACCTTCTGCGGCGTCTGCGTCGTAACCTGTAGAGGAGGTCGACTGCTATGAGGGCCGAGATGACACGTAGGTTCGGGTCCATGTCTGTCCGTCGCGTACAGGTACTCCTTGTTCGCGTCGTCCTGTCTGTCCGTCGCATACAGGTACTCCTTGTCCGCGTCGTCCTGTCTGTCTGTCGCGTACAGGTACTCCTTGTTCGCGTCGTCCTGTCTGTCCGTCGCGTACAGGTCCTCCTTGTTCGCGTCGTCCTGATTTCCCGGCAGTTTTTGGCAGCCGGAAAATATTCATCGTGCGGGATGACGTCGGTGCGAATCGTAATTCCTGGTTCGTGAATGGCAGGCTGCGTGCGTCCCGACGTCACGTCGGCGCTTTCCCGGATCGCATTTGTATGTTTATTTTCGTCGGTCGGGGTTGTGTACGATTCGTACGGACATGGTGTTTCCGTACGAATCGTAATTCCATGTTTGTACATTTTGACGACCGGGTACGCGTCGGACGGAGAATTTGCTCCGTACGACGGTTCGTACCCGGTTTTTGCAGGATCGTGATCGGCACCAAGTGTGTCCAATGCTATAGTGTGGCAGGTGTGTGCAGGTGTCCATGGCCAGTATATGTGTGTTGCATCCGTAGAATAGTCACACTAATGAGGTCCGACGCGGGTGACAATCCGTACGCATTACACGGGTCATGTCCGAACCGTGTGTACGCTTTGTCATTGAATGCAATGAGGTCCGACGTGGGAGACAATGCGTACACATTGCACGGGCCATGTCCGAGCCGTGCGTACGCTTTGTCATTGAATGCAATGAGGTCTGACGCGGGTTACAATGCGTACGCATTGCACGGGTCATGTCCGAGCCGTGCGTACGCTTTGTCATTGAATGCAATGAGGTCCGACGCGGGTGACTATCATGCATATGCGTCGGACAGGCATGGTCCGAGCCAGGCGTACGCCTTGGCCATTGAATCGTATGGAGACGGGTGCATGTGTAAATTCAAAATACGCGTTGTACAGTCAGTTGAACGAGCCGTGCACACCCATTGGCTCTGGACTGACATGGAGACGGATGCAGATTCAAAAGTTGTACGAGTTGTGCACTGGAAATTCAGTTGGATGCCTACAACAATGTTGCAATTTCAAGTGTTCCATGAAGGTGAAGATTTGAACGATGCGGAAGGGGTGTACGAGTCATACTTTTAAATGGATTGGCCAGATTCATAGAATGCAACCGTGTTGGACCTATCACTTTAGACACATGGCACAGATTCTGCCTCTGCAGCACATATATAAGGCTGGCTGGCCCCTAGGGAGCTCACTTGCCTGCACTACATGCTACTGGACCACATCCCTGCTACCACTGCTGCTGTCTCTGCATCCTCTGGTTCCTGCTTTGGCACGTACTCTGGAGAGGGCCCCAGACTTCACTGAGGAGGAGAACCAGGCCCTGCTGGACGGGCTCCTTCCAGAGTACAGAAAACTCTATGGGAAACCAGGGGAGCAGCTGAGTGTGCAGTCCACTGCCTTCCTAATTATGCATGTTGTCTGACTAGCAGTACTAGCAGTGTGTACACCAGTGGCAAGCAGTCTCAATGACTGCTTTCATCCCCCAAAGTGTGTAGGTACATGCAATGAATAGTTTTCCTGCTGCTAAAGTGCATTATTGCAAGCTCAAACTATCCAGGCATTGTTAACATGTCAGACATGCATTTGCTTTTGCAACCCCCATGGTTGCACTACCTGTGTAATTTATTGCCCTTTGTGATGATGACATGTCTATCCAAATGTGTGCTGCAGCAATCTGGGGCATGTGTGTTAATGTACTTTTCACTTTGTCCTCCTCACAGGTTGATGCCCACCAGAAGCAGGAGATCTGGCTGACCATCACCCGGGCTGTTCGTTCTGTGGGGGTCTACAAGCGCCAGGTCCGCAACTGCCAGAAGAGGTGGCAGGACCTTCGGGGCTGGACCCGGAGGATAGCTAGAGTCCCATTGAAGCTGTCACCTCCACGCAGGAGAGATGGACACTGGACCCTGATTCCCCACATGCTCCGGATCCTGGTGGTGGTCTTCACGGACCTGGATAGGCAGCTGAAGGCCAGACAGCAGCAGGAAGGGGGTGAGTCCATGTCTGATCTGTGTATTATGTCTGACATACAAATAGCAGTCTTTTGTCCTGCTCACACTTCCACGTTACGTAGCTCTTGTAGTCCCAAACTCAGGTCCCTCATTTGTGTGATGCACCCTCCTCATCTGTTCCACAGGTGTGGCCCCTCAAATCTGTTGCTTGTGTCACTAGGGCACTGTGTCCCTGCAGTCAGCTATGCTTCATGTACCGGTCAGCATCAGTTCCCGTGAATCTGTTGTGTGTTTCATGGGTGGGTCAATTGTTTACACAATGCCTGAGATCTGACATGTGATCTGTGTGTGCCCTTGAGATGTGCCTCATTGTAGCGCATCTCGGCTGGTGTGACAGGGTTCCTGAGGGGTGACAGCAACCACAGCATGTTGGGGTATCCGGAGTCACCTACACACACAAAAATGAACAAGTAGCTGAGTTTTGTAGGAGTGCGGAATACAACAGTGACAAACACACACAGTGAGAAACGGTCAGTACACACCGACAAGCCAGGCATGCTGAGCTGGCATCTGTGACATCAGCGTTGCAATACGACTACTCCTTATAATGTAGGCATTGTGCGCAGAACCAGGGAACCGTGCACACACATGTGTGATCGACATGTCAGCAAGACAGAGCATTGATCGAATGGTAGTGCTTCCTGTTCCGGTAGGCCTGCTCATGTGCCTGTGGTGGTATCAGGACAACATGTGTCCCATCAATAGATCCGATGACGTTCGGCATCCTCCCCAGTGTATAAAAGGCATCCTTAATTTCAGGGAGTTCAGCTGGGCTCGGGAACTTGATATACAGGTCGAGGAATTGCAACATCCCCTCCAAGACATCGCGTAGCACCCGACTAAACATCGTTTGCGAAATACCACCAGCAGTAGCCACAGTATACTGGAAGGTACCGGTAGCAAAGAAGTACAGGGCTGCCATCACCTTCACCTCTGGGGTCAGTGCTGTAGGGTATGTCCGGCCAGGTAGCAGATGTGGCGCCAACTGCTCCGCCAACTCCGCAATCAGTGGCCTGGTGAAGCGGTACCGTCTGATGCAGTCGCGTTCCTGCATGGTTGCAAGGTCTGGGAACGGACGATGGACAGCTGGTGCCCTGCAGTACAGAGATGCAGAAAGGAAGATCGTCAGTACATCCACCAATGTGGCTATGACCACGATCACTATCACATGCTAGTCCATGACATTACATTATGTACTGAGGTTTGTGCTGTTGGGCATGGACACATATGTCACCTACAAGACCACCACCTCACATCTCAATTCCATATGTCCACATGAGTCCCATGTAGTGCAATGGCCAATCATCTGGCTGTGGCAGGACCTTCGGGGCTGGACCCGGAGGATAGCTAGAGTCCTGTTGAAGCTGTCACCTCCACGCAGGAGGGGTGGACACCGGACCCTGACTCCCCACATGCTCCGGATCCTGGCAGTGGTCTTCCCGGACCTGGATAGGCAGCTGAAGGCCAGACAGCAGCAGGAAGGGGGTGAGTCCATGTCTGATCTGTGTACTATGTCTGACATGCAAACAGCAGTCTTTTGTCCTGCTCACACTTCCACGTTACGTAGCTCTTGTAGTCCCAATCTCAGGTCCCTCATTTGTGTGATGCACCCTCCTCATCTGTTCCACAGGTGTGGCCCCTCAAATCTGTTGCTTGTGTCACTAGGGCACTGTGTCCCTGCAGTCAGCTATGCTTCATGTACCGGTCAGCATCAGTTCCCGTGAATATGTTGTGTGTTTCATGGGTGGGTCAATTGTTTACACAATTCCTGAGATCTGACATGTGATCTGTGTGTGCCCTTGAGATGTGTACCAATTGCTGGTCTGACTCGCAACATGTGGCTGGGGTATTCCAAACAAACCCATGCAGCAGGGGACTCCAATTTAGGGGCCTCAGGAGCATGTATAGCAAGAATGTCTCACTTGCTTAGCCACCTGACTACTGTCCAAGGCCAAACACTGTTCCACTTAGTCCTGGCCAGTCATGCCCCGTCAAGGGCATTTACAAACACTCTGTAATCCCACTCCTGGTTATGAAATTGCAGGTTGTGCTCAGTGACATGTGCCCTCAGGTGTCGGACTCTGTGTCATCAGGGTGTGACTTGTTGCTAAGTACAACTGGGGTGTCGATGATTCAGAGGGTCAGCATGACATCTGCGATGTGACTGTGAGAGACAAGACCTGTGTGACATATAGGTGTGTGATCATCTGACAACGCACAATGGTGTATGCAACTGTGTCCTTCATGCAGCTGGGTTACATGCATGGCAGACTGTGATGTGTTAATGTACAGGGATTAGTGTTTGCTGCCACTCATATGTCTGATTTGAATGATGTTGGGCCTTCTGGGTACTGGATATGTTGTTTGCATGGGATGGGCAAGTGCGCCGGTCATCTGCTGAGTTTGGTTTACCCCAGAGCTAGGATTGTGAGTCAGTGCATATTGTTGTTGTCTGGATGCCCTGCCCCTGTGACAGGAGACAGTGTTGACTGACTTTCAGGGCATACCAGTGCCATGGCATTTAACTTGCTATGAGTGAGCCTGCATTGTGTTCAAGTGTGCACCATGCACCGCATTGTGGCATTGACCATCAGGACAGGAGTACATCATAGTGTGTGTTGCTGGCATGCATCACAAGCATGTGGAATGAGTCTCTGCCCATCCCTTCACCCGGACACCTGTACTGAGTCAGTAGCAAGAGATGTGCTGTGTGTATAGTGACATACTCCTACATGTTCACTTGCATGTACAACTGATGTGTGGGTGGTGCATGTTGGCACATTGGGGTGTAAGCATCCAACATGCAACGGCCATATGTGTGAAAGTCAAGGAGGGATATGTGTGCCATGGTTGATGTTGAGAATGACAATTGTCTGATCCTAAACAGTGTTGGCACTTTGTGCTGTGTTCAGCTGATGATGCCAGGGCTTGCCCTGTGATATGATGTACTCACTGTGGTGTGTGCAGTCGGTGCAGGTGACTGATGTTGTTCTGTTACTTCCTATTCCTATCCAGATACATCTACGGCCACAGGAGGGGACAGCTCCATGGACCAGGAGGAGCCACAGAGCCTTACAGGGACAGAAGGAGAGGAGTCAGGTGGACCCAGTGGCACGGAGGGCGAGTTGAGCCACACAGAGGAGTCGTCAGCACCATCCCCCCCAGCTGAGGGCCACAGCAGCTCTGAGGATGACTCCCTTGTGGAGGCGGGTGTCAGCAGCCACCAAACCCCAGCTAGTGAGGCTGTCCCCGCCCCCACCACCACCACCACCCCCCTCCTATCGGCTCCCATCCCAGAGGTCCCTGTGGGCTCCCGTGTTCGTGAGCATGTCTGCTTCGTGCCAGGCACCGCACCCCCTGTCTCTGTGTCCCCTGCTGCCCTGAGTGAGGAGTCTGTGGACTTACTTTGACAGATCCATGTAGGGCAGACGTCGATGCTGAGGATCCTCCATGCACACACAGGTCTGTTGACACAACTGGTGTCATTCATGGAGGGCATTTCCTTGGGAATGTCTGCCCTACAGGGGACCAATCAGTCCGTGGCCTCCTCCCTGACGGCAGCAGTGTCCCTCCTCCAACAGTCCTGCACCCCTCCTACGCCCACCCACGATTCCTAGCACCCTACCTGTCCCAAGCACAGAAACCCCAAAACCAAGGTCTAGACGTGTACACAAGCAAGCGCAGGGGACTGATTCCACACTCACAGGGGCTGGTTTGCTGACACACACACAGTCATCCACAACCACTCCGCATTCCTCCAAGACCTCTCCCTCCCAGCCCACTTCCCTTGCCTCACCTGCAACCCCATCCCCCCAGAAGCTCTTCCTCTGTGAGCCTGGCCTCTTCCCCACCGACCCTGCAGATCCAGATTACAAGGGGGAGAGGAAGTTCCCACACACAGAAGGGAGTGCCCCTCACACCCGGACACCCTCCCCCAGGCGCAGTCAGACCGAGACGCCCACCCGCCAGTCCCCCCGGCGCCAGAAGAGCAAGACCCCCCCGCCACCACGCAGCTCCAAGGCAAAGTCTCCTTCCTCCGTCCCCCAGGCCACCACTCCAGAGGTTCCCCCCCACTCCCTGCCCCGGGTTCCCCCACACACAGATACACCATCCCCAAAATGCTAAGGCCATCCGCCCTTAGCACTTGCTCCTCCACACCTGGTCAGACAGTTGGTGCCACTGATGTGGGGACCGTGTCCTCCTCCCCTGCCGACCTCACCTGTCCCCCATTCCGCTCCCATGGATGTAGGCACTGCTTTGGAGTCCACGACCACCCCGTCTGACTTGGGCACTGTAATGGTGAGCCAATCCACTCCATCTGACCTGACCACTGGAGTTGTGCCGGCACCCACCCCATCTGACTTGTGCCCCACAGTTGTGACAGCACCCACCACTTCAGTCAGCTCCACTGCAGTTGTAAGGGTCTCGCCTGCATCCCCACCTCTTCCCTGCCTCCTTCTGCTGCGCCCTGATCCTGTCCCTGCGGTGCCTGGCCTGCCCCCAAGTATGCCACTCCGAGGGGATGACCCCGGTCCTGAGCAGTGCAGGCAAGCAAGGTGTGACAGTTGTCACTCTAGTTCACTCCTTGGCATTTGGACATGACTGGCCATTGGCCTTTTGTTTGCACAGACGTTTAGATTTTCATATACTGAATTTGTCACTCTAGGTCACTCCTTTGCATTTGGACATGGACTGGCCATTGACCTTTTGTTAGAAGAGACGTTTCACTTTTAATAAGCTGAATAAAGCTTTTTTCTTTATCCCTGTGAACTTGATTTAGCTGTACATTATGTTGATGTTGTTTTACATGCCCTTGCACCTGTAATGCTTGGTTTACAATGTTGAATACTGATGTGTTGATGTGAGGTACTCCCTGTGGTCCATGAGATATGTATCCTATTCTGGTGTGTATCCATGTCATCTTTTGCAGCTACCTGGGTGTGTCAGGATCAACTATTTGTGTACATCTCTCTGTGAGCATTTCATTGGCATGGTCACATCTGTGGCTTGCACCCCTGCACATATGATGTGCTTCCCGTTGTCCAATTTGTCACTTTCACATACGTTGTGCTCATCAACACTGGACCTACAGGTGTGGGCATCATTGTAATAGGAGCAACTGGGGCCTTCACTTGGCAAGATGGCGGCTGAGTGAGAGGTCTCGGAGCTCACCTCCGCATCGCTCCATCGCTTCGCCCGGCTCGAGGATTCGCACCAATGTCGGACGCTGCTTAGGATGCGTCCCGGTCTTGTAGGCTCCTTGTGCTGGCAAAGAAAAGTACAGGGGCCGGCGGCGAGACGTGAGGCTGGACTGTGGCTGGGCGAGGGCTGCTACTCACACTGGGAGGCACTAGCGCGGCTGCTGCTGTCAGTGGTAACCGGGTGGAATCCCGTCAGACGTCAGCTGGAATCACCTAGCAACGCCGACGCTACGGTGGTGCTTCGGAGGAAGAACAAAGGAATGTCGATGGCAGCGCGAGGAGCTCGCAGCAAGACGCGCTCAACGAGCCCGGCGAATACTCCCAGGATACAGCAGGACCCGGATTCAAAGGTAGACTGTGGGGTAAAGAAACGTGGCCAAGGCACGGGTAAAAACTACAAGAATAGTAAAACTAAAAATGGGAAGAACTGTAATTCTCGCACAGAAGGCAGCATATCAGCCGGCGGATTAGTGAAGAATCAGCCTGTAATTAGTAGCTTGTTCACTAAGAAGGACATGAGTAGAGAGGGGGGGCAAAGGAGTAAGCAACTCAAGGATGGTACCAATATGACTAACACTGAAGTTAATTCTGAAAGAGTCGGGGAAACCCAGGTTTATGAAGACCTGCTGGGAAGTAGGCGAGCTTCATGGGGGGTTAACAACGAGACTACGGTGCTGGCTATGGCTGATTCCCCTGTAATCATCCAGCAAGAGAATGCGGACTGTATGGCAGTATCTTCCCTTCTTGTTAATGTTAATGCTAATGGAAACAGGGAAAAGGATGTTAGTATCGGACAGGACATTCAGGCGACAGTTGTGGGCAGGTACATTTTGCAGAAGCTACAAGCTAGGCTATCTATCTCCCGATCCCATGGAGAATTTTTTCTCATTGAATGAGGAATCTGCAGACTCGGATCTTATCGAATCGCAAAGTGGTAGTAGCGACGATGGATGCGCGGATACTTCCACAAGTAACTATAGCCAACAGGGGAACAGAAAGGTTCCCAGGAAATCCAAGAGACTTTCAGAAGGAAGGAAGAAAACCCGTACACAGGATGGAATGGAGGAAGAGGGAGAACTTAAATGGGATTATTCAGATACACAAACGCAATCCTTGGTAGCATTACATGGGGTAACTCTAGGGGATTTGGAGGTTCCTAGAAACCCTGATCCGTCCCTCGAACCTACGCTAGCCACGATTTTGCAAACATTAAATGCGTTTCAAAATGAGGTCAAAACTGAAAATCGCCATGCTCGGGTGGCTGCAAAGAAATTACAGGGTTCGGTACGCAAAATTGGGAAGACCTGTACTGAAATAGTAGAAAGAATGTGCATGGTGGAAAATCGGACGGAGGTCCTGGAAACTACCGTTGATATGTTACAAACACAGGTAACGTCTCAAGAGAATGCGGTAAAGGACATCATGTGGAAACTCGAGGAGGCAGAAAATCGCCAACGGCGGAATAACCTAAGGGTTTTAGGGATCCCGGAGAACAGTGAAGGAAGTGACATTCGCGCATTTTCTATTAATTTGTTTAAAAATGCGTTTCCAGAATTAGCACACTGGGACTGGGACAAGGAGATCCAGAGGGTGCATAGATTCCCAATGTCTATGTCTAAACGTCCGCAAAATAGCCAGGCATATCCCAGAGTAATTTTGATCTATTTTGGAAATTTTTTGCTCCGTCAGGCAGTATACGACCTGGCTAGACCCAACAAAAAACGGAATTGGGATAATTTCTCATTTTTCGCCAAACCAAACTTTGCACACGCGACAGTGGAAAGGCGTTGGCGGCTCCGACAGCTGATTACACCATTTCAAAAAGTTGGTGCCGCCGCTTTTCTTCAAAACCCCGCAAAACTGAAAGTAATCTTGCAAGGACGGACTTGGTTCTTTACCTCAGAAATCCAAGCGGAGCAAATACTTAAGGAAATAACTATTGGGAAAGCAGGATCCGCTTAGAACATTAATAGTATTTCTTCTCTTATACCATATTTTGAGGTTATCTAATGGGACTACGGGAGGGCTCTCCTGTCTGATTTAATGGTGCTCCATCTTTTCTTTATTTTTCCCCACTCCCTTTTTTTTGGGGGGGGGAGAATCTAAGGGATGAAGGGAGGGGAAAGGGGGAAGAGAAGAGGCAAACTGTATGTATTGACGGCTGAGCGATGGGGATGTGGAGGGTGGGTGAGGTCTGTTCAGACGCTATCACACAGGCTCAGGATTGAGCCTGGTTGCCTAAATAATGGTGGGGGGTTGGGGGTGGGGGTGAGGGTGGGGGGGTGGGGGTGAGGGTGGGGGGGTGGGGGTGAGGGTGGGGGGGTGGGGGTGAGGGTGGGGGGAGGGTGCAGGTAGGGGAAGTTTTAGACACAAAGTTTATTCGACAATTGGAGGGAGGAGGGGCCAATATAAGAATAGACTAGGAATACTAGTACCGGGCAAATGTGGTGTACAACGAGGGAGATTATCGTTTTCAAGCATGGAACATTCGAACAAATAACATAATGGCCAAATTGAAAATTGCCACTATTAAGATCTGTGGTCTTAATGACAGTAAGAAAAGGCAGAGAGTTGCGGTAGGGCTACAGGTGATTGGAGCCAATATCATATGTCTACAAGAGACACATGTGGAGGGGTCACAACAATATTTGCTGAAAACATTAGGATATCAACTGATTACAGCCTCAACACAGGGGGCGCGAGCAAGGGGGGTAGCAATCCTAGCTAAAGGGGGAGATCTCCAATTTATACGTACATTCGCGGATAAATTTGGTCGCTGGGCTATTGCAGAGTGTCACTATGACTCCGGGAGAAGTAAAATGACTTTGTACTATTTATGAAAATGTCAGTGACGATCCCGATGTGCTGTCACATATGGCTAACGAATTATACCACTGGCCTCTTCCATTAATTGTGTGTGGGGACCTTAATATACATCTACCAGGGGAGTGGCTTTCAGATCCAGGTTTCAGATATTCAGGGCGGAAACCAAAAGTTTTTCAGGCATTAAAAAATATGTGCGCATTGCATGGCTTAGTTGATGGTTGGCCGGTGGGGCATCCTGTGGATCCGGAATTCACGTACTATTCATACCCACACTCTCGGCTTGTGCGGCTAGATTATATACTCATGTCTAGCACGTTGAGGTCCGGTACTATAATAGAAAGAACACCAAGTATTTTATCGGACCATAACCCTCTTGTGTTAAGTCTTGAATGTGGGTTAAATAAGCCTAAGATTATGACATGGACATTCGAAAGAGCATTTTTGGGGAATGAGAAATTTTGTCAACATATGATTAAATGGATACCGGGTGTTTTGGAAGATAATCTTGGTAGTGCTACAATCGATGTGGTCTGGGATGCCTTAAAGGCCGGTATTAGAGGGGAGACAATGAAGTTTTCTCTCAGCTCTAATAAAGAGGCTAAAATAAAGATGGCAACACTCCAGGGTAATTTGGGTAGGGCTGAGGGAGAGCTGACTAAGGTTATCCAGGAGGGGGGTACACCTGGGAATGAACTAAATCGGGTTGCGGTGGCCAAAAATCAGATAATTGGTATTCTAACGGAGAAGGCAGTCACAAAAGCCACAGCCCATAAGGAAAAAAATCTAGGAATGGAGTGAACAGGTTGGCCACCAGCTGGCGATACGTACTAGAGAAGAATACTCGGCCAATCTAGTCAAAGAGATCATGGATTCAGAGACTGGCCTCAAAACTGAACCTTCCGAGATTAGAATGGTATTTCAAAAATTCTATCAGAATCTTTATGAAACAATAGAGAACCAAATGGGTAGATCAGAGACATACCTAAACTTAAACGCCTCAATAAAATTTGAAAAAGTGGACCAGGAAAGCTTAGATAGTATTCCATTCTGGGAGGAAATTTTATTATCCATGACCAGTCTTGCTACAGGGAAAGCCGCTGGAATGGATGGTATCCCAACAAAATTCTATGTCAAGTTTTCAGCATAATTAAAAGATATAATCCAGGAACTGTTTATTCATATCTTCGAGGGAGGAAGACCACCAGCTTCATAGTCATCTGCCAAAATTGTAGTTTTTCTAAAAAAAAATAAAGATCCTCTAGAACCTGGGTCTTATCGCCCCATTACATTGATAAATGGAGATTCTAAAATGTACTCTAAACTATTAGCAAGCCGAGTAGCACCAATTATCCATAAGATTGTATCGGAACGCCAACACGGGTTCATTCCTGGAAGGTCTACAATCGATCATGTTCAAAGGGTAATTTCTCTTTTTGACTTTACCAAGGTGACAGGAGACCCTATGGCGCTTATATTACTCGACGCCGAAAAAGCCTTTGATATTGTCTCCTGGGAATACCTTTGGGCCACAATGTCACATAGTGGGATTAGCAAGAGATTCATTAAGGCAATACAAATGCTATATGTGTAACCTATCGCCAGGGTATTAGTAAACGGGGTATTGTCTGAAAAAATAACCATCACAAGGGGGACAAGACAGGGGTGCCCTATTTCTCCTCTTCTTTTTGCGATCTACATTGACCCGTTCATTCGTAGGTTAGATCAAAACATGTTAATTCCTCCAATATGGGCACAAGAATACGAGACTAAAACACTAGCCTTCGCAGATGATATTGCTATAGTTACTAGTAATCCAAACAAAGCAATTGTCGCGATAGAAGAGGAAGCTTTGCTTTTTGGAGCAGTCTCTGGCTATAAATTAAATCAGAGTAAAACACAGATCATTCTCAATGATAAGATCATGATGAGAGATGTCAGAGTTATTGACAAAGCCACGCATCTCGGAGTGAGCATTTCGGCAGAGGTGGATAATATAGTCAGCAATAATGTAGAACCTCTGATTCAACGTACAAAAAAGAACTGGTACGTCTTAACAACCTACATCTAACGATAGGAGGGAGATGTAATGTGATTAAAATGCTGTATATTCCCAGATTTCTTTATTTTTTCAGAACTATTTGTTTAGAATTTCTCCCTCAACAGTTCAGATCTATCGAATCTATGTTCTCCAGATTCTTATGGGGATATAAAAACCCACGCCGGGCTTTAAAGTATATCACACTCCCAAAGGATAGAGGGAGTATGGCAATGCCTAATTTTAAATTGTAATATCTTTAGGGCCCAATGGCAATAACATACCTACCCCACAAACACTTATATTAGGAAGGGGCTCTGAAGGGTGTTTTTGGCGACACATTAACGACAATTATTTTAAGAAGGTAAAATTCAAGAGTATCTATGGTATATATAAGGTTTGGGGCTGTGCTCGTAAAATGCTGGGTTTTGGACGATACTCATGTTATACCCCGGTATTCAAAAATAATGATCTCCCTGAGATATTTGATGATAGTTGTATGGATCGTTGGATACAGGCAGGGATATCACAGCTTGGCTGTTTCTTCAACAGAAATGGTTTGAAGACCTTTGAGGAATTACGTAATGAATATGACCTCAGTCATAGGGATTTTTTAAAATACCTACAGGTTAGAGATTTCTTGACAAAAAAGGGAGGGGGGGTAGGGAAAAATTTCATGCAACACAAATTATGGACCGTATATGCAAAAAATCTAGCTTAACTATTGGGGAGATACATGAATTTCTGAACTCGCTGGGTCCCGATGATATGGAGAAACAGATTGATATGTGGCAGACAAAGCTAGCTGTATTACCTCAAACCCCTCTTCGATCCTTCGAAATGTCACCGTCTTGTTTTATGTCAGTTAAACTACAAGCCCAGTACTATAAAACGTTTTTTTCATTATATTATACCCCGAAAAAAATAGCAAAGTGGGGGACTGGAAAAGGTACAACATGCCGACGATGCTCACTATTTGAGGCTGATAGTGTACATATTTTTGCCTCCTGTAAAGTAGTCAAATATAATAGTGGAGATTTCCGATTTTATATCAGACATTTTTGGAACAGCTAACTATATTTTCACAGAGGAAATATTGTTGGGCACGGCAGATTGCACCCGTCCAAAATATATGCATGGCCTGATTTTTGGACCTATGGCCATTCTAAGGCTATGCATAGCCTCGGCCTGGCTAGACCCGAATCCACCGACGTTCCAGCAATGGAGGACCTGGCTATTAGCAACGTGCAGTCTGGAGGTAGCCATATATAAAAGAAAAGGGCGCAATAAATACAAAAGAGGCATGTCGATATGGGACCCATTGTTACAATGAATGTCCAACTATACATAGATTAGAAAGATTATAAAAAGGGGAGAATCCAATAAGTCAAGGATGACAACATTTTTGTACTCTATCAAATATGATCTTAAACGCTCCTCACCCGTGTGTATGCTCCAAGTGTCTCAAAAAACTTTGTAAATTGTGTTTGTGTTTGAATAAGGGGGGGAGGGGGGGAAGTGGTCTCGGGGTGGGGGATGGGTCAGGGGTGAAGCACTTGTAAAAGGAAAATTAATAAAGATATTTAAAAAAAAAAGAAAATGGAGCAACTGGGGCCTCTGTGCAACTTGCTAGACATATGTTTTGGGTATGTGCACGTACCCTGGCTGTTGTGACCAGAGCCTTCATTGTGTGGTAACTGATGGCTGACTGACCAAGTATTCTGCAGACATGAGTGGGACTTGCGGTGAATCCCACAGGAGTTGTGTCCCCTCAAGTAAGTGTGTTGTCCAGTGACATGGCCTGGGCCCATGGTGTGTGTTGTATGAGCATGTGTGTGTATCCACATCCCTGTTCATACACAGACAGTGTTCCCATGATATGTTCCTGTTGTTGATGCTTGCTGAGTGGTACTGGGTTCATCCCACTACTTTTCCAATGTGCTACCAGATGTGTGGGTGCATGACATACTACTGTTAATTGGTGTATCATCATTGGGATTTGTCAGTTCTGAGTGGTGATGATGTTGTCAGAAAAGGATGGGACACAGTCAGGGTTCCTCAATGCACTTGTTTGTTCACAATATCATGTAGTTGTCCCTAGGTGGTAGTTTTCAGTGATTGAGACATTTGTATGTGTGTGTGACTGCTCCCACTTGTCGGGTTCACGGCTGCGATGCTGGCAGGTGTCAGCATGTGTGCCTTGTGTTTCTCCTTGGCATCTGCATTGTCCTGGGACTGTGGCAGGGATTCTGAAGGTTACATGAGCTCTGAGGTCATGGCCATGCCCCGCATACTGGGCAGTATGTCTGTCATTCCCCAGAGTTGTAAACTGTCCTTGTTTGATGTGTCTGTGCACCTTAGTTCCTCCCAACATTCCTGTGTTTGTCATGGGTGCATGTGCAATGTCACCTGTCCATGTGGGCTTCACAGATACACATTGTTGCAGTTCAGGGTGTGTGGTGTTGAGGGTGGACTGATGTGAATTTTTGCATGGAATGGTCCCCTAGCTCCTGTTTGTCCATGGATGAGGGGCCATGCTGAGTGATTTGTGTATGTGTGATGTACGTTTGTGGCACAGGACACATTTCTGGGTTTCCCAGTTTGTACGACATCTGCCTTTATCACCATAGTGGAGGTGTCATGCATGCTTGTGTCACCCCACTGTCTGGTCCCTGGGGGTAGTGGTGTTGTGTGTCAGTCTCTTGCTGTGTTAGTTGGAGTTCATTCCAGCTTGTGTTACATGTGTCTGTTGTGCTCCCTCTCATCTCCCAATGCCTGATTGCCCACTGAGGGTGTCCCAATGATGGTTTACTTTTGTATGGCACTGTGTCCGCATCTGTGTCACTGTGGTTCAGCCCCCCTCATGTGTTGTGTAGTTGCCTGGGGATACTGTGACACACACACACATGTTGTGTCCGATGTGCAGTGTGAGTTTGCCTGTTTGTGTTTGTGCATCTGCACCAGTGCATTGGCATTGCTGTTATAGGCCTTTGTCTGGATGCTGTTTCTGTGATTTTGCATGCTGTCCCTGTGAGTCATTTCACATCATTGTGCACATTCATCCTGGTTGTTGGGTGCCATTGCTGGCATGGAATGTGAGTTTGTGAGCTGACACCTACAGTCTACACATGTTGTTTTGATTGGTATGTCTATTTTCGAGATGTGTGCATGCTTGGTGATGGTCACTTCTGCTGTTGTGTCATTGTACGCTGTATGCATTGTCACCCCCCATGTGTGGTGCTTGTCTGCACATGGCCGAGAGTGTGTTATGTTTTCACAGCACTGTTAGCCTCACCACATTTCTGTGTGTATAGGACACAACCACTAGTTTGCCCCAGAGGTGTTTGATGTGTTGGGAGCAGGGATCATACATGCTATTTGTTATTTGCAGCTTTGACCATGATGACACTTACCTTTTGGTCACTGTGATGAGGGGGGTTTGGTCCCCATCACTACAATGCTCCACATCTGCTGCATTTTGTGAGCGCCCACTTAACTTCTGTTCTACACAGTGAGGGGGTGTTCTTTTTACATTGCCACAGTGCTATGGTGATGCTTGCCTTGTGTATGTCACACTCATGTGTGGGTCACACATGTGCTGTTACTTACATTGGATGCTCGTACCCATAATCACTGTTGTGGGCATTTGTCACAGACTACACACTGTTGTCAGGATGTTATGGGGGATGTATTTTGCGGACTTACCTGATGTTGGAGTATGCTGGATGTGTTGCGCATCACCCATCCTATGGCTGGGGGTGGCAGGGGTGATGGGCAATATAAGCCCTATGGCTGGGGGTGGCAGGGGTGATGGGCAACATAAGCCCTATGGCTGGGGGTGGCAGGGGTGATGGGCAACATAAGCCCTATGGCTGGGGGTGGCAGGGGTGATGGGCAATATAAGCCCTATGGCTGGGGGTGGCAGGGGTGATGGCCAACAGGTCCCCTGTGAGTGGGGGTGGCAGGGGTGATGGGCAACAGGTCCCTTGTGAGTGGGGGTGGCAGGGGTGATGGGCAATATAAGCCCTATGGCTGGGGGTGGCAGGGGTGATGGGCAACATAAGCCCTATGGCTGGGGGTGGCAGGGGTGATGGGCAACAGATCCCCTGTGAGTGGGGGTGGCAGGGGTGATGGGCAATATAAGCCCTATGGCTGGGGGTGGCAGGGGTGATGGGCAACAGGTCCCCTGTGAGTGGGGGTGGCAGGGGTGATGGGCAACAGGTCCCCTATGATTGGGGTGGCAGGGGTGATGGGCAACAGGTCCCCTGTGAGTGGGGGTGGCAAGGGTGATGGGCAATATAAGCCCTATGGCTGGGGGTGGCAGGGGTGATGGGCAACATAAGCCCTATGGCTGGGGGTGGCAGGGGTGATGGGCAACAGGTCCCCTGTGAGTGGGGGTGGCAGGGGTGAGGGGCAACAGGTCCCCTGTGAGTGGGGGTGGCAGGGGTGATGGGCAATATAAGCCCTATGGCTGGGGGTGGCAGGGGTGATGGGCAACAGGTCCCCTGTGAGTGAGAGTGGCAGGGGTGATGGGCAATATAAGCCCTATGGCTGAGGGTGGCAGGGGTGATGGGCAACAGGTCCCCTGTGAGTGGGGGTGGCAGGGGTGATGGGTGACAGGTCCCCTGGTAGTGGGGGTGGCAGTAGTGATGGGCAACAGATCCACTATGGGTGGGGGTGTTTGTGGTGCTGGCCATGCAACCCCTATGGTGGGCTGTTGTTAGTGGCCAGGATGTGGATCCCCTGTGTGTGTGTGCCAGTTTGCGTGTACGTGTCGTTTGTTTGTTTTGTAGGTGTCTGACTTACCGCCTGCGCCATCGGCGTCGGTCCCTGATCCGGTCATAGATGTAGAGTACTGATATGACCTGCGCGAAGGGATTCATGATGTGTTCGTGTCGTACACACTGCTTGTTGCTCCGTCTCGTACCCGCTGCAAGCTGGTCTGTCTCGTAGCCGTGTATTGATTTGTGGCGTGAATCGTAGCTGATATGCTTGTTTTCCGGATGCTGTGACGTCCCGTGCGTGACGACCCGTCCGGCACGTAGGAAGTACGCATCGTACTTGTCATGCCGGAAACTGCTATGGATACTGCTTCCGGGCGACTCGGTTCATCTTTAGGAGTTACGGCTCGGACGGAGAATGGTGCTTGATTCACAGCCTACGTGTCGGTCGTGTTTTTGGCAGTTATGCGCATCGTACTTCCTCTACAGGACGGACCAGCTCCGGGTACGTGTCGGTCGCACGGCAATCGGAATCGGCCCCTATGTAGGCAATGCCACAACTATCGAGAATCTTGGTTACATTTGTTATGCTGTTGCCCTGCTCTAGAACATCAAAGGAGACTATTGTTAAAACCAATTTTTTGGCAAAGGGAGTTCGCCCTTGCACACAGGCATCTTTCTTTTGCTTTTGCGGTAAACAGACAGAATATCGAGTTGTTATTGTCGACTTGCACTAATATCAATTCTTAAATATCTTGATACAAAAATATCGACTGAATATCGTGGTCAAGAATATCGAGCCTAAGGTAAGTAATATCGTTTGCAAAAATATAGTTGTTAAAAATATCGCTGCTTTAGTTAGTGGTATGTATTTTAGTATGTATTTTCAATGTATGTGTTCTATTTTTTTGTCTTAGTATTGCATTTGCTTTTTTAAATATGTGTTAAATTTGTAGAAGTTAGGAATTCTTTTAAAGTAAATTTTGCCTTTTAGTTCCGTAGCGGGTTGTGGGTTTATAGGGGAAGAGGGTGGGAAGTAATTTAATTATAATAAATGTATTAATCATTTTTAGAAGTTATTAATTTTTTTTAATTAAATTCTGAATTTTAGTTCCGTAGCGGGTTTATAGGGGAATAGAGTGGGAAGTAATTTAATTATAATTAATTAATTAATATTTATGTATTTAATATTATATATTGTTCACTGTGGTAATTAATGTAATATTTATTATTTATTAATTGGCTGCTAATTATTAATAATGAATTGGTAATGATGTTAATTTTGTAATTTTTTAGGAGCAGGTTGTGGGTTTATAAGGGAGTAGGGTGTGAAATAATGTCATTATAATTAATTAATAATTTTTATTAATTAATATTTATGTATTGAATATTTTATATTGTTAGTTGTGGAAATTAATTTATTATTAATTGGTTATTAATAATTATTAATTAATTATTATTTATATTAATTGTGTCATACTTTTAGGAGCGGGTTGTGTATTGATAGGGGAGTAGGGTGGGAAGTAATTTAATTTTGATATATTTTTAAATAGGTTTTATATAATATTTAGGTGGCGATTCCGATCCGTTAAAAAATTTTACCGTCCGACTCGTATCCGTACTTTTTTTACGTACGAATCGTACAAGTCCCGTACAAACGGCAAAGTACGATTCGTACGTGAAAAATACATACGAATGACCTCGGGAAAAGTCTACGAGACGTCCCCGGACAGTTTTACGTACGAGTCGTAAAACTGAAGTCCGAGCGCACAAGTCCGATCTGTACCGGCGTCCCGAATACACAAGCATATGGAAAACGTCCCGTATGGAGCGAACTGTGCACGACCCCTACCCCGGGTACACTTGGGCCCGGGGTACGAGTTGTACGGCCCCCCCCAGCCTCCCACACCTCCCGCGTACGTCCGCACCGTACCCCCGCCACCGTATGGACGCGCCATCCCCCAGCCCCCCATATGTACGCGCGGGGGGGTACAGTGCGTGCATACAGGGGATGGGGGTACGGCGTGTACATACGGGGGGTACGGTGTGTACATACGGGGGGTATGGCACAGACATACGGGGGGCTGGGGGTACAGCGCGTTCATACGGGGGTACGGTGCATACATACGGGGGGTTGGGGGTACGGTGCAGACATACAGGGGGGTACGGCACGGACATACGGGGGGCTGGGGGTACGGCGTGTACATACGGGCGTGGGGGTACAGCGCGTACATATGGGGGGCTGGGGGTGCGGCGCGTACAAACGGGGGGTGCGGCGCATACCGGGCCCCCATTTCCTTGTGCATCGCAGCGTACTTAGCTTTTCCGGCACTTTTTGGCTCCCGTAAAAATACAGCCGTGCGGAGTGCTGTGGGTACGAATCGTACTTGCTGGTCCGTAAAACGCTGCCTGACTCCGTGCGGACGTCGCGTACGCGCTGTCCAGGATCGGAAGTGTATGTATTTTTTAGCCACACGGTGATTTTTATGATTCGTACGGAAATGGTATTTCTGTACGAATCGTACTTGCTGGTTTGTACGGTGGAATTCCCGGGTACGAGTCGTACGGAGAAAACGCTCCGTACGACCATTTGCACCCGGGTTTTACAGGATCGGATTCGGCACCTTAATGTTGTTTTATAGTCTTAATTGTGTGAATTCATTTATTATTAATTGTTTTTAATTTGCTTGTTAATTGTTATTAATTGATTAATTAATTATTAATTAATTATGTTAATTGTGTCATGTTTTACGACATTGGTGGTGTCATTTATAGGGAATATGGTGGGAGGTTAATTATTTTTAATTATTAATTATTTGTTAATTAATGCAAATTAATTAAACAAATAACAAATATGCTAATTGTGGAATAATTTTGATGTGTGAGTTGTGGGGTTGATAGTTGTAAATGTTGGGTATTTTTCTTTTTTTTAAATGAAATGATGATATGTTGTTAATTGTAATTTATTTACTAATGTAAAATCAGTTATGGAAATTGTGTAGATATTTTTAGGTGTGTGTTTTGGTGTTTATTGGGGTAGAGGGTGGAAAGTAATTTAGTTTAAAAAAAATAATCATTAGTCGATCATTAATATTCATTTATTAATTGATAAATATTTTTGGAAATTGTTTTGATTTTGTTTGGGGGTTTAGGTTCAATAGCTGTTATATTTGGTACCCATCACTTTCGCTACTGTTGCACTGGCTGGAGTGAGAATAGTAATTTTATCCCCTCGCTATCCAACAGTTTCCCTACTGTTGCAGTCCCTGGAGTGGGAATAGTAATTTTTACCCCTACGCTATCCAACACTTTCCCGACTGTTGCACTCCCTGGAGTGGGAATAGTAATTTTTTACCCCTACGCTTCCCAACACTTTCCCTACTGTTGCACTTCCTGGAGTGGGAATAGTAATTTTATCCCCTACGCTATCCAAAGCTTTCTCTACTGTTGCACTCATTGGAGTGGGAATAGTACATTTTTCCCCTCCGCTATCCATCACTTTCCTTACTGTTGCATTCATTGAAGTGGGAATAGTAAATTATTCCCCTCCGCTATCCAATACTTTCCCTACTGTTGCTCTTGCTGGAGTGGGAATAGTAATTTTACCCCTACACTATCCAACACTTTCCCTACTGTTGCGGTCCCTGGAGTGGGAATAGTAATTTTTACCCCTCCGCTATCCAACACTTTCCCTACTGTTGCACTCTCTGAAGTGGGAGTTATTCCCCTCCGCTATATTTTAATGTATTTTATATATATATATATATATATATATATATATATATATATGTGTGTTTACATGAGTTACCCCTAAATGGTCGGCGCACTCAGGACTGCTCTTCTTCATGGGAGGGTGCGGTAGAAAACTCCCCTCTCAGCCAACGCGTTTCGGGTAATAGAAACCCTTCTTCATAGGCAATATCCAGAAAATGACAGCAAACAGGGCATGCAATGGTAATCCTTCTTTTATTTCAATATTTCCAAGGCATTATGGGACCTGTAGTACCAAAATTATAACCCAAATGGGCGCCGTCATGTCTCATTATTCAACAATCACCAGGGGATAAATCCAGTCCAGCAAACTTCCCCATATCATAAAAGATGGCAAGTCCTGTCCCGCTCAAGCTGCGCTATCCTCGCAGCGAGTGGACCCATGAAGTTGCAGGGGTGGGACTACCCGCAGCAACCGCCGCTTGGAAATCCCGTTCAGTGACGCCCAAACAATCCAAGGCATACGGACCTCTGCAGCAAAATGGTGGTGCCTCGCCGTGACCAAGGGCTGGTCACTATTGTGTTTACATGAGTTACCCCTAAATGGTCGGCGCACTCAGGACTGCTCTTCTTCATGGGAGGGTGCGGTAGAAAACTCCTCTCTCAGCCAACGCGTTTCGGGTAATAGAAACCCTTCTTCATAGGCAATATCCAGAAAATGACAGCAAACAGGGCATGCAATGGTAATCCTTCTTTTATTTCAATATTTCCAAGGCATTATGGGACCTGTAGTACCAAAATTATAACCCAAATGGGCGCCGTCATGTCTCATTATTCTGGATTTATTAGCCGCACGGAAGAGGTGATTTCAACGCGGATGTGTCTGCGAGGGAGTCCCACCTCCAGAGCCCTGTGGGCTTGTTCGCTGTGGTACCAACGGAAAACAAGAGTTTGGGGATCCAAGGGTTCTATCCTTGTCGTAATTGCAAGGCGTGTAGAAATAGTCGTCACATGAAAGAATGTGTTTTAACAGCTGATTGTAGACCATTCAAAATCACCAAACACACATCGTGTAACACAGAATTTGCAGTTTATGCCCTTTTCTGCCCATGTAACAAAGCGTACATTGGGAGCACAATTCATAAAGCGAAGAAAAGGGTATTAGAACATCTTCGTGCAATCAAAAACGGCGACAAACAATACCCCATGGCGAGACATTTTCAGAGCACACATAAACAGAATAATTCATTACTCAGTTTCTGTGTACTTGATTCAGTCAGACTTAATGAGAGGGGCGGGAATAGGGTACAAGACCTTAGACGCCTTGAATCAAAGCTGATCATTCAATATAAAACCTTAGTGCCTAACGGGCACAATTGTGATGAGGAAATGGAAGTCCATTTGGGGTAGCTTTTACCTTGTTTTGTCCTGCAATGTTTACAGATGTTTTGTAGAATGATTATTTGATTGTCTTTCCATCCGGTATAATATGCTTCATGATTTTATTGTACATATCCAATTTTCTATGATGTGTCCTATTGTGGTAGTTATTAGTATGTTTGTCTTAGAGATTTTTAGTAACAGGAATGTTCTTCTTTCTTTTCTTTTTTTCACAGAAACTGACTGACTCTTGGAAGAATTTAAAAAACTAAAGTAATGGTGGATTGTTGCCACCAATATGATTGAGTATCTTATTGGTCAGGATTGGGTCATTAGTCTTTACCCACTTGGGTTGTATTTTGATACTGTAAAGTTATTAGGTATCTTATGCATGTCACGAAACAATTTTCCTAGAGATCCAGCGTCACCCTCGACGTATATTCGTTGCAGCATTTAATTTTTGACCCACTTGGGTACAATTCACAGTATTTTTGGCACGGAAATGTGCTTTGTATGAGGCTGTTGATATCGCTGTATTTATTGCAATACATGAGAGGGTTTCAATGCTGGGTCGTTAGTGATTCGTACAATGACAGCATATTCAGGAGATTTACCGTGTTTTAGGCTTTTAGCCATACTCCTTGACCATTCCAAGATGGCGACTGTAAAAATAGGGAGTGAGTCAACTCTAACTCACACAGTCTGTTTTTTGTGTTTACACGTTTGTATTCAATGTACTTTATTTAAACAATGTGATGAGAGGACTGCCACACTCGTGATCAAGGGATTTGTCCCGAAACGCGTCGAGTGGCCATTTTTTTGCACAATTAAATAGCGCATTTTGATCGAAAGTGTCCGTGGTTGCTGTCTTGGTTTCTCATGAACGGGAAAATCAGCATGAGTTGAATGTTCTGAGGTTCGCTTCCTCTCCACGGACCGCCATCGCAAGAGGCAAGGGAAAGGCGATTGTTTGGTTGCTTCCAGCGCCGACTTGTGAGAATTGGATATATATATATATATATATATATATGTGTGTGTGTTTACATGAGTTACCCCTAAATGGTCGGCGCACTCAGGACTGCTCTTCTTCATGGGAGGGTGCGGTAGAAAACTCCCCTCTCAGCCAACGCGTTTCGGGTAATAGAAATCCTTCTTCATAGGCAATATCCAGAAAATGACAGCAAACAGGGCATGCAATGGTAATCCTTCTTTTATTTCAATATTTCCAAGGCATTATGGGACCTGTAGTACCAAAATTATAACCCAAATGGGCGCCGTCATGTCTCATTATTCAACAATCACCAGGGGATAAATCCAGTCCAGCAAACCTCCCCATATCATGAAAGATGGCAAGTCCTGTCCCGCTCAAGCTGCGCTATCCTCGCAGCGAGTGGACCCATGAAGTTGCAGGGGTGGGACTACCCGCAGCAACCGCCGCTTGGAAATCCCGTTCAGTGATGCCCAAACAATCCAAGGCATACGGACCTCTGCAGCAAAATGGTGGTGCCTCACCGTGACCAAGGGCTGGTCACTATTGTGTTTACATGAGTTACCCCTAAATGGTCGGCGCACTCAGGACTACTCTTCTTCATGGGAGGGTGCGGTAGAAAACTCCCCTCTCAGCCAACGCGTTTCGGGTAATAGAAACCCTTCTTCATAGGCAATATCCAGAAAATGACAGCAAACAGGGCATGCAATGGTAATCCTTCTTTTATTTCAATATTTCCAAGGCATTATGGGACCTGTAGTACCAAAATTATAACCCAAATGGGCGCCGTCATGTCTCATTATTCAACAATCACCAGGGGATAAATCCAGTCCAGCAAACCTCCCCATATCATGAAAGATGGCAAGTCCTGTCCCGCTCAAGCTGCGCTATCCTCGCAGCGAGTGGACCCATGAAGTTGCAGGGGTGGGACTACCCGCAGCAACCGCCGCTTGGAAATCCCGTTCAGTGACGCCCAAACAATCCAAGGCATACGGACCTCTGCAGCAAAATGGTGGTGCCTCACCGTGACCAAGGGCTGGTCACTATTGTGTTTACATGAGTTACCCCTAAATGGTCGGCGCACTCAGGACTGCTCTTCTTCATGGGAGGGTGCGGTAGAAAACTCCTCTCTCAGCCAACGCGTTTCGGGTAATAGAAACCCTTCTTCATAGGCAATATCCAGAAAATGACAGCAAACAGGGCATGCAATGGTAATCCTTCTTTTATTTCAATATTTCCAAGGCATTATGGGACCTGTAGTACCAAAATTATAACCCAAATGGGCGCCTTCATGTCTCATTATTCTGGATTTATTAGCCGCACGGAAGAGGTGATTTCAACGCGGATGTGTCTGCGAGGGAGTCCCACCTCCAGAGCCCTGTGGGCTTGTTCGCTGTGGAGATTGCTGCAGCTGAGCAGGACAGGAGATACCCACCAGAGGATTATAAAAGCCCCTTATGATTGTGAAACGAGAAAAGTTGACGGCGCCCATGTGGGTTCTTATTGACTCTACAAGTCCCAGAATTCAGTGGTCTGGATTTTCCTATTGATTGAAGAAATAAAAGAGGGATTATACTGCTGATATGTCATCGCCATCATTCTTGTTCGTGGCCCATGAAGAAGGGCGTAACCAGCCTGAAACGCGTTGGCCAAAGAAGGAGGCTGTATTTATAAATACTTACCTGCTGTGTGGAGTGATCCTGGGTGTGCCATCCCCCGTAGGGGTAACCTTGAAAACAAATTAGTGATCCGCCCTTGGTCACGGATCGGCACCACCGTCAGTGTTCTGGAGGTCCGTATGTCTCTGGATTTATTAGCCGCACGGAAGAGGTGATTTCAACGCGGATGTGTCTGCGAGGGAGTCCCACCTCCAGAGCCCTGTGGGCTTGTTCGCTGTGGAGATTGCTGCAGCTGAGCAGGACAGGAAATACCCACCAGAGGATTATAAAAGCCCCTTATGATTGTGAAACGAGAAAAGTTGACGGCGCCCATGTGGGTTCTTATTGACACTACAAGTCCCAGAATTCAGTGGTCTGGATTTTCCTATTGATTGAAGAAATAAAAGAGGGATTATACTGCTGATATGTCATCGCCATCATTCTTGTTCGTGGCCCATGAAGAAGGGCGTAACCAGCCTGAAACGCGTTGGCCAAAGAAGGAGGCTGTATTTATAAATACTTACCTGCTGTGTGGAGTGATCCTGGGTGTGCCATCCCCCGTAGGGGTAACCTTGAAAACAAATTAGTGACCCGCCCTTGGTCACGGATCGGCACCACCGTCAGTGTTCTGGAGGTCCGTATGTCTCTGGATTTATTAGCCGCACGGAAGAGGTGATTTCAACGCGGATGTGTCTGCGAGGGAGTCCCACCTCCAGAGCCCTGTGGGCTTGTTCGCTGTGGAGATTGCTGCAGCTGAGCAGGACAGGAGATACCCACCAGAGGATTATAAAAGCCCCTTATGATTGTGAAACGAGAAAAGTTGACGGCGCCCATGTGGGTTCTTATTGACACTACAAGTCCCAGAATTCAGTGGTCTGGATTTTCCTATTGATTGAAGAAATAAAAGAGGGATTATACTGCTGATATGTCATCGCCATCATTCTTGTTCGTGGCCCATGAAGAAGGGCGTAACCAGCCTGAAACGCGTTGGCCAAAGAAGGAGGCTGTATTTATAAATACTTACCTGCTGTGTGGAGTGATCCTGGGTGTGCCATCCCCCGTAGGGGTAACCTTGAAAACAAATTAGTGACCCGCCCTTGGTCACGGATCGGCACCACCGTCAGTGTTCTGGAGGTCCGTATGTCTCTGGATTTATTAGCCGCACGGAAGAGGTGATTTCAACACGGATGTGTCTGCGAGGGAGTCCCACCTCCAGAGCCCTGTGGGCTTGTTCGCTGTGGAGATTGCTGCAGCTGAGCAGGACAGGAGATACCCACCAGAGGATTATAAAAGCCCCTTATGATTGTGAAACGAGAAAAGTTGACGGCGCCCATGTGGGTTCTTATTGACACTACAAGTCCCAGAATTCAGTGGTCTGGATTTTCCTATTGATTGAAGAAATAAAAGAGGGATTATACTGCTGATATGTCATCGCCATCATTCTTGTTCGTGGCCCATGAAGAAGGGCGTAACCAGCCTGAAACGCGTTGGTCAAAGAAGGAGGCTGTATTTATAAATACTTACCTGCTGTGTGGAGTGATCCTGGGTGTGCCATCCCCCGTAGGGGTAACCTTGAAAACAAATTAGTGACCCGCCCTTGGTCACGGATCGGCACCACCGTCAGTGTTCTGGAGGTCCGTATGTCTCTGGATTTATTAGCCGCACGGAAGAGGTGATTTCAACACGGATGTGTCTGCGAGGGAGTCCCACCTCCAGAGCCCTGTGGGCTTGTTCGCTGTGGAGATTGCTGCAGCTGAGCAGGACAGGAGATACCCACCAGAGGATTATAAAAGCCCCTTATGATTGTGAAACGAGAAAAGTTGACGGCGCCCATGTGGGTTCTTATTGACACTACAAGTCCCAGAATTCAGTGGTCTGGATTTTCCTATTGATTGAAGAAATAAAAGAGGGATTATACTGCTGATATGTCATCGCCATCATTCTTGTTCGTGGCCCATGAAGAAGGGCGTAACCAGCCTGAAACGCGTTGGCCAAAGAAGGAGGCTGTATTTATAAATACTTACCTGCTGTGGGGAGTGATCCTGGGTGTGCCATCCCCCGTAGGGGTAACCTTGAAAACAAATTAGTGACCCGCCCTTGGTCACGGATCGGCACCACCGTCAGTGTTCTGGAGGTCCGTATGTCTCTGGATTTATTAGCCGCACGGAAGAGGTGATTTCAACGCGGATGTGTCTGCGAGGGAGTCCCACCTCCAGAGCCCTGTGGGCTTGTTCGCTGTGGAGATTGCTGCAGCTGAGCAGGACAGGAAATACCCACCAGAGGATTATAAAAGCCCCTTATGATTGTGAAACGAGAAAAGTTGACGGCGCCCATGTGGGTTCTTATTGACACTACAAGTCCCAGAATTCAGTGGTCTGGATTTTCCTATTGATTGAAGAAATAAAAGAGGGATTATACTGCTGATATGTCATCGCCATCATTCTTGTTCATGGCCCATGAAGAAGGGCGTAACCAGCCTGAAACGCGTTGGCCAAAGAAGGAGGCTGTATTTATAAATACTTACCTGCTGTGTGGAGTGATCCTGGGTGTGCCATCCCCCGTAGGGGTAACCTTGAAAACAAATTAGTGACCCGCCCTTGGTCACGGATCGGCACCACCGTCAGTGTTCTGGAGGTCCGTATGTCTCTGGATTTATTAGCCGCACGGAAGAGGTGATTTCAACGCGGATGTGTCTGCGAGGGAGTCCCACCTCCAGAGCCCTGTGGGCTTGTTCGCTGTGGAGATTGCTGCAGCTGAGCAGGACAGGAGATACCCACCAGAGGATTATAAAAGCCCCTTATGATTGTGAAACGAGAAAAGTTGACGGCGCCCATGTGGGTTCTTATTGACACTACAAGTCCCAGAATTCAGTGGTCTGGATTTTCCTATTGATTGAAGAAATAAAAGAGGGATTATACTGCTGATATGTCATCGCCATCATTCTTGTTCGTGGCCCATGAAGAAGGGCGTAACCAGCCTGAAACGCGTTGGCCAAAGAAGGAGGCTGTATTTATAAATACTTACCTGCTGTGTGGAGTGATCCTGGGTGTGCCATCCCCCGTAGGGGTAACCTTGAAAACAAATTAGTGACCCGCCCTTGGTCACGGATCGGCACCACCGTCAGTGTTCTGGAGGTCCGTATGTCTCTGGATTTATTAGCCGCACGGAAGAGGTGATTTCAACACGGATGTGTCTGCGAGGGAGTCCCACCTCCAGAGCCCTGTGGGCTTGTTCGCTGTGGAGATTGCTGCAGCTGAGCAGGACAGGAGATACCCACCAGAGGATTATAAAAGCCCCTTATGATTGTGAAACGAGAAAAGTTGACGGCGCCCATGTGGGTTCTTATTGACACTACAAGTCCCAGAATTCAGTGGTCTGGATTTTCCTATTGATTGAAGAAATAAAAGAGGGATTATACTGCTGATATGTCATCGCCATCATTCTTGTTCGTGGCCCATGAAGAAGGGCGTAACCAGCCTGAAACGCGTTGGCCAAAGAAGGAGGCTGTATTTATAAATACTTACCTGCTGTGTGGAGTGATCCTGGGTGTGCCATCCCCCATAGGGGTAACCTTGAAAACAAATTAGTGACCCGCCCTTGGTCACGGATCGGCACCACCGTCAGTGTTCTGGAGGTCCGTATGTCTCTGGATTTATTAGCCGCACGGAAGAGGTGATTTCAACGCGGATGTGTCTGGGAGGGAGTCCCACCTCCAGAGCCCTGTGGGCTTGTTCGCTGTGGAGATTGCTGCAGCTGAGCAGGACAGGAGATACCCACCAGAGGATTATAAAAGCCCCTTATGATTGTGAAACGCGAAAAGTTGACGGCGCCCATGTGGATTCTTATTGACACTACAAGTCCCAGAATTCAGTGGTCTGGATTTTCCTATTGATTGAAGAAATAAAAGAGGGATTATACTGCTGATATGTCATCGCCATCATTCTTGTTCGTGGCCCATGAAGAAGGGCGTAACCAGCCTGAAACGCGTTGGCCAAAGAAGGAGGCTGTATTTATAAATACTTACCTGCTGTGTGGAGTGATCCTGGGTGTGCCATCCCCCGTAGGGGTAACCTTGAAAACAAATTAGTGACCCGCCCTTGGTCACGGATCGGCACCACCGTCAGTGTTCTGGAGGTCCGTATGTCTCTGGATTTATTAGCCGCACGGAAGAGGTGATTTCAATGCGGATGTGTCTGCGAGGGAGTCCCACCTCCAGAGCCCTGTGGGCTTGTTCACTGTGGAGATTGCTGCAGCTGAGCAGGACAGGAGATACCCACCAGAGGATTATAAAAGCCCCTTATGATTGTGAAACGAGAAAAGTTGACGGCGCCCATGTGGGTTCTTATTGACACTACAAGTCCCAGAATTCAGTGGTCTGGATTTTCCTATTGATTGAAGAAATAAAAGAGGGATTATACTGCTGATATGTCATCGCCATCATTCTTGTTCGTGGCCCATGAAGAAGGGCGTAACCAGCCTGAAACGCGTTGGCCAAAGAAGGAGGCTGTATTTATAAATACTTACCTGCTGTGTGGAGTGATCCTGGGTGTGCCATCCCCCGTAGGGGTAACCTTGAAAACAAATTAGTGACCTGCCCTTGGTCACGGATCGGCACCACCGTCAGTGTTCTGGAGGTCCGTATGTCTCTGGATTTATTAGCCGCACGGAAGAGGTGATTTCAACGCGGATGTGTCTGCGAGGGAGTCCCACCTCCAGAGCCTTGTGGGCTTGTTCGCTGTGGAGATTGCTGCAGCTGAGCAGGACAGGAGATACCCACCAGAGGATTATAAAAGCCCCTTATGATTGTGAAACGAGAAAAGTTGACGGCGCCCATGTGGGTTCTTATTGACACTACAAGTCCCAGAATTCAGTGGTCTGGATTTTCCTATTGATTGAAGAAATAAAAGAGGGATTATACTGCTGATATGTCATCGCCATCATTCTTGTTCGTGGCCCATGAAGAAGGGCGTAACCAGCCTGAAACGCGTTGGCCAAAGAAGGAGGCTGTATTTATAAATACTTACCTGCTGTGTGGAGTGATCCTGGGTGTGCCATCCCCCGTAGGGGTAACCTTGAAAACAAATTAGTGACCCGCCCTTGGTCACGGATCGGCACCACCGTCAGTGTTCTGGAGGTCCGTATGTCTCTGGATTTATTAGCCGCACGGAAGAGGTGATTTCAACGCGGATGTGTTTGCGAGGGAGTCCCACCTCCAGAGCCCTGTGGGCTTGTTCGCTGTGGAGATTGCTGCAGCTGAGCAGGACAGGAGATACCCACCAGAGGATTATAAAAGCCCCTTATGATTGTGAAACGAGAAAAGTTGACGGCGCCCATGTGGGTTCTTATTGACACTACAAGTCCCAGAATTCAGTGGTCTGGATTTTCCTATTGATTGAAGAAATAAAAGAGGGATTATACTGCTGATATGTCATCGCCATCATTCTTGTTCGTGGCCCATGAAGAAGGGCGTAACCAGCCTGAAACGCGTTGGCCAAAGAAGGAGGCTGTATTTATAAATACTTACCTGCTGTGTGGAGTGATCCTGGGTGTGCCATCCCCCGTAGGGGTAACCTTGAAAACATATATATATATATATATATATATATATATATATATATATATATATATCAAACAGGAAATGCGCCACACCCGGTTCCTGGACAAGTTGCTTTATTTAAATTTGCACAGGCAGTCACGTGTCAGAGGCACCTGACGCGTTTCGGCAAATAGCCTTTTTCCAAGGTGTGTCCTCTTGAGTGCAATGACCCAGTAGTGCTTGATCACACGCCCCCATTGTCCATCACACTCCAACTCCCACAATGCTTTTCATGAGGCAGGTAGGTTACCATGTGATCCTCGTGATGTTACTCGCTTACTGCCTCAAATGTCTCGATGTCAACAGGTAGGTGGGACACAACGGGGGGCTGGTGCACTTACAAAGACACGCGGTTGCCACTCTTTAAAATCAGCGCTGGGTCCAGGACCTGCTTCACAAGGTGATAGCCTCGCTCAGCTCCCTTTCTCACCACCATACACAAAATTCGCCGGCAATCCTCAGGCTTGTGATGGGGAGAGCGGGTCATGTCCCCCAATATAAATCCTCCAAAATTTGCTGTCGTCGGGGACCCCCAACCCTGCAGGGCGGTCATGGCTAATACGGGAGACAGCGGTTCCCGCAATTAAACATCAAACAGGAAATGCGCCACACCCGGTTCCTGGACAAGTTGCTTTATTTAAATTTGCACAGGCAGTCACGTGTCAGAGGCACCTGACGCTTTCGGCAAATAGCCTTTTTCCAAGGTGTGTCCTCTTGAGTGCAATGACCCAGTAGTGCTTGATCACACGCCCCCATTGTCCATCACACTCCAACTCCCACAATGCTTTTCATGAGGCAGGTAGGTTACCATGTGATCCTCGTGATGTTACTCGATTACTGCCTCAAATATCTCGATGTCAACAGGTAGGTGGGACACAACGGGGGGCTGGTGCACTTACAAAGACACGCGGTTGCCACTCTTTAAAATCAGCGCTGGGTCCAGGACCTGCTTCACAAGGTGATAGCCTCGCTCAGCATTGTGGGAGTTGGAGTGTGATGGACAATGGGGGCGTGTGATCAAGCACTACTGGGTCATTGCACTCAAGAGGACACACCTTGGAAAAAGGCTATTTGCCGAAACGCGTCAGGTGCCTCTGACACGTGACTGCCTGTGCAAATTTAAATAAAGCAACTTGTCCAGGAACCGGGTGTGGCGCATTTCCTGTTTGATGTTTAATTGCGGGAACCGCTGTCTCCCGTATTAGCCATGACCGCCCTGCAGGGTTGGGGGTCCCCGACGACAGCAAATTTTGGAGGATTTATATTGGGGGACATGACCCGCTCTCCCCATCACAAGCCTGAGGATTGCCGGCGAATTTTGTGTATGGTGGTGAGAAAGGGAGCTGAGCGAGGCTATCACCTTGTGAAGCAGGTCCTGGACCCAGCGCTGATTTTAAAGAGTGGCAACCGCGTGTCTTTGTAAGTGCACCAGCCCCCCGTTGTGTCCCACCTACCTGTTGACATCGAGACATTTGAGGCAGTAATCGAGTAACATCACGAGGATCACATGGTAACCTACCTGCCTCATGAAAAGCATTGTGGGAGTTGGAGTGTGATGGACAATGGGGGCGTGTGATCAAGCACTACTGGGTCATTGCACTCAAGAGGACACACCTTGGAAAAAGGCTATTTGCCGAAACGCGTCAGGTGCCTCTGACACGTGACTGCCTGTGCAAATTTAAATAAAGCAACTTGTCCAGGAACCGGGTGTGGCGCATTTCCTGTTTGATGTTTAATTGCGGGAACCGCTGTCTCCCGTATTAGCCATGACCGCCCTGCAGGGTTGGGGGTCCCCGACGACAGCAAATTTTGGAGGATTTATATTGGGGGACATGTCCCGCTCTCCCCATCACAAGCCTGAGGATTGCCGGCGAATTTTGTGTATGGGGGTGAGAAAGGGAGCTGAGCGAGGCTATCACCTTGTGAAGCAGGTCCTGGACCCAGCGCTGATTTTAAAGAGTGGCAACCGCGTGTCTTTGTAAGTGCACCAGCCCCCCGTTGTGTCCCACCTACCTGTTGACATCGAGACATTTGAGGCAGTAATCGAGTAACATCACGAGGATCACATGGTAACCTACCTGCCTCATGAAAAGCATTGTGGGAGTTGGAGTGTGATGGACAATGGGGGCGTGTGATCAAGCACTACTGGGTCATTGCACTCAAGAGGACACACCTTGGAAAAAGGCTATTTGCCGAAACGCGTCAGGTGCCTCTGACACGTGACTGCCTGTGCAAATTTAAATAAAGCAACTTGTCCAGGAACCGGGTGTGGCGCATTTCCTGTTTGATGTTTAATTGCGGGAACCGCTGTCTCCCGTATTAGCCATGACCGCCCTGCAGGGTTGGGGGTCCCCGACGACAGCAAATTTTGGAGGATTTATATTGGGGGACATGTCCCGCTCTCCCCATCACAAGCCTGAGGATTGCCGGCGAATTTTGTGTATGGGGGTGAGAAAGGGAGCTGAGCGAGGCTATCACCTTGTGAAGCAGGTCCTGGACCCAGCGCTGATTTTAAAGAGTGGCAACCGCGTGTCTTTGTAAGTGCACCAGCCCCCCGTTGTGTCCCACCTACCTGTTGACATCGAGACATTTGAGGCAGTAATCGAGTAACATCACGAGGATCACATGGTAACCTACCTGCCTCATGAAAAGCATTGTGGGAGTTGGAGTGTGATGGACAATGGGGGCGTGTGATCAAGCACTACTGGGTCATTGCACTCAAGAGGACACACCTTGGAAAAAGGCTATTTGCCGAAACGCGTCAGGTGCCTCTGACACGTGACTGCCTGTGCAAATTTAAATAAAGCAACTTGTCCAGGAACCGGGTGTGGCGCATTTCCTGTTTGATGTTTAATTGCGGGAACCGCTGTCTCCCGTATTAGCCATGACCGCCCTGCAGGGTTGGGGGTCCCCGACGACAGCAAATTTTGGAGGATTTATATTGGGGGACATGACCCGCTCTCCCCATCACAAGCCTGAGGATTGCCGGCGAATTTTGTGTATGGTGGTGAGAAAGGGAGCTGAGCGAGGCTATCACCTTGTGAAGCAGGTCCTGGACCCAGCGCTGATTTTAAAGAGTGGCAACCGCGTGTCTTTGTAAGTGCACCAGCCCCCCGTTGTGTCCCACCTACCTGTTGACATCGAGACATTTGAGGCAGTAATCGAGTAACATCACGAGGATCACATGGTAACCTACCTGCCTCATGAAAAGCATTGTGGGAGTTGGAGTGTGATGGACAATGGGGGCGTGTGATCAAGCACTACTGGGTCATTGCACTCAAGAGGACACACCTTGGAAAAAGGCTATTTGCCGAAACGCGTCAGGTGCCTCTGACACGTGACTGCCTGTGCAAATTTAAATAAAGCAACTTGTCCAGGAACCGGGTGTGGCGCATTTCCTGTTTGATGTTTAATTGCGGGAACCGCTGTCTCCCGTATTAGCCATGACCGCCCTGCAGGGTTGGGGGTCCCCGACGACAGCAAATTTTGGAGGATTTATATTGGGGGACATGACCCGCTCTCCCCATCACAAGCCTGAGGATTGCCGGCGAATTTTGTGTATGGTGGTGAGAAAGGGAGCTGAGCGAGGCTATCACCTTGTGAAGCAGGTCCTGGACCCAGCGCTGATTTTAAAGAGTGGCAACCGCGTGTCTTTGTAAGTGCACCAGCCCCCCGTTGTGTCCCACCTACCTGTTGACATCGAGACATTTGAGGCAGTAATCGAGTAACATCACGAGGATCACATGGTAACCTACCTGCCTCATGAAAAGCATTGTGGGAGTTGGAGTGTGATGGACAATGGGGGCGTGTGATCAAGCACTACTGGGTCATTGCACTCAAGAGGACACACCTTGGAAAAAGGCTATTTGCCGAAACGCGTCAGGTGCCTCTGACACGTGACTGCCTGTGCAAATTTAAATAAAGCAACTTGTCCAGGAACCGGGTGTGGCGCATTTCCTGTTTGATGTTTAATTGCGGGAACCGCTGTCTCCCGTATTAGCCATGACCGCCCTGCAGGGTTGGGGGTCCCCGACGACAGCAAATTTTGGAGGATTTATATTGGGGGACATGACCCGCTCTCCCCATCACAAGCCTGAGGATTGCCGGCGAATTTTGTGTATGGTGGTGAGAAAGGGAGCTGAGCGAGGCTATCACCTTGTGAAGCAGGTCCTGGACCCAGCGCTGATTTTAAAGAGTGGCAACCGCGTGTCTTTGTAAGTGCACCAGCCCCCCGTTGTGTCCCACCTACCTGTTGACATCGAGACATTTGAGGCAGTAAGCGAGTAACATCACGAGGATCACATGGTAACCTACCTGCCTCATGAAAAGCATTGTGGGAGTTGGAGTGTGATGGACAATGGGGGCGTGTGATCAAGCACTACTGGGTCATTGCACTCAAGAGGACACACCTTGGAAAAAGGCTATTTGCCGAAACGCGTCAGGTGCCTCTGACACGTGACTGCCTGTGCAAATTTAAATAAAGCAACTTGTCCAGGAACCGGGTGTGGCGCATTTCCTGTTTGATGTTTAATTGCGGGAACCGCTGTCTCCCGTATTAGCCATGACCGCCCTGCAGGGTTGGGGGTCCCCGACGACAGCAAATTTTGGAGGATTTATATTGGGGGACATGACCCGCTCTCCCCATCACAAGCCTGAGGATTGCCGGCGAATTTTGTGTATGGTGGTGAGAAAGGGAGCTGAGCGAGGCTATCACCTTGTGAAGCAGGTCCTGGACCCAGCGCTGATTTTAAAGAGTGGCAACCGCGTGTCTTTGTAAGTGCACCAGCCCCCCGTTGTGTCCCACCTACCTGTTGACATCGAGACATTTGAGGCAGTAATCGAGTAACATCACGAGGATCACATGGTAACCTACCTGCCTCATGAAAAGCATTGTGGGAGTTGGAGTGTGATGGACAATGGGGGCGTGTGATCAAGCACTACTGGGTCATTGCACTCAAGAGGACACACCTTGGAAAAAGGCTATTTGCCGAAACGCGTCAGGTGCCTCTGACACGTGACTGCCTGTGCAAATTTAAATAAAGCAACTTGTCCAGGAACCGGGTGTGGCGCATTTCCTGTTTGATGTTTAATTGCGGGAACCGCTGTCTCCCGTATTAGCCATGACCGCCCTGCAGGGTTGGGGGTCCCCGACGACAGCAAATTTTGGAGGATATATATATATATATATATATATATATTTTCTATTTTTATGTTACAGGTGTATGTATATATATGTATTTATAATTTTTAATATGTTTCTAACATTTTATAATTCATTAAAAATAATTATTTATTAATATTATTAAGTAAATACATATATTATATTTTATATATGCATGTTTAATTTATTTTTACATTATATTTATTACTTATAATTGTTAACATTTTCTAATCATTCTAAATATGCTTTTTTTTTAATTATATGTATTTAATTTAATTCATTTTACATTATTTTTTATACATAAAAAAAACGATATTTTTAATAATTATAGTTTTTGTTCTCGATATTTTAGTACTTACCATTATAAAATAGGATGTCGATATTTTTGACAACGATATTTATGTCCCGATATTTTGTTAACACGATATTTGTGTAGGCGATATTCTGTGAGTGATATGCTTTAGCAGCAGTCCAACTGGGGGGGCTGGGGAGATGTGCTAAATTTGTGGATATTTTAAAGCAACCATTGTCAAATGACCAGATGAAGGCCTTTCCTTTAAAACAACGTCAGTTAACAATTACAGCATTCACAATTAGTACTGTGCTACCTGTTTAACAGCTGGGGTGTAAGTAATAGCAGATTTGAAGAAAAGTGGTCCCTTAGGATGGATGGTCACTGAGAGGAAAATCATACCTTCTTAAAAGGAATATTGGGCATTTTAAGGACCCTACAAGAAGATCATGGTGGGTATTTTTATGGGAACCTTTCTTATTTGGCATTTCCTGCAGGGGAGGGAGGTACCAGGAGGGTAGATCAGAGATAAACTCAGCAGGCATTAGGTTCAAGCAAGTACATTGGAGGATTTAAATATGATAAGATTAGAGGGCAATAACCAATCTGTCCCCTTTGATCGCACTGATACATTGGGTCCATGGAAAGGATTTAGATATAATTGTTCCGGCTCACTGTATCTATAAACCAGATCTGTGTACATTTCGCTGACCTTTTAGTATGAATATTTATATTGAACATAAATTTTAGTGGATATGAGATTATGTTCTACTTTTATAAAGAAAACTGTGCTTTTAGATAGGGGCAGACCGAGGCACTTGGCACTTTAGTAAGGTATAATGCTGACTACCTGAATAATGAAATATCATTGATTTTAGCGTTAATTAAGTATTTGAAAATTTAGATTATCGATGTTTATTGTATGTTCATTTTAAGCTTAATTGCTATGGTTTTAATTAACTGTACAATAAAATCTTACTTACTTATATTCGGTTAGAAAAACTCATACCCATAAAAGTGCAAATACATAAAACAGTTAACAATACAACATAAGGTAAAATTCCGTTGTAAAAATTACATCACAGCTAAAAGTACATTACGGTTGTATAGAAAGATTAAAATTCAGAAAGTGCATTTACAAATCTTTGGATCAGTGGTTTTCTTAATTTATCACTATCTGCTAGAAAGTTTGTAATAGAGGTTATATATCCAGATTAGCTGTAGTAGGTTCTTTATTCATGAGCACCCCATCCACAGGTCCAACACTCTCCACATCCAGAATCAACTGTCCAATACAGAACATTGGTCATTTCATTACAAATCTGAAACTGACCACGTTTTCGTATCTAACATTCTACACAGTATTTCTGGGATACCACACAACCCCTCCTTTACAATTAAACAATAAGAAATTCAAGAAAACACCTGCAGACGTAAAGTTAAACAACATAAAGCTAAATATATACACAATGTACATAAAATAGATCCACAGAATACAGGATTGAGGAAAAAGAAAAGGTGAGGAAGACATACCTTTACAAAGGTGTGTTCTCCTTACATGCCACCACCCTATTGAGACTCCACACTCTTCCAGCTTCCATTTGACAGCATTGCACATGGGGGATATGAGAGGCAATATCTACTGAAAACAGATAAGAAAAGTAGTGTATACGATTTGAGAAAGCAATGAGTAGACGTTGTCGTACTTATCTTTGTGAGTCTTTATTTCAAGTATGCTTGAGTTTCAGAAATAGACAGCCAACGCATTTCTTAAAAAAAAAGGGCTTCTTCAGGGCTGCAATAGTATACAGTGTACATATAATTTAAAAATTCATGAATAACAAGTACAATGATTAAAAAAAGAGAAAAAAAAGAGGTCACTTAGAAAAAAAGAAAAAAAGGGAGAAGAGTAGTCCGAGGGAAGAAGAATCACGAAAAAGTTGTGAAAGAGAGTGTTATTCGGAAAAGTGTGAGAAATAGGTGTGAAAAGGAAGGAAAGAAGAAGAGTTTACGACTGTGAAAGTCCGAGGAAGGCAGAGCCGTGAAACCAACCCGTCTTGTGATTGTAGAGACTTAAGTAAAAAGTGAATAAGCATGATAATGTGTAGAAGAAAACGATAATAACGCTATATAGTGATCTTGAGGTATGAGAGACACCCAAGAGCCAAAGTAGGAGACTAAAGAGCGTCTAAGTCGAGAATCTGCTTACCAAACGTAAGGTTGCTGATGTCTGGCCAAGTCACTGAGATCCGTAGAACGCTGTTAGCGTAACCCGTCCGCGTCCGTGCTCCGTTCTAAGCGGCTGTTTTTTTATTGAAAAATGTGGAGCAGTAGAGCTACCTTTGTTTGCTCTCTAGCTCAAATCCTATTTTCTTTATGTTACCAATAAATCATCACGCTGTGAGCATACAACAACAGATATCTACAAAGGAAACCAATTGATGCCTGACATTGGGTTTTGGGTATTGTGTATCGATGCAAATATATATCATAACAGATTACCTTTTTACATATTTGGAGTGTGATTCAAAGTATTGCCATAAAGTGCTATACAGAGAATAAGCGCAAAGGAACTTAGACGAGGATTGTTTATGGTATAATTTCTTTTGGCATTTTAACAGGGGTACAGAGAGATTCTGTGGTGTGGTTCTACCCCCCCCCCCCCTCCTTGTGATTTACTGCACTTTTTTTTGTTTGGTGGGTATGAGTTTTATATAAAATGCAGTAAAAGAAAGAGATAGCCATGATGTCAGAAGAGATTGTATAAATAACTTCATCATCCTGATATCAGCACCAAAAATATACAAAAACTTTATATTGGAGAAAGGAAAGGACATGAAGGAATTAATCCTCTCCTCCTATGATTTCTGCTTACAGTATTTTTGTTACAGTTAACATATAGAACTAAGATAAATAGTGACGTATATGTATTTGAGAACAAGAGAGAGGGAAGTACATGTTGGATAGGATTACTGATGGCTGATGGTGTTTATTTCTTTCTAGGTCTCCTTCCCTGCTGTTCCCTCACCTACCTTCCCTCATTAGATCATCTCAACCTTTAATGCTAATATAGCAAACGGAATTGAGGCGGTCAAGAGGTTGACCAATTGAGCATCAAGCCGATCCTGAGAGTCTGGGTGGAATACTCTATGACACGTAGGCTTGTCTGCTTAAACCCTGGGGAGATTCCTGACCTTATAAATGTTGTCACTCTTCGCACAATCTAAGCATTCTCTGATCATTCTTTCAATCAAGATGTCCAACCTCAGCCACCAGTAACTCATCTGTATTCTTCCTTTGATCTTACTCATTCCTTGATGCCCCTCATGACCTAGTCTGACGTTCCTTTCTCTCAACTTCGTTGGCACCACCATGAGACCATGCAAAAGTACACCATCTTCACAATATAATTAATTTCTCACTTTCCAATACCCCTCCATCATGGAATCTTTTTTAACTTCTGAGATCCATCCATTTTGCATGGACCTTGTAACTTTCTGCAAAACAGATCTCTTCCCACAGCATCCAACCAATCTTGAGGTGATATACTTCCTTCAGTAATGCTGCACACTTTCACACCCTCATCTTCATAACAACCATTCACCTCAACCTCCACCACCAAGTCAACCTCGACAGACAAACTGCTACTTTATTACGTGACCCTGGGACATAGAAGTTTTGGAAATCAAATTCTTGCAGCCGCACAATCCACTTGCTAATATGCATATAAATCATGTCCAGATCTTTCTTGCTGAACACTTCCTCTAGGGGTTTGTGATCTGTAAATACAGTGAATGTTCTTCCCCACTCAAAGTTCTTTAATTTCCTTACAGCCCAGAAAACACTCAGCGCCTCCCTCTCTATAGTGGGATAGCAGGCTTATGATCCTCGTAAGGATTTCGACATATGGGCAATGGGTTTCAACTCTTCCTCACCCTCGTCATTAACAACACGGATCCCAACCCCTTAGTGCTGGCATCTGTCATAATGTAACAAGGTTTAGAGGGATCAAAACATTTCAAATTGTTTGCATTCTCCAATCCACTCTTCACATCCTTAAACTCTGGTTCACATTTTTCATCCCAGACAAATTATTTTCCTGTGTTAAGCAATTGCCTCATTCTCAAAGTCCTCACTGCTAAATCCCGTATGAACTAGGCGTGAAATTCCAACATATCCAAAATCGGCATTAACTACTACATTGCATCTGGACTACGCAAAGTCAAGATATTATCTACTAAGACTTTTAGGAAAAACTCCCTTGCTATTGACAGTATGACCCAGATATTCTATCTCTTGTTTGCCAAATGCACACTTGGGCAGTTTAAGTGTTAGTCCATTGCAAAATATCCATCACGGGTCTGGAAGCACTTAACACCATTGAGGGCCCCAAACAATTTGTGCTTCATACATTGAAAAACAGCTGCTGCTGAAGCGAATCCAAAGGGCATATGTATATTGCAGTAGGCTCAGAAAGGGCTTCTGTATGTAGTGAAGTCTTTTGAGGTAGGATGCAACTTGATCTGGTGGTATGCCACAGTCAAATCTAGTGTGATAAAGAACGTTGCTCCATGTAACAAAGAAATCATCTCAGTGATGTTTGACAGGTAATAGTGATCCACAATCACGCACTTATTGAGGCCGCTCAGGTCCACACATAGTCTTATTTCACCTGACTGCTTAAATGCTACAACTAATGGGGCAACCCATTCGGAACTCTCCACTGACTCCATGATCTCTTCTTCACAGTCTCTCTGCAGTTCAAGTTCCACTGCTTCTCTCACGAATATGGAAATAGGTCTCACTTTGGCTGCCACATGAGCTGCACCCTGCTTCAATCCTATTTGGTGAACATAACCGTTCAAATCCCGTCTCTTCTTTGAACACTCCTGGAAATGTTTTAACATATTCAATACATTCATCAACTTTCTCCACATCTAGACTTTGTATCACACTCATTCACACTTCCTTGATATAGTCCTTTCTCAACCTAACTGGTAAAGAAGAGTTGGGATTCAGAAGCACTCCAAGATCTTTTTGGTGCCAACTAAGAATACAGTCTCCCTTCACAGGGACATATATCTTTCCATGAATCTTATTAGTTTTAAACTAGATGTCTCCCTCAAAATATCCTCTTAGGTAAATAGTTTTTCCCCCATACCCAGCAAGTATCACATCAGGGTCCTTAAACTTTAGTCAGTCGCTTAGCTCTTTGTCAAAACTTAATTGGACAACAAAGTGAGCCAAGCACCATAATAAAACAAAGCTTCCATACTCAACACCTCAATGGATGTGAAATCGTTGGTATGATTTTTCTTTTCATTTCTAAGACACAGTGGCAAAATGCAATCTTCCACCAACTTCATTGACTCCTGAACATTGCCTTTGTTTGAGCTGCAACATTTAGCAAAATGTCTCTTTTTTGCTACAAATTTAGCATATAACATTCAAGGCAGGACATTTTATAAATGATGCTAAATGTTCTGGATTGCCACACTTGAAGCATACCCCCTTCAATTTCGCTTTCAACATTACTTTTCTCTTACTCACTTGATCCTTAACCTCAACTTTACTAATGGCTATCTTCTTATTCTTATCTAATACTTCCACAGAAGCCAACAAATGTTCCACATGTTTGGCAATGGTGATTATTCCATTGAGCGTGGAGTCATCTTTCAAGCACAACTCTTGCCTTACTTTGTCGGAGCAACATCTTAGCATCATCCGGTCTCTAATACATTCCTCTAGTGTAGCTCTAAATCTACAAGATGACCCAACTTCCTGAGACTTGTAATGTAATCTTCAACATTCTCCCTACATCTCTGCTCCCTCAATCCAGAGTGAGAACTCTCCAAGACTGAGCTTACTTTAGGTAAATAGTGTAGCTTTTTACTACAAGTATCAAATTAATTGAGTTCTTAATCTTCTTCTAATATGGGTACATTGCATACAGCTCTTGCCCTTCATACCCCAGACAATGCATCAATAAGGAAGTCTTTCTTTCAGATGTGAGATTCGACCCACAGACATTTGGATAATGCATAAAAGAGTTTCTTCCACTTGGACCACCGAATAGGGGGTGATCCTGGTGTTGTGAGAGAGAAAGAATGGTGGAGAAATTATGATATGCGTGTTAAAGATTAAAGGAAACACAGTAAAAAAAAAATAATAATAACTCTGAGAAAACTATCAAAATGAATCCCAATGAAAATGACTGCCGGAGGAACGCTTCTAAATACTTATTACACGTAATACAGTATGCTGAGCACCACTCTTGAATTCAAATAATGCAAGTTGCATGGGTTCCGGCTTCGTTAGTACAGCTCTGTTAGCAGAAGCGTTGATGCTGCTTCGTTAAGCTGATTTCAAAATGCCCTCAGAGGACAGGAAATCCAAAGATGGAGTACATCCCCTAAGACCGTCAGTCAAGAAGTAGTTCAGATGCCCTGTGTTTAAAATCCTCTGGTACTACCACCATCTGTTAAAGATTTAGAAAGTTAGTAGTAGAATCCCACACTGGTGTAGCGTGTTGGGTTGCTCTTACCCAATCATCACCAGTGCAATAAAAGTCAAATATCCAGATTAGCTGCAGTAGGTTCTTTACTCATGAACACCCCATACACACGTCTAACCCTCTCCAGATCCAGCATCAGCTGTCCAATACAGAACATTGTTCATTTCATTACTAATCTGGAACTTGTCGTACTTTGCAATTTGGGACCGCGTAGGAGGCAGGGCCCTGCCCCTGTCTATCCCGGTAATAGTGAACCGCGAATGGTTAATGCGGTATGTACAAGTGCTTTGTGTAACGTTTTAGCTATGAATGCACTGTGTATACGCTATTTCACATCACTACGTGGGTTCCATTTTGTATCGGTGGCCATCTTATGGTTGCCCTCACATAGGCTATATAGCATGAAGCCAATATGGGCCTTTTAGAGCACATGTGCCTTTCTTTGACTTTTCTGTGACCTGGGCAGCTTGGCTCCGCTGCCCCAGGTCAAACTGGTCTCACGAGTTCCCCGTCCTCTGGCCACCTGTGATTAGCATCAGGGCTTGACACACCATAAAGTCTTTTCATCCTACACGAGCCTCCAGCTAATCTCTTTCGCACCTGACTGTTCCTGCTTTATGGCTTGTTTCCCAAACAGGAGATGCTCATGTTTATTGGGGCCTATCGATATCTGATGTGGGATCTGAGCCTTGCTGTGTAAATAATTGCGGGCTGGCTTAACTGGAATGTGGGATGGTCATCATGACTCTGCCTTTTTGTTTGAAATGTATACATGTAATGGCCATATCGTAAACTAAGGAATGTATGCCTGAGGCAGGATATTCTGTATTCAAGAAGAAGCCCGTTTCTGTGATTTTCAGCAGTCTCCTGAGAACATACACGCTGTTGTACTTCTAGGACGCCTGTAATTGGTCTGCAGCCAATAAACTGATCTTTGACTTCACCCAGAAGACTCTGTGTTTCTGTAGGTCTGAAACAGGAAGAACCCCGAAGTCATAGGTTGTGTTCCCCTGCACCGCTGGGCTTAAAATACCCAGTACTTCAGTTGGCGCCCAACGTGGGGCTATTTCAGCGGTACCGGTCCAAGCCAGAGGTTCGTGAGGAGCTTCGTGTGGAAATTCTGGAGGAAGGCCGCCACTTCATCGACCCATGCATGTCGACGTGGTCCGAAGGTTTTTTCTGCGAGGTTCTCCGCGTCCCGACGGCTACGAAGGACTGCTGCCCTGATTAATCTCCCTGTTTTGGACCCTTGACGATTTTGGTAGAGCGAAACAATCGAGAGAGTCTTCTGGTGACGCCATTGATCATCGATATTCAGTTAAGTATAAGTGGAGCGTCTACCAATTTGTTTGGTATCCTTCGGGATAATTTTGGTTTATTTGGAGTTTGCAAACCCCAAAGCCAGAGGACTCGTGTATTCACGAGACTATCGTAATCGATAATCCTTTGAAGTTTGGAACTAGACTAGTGAGCGAAGATGCCTGGTGCTAGTGTATTTGGTAATTGGTTTTGTTTGAGTTGTAGAAGGGATTTCCAGTTGGAGGATTCATGTCCGGTTCCTCCAATTGGAACTCCAACTTATGAGCTTTATGTAAAACATGGCGTGGGCCCCATTGCATATAATGAAGTATGGATCCGATACACCAGAAAGGACGGTGTTTTAAAATGGCCCCAAAATGGTAGTTTCGATACAGATATCTTAGATAATTTGGAAGTGAAATTGTTTAAAAAGAAAGCCCGGCCGGCGATGTTTGATTCTTTCCGCCTATGACGAAAGGAAGCCAAACAGAAGGAAATAAAGCTAGCGAAAAGGAATAAGAGAGAGAGAGGTATGTCAGTGATGCAAGCAGCTGTGCAATTTAAAGATAATGAGGAGGAACAAATGAATGAGCAATTGCACAGACAGCGCAAACTAGGGATTGATAAATGTTACCCTGTTTTGTCACCCCTTGTGCAAGATGAGACAAAAGAGAATGAGAAAGATTCCCTAATGTCCCATTTGTTAAGTTCGCCACCCCCATATGCGCAAAATGCCACCGCACCTCCACAGCTTGTGAATGCGCAACCTCCAGTAAATATGCCGCAAGCCTTCCCACAGGCGCCAGCTCCTCTTCAGCTGGCTCCTATCCCTGCAGTGCAGCCCTCTCAAGGGCCGCCAGTTTTGCTACCTGTTACCCCCGCGCTTCCTGCGACTCTGCCTAGCACGCCAGCGGCTTCCCCTGGTGCTCCTTCTTACACTACCCAGGTACCTGTATCTGAATCTGTTTTTCTTCCCTCTGTCTATCCCCCCGTTTTTGCCTCAACTTCTCCTTCAGCACGACAACGACTAGCTAATGTAGTTACTAGTCTAATGTCGCCTCTCTTTGGGTCATCTAGTGCGACTCCTGCCTTACAGCGTAAGCAATTGCGCAGTCAGCTGCCTGATTCTGGCGAGAAAGAGGTGTTAGATCATCTGGCGCGTAGGTGGATTGGTTTCCCTTCATGCTATGATGTGGAATCAGTTGTTGACGTGTTTCATCAATGGGATGCCCCGAAACAGAGGTATGTGTTCGAGAAAATGTGTGAAATTCTCTGTGAGGAATTGGATGATCATGGTAGAGATCCAAGCCCGCAGGAGTTGTGTCAAGTGAGATTCGATTTTGGAAAAGGTACGATTGTAGGCCCCGATGTCAATAGAGCAGTTGCGATCTTATTATCCTTGAGGAATGATGATTGTCAACAGCCGTTGTTTACACAAGATTTCCCTGTGGGGAGAAAGGGAAAAGCGCGACAATACCCTATGAGAGAAGTCCCTCCGGTATGGAAGGAAGCTGTTGCGGCTGATGCCGCTCATGGTATTGCTGCTATGCCTGCACATTTTCAGCGTGTTTGGGTGCATGTCCCTTGGAAACGGTCTGAAGTAATAGCGCTTAAACAGACATTGCCTGATCCCCGTAAAAACCCTGCAGGATATTATAAGGAGTTATCACAAACTGCAGAATCATGTGTCATGAATCTAGCCGATATAGATATGTTGTTTTGGAATGTTGTTCCACAGCCTTTATGGGGATCCATCCGTAATACGGATCATGCTGCAGAGCTAGGGGGTACATGGGCTAATATCATTGCTGCAGACGCTAGACAAGTTGGTGGTGCAAAACCTGAGCCTTTGGTAGCAGAGCTCCCTGGTCGAATTATCACCTACATGAAAACTATAATGCCTGCGATGCGCATAAATTGGGATAAACTATCCGCATGTAAACAGAAGAAAGATGAGACAGTGTCTGATTTCAGTACCAGGTTTGAAGAAACGTTTATCGACCACAGTGGTCAAGACATGAGCACTGAAGGTGGCCAACGGTTATTTGTTGATAAATTTGTGCAGAATCTACTTCCCGAGTTGTGTAAGAAATTAAAAGATTCATAAAGTTCTTGGGCTGTTTCCTCTTCAGCGCAAATACTGGCTACTGCGCAGTATTATGAGAATAGAGACAAAGATGAGAAGGATAGAACAGATAAGAAAACGAAAGAACTTAAAACAAAGGTCCTTTTACAGCAGGCCTAACCACCACGTGGAGGACAGAGTAACTATAGGCAAACACAAGGTATCTATCAGCAGCCCCAACAGTTTCAGAATAGTCAGCAAATGAATGGGTATTATCAACCACGAATACCTGTAGGTCCCAACCAATGTTCATATTGCAAAGAGGAAGGTCATTTTAAATATAGTTGCCCTAAATTAATGCAGCATAACAATAATGCGTATGGCGCAAGAGGTAGAGGAGGTCAGCAAGCTCCTAGAGGCAGAGGGCGTGGAAATCTTCCCCAGAACGCGCGTCCTCTTCCGCCTCAAAATACCATAAATAGTTTTGATCAGCAAGCCAACGCGACTGGTAATACAGCTCAGTACTACAATAATGATTATTATGCAGAAGACGACAATGTAGAAGATAATGATTACTAGGACAGACATAGACAGAGAGAGGGAGTTGTTTCAGTGCCAGTGGATCAGAGCGGACCTTATGTTAAAGTAACTACAGCAAATGTAACGGAGCCCTTTCTGCTGGATACTGGTGCTGCAAAGAGTTCAATTATGCATTCAAAACTCCCTGGCGCGCCTTTGTCTGGCGAAATAAATGTCTCAGTAGGTTTTTCTGGCGCCCCAGTTAGGAACCCGATTTCTAGTCCTATGTCACTTTCTGTTGGACCTTGTGAGCTAAAAGCACCCCTCATTCTAACAACAGGTTGTGGTGAAAATTTACTGGGATTAGATTTGCTAAAAAGATTGCATGCGACGCTATATTGTTCTCCCTCAGGAGTACAACTTACATTAGGTAAGAAAGTGATTTCCCCGATGTATTTGTCTAAAAATGCAATGCCACCTGAATTGTCATCCCTTCCGGATGTCCTTTGGGCTACTGGTCCCAATGATGTGGGTCTTTTGGAAATACCGCCATATGTGGTCACTTTAAAAGCCAATGTCAGATTGCCACGCATTCCCCAGTACAAGATCTCCAATGAAGGTCAGAAAGCATTGTTAGCAATTGTCAGTGATTTGATTAAAAAGGGTGTAATTGAAGAGACAAGAGGCAACGTTTGCAATAGTCCTGTTTTACCTGTCCTAAAACGAACGGCCCCTTCACAGCCACCTGTTTACAGATTTGTGATTGATCTTAGAGAGGTTAATAAGATTGTTGTACCACAGTTTCCAGTTGTCCCTGATATAACTGCCTTGTTAACTATGATTCCAGCCTCCGCTGCATGGTTCTCAGTGATCGATCTGAAGAATGCCTTCTTTAGCATCCCAATTGCAGAGGAGAGCAGAGACATTTTTGGCTTTAGTTTAGGAGGTCGCAGCTTCCGCTTTAAACGCGCTCCCCAGGGCTACTGTGAAAGTCCATCAATATACAGTCAGGCTTTAAAAGCGCAGCTTGATGCACTGGTTTTACCCAGTGGCGCTATCCTTATTCAGTATGTTGACGATTTACTAATCGCCGCGGATACTGAAAAGATTTGCAAAAACGCTACCTTGTCATTGTTGCGTCATTTGTCTGCCTTCCATCACAAAGTGTCTCTCTCAAAGCTGCAATATTGTCGACAAGAAGTGACCTACTTAGGTCATCTCTTATCGAAGGAGGGAAGGAAACTGACCCCAGAAAGAATTCAAGCCATTGCACAGTTGAGTGTGCCAAGAACACAGAGAGAAGTGCGTGCTTTCTTGGGCATTACTTCATACTGTAGGCATTGGATTCCTAATTTTTCCTTGTTGGCAAAACCTTTGTTAGCATTAACATGCAAAGACACACCGAATCCTATCCCATGGTCTGAAGAGTGTCAGAAAAGTTTTTTGGAATTGCGTAATGCATTGTGTTCAGGTCCTGTGTTGGGTACCCCTGACTACAGCAAGCCTTTTACATTGTATGTTCATGAAAAAGATGGTTGCGCATTGTCAGTGTTAACACAGCCTTTTGGCGATAGACCGCGTCCATGCGCATATTTTTCGTCAACCTTGGACCCGGTAGCGAGGGCATTGTCAAGTTGTCTGAGAGCCACAGCCGCCGCAGCTATGTCTATTCGACAGTCTGCTGGCCTAGTAATGGATAACACATTGATTGTTATGGTTCCACATGCTGTGGACACATTGTTAAACAGGACCAAGACACAACACTTAACTAGTGCACGATTGTCTGGTTATGAGCTGACACTGTTAGCAAACCATATACACATAAAGAGATGCAACACGTTGAATCCAGCTACACTATTACCAATCCCAGCAGACCTAGATGAGATTGAGCAACATGATTGTCTGTTCAGAACAGAAGAAGAGACGAAAGGGAGAGTAGATCTTAAAGATACTCCCCTGACTGAGTGTGATGGTACTTTATGGGTGGATGGTTCGTGTTTTAAGCTTCCAAATGGTGATACGACTGCTGCATATGCTATCACGACTTTGCACACGATTGTGGAAACTGCACGTGTGCCACAAAATTCGGCTCAAGCAGCAGAATTGATTGCCCTTACGAGAGCATGCGTGTTGTCTGAAGGAATGAAAATTAACATATATACGGATAGCCAGTACGCCTTTGGCGTGGCTCATAGTTTTGGGCGATTGTGGAAGGAACGTGGGTTCCTGACTTCGCATGGAGCTAAGATTCAGAATGGCAAGTTGGTGAATGATCTCCTTGAGTCGCTGACCCTACCGTTGCAAGTTGCGATTATGAAATGCAGTGCGCACAAGAAAATCACTGATGATGTTGGTCGTGGTAATGCGTTTGCTGATGAAGTCGCGAAAGAAACAGCAAAAGATGTGAAGACTCGAATGTATGTTGCAGGCCCTGCCAGATGGGTTGGTGATGTTGGAATATGTGAAAACACAATAGAGAGTGTAAAGTCCCTTCAAGCTGAAGCCACAGAGAAAGAATTAAGCAAGTGGAGAGAAAGTATGGGTAAGTTGGATGAGAATGGTTGTTGGATTGATTTGTCAGAACATAGGCGATGGTTGTTACCTGATGCATATGTGCTTCCTGTGGTTACTATGGCACATGGATTGGCACATATCAGTACGAAAGGAATTTGTAAGTTGTTGGCTCCAGTATGGCAGAATGCTGGAATTCCTAAGTGTGCAGAGAATGTGGTCAAGAATTGTATGGTATGCTTGAAGTACAACCCTGGTAGGGGAACCCCAACTCCAGCTGGTCATTTTGCGCCTCCATCACATCCATTTGAAGTTTTGCAGCTGGATTTTATCCACATGGAAAGGTGCAACAACCTGAAATATGTATTGGTGGTTGTTTGCGCTTTCTCAAAATGGATAGAGGCCTATCCTCTAAAAGATAACACTGCTCTATCCACAGCCAAAGCCCTTGTGAAGGAACTTTTCCCTAGGTTTGGAATGCCAAGAATGGCGTGGAGTGATAATGGGAGTGAGTTTGTGGGCCAAGTGATGAAGAATGTGTGTGAGGGACTAGGTATAAGGCAGAAATTTCACGCTGCAAATCACCCCCAATCAGCTGGATTAGTAGAGCGCTATAATGGCGCACTAAAACTCAAACTGGCCAAAATCCAAGCGAGCTCAGGTCTTAAATGGCCTGACGCTCTGCCTCTAGCACTCCTGTCCACCAGAATGACCGTGCATTCACGAGTGGGACTTAGTCCCTACGAGGTTGTTTTTAGCCACCCGGCCAATGTATGGGGTGTGCCAAGACCGACGAAATTCAGTGAAATCGAACACCCAGTACTGCTTGATTACTTGTATGATTTGACGGTTAAACTGCGTGTTTTACACCAACAGGTGCATGATACTCTCCCCCCGGCTTCTGAAGCTCCTGGACACCCTATCGAACCTGGCACGTGGGTCCTTGTGAAAAACTTCCAGCGGAAAACCAACGATGAGCCCCGCTGGATTGGCCCTCATCTCGTGCTACTGTCTACAAGATCAGCTGTTCGAGTAAAGGGGAAAAGGAACTGGATCCACGGCGCCCATGTGAAGAGGATCCCTTTGCCTCTGCCGTGTGACCAGTGGGTCCAGGAGGGTATCGCTGACTCTGAAACAGACACTGTACCTCGTTTTGTGCCGTTCAGTGATGCACGCATAAAAGGCACAACTTCAGCGCAGGAAAGTGACGATATTTTGCAAGAAGCTGTGCCACCGTCAATTCGATTGGACACCACAGAGCCTGAACTTTTGTTCCAAGATCAAACAGTACCTGGCCGTCTCCATTACAATCTAAGACCAAGGCCTATGGACAAATAAATATTCCTTTTCTTTTACCTTTCTATTTTTTGATAACCAGAGCTCTCCCATCTGAAGGACTTTCTTGATTTTTGTTTTTCGAACCACCATCCGTGTTCAGCCGCAGGGTCGCGGTGCCAAGACTTTGGGGTACAGGCCGAAGACGTTAGGTCGACTGTTCTGGTTGGTCTAGGGCGTTCCCTGGACTGACAGGCGTACTCCTTAGCAGAAGATACTCACCCGCCGCGAGCGGCACGATTAGAGGATGGAGTTTTTCAAGGTGGAGAGACCCGCTGAGGAAATGAACTTTAAAACAAGAATGTGTAAAATAATGAAGCGCAAACGTTTTGTATTTTTATGCCTGTTTGTATTATGTAGTATGATAGTGTTTACTGTAGGATTTGTATTCTTCTCCTCTCAAGAGCCCATTGCACCCACTGTACAGCCTATACCTCCTCCTACTGTCTCCTCACACTCTTTTCACCCTCTGCCTGAACACGAACAATCTAGACGATCAGAGTTTGTGAATAACTCGTTTATTCAGCTCCTGCACCAGCACCAACTAGTCATGAATACAACAAATTGTTGGGTGTGTGGTTTAATGCCACATACCATTAACAAGGGTATTCCCTATCTAGTGCTGCCGTATAGTTACAATGGATCGTCATGGGCATTCCAGACCATGTTTCTCTATGCACTAGATGCGTACTCCCCGCGACAACCGCGTTCCATCAGACCTAGCACCAATAATAAGGCTTTAATGAAAGGAGTTGCCGATATGAGCAGAGATATCGATGCATACTCATCCATTCCCAAAGAAGAGTTGAGAGCTTATGTAGGGTGGAACGCGACGGGGTATAGTATTAGTCTGGGTGAAAGACAGCGAAAAATCTCATCCCCAATCTGGGTCGTACCCCACATAGGTCGGTTCTGTTTGCAAGGTAATGGTCAGAATCCTAGAGCTCAACTGGGAAGAAGTGACTGTACTGAAACGTACACTTTTCCGTCACAGTTTTCCCCTGCGTTTTTGGCTGCCAAGGGTACATATTTTATCTGCAATGACCGAGCATATACATGGTTGCCCCCTGACTTCTCGGGCACATGTTATATTGCAAATCTGCTACCGCCAACATTTACTGCCGCCTCTGACTATCACAAGACCAGAGTTGTGAGAGGCGTGATTAGTAAGGAGGATACTACCGGTCAGGAAGCGGGAGATTTCTTTTTGGGTTTCCTGCCGTTTTGGGGACCTATGGTCAATAGTAGGAACCTGAGACAGCTGACTCGTGTGGTTGAATCCACTGTTAATGTTACGGCTGGTGCCCTTGGTAATTTGACAGCTGAGCTCCAAGCGGATCGCCTCATGACTTTGCAGAACCACATGGTTCTAGACGTCATACTTGCAGACCGCGGTGGGGTATGTAAGGTTATCCAATCCAGTTGTTGCATTTTCATACCAGACAACGCTCCAACAGTTTATCAAGCCATCTCCAAACTACATAAAATATCTGAGTCCATACACGTGGATAAAGGAGATTGGTCACTAGTGGGGTGGTTCTGGGAACTGATATCTGCCTGGGGTTGGAAAGTTCTGATGGTCATTGAAATGATCTTAGCCATCCTTTTCCTGTTCTGTCTGTGCATACAGTGTGCTCCTGCGATATGTGGCCTCTGTGCTACATTATGTGTAAGGAAACCTGTATCGAGGGACGAGCTAAGTAATAGGATGATGCTACAGCAACATCTCCATGACTTTGTGAATATTGACCTAGACTCGGATTGAAATGAGTATAGTTATTGCCTATGTAAGGGCAAAAGGAGGGTCTGTCGTACTTTGCAATTTGGGACCGCGTAGGAGGCAGGGCCCTACTCCTGTCTATCCCGGTAATAGTGAACCGCGAATGGTTAATGCGGTATGTACAAGTGCTTTGTGTAACGTTTTAGCTATGAATGCACTGTGTATACGCTATTTCACATCACTACGTGGGTTCCATTTTGTATCGGTGGCCATCTTATGGTTGCCCTCACATAGGCTATATAGCATGAAGCCAATATGGGCCTTTTAGAGCACATGTGCCTTTCTTTGACTTTTCTGTGACCTGGGCAGCTTGGCTCCGCTGCCCCAGGTCAAACTGGTCTCACGAGTTCCCCGTCCTCTGGCCACCTGTGATTAGCATCAGGGCTTGACACACCATAAAGTCTTTTCATCCTACACGAGCCTCCAGCTAATCTCTTTCGCACCTGACTGTTCCTGCTTTATGGCTTGTTTCCCAAACAGGAGATGCTCATGTTTATTGGGGCCTATCGATATCTGATGTGGGATCTGAGCCTTGCTGTGTAAATAATTGCGGGCTGGCTTAACTGGAATGTGGGATGGTCATCATGACTCTGCCTTTTCGTTTGAAATGTATACATGTAATGGCCATATCGTAAACTAAGGAATGTATGCCTGAGGCAGGATATTCTGTATTTAAGAAGAAGCCCGTTTCTGTGATTTTCAGCAGTCTCCTGAGAACATACACGCTGTTGTACTTCTAGGACGCCTGTAATTGGTCTGCAGCCAATAAACTGATCTTTGACTTCACCCAGAAGACTCTGTGTTTCTGTAGGTCTGAAACAGGAAGAACCCCGAAGTCATAGGGTGTGTTCCCCTGCACCGCTGGGCTTAAAATACCCAGTACTTCAAACTCACCAACATTCCACATCTCACATTCTATGAGGTATCCTCTAGGATACCTCAAGCTGGCCACAGACAAACAGACATGAACATCAGGTAATAATTGCACATACATCAAGGCGGGCGTACTTGCTTTAAGTTCAACCTTCTCAACAGGGCCACTAAGAATTGTAGTCTAGGTTGTTTGGAATGACTGTAAAATATAATAAAGTGCACTGTGTTTTGGGCAGAGAAGCCATCACATTCACAAAAGCCAGATTGGCAATTATGATTTGCTGAATTAATCACCCACAGAAGCCGGTTCAGCCTATTAAGTCTATAACGGGTCAATAAAAACTGGTAATGCACATTTCGGACCATCTTAAAATATGGTTCCATAGAGAAATTCATCTGCAGTATAATGTGAGCCCTGACTGATGGTTTGGCAAGCTCTTTCTGTTCCCTTGATATACATCTCCTCCTGAGGAAGTGGGTGCAAATTCACAGAGGATCAACATTCCCAATCTTCTCTGGATTCTAAAAAAGCGCACTTCTTCCTAAATCCGATAGATATCTACTCACAAACTTTAACCACTGGATTGAATACCATCTATCGAGGGAAATACAGTCTTTCAGGATCAGCCAATTCAACTTGAGCTTTGGTCTAGTCCAAATATTAAACAACTTAATGAGGAGCCACAAACCAATGATGTCACTCAAATAAAAGAGACACAGTTTTTGGCGGAGGATGTACAAAAGTGTGGACTGTGGAACACCCAGCAATCTTCTACAAAGTTTGTCTTCAATAGTTTGTAGGGATGCAACGGCTGTGCATATCCACACATCCCCCAATACATGGCAACTGAGACACACTTTTTCCTGATACAATTTAAGCATTGCCTCCAGGGGCTTCTTGCCCAATCTGGTGGCAAAGCCACTAAATTTCACAAGTATCCTCATCACAGAATATTTCTTGTTCAACAAAAGGCAGACCAAGAACATACAGACCTAAGAAAGCAAAGAAGGGAACACTCACCAATACATGGCCATTGGAAGAGAGCTTTCTAGTATTCGGAAGCTTGGGCTCCAAAGTAATCGCATAGGATTTACCATAATTGGTGTACAGATCTAGAGTTTCCATGAAAGAAACAAAAGAGTCAATTAATTGTTGAAGCCCCAACGCAGTCTGATCATCTGCGTAAAGTAACATAGGCGTAACCCCCCCACCACCTGCGGGCAATTAGAGTCAGTCGATAATAGAGAGCATTCCAAACTAATAATATACTGCATGAAGAGGAATGGAATCAGGATACAACCCTGGCGCACTCCACGCTTCACTTTAAAAGACTCGGTTTAGGTGCTGTCACTATTATATCAAACCTTTGATGACATATCAAAGTGCAGGTCCCTTAAGAAATACACAATGTTGCGATCCACCCCCATGGATAACATAATAGCACAAAGCTTGTCCCTATTCACTGAATTAAAGGCAGATGTTAGACACATGAATGTGAGGTGATGGAAACCCAACCATGCGTATATGTACGTGCTCACGATCAAGTATAAATTCAGGCATGGATCACTGATGCATAAGCCCGGCCTAAAGCCGAATAGCAAATCAGAGAGAATACCATTCTCTTCCGCCCAGATCGAAAGCTGATTCAGTATAACCCTCCCGCCCACCTTTGCTATAGTGTCTTTTAATGAAATAAGGCAAAAACAACAAGGAGCTGCTCCAACACCCTTTTTGAAGATGGGAACCAAAGTTGACCATGACTTGTGTGGGTGTTCCATAACCACTGCGTTAATTCTATGGGTCAACATCAGACTCCAAAAATCAGGATTACTCAGGAACAGATCAGCATTGATCCCATCTGAGCCATGAACTCTTACTACTAGAAAGAGCCATGATAGCATTCCTTATTTGTTCAAGACCCACAGATAAGGATGAGACTCACATTAGACATGAAGTCTCATCAGGGCCATTCTCATTACATATATTATATACTGCTTCAAAATTATTAACCCCGGCCACTGCAGAGATGTGACAGGAGACTAAGGCGCAATTAGAGTTGTTGAGGAATGGGCGATTGACAATTTCACAGAATTTAGAATTTTTTCTGTGATGTTAATGCTAGAAGCAGATCCTGCCATGCCTACTCCTTGATCTCTTTTTTCCTCCTGAGGATCTTGGCTTTATGATCTTTTCTGCAACTAATGATCAGGTTTCTGCCCCCTAGATGGCTCTTCAATGCCTTATGCCTGGCTCTGTGTGCTCTGGAACACTTGTTATCAAACCACCTCCGTATAATGGGAGGGCCTCAATGGGTATGGGCCTTGAGCACGTTTGACCATTTTAGTCTTCTCCCTTGGTCACTTGACATAATATCTTGCATGATTGGCTTACATTTGATCCTTTTTTGGGACAACGACCACTTCAGTGCCAAGGATATAGGGTTGTGATCACTAAAACCCACCGGATATATTACAAAAAGTCCTATTCCATCAACCAGATGCAGGATATCGGTATGGCATCTGTGTAATTTTAGAAGTACAAAAGTAGCCTGGTCAGCAAGCACTGGCAAAAACTCAATGTATCGCACAAGTGTAGGGTATTTGAAGAACAACATAGAAGCAATTATTGTTAACTTTGTCTTCAATAAAATCATTAAAGAATTACAAGAAGGTGACTTTCTGAGTGAGAATCCAAAAGCTATGCACTATTCTCCATTCAATGAATTAGATAGTTCACAGTTTAATCATAGGTCTGCCTGTAGTGCAGTGATGCTTCTTGCATAAGGATCTGCTAGAATAAAGAAATAATGGGGCACATGCCTCTCTGCGTGCACAATTGTGGAGTATCGTGATATAAAGAAGAAAAGACAGAGCAAAGAAGTCTGCTATTGCCTCAGAGTATGTGTTACTGCAATATATTTTCTAATGCAATCTGTAATCAGCGTTCAGACCCATGGAGCCCTTTCTGGTCCATGGCTTCTTCTAATGGCTAGTTGTTGGCTCTAAGAGATCTTTCAGTTGTTGTGCTACTTCTATTTCTATTGCTGAAGATTGGTCAGCGCGTCTTATCTCAGCTTGTAAGTTTATTTTGGGATGCTTGCTATTCAGACATGCTCTTATCGTAATGGCTGAGAACAGGCATATAGAGAATGTTCACTTGCACTCAATTCTATTCAATTACATCACACTGATGAGCCTCTAAAAGCATCAGTCACTGGTGAAGAGATGTCTGTCTTATGACAACGTAATAATGTTTATAGTAGCACTGCCTTACGGATTTAACTATTTCCTGAACTTGTACATGTGAACATTTATGCACAAAATGGTACATTCTCTGGACATTGGCATACCCACATGCTCAGCTCATGCCTTGCATTTTGGGTTGAAACTTAGTGAAGAGGTGGCTAAAGAGTGGGGCATTGTGGTCATGCCAATAATAATAATATTTCTTCTGTTTCTTATTCCATCTTGACTAACAATAACATTGACATCTTATGTCAGGGTCTCAGGATATATTTATATAAATATATGCACACACATACATGCTTACGCACACACACACACACATACGTATGTGTTACTCAGTGGTGCTCAATACTTGGTAGTTGCAGTTAGGGCCACATTTCCATAGGAAATAGATTTTTTGGTTTGCTAATAACTTGCCTTTTTGCTTGGCAGGCTGGTGGGCACCCCTAAATGTAAATGTGAATGTTGTAGACTTGTATAGCGCACAGCTGCCCCAGCAACGGGGCGTCCCGGCGCTGTAGACCGCTGGGGAACCCGTCCTGGCTATCCCTGTAAGATATTGGGTATCTCCAAGGTGAAACCAGGCATCCCCGGCGTCTGTGGGGGGCCGTTGTAGAGATGAGGCAAGCTTAATGCCCAGATTTGCCGAGTGTGTTCCTGGTTAAAGTAGGTACCGAGGCGAGAATTATCGAGTCCGTTTTGACCCTGGTCCACGACCCCTAATGTAGTGGGCGTAGGGCCTGCGTGTAGGCCACACACAGCTGGGGGTTGGGTGCCAGAGGGATTGGGCACAGGGCCTGGCTGCACTATATATGTCTCCTGTTTGTAATGGGCATCATTATGTCACGGCAACTAGTATGCTATAGAAAGTCACACAAATATCAAATCTTCCACACTGTGTAAAAAATGGGTGCCATTAGGCATGGGCTGCTTTGATGCAATTTGTCAGGAGCAACCACAATATTTTGAGGAGGGCCAAATAATGTCAGGGTCATCTGTGAAAATATTCAGTGTTCACAATCTTTCAGATGTAGATACTCTTATCCATGGCCTGTATTAGACCAGAGACTGCCAGCATTATGTTTGGAAGGCCCCCAATATATGAAGATTGGCGCCGTTAAGCTAAAGCCCCCAATATGTCAGGGGTGCTTTTTTATTTGTTTTGTAATAATGTACACGGTGCTCACCGCACCCATAATTGCCTCTGGGTACACAGGCATCAATACATAAGAGAAGATAAATATCATTCCACATCAATGACAACCAATAATTAGGTGTTTTTTTACAGCTTTCCTGAAGCACAACAATTGTGTGTTCCCTCTAACCTCTGAACGGGAGGAGTCACACACTCTTGGATGGGCACATCAATAACACCTAAGTCTCCCCTCCACTTCGGGTGTGTTCTTGGAACAACCAGAAGCCCGGAGAATACACAACAGTATTTCAAGAGTGCTCACAATATGTGAACAAGTGCTCCATTATCAGATATGTTAGGGGGTGATGCTTTTACATATGGATCACCATTATGCCAGGGAGCTTCCTGCCTCCTACAAACAAAACACACATATATATTTAACCAAGAATAAGGCATACGTGCATAATACCCTCATGCTCTCAGACACACACACATACAAAACCATGCAGAGATACTTACACAGAAGCTCTCACCCCTCCACTCCTACCACCATCATTTTCCAACATTGGAGGACGGTGGCACTGAAAGTGGTCATTTGATGCCACTCACAGCTGTATTCTAAGGTCAAGCCCTAGAATCAATGTAGCAGTGGAACTAGACGGAAACTGTCATGATTGACAGCTTACGCTTGTCCCACTCTGGTCCCTACTGCCTACTCCCAGAACTGAGACTGACAGGCAGCGTCAGCCAATCAGGAGAAGAGAAAGGGACCTAGTGTGTGCAGGAGGGCTTGTGTTCACGCTGCCCTTCTCACAGGTACACCTGCATTTCAAAGAAGGGTTACAGCTCAGCGGTCTTCTGGCCACATACATTGTGCACCCAAGAGGCACTCGTGTGCTACACTGATGTCCTGACCAGGTTCTCCGGGACCTTTTGTATAGCCTGCCTTTGGTAAAGCCTGCCGGCCAAATGGGTTAAGCCAGGCTGAGAAAGCACAAGTCCTGAGGGGGTAGTACATGTAAACGTTCGCTTGACAGCCGTCGTGTTTGAGATACTACACAACATAAGAGAAATAAAGAAATGTTGTGAACATTTTTTGTAATAATAAACATGCTTTAAGACGTCTAGGGCAGCGCAAGGAGACATTTGAACTTCTAAAAGGCAGGGCCGTGCCCCATCTATAGACTGGGCGGAGCTCCCGGCAGACAAGAGAACGGTGTGCGCGTGCCTATCTATGACTTCAGACGTCGACCGTATTGACTGCACAATATAAAGTGAACCCTCCACGACCTTTAAAATCTTATTAGAGCAATGAACCGAAACTTAATATTTGCTTAACTTAATTCAAGAGCAGGAATTAATTAACGACGCAGCACGTGCATTGTGTCTTGTAGTTACTAATTCATTAGGAATGAAAACCACTGAGGACCGAGAGAGCAGACATCTTTTAAATACACTCTGGTAATAGAGTTAGACGAGCTTTTCTGGCTATATTTTATACTGGCAGCAGACCGCAGAGGATTACATTATACAATGAGTAATGTATTGTTAATGCGCGCTTATAGCCCGAGGCAGAGACTCCTGGTTTTAATCATTGCGCCGTGCAGTCGAACTGGCTATGGTAGATTTGTGAAGTGATATATACAATAACGTCACTGCCTCTCGTCTATTCTTTGGTTTATGCTGTCTGCGGGTTGCATACACGGCTTTATCAGCCGAATCCATTATCCAAATGCATAATTTCACAGTGAAATGCCTTTATTTAATTATAGTTCTGCTCAGTTCCAAACTTTGTTCTGAAATCAACTCCATACCTTGACAATAGACACGCCTATGCCATGCTCTTTTTTGTGTTTGACCTTGATGAAGAACATAACACTGCAGGAGGGGGGCAAGGGGCAGTATGGGTTTTGGCCCAAATCAGTGGCAGCTCCTCCGCTAAGGCGGAGGAGCGTCGCCCTACTGAGCAAAAGGAAAACTAAAATGATAATAACGATTGTTATTATCATTTTAGTTTTCCTGTTCAGTCAGTGGCTCTCTGGGTGGAGCGGGGCTGGGCACTCAGGGGTAGGAGTGCTTTGCACTCCTTCAGTGGGCATGACTGCTTGACTGGCCCTCTCGGGCCGGCCAAACAGTCATGCGCACTTTGCATCTTCCCACCAGACTGCATTAAGCCGCCTGGAGAGGAACATGCGAAGCCTCCCGTTTTCCATCTGAGCGCCGTACACTGTGCTCAGACCAATCACAACGCTGCATTGCAGCGTTGTGATTGGGTCAGAGGAACCTGGGAGCTGGGTGCTTCCTGCTGCCGCCCGGGACTGCAGGAAGAGAAGGAAGATGACGGAGGAGGGAGGAGAGGAGGCGGTCGGCCGTTTCAGGTGTTTTCTAAAAATATTTCTTCATTGTCGTTCCTCGTCACCCGTTCCCTGTCCCCCCGCCCTGTTTCACCACCCGAGTCTGGGAGCAGCCGCTACTGGGCCCAATATGAGATTACATTGCTCGCCGCTTCCTTCTGTGGCTGCACGTTGGGGCAGAGCAAAAGTTGCCTACCTCTTATAAGTCACAAATACGTCACAAATACTTAACAGACACATGGTATGAAAGTTTACGTGGCACATGGTTCTTGTATGGCTCAACTAACTAATGTAAGTGTTGCACTTGACATCATTATTAAAGAGTGCATTCACTGTAGCATTAGAGAATTTACTCATAACAATGTGTTTTACCATAACTGACTGTGATAAATAAACCATCTTCATTTAGTAGATGATGTACTCACTATAAAATGAAAATTCCACTTTCATAATGTGTGCTTTGATATTTTAAATAAGACTTTCTGCTTAAGATAACTGGATAGAAAACATCCTTACATATGTGGAATGTGATTTTACTTAAAACGATAAAAGAATTAGGTAATGTGTGCATTAATACTTCATATATTTGATTAAAATGTAGTTCTTAGCCATACTGACAGGCAATTATTTTGAAGACTTGCTGAATGTTACGTGTAATGTGAAAGTAATGCACTAGAAACTTATATTCATTTGTGCTTAATGTGCACACACATATCAAATGTGCACCATTGAGTTAATGCTTTAACTTGTCTTAAGTAGTCCTGTATTTCACCATGCTGTATAAAGATTGTTTTTCATTTTCTGCTGACATGACATTTCTTGCAGGTATTCACATGCATTATTAGTTGTAGAATAGATACATTACTGAACTAGAGATAAAGAAAGAGCCTGAGAAGACCGCGATGAAAGAACATAGGTAACCAGAGTGTCAATGAAAGGCCTATTGAGCAAATAAAATGTAGTAAACTGATGTGTGCATGAGAAGATGTCGCTCCCATGTTCAGTGTGGAATAACTTGCCGATGTTGCAGTCTGCAACCTGAGAAATGGACAAGAACAATGGACGCCTGAAGATACTTACAAAGGGGGTTTTACCCCATTTATTGAAAGCCGTTATTGCATTGTATTCCAACACCTGGGTGAAGATAAAAGTCACTGCCGGGTGGGCCACTACTGCAAAAACCATGACAAATAAAGGCCTGAAGCAAGGCTGCATCCTGGCACCACTTCTATTTAATCTTTATTTGGCAGACGTAACAGAGCATCTCGAGAAGGAGAGGGCATTCCACCAAAGATGTCTGGTACTAAAGTTCAGTTGCTCCAGTATGCAGATGACACAGTTCTTTTTGATCTGACACCAATAGGCCTGCAGAGACTTTTCAATGCACTTGTATTTTACTGCAAAGCCAATAACCAGAAGATCATTGTAGCAGAAACAAAGGTCATGATCATTTCACACAAACTGAAACAAGCATTGGCATAGCCAATAGGTCTCGCCTTTGGGACCTTATAAGTGTTTAGCCATGCAACAGTTGCATGACTAAACACTTATAAGGTCCCAAAAGCGAGACCTATTGGCTATGCCAATGTTTGTGTTATTAACTGCTGCAATCTATTGAAGCCTCACGGAGATCGCGATCAAACATCAAAGCGCCCCCGTGGCCGCGAAAGTGAAAGTAATTGCGGTAAAGCGCGACGCGCGCGCCCGCGCACATGCACTGTAGCTCTAGGCTGACCTGGTAGCACTTTTTGTAGCCCTAACAAAATGTCTCGCCAGACCAGCGCATGCGCTGGGTCAGGCGAGACCTAAAAAGGGAGCCTGGTTCATTGAGGGGAGCGTGGTCGAAACTGTTAACACATATAAATACCTAGGGGTATAGTTGGACTGCAGGGGCCACATTGCACCGTACATCCAAGCTCAGCAGGCAGCAGCAAATTCCTTGGAATGGGCTTTTCGCAAGCTACAGAAATCAATAGTGAATTAGGATGTACAGCCCCTCCTAACGGTAATGGGCTGCAAACTACTACCTACCATCTCCTACGGGGCAACGTCATTCAGAGATAAGATAACAAACGTGTTTGACAGGGCACAATCCACTTGCTATAGAAGAGTCTTCTCTCTGCCTAACTGCACCACACATGCCCAAATTCAACAAGAATTCTGCCTGTTTTAACGGCACTTGAAATGAAAGGCAAAATTCTTGGCCTATTGCTTCAAAAACAAGTAGGGGAAGAATAACACGCTATAACACACAATCTGGGAAATACTAAGCAACCCCTTGACAAGCTGGCATAGCTACCTAAATCTTGCATTGGATATCTTGGAGGACGGAGAAATGTAGTCAAGTGACGTCCCTGTGTCCCTAGTCTAGAAACTGTTCGTCAAGCAAGCCAAACGAATAGTGAGGGAACAAGATGCACAGGCCCTAAAAAATTGGCGCATGGTGCCTGGACTGCAACACCGTATGATCCAGGAATCCTGACGACCTATCTCTCACTGCCTTTTGGTAAGGTCATGAAAAAACAACCGATGAGACTAAGATTTGGGTCAATCCCCTCAAAAACCTATTGGTATGACTGGAGGAACTTTGTTGATTCCAACAGACTATGCAGTTTCTGCATAAAAAGAGAGGAATCTCTGAATCATATCCTCTGCATTTGAGAAAAACTGATCCCATTAAGAAAGTTCTGGTGGCGGCCAATATAACGTACCCTAAACAGCTGGACCTGCCAAGATGCCCTGCAAGCATGAATGAGAGGCGAATCATCGCAGCTAGTGGCTCGATTCTTAATATTTATAAAATTTGCCCTAGCACCTTCAGTTAATGTGGTGGACTATGAATTAGAATCTTTTTAAGTCAATATGCTGCTAAAAAGATTGCACTATTTTAGACTTGAAAAATTGTACCTTATATGGGCATTAAGATCAGACTTTGCACTACAGAGAAAGCAAGCACTTTAGATATTGGGGGCATAGGTGGAATGGGCATTTCATGGTCTTCATGGTCCTTATAATCATGAGGACACGTAATATTATGTCCAATTTAGGCCTTTTAACCCCTTCGGTGCTCATGACGGAACGGTTCCGTCATGAGCGTCGGTTGAGCTGTGCTCATGACGGAACCGTTCCGTCATGACCACGCCCGCGCAAGCAACGGTCAGCACCGCGGGGGAATCCGCGCCGCATGGAAGGGGTTAATCGTTTATGTCTAACTCCTTTTAACTTATTTTAACATCTATGCTGCTAAAACCATGCACTTTATGTAGGCCTTAGTCTTAGACTACTCGTTAGAGCCAAACAGAGCATTTGTCCCTTGGGAGTTAGATAATATTAGCTCCAATGCAGGCCTTTTTAATGTAATCTGTTGTTAAACATAACACATTTTAAGCATATTGTATTCCATTAAGCATTAGCATTTGAACACACAAACAGAGGCAAAATGATAATGTTATCTCCAAGACGCTTTAAACTAATATGTTGTTAATAATTAGGCAGTATAATGCATAGCATTTTAATTAGGCCTTAGCATTGTCATCCACATCAGTGTTAAACTAGTATCCTAGGTATTGGTAGCACTTTGAACGCACTGCACTTTACCTAGGCTTTAGCATTGGAATTTATAACAGAGGCAAAGTTAGTACTTTTTAGGAACCTCTTTGAACACTCCGCACTTTGCCTAAGCTTTAGTCCTGGAATTTACATCAGAGGCAAGCTATTACTTTTAGGTAGAGAGTTTTTTTAATTCGTTGTTTTTACTGCTTTTGAAGTATGGCCTTGTATCACTCACCTGTTAGCACTCTAACTTATATTGCTCTTATTGAAGAACCTGGGGCTCTATTGTAATGATTTCATTAATTGTACAATAAAGTACTTATCTATCTATCAAAAAAGAGAAGCATAAAAGGGAATTCCAAACACTGTGGGGCATATGTACAAGGAAATGCCGGCGCGCGGAGCTGCACCAGATCTGGCAGCGCCACGCTCTGACATTTCCAAAATGCAGAGATGTGCCATATTTACAACAATGTGGCACACCCATGTGGTTTTCCTAACACTGGTGCTTAAATTAGCTGCCTAGCGCTAAACCCGGAACCCTTGCACTATGGTGCAAGGGTGCCTGCATTGCAGGGAATTATTGGTTATGTAAAGGAAGGTTTCCCTTCCTGCACATAAACAATCAATAATGGCGGTTTGTTACTTCTATGTGTGCTGAAGAATACCCCACACATTGAAGTAGCAAGTCTTCATGATTTAATAATTGTTCATGTGTAGTAAGGGACACCTTCCTGCACATAAACAATCAATAATGGCGATTTGTTACTTCTATGTGTGCTGAAGAATACAGCACACATTGAAATAACAAATAGTCATTATATAATAATTGTTCATGCGCAGTAAGGGACACCTTCCTGCACATAAACAATCATTAATGGTGTTTTGCTGTTTGTAGGTGTGCTGCAAAATGCAGCACACATAGAAAAAGCAAAAACGAGGAGAAATAAATGTATTTCTCCTCGTTTCGCCATTCTAACACATGCTATTGCACGGCGCTAGTTTTTGGCGCTGGCTCAGATTTACAGATCCTTGTAAATCTGGGGCAGCATCAAAAAGCAATGGGTGTTGCGGTGGAATGACCACAGCAAGACCAATTGCACGCCCTTTTTACTCTAAGTGATGCGTGTAAAGGGGCTGTATTTACAAGGCGGGGTTAAGCCACAAAAAGTGGCTTAATGCTGCTTTGCAAATATGGAGAAGGGCATAGCGCCACCAGACATTCTCTAAAAGTGACGTTCTGGTGGCGCTATCCCCTTGTAAATATACCCCTGTGAGTGGCACATGGGGAGCCTTTGTTTGGCCAACAGACATGCCGGCCATTTAGCAACTTGTGCTGGGCCAGCAAAAGGTTAATATCCTCATAAAGTCAAAAGAGAAGAAACAGCCATTTCTTTATTTTCTTGACCATAAGATTTCCTGCTATAGTTGCCACATGGGCTGACTGCAACAGAGGATTAAGTAGCATGGGTGGGCAACAACCCCCTAGCTAGCACAGTGCTGTAGAGTATCTCAGTTTCCATGCCCCTTCAGACTGATTCTCAGCCATCCTATGAAGTCTGTACAGCATTGAACATACAGCTGGGCCCCTCAGAGTTCTGCCCTCTTTGGACTTCCAGCCGCTAACAACTATTCCAGCTCTGGCAGGCTCTATGGCTGAAACACCTGGTCATCTGCAGGTTGTTCACACACCTCTTCTGTAGGAGTAGACAGTCTGATCTCAGCACCAATGTACCTGCTAAATCTGACTTAACTTGTGCCCTTGCAGTTCCTTTTTATAGGAGCACAGTCTCATTAGTTCCCTCCATCGAATTCCCCAGATGGACAGTGTAAGAATATCTCTAAAGAGAATCCATCATTCATAAATGAATGAAAGTGTTCCACAAAAACAGTCCGCATGGAAGAAGTCTTTCTGATGAAAGCTAAAGTCAAGCAATTGTGTACTTTAAGTATTTCCACAATGCTCCTCTGGCAGTGGCTTTAATACCCCAGATACGTTTGAGTTCTGTAAACATATTGTTGGCTGTGGTCAAATTGGCTAAACAAAACCTGGAATGCAGTGGACTCTAGCCATCCATGTTAACAGTGTGGAGGTACAGTCAGTTATTAGCAGACTCTCATTCCTCCAAGGTCAGCCCGGGGCAGTTTCATTTCATGTAGCACTGATCCTGACATCCACATTTAAACATCTGAAAAGGCCTGGTGGCTTACTGGACTAATGCATCCCCTGCAGGAGCCCGCGTTTGACCTCATTGTCACAGGTTCAAATCCCAGCTGGCCCACTCAGCCTTTCATCCTTCTGATGTCGATAAATTGAGTACCATTGAGTTGGGTAACAATAAACATCTGTTACTCAGCGCCAAGGTGCCCTTCTGGGTGAACGTGTGCTTTACAAATACACGTTATGTTCTGACACTCTTGCTCACTTTCAGTTCATGACCCTGATGAGAGGGCCTATTTCCCTTTCTCTCTGGTCATTTTAAGAGTGTTTATTCTCATACAGATTTGGTCTGGTGTGGAGCCTATCCCTATCTGAGATACCCTGGTTTCAAAATGTATGTTATTAACAACAGTCAAGTACTGTCAGAGTTCCAAAGCAGAAGATTGGAAAAGCTCCTTCACTAGCAAAAAGTCTCCAGGCTCTTCATAGTTTACAATCTTTTCCCCCATCCCTCCTCTTCTACGTGTTGTACCCCAAGCATCCATGTCTCCCATGAGCGGTCACTAGCTTTCTGTGTATTCTTGATAATTTTCCAGTACTGGGCATGGGTAAATCTAAACATCTGTATGGTGGTGTAGGAAGCTGGCTCTTTATATGATATATAAAAATGAGGTTTATCGTGCAAAGAGTCCAGGGGTTTTCTTATGAGTGGATGGGGGCTTGCTCTAGAAGTCCTAAGGTGCTCTTCTAGGTGGTAGGGTGGTCGAGCAGCCTAAGACTTATCAGACGAGAATGTTAGACATCTGCAAATACGCAAAATAGACAATAAATGAGTCACTCGACTCAATAAGGAGATCCACACCAATGTATAAAAATAACATGTATCTTTATATATGTTTAGGCACCAGAATCAATACAATCAGGTAAGTAAGTTTCGTAAAATAAATATTTACATTTTAAGAAGTCGACACATTGTGCATTTTTCAGAAGTTGTGAGGTTATCCTTCAGGGGGAATAACGAGTATAGCATTCAGGTACATTATAGGGACTGACAGACCAATGTCCAAGACTTAAGGTGAATATCGGGCAAAGTCCAAGACAGCACCAGCAGGTCATCTTCTGTGCCACTAGGGTGGCTGGATGCAGTGCTGCAATACAGCGTGGGGTGCACAATATTAGTCTATGGGGATCGTTCTTCGTGAAAAGAGGCTGAAAGTTTTGACTGGAAGGCCAGTCGGGTCGAACCAAGCAAAGGGCTCATGTCTTGCAATGCTAGGGGATGGAGGGACACTGGTTGTCCTTTTCTCCTCTGGCCGGGGCGGCTGAGTGCAGAGTGTCTTTGAGATGTTGGGTGTCTTCGTCTGGGAGCACTCTTGGTTGAGGGGGCCTGTAAGCAGAGGCTGCTGGTAACGTCAGAGAGTTTATGGGTGATGAAGCTAAGATGGACTCCATCTCCTGAGGGCTTGGGGACCACGCTGACACAATTGGCCCACTTTGACAAAGGCTGGGGGGCTAGGGTGCAGTAGGGCTTGGCAGCATTGGGTATTGGTGTTTCTGGAGTCCTCACGGTTCTTCTTGGGGTGCCTGCAGAGGAGCAGTTCTGCTACTCCATGAAAGTTCTTGAGTCTTTATTGAAGAGAGGCTGTCCTCCCAGGCTATGAAGGCATCACAGCTGCAGGACGAGACATCTTTGGTGCAGGTTCAATGGGGAAAAGCGGACAGGCCAGCAGGGCTTGTCCAGGTCAGGTACTCTTCGTCAGTCTGCTTTCACGGCTCTTCAGTGTCCTTCTTCATAGGTCATCAGGATCTGCTCTTCGGGTGCCAGGGACTTTCCTAAATACTGAATTTAGGGGTATCAGGTGAGTGGAGGGGAGTAGCCAATGAGCTACCTACCTCTGGGGCCACTACGCCCCTATATGACCACTTCCTGTGGGAAGTGGACATAACCCTTTCCTAGAGTTCATAAGTTTGCTATCACCAAAATGGCTAACTCTGAAAAGTCGCCTCCATTTCAGGTAGCTTACCTTAGTGGTGGTACTGGCCTATCTGACTAGCTCATTTTCCCACCTGTTCAGGTGCCAAAGGGGTCTGGGTAAAGGGGGTCAGCTTCCTTCCCTGTGAGAACAGCCAGATTCACATACAAAAGGTGGTGGGCTCCTTGAAGCTTATCTGCCTTGAAATGCTAATCTGCAGGTCATCCTGTGGGAGGGGGTGTACGCACCCCCAACCCAAGCAGACTTGGTTCCAGGCCTCCTGAGAGCAAAGGCCCTAACCCTTGGGGATCAGAAACTTGTCTCTGGTGACAGGCTGGTAGAAAACAGTCAATCACCACACCAGGAGCTGGTGGATTCTCAGGGGGCACCGCTAAGGTCCCCTCTGTGTGCATGTATTCATAAATCCAACAGCAGCATCAGTGTGGGTTTATTAATGCGATATGTTTGATATCAAACATCCCTATTTTCAGTGAAGCCATCATGTAGCTGGGGACCTCGTTTTCACCAGTGTCCAGCACATGTGCTTAAAATGGCTCCCCTGTTCACTTGTACTTGCAGCAATAGAGCTGAGCACAGGGGCATACATGCTTGTGCAGATGTAGCCTCACATGTAGTATAGTGCACCCTGCCTTAGGAGTGTAAGGTCTGTCTGCCATAGGGGTGAGTTACCTATACTGCATGCAGCGTCTGTGGACATGGCACACAGGGATGTGTGTCATGTCGTGTTTTAACTTTTGTCTACACCAAGACATGCAGCCTGCAGTGGAAGTCGGTATGAGTTTGGTGCTTGGTTTCTAAGAGTGGCATAAGATATGCTGCAGCTTTTAAGGACCCTCTTTAGTACCTAGGTACCAGAGGTACCACTTACTAGGGACCTACAGAAGTGCTAAAGACTTGTTTACTTGGGGATCAAGTGACCAATTGTCTTGTTTTCGGGAAGGAACACTGGCACTGGGGACCTGGTTGGCAGGAACCCAGTGCACTTCAGTCAAAGTTGCATCAAATGCCAGGCAAAAAATGGGGGTGGGATGGACTACAACACAAAAACAGTTTCCTACAGGTGGCATCTTTCATACATTAATATTTCTCCTAGATACATGACTTTATAAAGGTCTTACTACCAATAAGGAAAATATGGCACCAATGGCAGCAGCGTTTTCCTCAGGGTTAACACTGTATGTCACACACAAGCTCCAATACACTCAGCTACATAAGCACATCAGCACAGATGGTATAGTGTCCCACAAGCTCATTTAAGATATTGGTGTGAGCCGGATAGGTTAACAGTAGCTCTAGGTACAGTGCAGTTTGCGGTCACCTTCACTGTTTGCTGAACCTTGTCTATCTCTTCTCCTCACTCCCATTCTTTCCATCTGTGTTCTCTTATGCCACGAGCTTCTCCTGATCCAATTTATAGTGTCTTTCTGTACCTTGAATTCTGGGTTTTTAGACTTGAGAGTAGTTTCATTAAAAACTGGTAGTATGGAGGAACAGGGCTTGAGATAGTGACAGCAGGGCCCATAGAATCGATCACAGTAAAGAGGAGTTGTAATGGGGAAGGTGGCTGACTGCTTCCCGCAGCAGAATGTGGAGCTGTGTCTCTTGCTCACTAAGTGAGTATTTGGTCCAGGAACCCCTCATAAGTGAGACCTCTGGCCTTACATGCCAGTACAGGGTGAGGACCAAAAAGTAAAGCATGAACCAAGGGCAATATTAATATTGTAAATACAGTGGTCCACTGTGGATTAATTTCAAATGGATGCATAATCCATCTAGATATCAGAAAAAACTTTTTTATTTGACAGTATTATATCAGTTCTTCAAAAAGAGCAGACTTTTGAAATGCCTACCTTTAATTGCCCTCCTACTGGAAATGTACTAGGCTAAATTAATTGTATATTGTAAAGTTTGAAATTGAACCAATGCTAGGCACTTTCCATGGGTCCTGGGGAATCAGCTTTTACTGACAGTATCTGTAGTGGAGACTACTGTTTACTGCTGCTGTGCAAGGACCTTAGCTATCACACTACAACTGGATAATCAAGTACTCCCTTGTACCCCTGCCTCTACAAACAGTATATTGAGTAAGCAGTCAAGGTTTAAATCAAGTGAGGCTAGCAGTTTCTTTTGTATCCAAAATTCAGTATGACACAGTAATTACAATAAGAACAAAAAATGCAAATTTAATATCTTTATGTAGATGCAAGAAAGATCGGGAAATTGAAGTAAGGCACAACATACAAAAACAAATGATTGAAGGAACGAATGTTGCACTTATAGAACGCACTGTCACTCATGATTGAGCATCCTGGCGCTATACTAGGAAACAACAGGGATCCTTATGTGAAAGCATTAAGTTAGTTTCATAAGGTAGTGGCACATTGGATCAAGGGCACAAAAGATGGCTATCTGATTTGGACCCTATTCATCATCCTAGCTGCACTATTTTAGAAGGTGTTCTACAGACTATAATGACATATAGCACACACCATTAGCTTTGGGACAAAAACTCAAATTATTTCTACCAAACCAAGTTTACTAATGTACTTGAATACTGTAAGAGGCTGGTTTGGTATATGATGTACACTTATGTATGTGGGCACCCTGCACCAATCCAGACAACCCTTGTGGTGATTTTAGTGGTCTTAGACAACCTTAGAAAGCTCTCTAAGTGGTAGCTGTGGAGAGCAGCCTTCAGGCTTAGTCCAGAAGGAGTGTAAAGCAGCTTGTTTTACCAGAGCACATTCTTATAGGTATAGATTAAGTGAAAAAGAACCACACAGTGTATTTATAAAAATATGAATTTATTATAAGACACTCACTAACACATACAGATATGTGTATATCTCCTAGCCGGAGATATACACAATGCACACAATACTTTTAAATGGAAACAGGTAAGTAGCACGAAATACACAGTGGTCACCAGGGAGAGACCAAACCATATACTAAAATAGTGGTATGCGAATCATGACTTGAGTAAAGGCTGTACCCAGAAGACATAGAGGTGCCAGGGACCAAAGGAACTCCCCAAGGTGAGTATCTAGGACCCCCACGGAGATCGTGTGCAGTGTGGCAACACAACCGAGTACTCAATACAAGTCAACGGGTAAGTTGTGGTTGCAATTTTAAAGAAGGCCCCTTCCCAGTTGCCCCTGAACAAACCCTGTAGAAGACAGAATGTTTAGGAGCTACCCCACCAGTGGATACCCTAGGAACTGGGATACCTACACCAGGGAAGCCAGGTGCATAGGTGCAAAGTGGCGTCGGAAACTGCAGTCAAACTCAATGGAAGACTTCAGGAAGATGCAGCTGCTGAAGAAGGTGACAGTGGAACCCAAATGTGTATTCAAGATGAAGAGTACCTGCAAGCAGAAGGGACAAAGTCTATGCCACTCAGGAGTGACCAGGAGGCACGGAAGACGAATGCACACCGATGTCTGTTGCTGCAGAAGAAATTATGGTGATCTTGGAGCTGCGGCTGTGAGGACCAGGCGATGCTGTGGAAGACCAGGAGCCATTCTCCAGCTGTCCCACGTGGAATGTCGAGAGTTGAGCGGTCGATGTCCATCAGGAGCGCCAACAAGCCTTGGCAACTGCAAACAACCTGGAAAGCAAAGAAGGTACAGTGTTGGGAGCAGCAAGGTCCAGATGGCTCACCACAGGCAGGGAAGTCATGGCAAACCCCGAGCAATCAGTGGAGCCCACAGAAATCAAAAGAAAACCTCAACAGGATCCACAGGCGGGAGGCACTGGAGTCACAAGAGGACCTCGAGAAGCTCACAAAAGATGCAGGCCCACAGTGCAAGTGATGTGGTGAGGACAAAGATCTTGGTCTCACGAGATGCTTGAGGTGGGGGCTACTTGGAGCCTGAAGATCTTGGAGGAATGAAGCCAACAAGCCTTTGCAACAGCAAGCCAATGCAGTGCACAGGGGTTCAGCTCCTGCAACTCAGACAAGGGATACTGGCCTCAAACTTGGTGAGAGGACAGGGCAGGCCTCAAGGGATGTGTAGAACCACCACCTGTGTTGCTGAGCCTTTCAGAGTCTGTGAGAGCCCAGGACCAGCAGACAGGTTAGCTTAGTTGCGGTGCCTGCAGATGCAGGGAAGTGACTCCTTCACTTCAAGGGAGATTCCTTCAGTTGTCTTGAATGCCCACAGGCCTTGGAAGGTTCCTGTATGGAGCACAGGCATGAACACTACAGGAAACGAGCAGAGCGACGAGATCAGGTGCATCAGGAGTCTTCCCAGTTGCAGCCTTATGCCCAGAGCGAAGTTCAGTGAAGTCCAGAGTGCCCAGACGGTCAAAGTAGAAGTGGTGTCTTGAAATTAATCTTGTCCCACGATGAATCTAAGGACCCACAATCACGTAAGCCCTCAAGTACCCTAAGGAAAGGGTTGGGACGATTCAGTGTTCCCTCCCAGGGGAGGGGTTGGACAGTGGGGAGAATATTCCCATGTCTTTTGTCTAGTTTCGCGCCAGAGCAGGAGCCAACGGCACCCTGAGCTGGTTTGAACTGTACTATGCAAGGAAGGCACCAAATGTGCCCTTCAAGCAGACTGAGTGGTGCTGGCAAGCGCTCCCACCCGGCCCCAGTACACTAAACCCTGTCTGGGAGGTGGTCACACCTCCCAGTGGCAGGATACCTATTGTTCTGCCTTCCCCTGCTCGAGCTTGACTCAGCAGCAGGAGGGCATAATCGAATCTCTGGTCGGCAGCATCCATGTTGTGCTGTCAGGGTCAGGAAGACTGGTACCGGGTGCACTGAGGGCCTCCCGGAGGAGCTTTACATGTTTGATACCAAACATGATAGGGTCGTTCCAGCCAGTTTCGAGATGGTCATCGCGTAATGACGCAATGCCCTTCTATATGTTGTATGGCTGTCGCACTTACAACCCAGGAGAATGGACTCTGTAGGCTGTAGGTGTGTCCTGCTGATGCAGGGGCACCCTCACACTTATATCTGAGCACCCTGCATTCAAGATTTAAAGGCGTGCTGTAGGGGTGACTTACAGGTTTTAAGTGCAGTGACCTTAGATATAGGGAACACTATATCTTTCGTAAGTGGTACTCCTCACCAGCTTACACAGGCTGCATTGGCAGGCCTGTAGTTGAAGTTTGACAGGTCCCTCAGGGGTAACATAATACATGCGTCAACACATGCGGGACCCCTGGTGTACCTATGCCCAGGGTACCTTAGTACCATATACTCGGGAGTGATGACAGTACACCATTGTCCAATCTGGGGTGCATCTAAGTACTTACCATACCAATTTAGGGGAGAAAGCACAGAGACTAGGGTCCTGGTTAGCAGGATCCCAGTCAGACTAGTCAGAAACAGCATAGCACCAGGAAAAAAGTGGGGGTAACCATAAAAGCAGATCCTACTTTCCTACAAATGTAAAGATCATAGATTACCTTCTGTACTTCTTATCTAACATGCTTTTCCTCCAAGTTTGTTGATGATTGTACATTTCTTGCCCATGATGTAGGTTCCCAAATTTATTTTTTGTGTTCATATTATTTGTTTTGGTAGGTTAGATGTGATGATTCCTTTTTTGCAGGTATCTATCCTGAGCTGCTGCCCACTCACTCTGCCTTTTCACTTTCAGGCTAGTGTGATTCTACCATAGGATTGCAATCCCTATTTCTACAAACTATCCTGGAGTGACCCTGTTCCACCAAGACAGTGTGAGAAATTAATTTGGGCGAACTCTGAAGACAGAAGACACAACCGGACTTGGATGAGACAAGAAGTAGAAGGAGACAACATCTGTTTGTTGTTTGCTGTCTGTCTGAGACTGGACAAAGGTATTCTGCACTCTCTTGTACCCAAACTCTAGGAGTGATTCTTAATGGGTCATTGAAGCTGTCCCTCTGTAATCCTCAGGAAAATTAAGGATAAGTAAGCACCTTAGAAGAAGGGGTCAGCAAACTAGCAAGGGCTGGGTCTTTGGTTGTGGCCACACAGAAGTAGGGGTAAAGAAGCCTGTTTTATTATTTTCTCTGCAGGTTGGATTCTCAAGAAGAGCTCCTGAAAGTTTGAGAGCATGTGTGGTGTTTGTAGCATCCAGGAAGAACCTGTGCTATGGCGCGGAAAAAGACCCCTGGGGTAGATGGGCTCCCGATTGAGTTCTACGCGGCTTATGTGGATGAATTGGCCCCTAGGCTGGTGACCCTCTATAATAACTCATGGGAGACGGGTAGACTGCCCGCCACGACGCGGGAGGCACTGATAGTCCCGCTGCTGAAGCCGGGGAAGCCCCCCTCGGACGTGACTGCTTACGGGCCGCTGGCTATGCTTACCACCGACTATAAGATATTGAGTCGGATGTTGGCTTCTCGGCTATTGCCGTATATGTCCCGATTGGTTCATCGGGACCAGGCGGGTTTTATACCCCGGCGTAATACTGCGGGTAATGTTAGATGCCTGCTCCGTATTCTGGAAGCTGAGTTGGAAAACCAAGATACTGCTGCGGTTTTCTCAGTAGACTTAGAAAAGGCCTTCGACAGCCTGGAGTGGCCGTATCTATTCCAGGTTCTACGTGTTTTTGGGCTAGGGTATCGCTTTGTGGCTTGGACGGCCTTATTTTATATAGACTCCATGGCTCGCACTAAAACGGGTGGCCTGATCTCCTCTTCTTGTGTGGTGGGTAGGGGGACGCGACAGGGGTGTCCTCTGTTGCCGCTCCTATTCGCGCTGGCCGTGGAGCTGCTTGCGGCCCAGGCCCGATCCGGGAGGAGGTTCCGGGGACTCTGGGTACATAACGAACATCACTATATAGCTCTATATGCGGATGACCTCCTCTTGTTTTTGAACAACACCCAGGGGGAATTGGTGGAAGCTAAGAGGCTGCTTGGTTGTATGGAGGACTTGGCAGGCCTAAGGGTGAATTGGTCCAAATCGTGTCTTTTCCCCACCTCCAGAATAGAGGAGGGTCCCCAGTCTACAGAAGGGGTACAGTGGGAATATACCTGTGTAACATATTTGGGGACTCGAATATATCACGATCGCAGGGATCTGCTGGAGGGCAATATTGGTAGGGCAGTGCGAGGTCTCCGGGGCAGTATGGACTTCTGGCAATCATTGCCGCTTTCTTTGATGGGGAGAGTTGAAGAACCAGAACCTTTTGGGCCTGGCGGGGCAGGGTACGCCCAAAGTCTCTGGAGTTCTCCTGCTTCGCTACACAGAGACACGGGACACTCTGTCGGCGTTAGAAGATCAGATTTATTTAGCTGCAGTTGGTACAGTTATCCTAGAAGTACACAAAGTAGGTTCTCAGGAGACTGCCACTTCACTCTGTGGCGCATCAGGTTAAATACTATACAATAACATAATGATTAATAAAAATGCACTCCTAGAGCCAATAGGAAAGTTAGAAAACAAGGCGGAACCAATAAGGAAGGTTTGAAAACAGAAGTGTCGGATGACTCGAAGAGACCTCTCCTCCAACTATGTTTGTCACCCCACCCTCAAACTAATTTATTAACAGATTCATAACTAACTTGCAGGTGGCGAGATACGTTTGTGTGTGTTGGAGGACAGTCGTGAAACGAGAGAATGCTAGCAGGAGACAGTGAAGGCCAGTCGATAAGATAAGGTCAGGAAAGAATAGTGTGAGCCAACAGATAGTTGAGACAGGGATTAGGAAAGCCAGACGGGGATTAGTGTACTCGGCTAGTTCTAACACCAGCTTTGCAAATAGAGGCCGAAGGCGTATTTCGACACCAGGCTACAGAAAAAGCAGAAAAGACTTTGTTTGCCGTGCTGCCTGAGTGATGGCAACACAAAATGGCGGCGGGCCAAAAAATGGCGGGTCGATTCGATCGTGATCGAAAATCGAAGTTCCTCAGATTGGCGCTTCTGAAGATGGTGGCCCTCCCCAGGTTGTTATACTACTTTCGGACGCTCCCGATCTGGATCCCCGCGTCGACGTTCAAGAGTTTCCAACAGATGATGTTGTGTTTTCTCTGGAATGCTGGCCGCCGTCGGGTGGCTTTGCATACATTGTTGAGACCGCGGGGAGAGGGAGGGCTGGCGGTGACGGATCTGGAGTCCTATTACTTAGCTGCTCAGCTACAGTGGTTGACTCAGGCGGTGGCTCGAGAGTTTCGGGGCGTAGGAGACGGCGTGGGTGGGCAAATTACTGCCTGTCTTCTGGCCAGAATTGTTTTGCAACAACCGCTCCGCACAGGGGGTCTTTCAGCCGAAGTGCAGACCTTTCGGTTATGTTGGAATAGAAGTCAACAAAGGGCCCGGATCCCCTGTCCATATGCGCCGGTGATTCCAATCTTGATGTGTCAACAACTACCGCATGGAGGCAACTGGTCGGCGCTGGCGGGCTGGTGTGATGCGGGACTGATGGTGGTGGGGGATCTATACGAAGACGGGGTTCTACTCCCTTTTGAAGCCATTTCTGAACGTTACGGCCTACCTCGTGGGGATTATCTGCTTCATGCAGCCTTGGTGTCGGCTGTTCAGTGGCGGTGGAAGGGAGGGCTATCTGAGCCGTGGACATCCATGGTCTGCCAATATGTTGTGCTGGCGGCGGGCGCCATTAAAGCGGTAACATGCCTGTATCGCCGAATGACCTATGAGAGGCTGACCCCCCTGGATAGGCTGAAGCGGTGCTGGGAGGAGGACGTGGAGAGGGACATCCCGGAGAAAATATGGGGGGAATTGCTTGAACGTCCCTGGAAATGCTCCAGGAATGCCCGTTTCCAACAGAATCATTTTTTTATTTTGCACAGAGCCTATCTTACTCCAGTCAAAATCCAGCGTTACTTTCACACGCCTGCGGCGTCCTGCCCACGCTGTCGAACGGAGGATGCTGATTTTCTCCACATGCTGTGGAGCTGTCCTCGGGTTAGGGACTACTGGTAGGAGGTGTGGGCCTTGCTTTGCACTATCACAGACAGGGAGATTGAATTTGGAATGAGTCCGTGCCTGTTACACTGGTTCCCTCACACTTCCAAGACGAAAATAACCAGTAAATTCATAGATTTGGGGCTGGTACTGGCCAAGCGGGAAATTACTGCTAATTGGAAGGCGCAGCGTGGGCCGCGGTTGCAGAAGTGGAGAGCGGAGTTTACCCGGTGGGCAGACTGTGAAATGACTATTAGATTACAGATGGCCACCCGGGCCCATAGCGACAGAGCCTTGGAGGCAGCCCATGCCTGGGGGACATTGGCAGTGCTATTGAAAACTGCTGACTCTGGTGGGGAGGAGGCTTTGGAGAATGAGGGGGCACAGAGTCAACCCTCTACTATGTCGGGTTAGTGGAATATCGAGGGGATTAGACACTGTTTCACATGGGTTCTCAGTGGTCCTGCACTAGGGTGTTTCACACGGAACTGAATGTCTGCTCATATACTCAGTCAACGGGTCATGCCGGAGGAGGTGGGGGGAGAGGGTGGGGGGGGGGAGGGGTTGTACTTAGGGTTCGTTGATCAGTTTAGGATTAGTCATACTGATTATGCGCTGAACCTGTTGAACGGAAGCTCCATTGTTTATATGACTGTAAATGTGGCCTTGCAAACTGTTCCGATGGTGGATTTGCTAGAGACTTGATTGTAAAGTTGGAAGGGGGACCGTTTATTTAGAGAGCCTGTCAACGGGGTACAGTGAGCATGGTTATACTAGGGCAATTGTCCAGTTGGATGTTTTCAGCAAGGGTCGATTACTGATTGTCATGTATTCGTATGATCTTGATTGTTAATAAACATATTTGCAAAAAAAAAAACAACAAAAAAAATCCAGGAAGAACCTGTGCCACATCTAACAACATTGAGATTTAAATATCTTTCAAGGGACAAGGAGCTAAAGCTACTCAAGAATGGTGCAGCCTTGTTGGGCAACATTTCCTAGTTCAGAGAAACCACACACCTAAGGCTTCTAACCTCATGAAGCCGTCCCTGTCTGCTGCTTCTAGCTTTGTATAACAGGAGGATTGTTTTCTTCAAAAAGTGACTGGGCCCTAATATAGAACGTAATGGGGAAAAAGGTGGCAATGTGATAACCACAGCAGGAGGAATTCAGAGGCTATCATTTTCAAGTTTGTCCTGCTCAAAGCTTTTGGTGCCAAAATTTAAGATTTCAGCAGGACCCTGAATTCGACATGTCTTACCTTGTGGAGCACTAATGAGCCCCCACATCCTTCCCTGCTACCTGGCAGATTTATACTTCCAGCAACACAAATTGTCGAAATGCAAAACTGTTGACTTGGGTGAACTGCAGGTTCTGCTAGATCTTTGTTCCCTGGTGGTCAGCTTGAAAAGTTTCCTATGACCCTATCACTGGCACCCCATATACTCACAGTGGCACTGGCCTTCTCCATTGTTGTACATGGGCACTTTATGTATTTTCATAAACTATTCACAATTTCCTCTGCTTTTATCAGTCTTTTTTATTTTGAGTGTTGTTTTACTCTGTAAATGTTGTTCTGTATAGCTAAATTGCTATGGGAATTTCATTTATTTAACTCTTCACTTTAAAATTGTTTTGATGAGTCTAAAATACTTTATATGCATTTTGTATTAGAGAAGCCTGTTACTTTGATCCACAGCCACCAGGGGTAAACCCAAGATTAATTGAAACCTGCTTTTTTCTTATTGGGTTACTTGTGAGAGCTCATTCATTCCTATCTCCCTAGCTAACCATCTGTTTTCTCATCTCTGGATCTTTTTAGCTAATTTACGGAAAAATTGTGTTGAAATGCACCATTTGCCAATGCTGGTTCCAAATAATTGTCGGAAGGAACCCACCAAATAGTAGTATATCAGTATGCTTGCTTTGCTCACACGCTTGGTTGAATTCGAGGCACATAGTGACAACCTATCAGTCGCTAGTAGAGTTCACTTCTCCACTTGATTATATTTGCAACTCTCCACTGCACATTTGTTCAGTCATATCTGTGATACAACTGGAATGACAATTTAAGTAATCATAATCCTACCATAAAATACACTTAGTACAGTTATATTCTGTGTTGTATGTGAACATACTCAAAGTTACAAACACATCAGTACAGACTGTGGTAGCACTCAGTGAGGCAATTTCTTGATAACAAGATGTTTCAATCATCCGAGCAAGAAAGCCACCCCCCTCCTTGCTAGCCACTGGTTTCGGAAGCCTTAAGTTTAAAAAACATAAAGATATGCGCCACCTCTGTCAATGAGGTAAGGTTTTGATTTGTACAGTTGTTAAGGTGTTCATTGTTCCATAGATATTCATTTAATTCAGGACTTCGCCATTATGTTATTTATTTAAACTCCAAGTACCAAGGGAGAGGAATCACATGCTTCATGGAATCAAATACAACTAGAATATCATTATGGTTATCAGCTCTACTAGAATTACATCCAAAATGATGTCCAAATTGAGAATCCAAAACCAGCAATCAACTCTGGAAACAATATCTATCTATCTATCTATCTATCTATCTATCTATCTATCTATCTATCTATCTATCTATCTATCTATCTATCTATCTATCTATCTATCTATCTATCTATCTATCTATCTATCTATCTATCTATCTATCTATCTATCTATCTATCTAACTTTCTATTTAGATGTAGATACACACATACATACAAAATAAGTGGGCCAAAGTCATTATCGAGATTACGTGCTGCATGTGATGTCCCTAACTCCCCATCCTATTATCACGCTAGTTGGTGTTCCAATATTGATTGTGTGATAACTGGTTCTCTCAAGACACCACCAAAATTAACTTCCAATTTGACTTCATCATTAGAAGATTCCACAACTCTGCCATTTACACTTCTAACATGAACCTTCTAAAATGGGAGGAGAGAAAGCTTAAATACTCAAGGGCTTGAACATTTCAATTAATTAACCAAGCACCATGGATATACCACTTCTATACCTGTACCATAAACATTATATCAAGGATGTTCCTTCTACTGCCTCCACCACAATGCAACCACCACCAAAGACCTGGCTAGCCTCCTCAAACCTGCTTGCCTATAAACGATTGCTTGTAGACAAGGAAAAATCCTTGGGCTACTCCACGCCCATATAAATGCCAGACAAACGTTGCCCAATTCCAACTCAGACTTCTCATGGGAATCAAACCATTAATTCTTTCTCATGACTTCAAACATTAGTTCAATCTATGGTCCTCTCAAAACCAGACTACAGAAAATCAATTCTAACGGACATTCCCATAATTTACCTAGCCCCCCCTGAAGGCAACCCTCAACTCTACCATACACTTAGTCTCCAGCACAAGAAGATCTGATCGCATCACCCCTTTCCTGACCACACTCAACTGGCTCAGCATTGAACCAAGGAGTACTTACAAGCTGGCCTGCAATACCCACAAAACTATTCACGAAGGCCTATCAAAATACCTTATAAACTAAATCTCATGAGGTTCCTGCTCTGGGCAAAGTTCTCAATCCATGCATCTGCTTTCAAAAACACTAGAACTCTGAAACAAGCCTTCTCATTGACTGCTGTCAGAATATGGAATGTCATCCCATCTGTTATCTGCACCAACCTCTCCTATGATTCCTGAAAAAGAAAACTACATTTCCTTTTCCTTCAACAATATTTTCCACTTTAGGACATTTTATGTACCACAATTCAGTAATATATGTTAACTTTGTTTCATTCCTCTGGTAATCAGGTTTAAATGTGTCACTAATTCTATTATTCACTAACAATGTTTTGTTGCGGACCTATGTAAAGCACTCTGCTACCCCCAGGGTCTGCTTTGTGCTATAGAAGATTGCAAATAGAATAAGTAAATGAATGGCAGTACCATCCTTGCTCTGAAACTAATTTTGTCATTTCATATTGGATTGTAGTAGGATCGGATACCATATTAGCATCATTCCAGTCGATGTCTTGCCACATGGGGAGCACAAAACACCATGTGTGTCAATTTACTGTGGGAGAAATTGTAGATGCAAATAGATCTTGTTACAAACACTGGGGTCCTCTATTGATACCAAATACATATCACACCATTGGTTCTTACAATGTCACTGTTATTGGCATTGAAAAGGTGTGTGCTTGTTTTCTGGACAACATGCTGTGAACTAACCTCCTTCTCCGAGGCAGTGCTACCAACAGTCACTTGGTTTCTCCTGCTGACCAGCCATGGCTCTCTTTAAGTGGATATCAATGCCCTTTACAATTAAGATTCTACTCCCCCCACCCCCCCAGCACCTTGAGACCCTTACTGGTGAGTAGCCGTGCTTCACAAGACACTTGATTGATTGAGGTTAATATTCTCCACCCTCAAAAGAATGGCTTCAACCAAATTTGATGACATTGCATAGACCACGGTTACTACAGAATGGCAGCAAGAGACACCTTTTGATGTTAAATATATGAATTTTCATAATTGACTAACCTTTCCTTCAATGCCATAGCCGTTGAATTGCCTCGTTAGTTAAACTGTCTTGGTGCTCATAAAAATCAAGATCAGTGGTGGCACATTAACAAAACATATTCCTATCTGACGACTTTCTAGCACCAATTTTCCCTTGTTGTGATGATTGAGGCATAAAGTTATATTTAAACTAGCACAATTGACTAAGAGACCATGGAAGACATCTTGATGTCTTGTGATTGGAAGAACATCTTGTGATACCACATATCTCTGCAAGGGTTGTCCATAGCTAGCACATGGGGCTTAGAGAACTGTGAATTAGTAATCGCCACAATTTAAGTGGAAATTGCATTTTGGGGTGCACTAATCCTTTTCTATCCCATAAGGGAGGAAGGTTGTTGGTGAACTTAGATTTAGCATGAGAATGGTGTGAATCCTTATTTAATTAATTCAAATGTTTTGTTCTGTAGTACGTCTATATTGGTTGATTGTCAAGTTGTTAACAGATGCTTGTGAAAAGATTCTGCTTCCTAATAAATACATCCTTACAGCTTTGTAGATTATGAAGGACTTTTTGTTACAGAACAGCTCCTGAGGTGGACACCAAAAAACCCCGATAGGGCAACTGGATGACATCAGAGGCTTTTTACAAGAATGGAAAATAACATTCTACTTAATGCGCTAACCAATCTATTCCTAAAGACTCATAGGTATGATTGTTTGGAACACCTTTATGTTCAATGGGCAAACAGCCTTTATTGCATTGTTCAAAGCTTGACTGCCCAATTCTATTATTGCCTTCATCATTACACTTTTGTCTTAAAACACTCAATTATAGTTTGAGGCTATATTGCATTTTTCTCAGGCTCTATCATCATGACCTTTGATAAGCCCTTTTATGCAGATAATTATTTACATTAAGGAGAGTTATGCTTTTTCCAATGCTCAGCAATGTCTGCAAATTGTGATTAAGGGTCTGATTTACACCTAGGCGGAGAGGGAACTCCATCACAAAACAGTGGTCTGACTGCCCAAATTAAATGCGGATGCACCATAGTTTAATGACGGCGGAGACTACTTTGTCTCCACAGTGGTCAAACTTCTCCAAGGAAGTAAGGGCCATCAGTGATATGTATATATAAATATATATGTCCGCCCACCTAATTTAGATATTAGCCATTGTTCAAAGCATGTCACCAAGAAAACCTGGTAGTAAGGGGCATTGAAAAGTGCTCAATGGCCCCCAAGCCATTGGAGGAAACACCCATGACGACAGGGGCATTTATTTTATTTTCAAAAAGAAAATCCCTCTTTGTCACTTTCTTTAAAAAAAAAAATAATAATTGTAACTTTGACACTGTCAATGCTTAAAATGTCCACCGGGCCGACGGACCTTATAAAATTTGGCCATATGCACCTCCGCCATGTGAACGGAGTAATATTACTCCATGGCCGTGGCAGAGGTCAGACCAACCTCCAAACTTTAAATTAGGCCCCTTAGTCTGGAAACCCTTGGAAATTCCTACTTGTTGCCCTGGAAAGGCATTTGATTAATTACATCATTTGGCACGTTGACAAGCAGGATATATTAACTGGTAGTGCTGGAGAAGATTCAGGAGGGCCACATTCAGTGTGGACAGTGACAATGTGCAATAGAATCCGAGGATTTACATAGAGGCATTTAAGGCAGGACGTATTAGTAGACAAACCAATCTCACTGGCATGCTCCTTCCTCGTGGCTACTTGAAGGGGCTGCTTTCACACTTGTTTTCTCTTTTCCTTTCTTTGCATTGGGGAGATAGGCCAATTGTTTAGCACCAATAGGATCCATGCCTAGTAGACTCTCAAGCTCAGCTATAGTGTGATCAACTTCACTTAGGGAAGTCTGTATGAGGTTTCTTGCCTTCAAAAGATGGGTTTTGCAAAAGTGGCTGCTCTCTGATTCCCCAAAATGTTAAGGTTTTGCACTTTAAAGGACTTTTTCGGTGAGGGCAACGGGGTGTTTAAACCCAAGGGTGCACTGGCTGTATCATAAACAATGGCAGTGACCCAGAGAAGTTGCATTTCTTTGATCCTTTATGCGGTTTCCTTCCTTGTCGATAAAAACCTTTAAAGTCTTGCAGAACAAATAGGTGCTATGTTGCCAAGCCTAAATTAAGCGATTGAGTGGCCACAGTGATTTTCACATGGTTATAGATTTGCAGTATTTGCCACATAATCGATCAGCTGCAGCATAACCTGCTGATTTTCACAAACAAAATGTGTTTCTATCTCAAATGGTTCAAACGTTACTAAAAATGTAGAGACATGTGTTACCGCGCAGTGGTAGGCCCTTTGAAAAAGTTAACTGGTCACCTTTCTATCGCTTATTGCGATATTTGGGTATTAAACTGGTAATAATGAGGTGCAACTAATGCCCAGACAGTGTTAACTAGTTTACAAATGAAAAGATAATTAAGCAATGCTATCACAAAATGTGCCGCATAATGCCACAGAATTTGCCTTTTCATGCTACATAATTTACTCAAAACTGCCTCATAATTTGTCCCTCCCCTGCCACATAATTCTAGTGTTCCTGTTTATAGTTGAGCAGCTATGTCCTTTTCTTTTTACAGGTGACTAGAGATGTCACAACTTGACTGTAAAAAGGAAATTAGATAAAGGCTTTTTATACAGGGATTGCAGGCTTTCACGTGTTATAATATTATAGCACACTCTCATTTACTTTCAGTTTCTGCCTCTGGCTCTCTCTGTCTACTTTTCTCATTATTTCTCTAATACTAATTGTCAACTGTCCTAAAAGAATAGCAGCATCATAGCAGTTGGTTCTGGTGGCACCTTGAGGACTTATTTTGAGTGCATCCTGAGCACAATAGAATGAGAATAAGGAGATCTCTAACTTGCTCAGATGTTCTAATTAGGGGTGGGTATGAATTCCATTCCGACAGTGGAGTTGGTGGAGTTTTGGCCACTCTACGTTATGCATGTAATGTGGAGTTCTGGACCAATTCCGCGAACCGTCGCGTGGCAGAGTTTTTCCTTGCGTGCAGCTCGCCAATGGTAATTTGGTGAGCAAGAATTGGCATCCCCAGAATGATTTTCGGGCGCAAGGAGGGCACTTGGTGAGATTTTCCTAACGCCAGTGGTCACGTGCAGTCACGACCACTCGCAGACTCGAGTAGAAAACCTACTCGAGCGACAGCCGAACCAACACGGGAAGCAGCACCCTCTATATACCGCGTGGTTCCTTTCACACTGACTTTCCACCATAGAGCAAGCTCCCAGCGCTAAAAATCAGTGCAAGCACGGAGGTGCGTCGATTTCCGTCCATTCGCGGAACTCCACGGAATCTCGCAGAGTTTTCCTGTAACTCTGCGGAATTCTGCACTGTGAAACCCTGCAAGTTCTGCCCACCCCGAGATTTGTAATAAACTTTGCAGATGCTTGTAATCTTTTGTGTCACCGCTACATAACACAGTAGTGGATGAACCAACAAAGGTATATACCAGCAGGCATAGCACGAAAGACACAGAAAACATCCAGCAGAACTTCAATTCTAAACCAAGGATGAAAACGCGCCAGAGGTTAATAAGCACAAAACGATTTACCAAGATTTTTTTTCAAAGAATCCGGGTAGATTTTAATTCAACACTTGGCTTTCCGAAATATGAAATTTACCCCACTAAAGCAATTAAAACACAAGCTAAAACTCTCAAGATTCGTGTTGTAGAAGTGGAGGTTTAAAGTGTTTGAAGGGTTATTATTTGTGCCATGAAACTACTCGCCTTTGCCATTTCCAATGTTATGTTTATATTTGTGTATTTATTAAGATGTGTTATTTTATGATGCAGTTAAAAAAATGAAATAAGGAGCAGTGTGGCAATGAGAACCGATTCTAGAAAAGTCTACTGTGTGTTTTGCTACCTGTTTTCTGTTTTGATTGCGCCTGGCAAGGCAAGTCCCAAATTAAGACCACAATGATGTCTGAAGCGACTGCCTGCTCCTGTAAAAGCAGTCTGACTGATGTGCCGGCTGGATTGTTAAGTATGTTTTGGAAACTGTTCAGCCGCTGTATTGCTTGTATAGTCCTTCCTGTGCAACAGGAAACAGGAACAGAAGAGGCAAACATAGATGTCAAGGTAATAAGCAGTTGGTGCATCAACCTCTTTGTTCCGGTCCAGACTTCCTTGCCCAGATGGCAATCAGCACAACATTTGGTCGCAAGAAAAGCATGTGCTTTTCCCAACTTTGTTATGCCTGCGTAGCCACGTCGGAGTATTCATAGCTGTTTTCTCTGGCCCAAAATAGAACCCTTTTGAGAATACAACCTGGTGATGCAGTGCTTCTGCCTTTTTTTTTTTTACTTTGTTTAAATTACATCATCACCAAAATTTCAAGACAATCCGTCTGAAAAACAAAAAGGGCACATTTACTAGTGGCATGGATTAAATATTATTGTTATTAAGCATATCATTGGCACATCATTGGATCCCCTTGCTAGAAAATCCTGTCTGTATGTTAGCAAACTCACCCAGACTAACTGCACCCAACAGCCAATCCATAGCCTGCAGGAAGAAAAGGGACAAGCTCCATGGTTTTGAATCCCTTCTATAGACTCCTGTGTAGCAAAGCAGTACACAACTACAGTTGAAAGAAGAAAGATAGGTTCATGGTTCACCTTACAGCACTTTATGGCAGCCCTGGACTGCATACGGCCATAGCTTCCCCATTTAGCACTGAGCAAGTGCAGCCAATATGCACTTCTCTCTCATGTGGAACCCCTTAGAGCTACTCCCTCAATGCTTTTCAATTGGGCCAGGCATTTTAGTTTACAGCACAATTTTTTTAAAAAATGCTGTAAATAATGTATAGGTATTTGTATGCTGTCCTGGAGAGAAGCTCATGAGATGTTCCAGCACTTCAAGGTCTGATAAGGCCAGTAAGCCCTGCATCATTATTATCATGCACATCCTCCGATGTACAAATGGCAACACATCTAAAGCATTTAAAGACGGATCATACCATCTGGGAGCAAGGGGGTGTGATTGGGCAAAGTCTAGAGAAGAAGCCGACTTGTTTGGTTGTGCTGCTGTGTTCTAAGCGGCATGCAGATGTTTCTGCATGAATACTTGTTTCAGCGATTACTCGCTCACTACATTGGCAACAAGGTCGTTTTTGAAATGCTCACAGCGTGTCATCGGAACTGAAGTTTTTACCGGTTCTCATGAGCTCAACTGAGATTTCCTCCTCTGGTTGACAAATAGAAAGAAAAAAATGGGTTCACCAAGTGGCAATGCTGTGAGCGTTGCTTCCTCATGGAAGCCCTGGGGCTGGTTTGCCACCACACATCAGAATGGGGAAGTGCATGAATCTGGGTCACCGGTGAGTAAAGTGAATAAAGTAATTTGAGAAATTTTACAAAAAGCACTATTGATGCATTGAGTGGGGCCTGACAATTTAGACATCCTTTCTGAATTCCCAGAGACTAAACATATACTACAAGAAAATATGAATGATGATAGTCCATTTCATCCTCCAAGATCCAGATGAATTTGTCCTGGGATTTGGAGTGCTCATAAGAAACTGCAGGTTCGACAAGAGCAACTGCAAAGAAACTCTGAAGTACCAAATAATTGTTGGAAAAGAAAACATTAGCACTTTTTATCTACGCAGCTAATCCAGTAGATATTCAAGCAAATGTGATAGATCAATCAAGAAACCAAAAAGTCAGTTAGGTTAAGATATACCATGCCTGAGATTCCTGGCTGACAAGGCATGAACCATGCAAAAGATTGCATTTGGTGTGGGCCTGAACGCCACACAGATGTATCTGCCTGTTGAAATGAAATATGTGATGAGCGCGGGGTCTCCGATCGGGACAACTAAGACCTAGTAATATTATAGACCATCCCTCCACGACTTCACCATCACTCAACACTACCTTTTTTTTCTGTTTCAGTTCACTCTGAATATTGTTGATTGTTTCTCTGTCCTATGTTTCATTTATTATCCCTTTATTCTCTTATCCTCATTGCTGTTAGATGAATACTTGTGGTTTATAGTGCTTCACTAAAACCTACAAATAAAATAAATAAATAGAGATTCAATAACATTTTGTATTTGTATAAATGTATATTATAATTCTTAAATAAAATTATATAATTTTAAAAACAAATTGTTTTTAAAAGTATACAATTTGAAATTAATTGTTCCCAAAATTATAAAAATATAAAGTTTATATATACATACAAATATTTCGAAATAGTTAGGATCGGGCCATAGCGGCTATGGGTTCTATGGTAAAGGCAGAGAGCAAAGGGGACAGCCCTGTCGGGTGCACTATCCAATCGGGAAGGCAGTCGACAGGACACCATTCGCCCTCACCCTCACAGTGGGGGCCTGGTAGAACAGCAAGATCCATCTTCTGCAGTTAGGGACAAAACCACATTTCTGCAAAGTCGGATGGAGGAAGGGCCAGTGAATAGCATTGAACGCCTTTTTGGCGTGTAGTGCTCAAAAGACATCTAGTTTCATCCTGTGGCGACCCCCTGTCAACCAATTGTGCAAACGACGGAGGTTAAGCCTAGTGGACCTTGAGGATGAGGGGGAGTATCACACTTAGCAGTCTAGGGTGATAGGAACCTCAAATGGACTTCGACTTGCCCTGTTCATGAATCACAGCAATGGTCGCATGCTGCAGATCCGGCGGGAGATCGCCCTTATCTCAGGCATCTCGGAAGAGATCTGCCAATATTCTTGACACAATATTTTTGTATCACAATATTTTTTTTCTCAATATTCTGTCCAAACACCCAAGCAGGCCTAACCATTTGTAACCAGCAAAATGGAAATGATGAAAGCTATTCAAAAGTATCCAATACACATAAGCCCAGCGCGCTGAAGGACATGAAGGCACGTTGGCGCATGCAAGGTGAACTTCCATGTCAACAGATGGTTTGATTTTCATAGGAACTCAGCTGGTTACCCCAACCCCAAAGATCTCGAAAAACTAAACTGTCAACTTGGCACTTGAAGGGCATCATTGTATTGTAGACATCAGGTACAAAGTATGGTTTCCCTATGAGGATGATCACTCTGGACTCAGTGTTAGACAGAAAGGACTGATTCCATATGATAACTAGGCAGAGCCATACTTCATCTTTGAAGGGAAGAAGTAATAAATAGACCAAGATACATCACCATATCAAACTCAACAACCCCATTTTATTTGATACAACAACTTAGAAAATGAGTAGTGGTGACCAAAAGATGAGTAGAAGGCAGTTTTGGTGGCAGACTGACACAAGTATGATAATAGATCATTGAAGTAATCTTAGCCATTTTATTCTCATACATAAATGAAAAAATTAGAACAGACAAAGGCCCACTGGGGCCTGTATTACAAATCCCTTTAAGGGCACCACGCCGCACCTTTAAATTTGAGTGGCGAGTGCAACGGGAACGGTGCACCCTCTTACTAAAAATGCGCTGCCTACAGGTCAAGCATGATCTTGCAGCTGCCATGAAGGCAGTACATTAGTGAAAAGTGAATCTGGTGATTGAAGCAGCCACTCCTTCTTTCATTGCGCAGGTGACGCTCGGCTGAGCTTCAAAAGGAAACAGAGATCCCTCTGCAGGAGGCTACTTTGAAAGACTGCACCTGATTGCAGGGGGACATCTGGGGTGTCTACTGCACCTCCTTTCCCACCTCAACAGGTTTGTCCTCAGAGGTCACACCGACTTTTTGGCCTTCTGGCGTTCTCTCGGCCTCTGTGACCGCATCCATAATACAGAGCGGGCACAGAGGAAAAGTGGCTTCCTCTTTTGCTTGGGAACAAGCATGATGTATGTGCACCGGCAGTGTTGGTATTACAGAAGGACAAAAGGGGCAGCACAAGCATTTGGGGTCCCTCGGGTCACAAAAACAGGTGTGCATGGCAGTTGTGCCCCGGGGCACTCCATGTAATTTAGCCCAGGCATGCAAACCTATAGCAATGATGGTTGGAAGCTAAAATGCTTCTGGTGATTGATCATGTTTCGGTTTGGAAAATGGGAGGGATTACGGGAGGAATATATGACGTTACAATGCAAACAATTACAACGCATGCTTTTACAACGTGGTTTTTACATCACAACTACCATTACATTGCATGATTTTACAACGCATGCCATTACAATGCATTTTTAAAAACTACCATTACAACGCATTCCATTACAACTCATACCATTACAACGCATAAAACTTTTAGGGCAACAGTAGGGTAAGTGTTGGCTAGTGTAGGGGTAAAAATTACAATTCCCACTCCAGTGAGTGCAACAGTAGTAAAGGTGTTGAAAAGTGTAGGGGTAAAGATTACTATTACCATGTACCAGAAAACCCATAACCACCCTAAAACTAAAAAAATCTCCATTAGTTACCTTATAATGCGTTGTAATGGCATGAGTTGTAATGATATGCTTTGGAATGGCATGCGGTGTACTGACATACATTGTAATGGCATGCGTTGTAATGTTATGCGATGTAAAGGCAGTTGCGTTGTAAAGGTAGTGCGCTGTAATGACTGCGTTACAATGGATGTTTCCCTTACAGGAGGCATGTGACATTGAAGAAGTACTTATCAAGTGCCCAAATGAAAGTGCTTAGGAATATCAGAGAAATTGTTGCACTATCAGATATTAAGAATGGAGAGGGCTCGGACATTATCCTTCACTTAATGTGGATATGAATTCTGCTAATCCCAGTAGAAACTATTACAGTTAAATCAGCCATAGCATCCCTAAAGAGGATGATATGGACACTCATTTGCCAGTAATGTAGTTCAATCCCTACAAGTTCAAGGGAAGATCTAAATGAAAGGTGGGCCATCAGTCTCCTGATCTAAAAATAAATCAAGGGCCTCATAGCCAGAAGTTCAACATGAGTTATTCTACGCCATACCTAAAGGCAGGCCCTGCAGACTGACCACTGCCTCTTCACAGTGGAACAGCAAGCCCCAGTAAACTCATCCTTGATTAGGATCACACATCCTATCATTTAAGCGTTCAATATATGCCAAGTAGAACGATGTAACCAGCACCCAAAGTACAACACTAGGGTAACTGCTCAATATATCTCTTGATAACTGACAGCCAACTCCTTTGAACATACTTGCATTTGGATCCTGACCTCTTAACTTCCAGGGCAAGAAGCAAAGATGTTGAGGATCTGGAGGAGAAAGATGTCAATGTTGGGAAGGGGAAGAAGACTTGGGATTCCTCCATTTGGGTCCCTCTGTCACCCTCCTGCATCTTTTCCAGGACGCTGGAATGAAAATGAATGCAGGAGAATTTAAAGGATGCCTCCAGCAAGTAGAAACACAAGGCACTCACCATCCATGTCCTGGCAGATGGGATAACAGAGTAAAATATCAAAGGAGTCCTTTCTTGTCAGCTGACAAAAGATCTACCTTGTGGAAGTTTAACAAGTAGGGCAGTCTCCCACTCACCTTTGGGATGTTTTGGGGATGGAGACAATAACTCATTAAGAACAGAAACAATCTGCTAAGATGCTCAGCATGTATATTCTCACATAGGACAAAAGAGAAATCAGACTCTGCTCAGCTCGATGATGATTTCCAAGATAACTGCCCGCATAATAATAGAATATTCTTTTATGTTTTTGTCACAGACAGGAGCCCCTGTGCATCTCTTTCTAAATGGCTATTGCCTCCATTCCCTAACCACTTGAAGAACCGAAGTAAGTGTTGTGAAACCATCTTTCTGATTATTTTTCTCAGCTCCCTGTCACCAAGGAGAAATGAATGTTAGCCTTCTACCTCACCTTCTCTTACCTATAGCTGTTTTCATGTTTAAATCAAGGCTACTACAGTATGTCTTCTTGCAATAGGCTATAGAGTCCTGAAATTGCAATTGTCATCCACTATGTTTGTGTGTATGCTCAGCTGGAATCCTCTTGAGAGGTTCTCCATATGCAATCCAAGATGGCCACTTAGATGAAAGCCACTGTGCCTTTAGCTACAATTTTCATGGTGGATTCGATATACAGTTAAGTAAACTAAACAAACTTCTCAAGAAAGCACTGTTCAGACAGAATATATGAAACGGAAATATCGTGAGAGAAAAATATTGTGACAGTAAGTTTCTATAGGTAAGCAAAGTTTTACTATATATAACTTCACATATATGTACCTTGACGATGTGTATATCTTCAAGGTACGTAGATGTGGAGTTAAGATCTATACTTACCTATTTGCACTTACCTTCTCGATATTTAGGGCCATGATATTTTTGACATGATATTCTGTCCACACAATATTTTTCCCTCCGATATTCTGTCAGTGATTCCGAGAAAAAAAGTGGATCAGTGTAACAGAATTTAAATTATGTCACTCCGAATGACTCCTTACTTAATGGTACTTACCTGATGACCGGTCGACAATCTATAACAACCTTACTTCTGAATAGCTATGATGTAATGGAGGACAAGGTCCACTTTTTATCTCCAGCATGATGACAGCAAGTAAATGACAAGTATTACAAAGCACAACTTCCCTATATATTTAGGATATTATATAATGTTTGATAGAAGTGAGGATGTTATATGGCTTAAAATAATGAATGTTCATCTTTTTAGCATTCTTGACATAAATGCACTAGAGTAAAACTGCACAAATATACCTCACCTTGACGTCACTATAGTCGTATAGTGTGCTCAATCCTCCAAGGGCTGGCCATATTTTAAGTTTTAGGGATTATAAGGGTGCACCAAAAGGTGTACAGCAATCACAGGTTTGTAATCTGGCTGACATAGGTTTTTTGTAAGGGGTACATGATCAAGCAGCTGATGGAGAGAATGTCATCTCCTGGAAATCTCACCAATTAACTTGTGTAAATAATCCTACTATATAGTGTTGGCCAGAGTGACATTACAAGGAATGACTAGCAACAAGAGCTGAAGTGATTCTAGAGACTGTTGAAGACTCAATCAGTGGTAGTCTGCACTTTCATTTATTTTCTTGATTCGAGGTCCCCCCACTCTCAGATTCCTTGCCACATGGTTTGTTAGGAGGTAGTGTGGAACAAACTGTACTTGCTGTCATAACTACCTACAGTCTGAAGCCACTTAAAGGCCCAGAATGATGGATATGAAGGAGCAAATGAACAGCTTGAAAATAGCCCTGGGATTCCTTTGTCATGTTTTATCACCAAGTATGGCCCCAGAAGAGCGGACAGCACAGTTCCAGCTTCTTCTTGGTTTTTGTAGGACATGAAGGGGCCTTACTCTACTGGTGGGAATCCATGAGTTGTGGGGCTTGAAATGTGTCATGTGTTGATCAGATTTGCAACCCCTTAAAGCAGTCCTACGTGCTGATGATAGGAGTTATCACTTTGATCACATTATTTAAATCTTTGTGGCTCCCTATTGATGCCAGATGGCTATTCAAAATTGCATACCTGGCCCAAGAAAATCTACACATGTAGTGCAGACTACTTGATGAACAATCTCAGGAGGTCAGCTCTCACTGGATAGTATAAATCTTCTGAACCTTCATATCCTAATGTTCCTGAAATCCTGGACCAATATGCAGCCTTTCTGAGGTTCTGGCCCTAAGAAACCCTCCATGATTGTATTATTTGCCTTTAGCTCAGTGCAGCTCTGCTACCTCTTGCTAGATCTGTACTGTAAAAATGCCACATACATACATACATAAATACATTCATATATGCCTACATACATTTGGAACTCCTTCCCCTGGATTCAACTGGCTGCTTCCTACTCACCCTTAAAGCAAGACCGGCTAGCAATACCTCCTGATGTGCCACTACCTCACACAGAGTATCTTCCACCAATATACAGCTTCTCCCTCTCTGTTGAGGTCTGGTTACTTTGTTCTGCATCCTTACTGCTATTCACAACCCCTGTCAGTTCCCTAACCCTAGCATACATTTCTCTGTAGGCAGTATTAAAACTAGTGCTGTGCCCCCAATGAAATATTCAAGAGAATTAAATTATACTGATGAGGACTCCGCAGTTTTGTATGTTAGAACTTAGGGCTCCCTGAGAATTACAGTGCACAGCCTCAAGTGATTGATGTATGTGTGGACAATATAAAGAAACTTTAAATCACGCCCCGCCCTACGTCTGGTACTGAGAAGAGAATATTTGTTTTCTTTAACTCCAATGTAATCGATGTAATTGATGATAGAGCCTGAAAAATTTGAAAGCAGCGTTTCTAGTAATAACACTTCTCAATTACTAACTCTAAAAATAAATAGAAAGTAAAAAGAACACTCCCCAATGTGTTTGATCTTAAAACACAATGAAGTAAGGACAATGTGGAAGGGGGTTAAGTGGCTAAAGATTTGAGATTAAGCGTACAAGGTATAGGATTTAACAATATTAAATGGATTAAGTGTTAAGGGTATAGGTTACATGGTTAAGGTTTTGAGGTAAAGGGTTTAGGCATTACGGACTAAGGGTGTAAGTGCTAGCTGTTAAGGGTTAAAGATTTAGGGTTAAAAGTTTATAAAATAGGGTTAAGGGCTTGGGGCATATGGTTAGGGGTTTGTGTACTTATGGTTAGGGGTTTATGTTTAACAGTACGGGTTTTATATGTATATGGCTACGGATATAGGGTATCGCTATTAAAGGTATGGTTAATGTAGTAACAAAGTACTCCAGTACAATGATTTCAAAGTAAGTGTACTTTCACACAAAAGTAGCAGCCAGCGATCACATCCAGCAGCGGAGAGCTCTCTATGGGGCATATTTACAAGCTAAAAAATCGTCTCCCTACCAGGGAGACATCCCCTTAGCACACTGCTTACATATCCAGAAAAACTGGACTTCTCAAATGTATAAATTAAACCAAATGTTCGTGCTCCTTAAAAGAAAGTTCAAATCCACAAAATTATCGATTGAAGTAGTACAGCACAGGATTTATTTAGTCATCCTGGAATTTTTAAATTTCAAATAAGCATTCAATTTTTCAAATCATGATGTAGTAATGCAAATCAAATTGATATTCCATGAACCCAATGCATTTCGGGCTGGTTTAGCCCCACGAGTAAGAATTGAACCTACCCCTGATGAAGGGCTAAACCAGCCCAAAATGCATTGATTTCATGAAATATCAATTTTATTTGCATTACTACATCATGATTTGAAAAATGGAATGCTAATTTGAAATTTTTAAATTCCAGGATGACTGAATAAATCCTTTACAGGGCACCCTTTCAAGCTGTATTTAGTGTGAAAGTGGAGGACAATGTGTTTTGCGGTGGGCGTTCCACCACAACACCCATTGATTTTGACGCTGCCTCCTATTTACAAAGGCAGCGTAAATAGGAGACAGCGCCAAAATTAAGACCAGGGAAAACTTGGTCTTAAACAGGTGGAACGAGGAGAAATGCTATATTTCTCCTTGTTTTTGCTGTTTCCATGTGTGCTGCCTTGTGCAGCACACATAGAAACAGCAAATTGCCTATGATTGCTTATGTGCAGGAAGGTCCCCTTTCCTGCACATAATATTCATTTTAAAAAATGCTGTTTTGCAACTTCTATGTGTGCTGCATTAAGCAGCACACATAGAAGTTACCAAACGACATTTAAAGTTTGTTTATGTGCAGGAAGGGGGACCTTCCTGACCATAAACAATCTTCCCCTCAACACAGGCGCCCTTGTACTATGGTAATCCACCCTTACAGGTTAACTGAATAGATTCTATAACAACTTGGTCAAATCTCTCAGTCTGACCATTGGATTGGGGATAATAGTTGGCAGTTTTCTTATGCTTTACACCACACCTTGATAAATGGTCTTCAAAAACCTTACTGACAAACTGGGGTCTATTGTCAGAGATCAACTCTTCTGATAACCCTTCTTGGGATAAAACAACCTCCAAAAATTCAAAGATGACCTCTGTAGTTATTTTCTTAGTCATCTTAACTTCCAGCCATTTTGAAAAGTAACCAACGAAGACAATGGCAAAAGCCTCTTTGTTGGGAGCCGTACAAATTGGACCCAAAATATCCACGCCCAACTTACTCCATGGACTTGGAGCAAATTCATTTTGAGAGGATTCAGTAACACACGGTTTCACAGATTTTTCACTGTTGGCACACAAATTATCACCAGATCCTCAATTATGCCATCAATACCAGGCCACCAGTAAAATTTACAAATGCTCCTCTTAGTGGTTGACATCCCAACATGGGTTCTATGATAGAGGCACGACTGGATAAACCATGCGTGCCTCTACTACGCAGCCACCACAAATGCGTCTTAACCACGCATTCCTTTTACCAACCTTGCCTTTACCACGTAATTTTGTGGCAAAGGCATGAATGGTAAAGGTGTAAGCGTGGCTAAATTCGCCACCCCCTCCACCCACCCAAAGGTAAAAACTCTCCCCCGCCCCCTCCCCGCCCTGAGATTCAAATACCCCTTCACCCTCCCAACCCCCACGCTGTCCCTAACCCTTAAACCAGGGATCTCAACCTTTTCTGTAACAAGAGCTACTTATGTTCAATAAAATCATCCTGAGCTACTAATACTAGTGATCTAAAAAGTGAACACCTCATCCAAGTGTCAGCAGTGATTACATTGGTGCATTAGGCAGGGTTTCCAGCAATAATGGTAAAAAGGCTTTGACAATTTGAACCGAAATATTACATGGATATCACATACAAACCATAGCTGCAATCCTCCTGACACCAAGTTCTAACTATGAGTAATAAATCTCTCCAACTCAAATAATAGCTTTAAACACATTTTGAAAATTCAACTATTGTTCTACAAACATTAGCTTGTGAGTTGTGAAAATACACACATTAGCGTCTTGAATACATGCTTTTTAATTTTGGTAGTTAGACAAAAATCGAGTATATCGAAGAAAACCTGCCCTTAGGGAATTCGATAGGATACAGCAAGAATTCGTTGTAATCCCTGGTCTAGAAAAAACACTTTTTCTAGAAACCCCTCACACACCAGAGTTGCCCCTAGGTGGCATGCTTCATCATTGGGGTTCCTCCCAATCCTCTACGGATTGAGGCATGCTGTGACTTGCGAATTACGTAGGAGCACTTTTTATTGTAGACTATGTGTAGTGCAGTGATGTGAAGTGGAAAGGGAAAGAAGATCTAAAAATACCTAACTAGTTGTCCACTCTTTTATTCCCGCCCCTAGTTGGTTGCTAATTTATTTACAGATTTAAACAAAAAATATTTTAACTCATACAGAACAATGACATACCTTGTGTATCACATTAGCAGAACCATTACAATGGTTAGCGGATCACCTTTAATTTGCCGATTGCTACATTCATTTGTTAAACTGATTATAATAGAGTGAAACCAGTGAACTAAAACTGCCAAAAAATGTGTCATATTATGCCACAAAATTTGCTATTTCTTGCCAAATAATTTAATCAAACCTGACACAAACTTTTACATCTACTGCCACATGATTTGGGTGGCCCTCTTTATACTTGACAGGGGACATTCTAGAATACTTTAAATAAGGTGTTATAAAACGGATGTCATTTTTCCTTACCCTGGAAAAAGAACATGCCTCTAACACTAACTGGCTTATTACACATGTTTATACTGTTTATTTGTAGGTCCTTGCCCATTTAATGGGCTTCAGGCCGAGATGAATGCATGCTGGAATATGTAAGAAGTACAACTGTATCAAAACTGAGTTAAAAATAATATCTTTAATGATTTAGGATAAACCCATTTGTATTAAGGTGTGGCATACTAAACTCTTTTGAAGTCACAAACCCTATGATTCTGAAAATCATAGCTTTTCAGACGTCAAAAGCATTTAATAATAGTTATGAAACTCCTTTTACGGGTCAGAAGTGCACTTCCAACTTTCAAAGGGAGCTCCATCACTCATTCCGAATCACAGTTATGAGACTGCTTGAAAGGGTCTACCCACCTTGGGCCTCATTTACAAGGCCATTGCGTTACTTTTCTTGACGCACCGGAGGCGCAGTGTGCCCATATTTACAAGGCCACATAAAGTCACCCTGTGTGATGTTTCATGGCCTTGTAAATATGGGCCCTTTAACGCATTACTCTGCATGAAAGGGGCATTCCATGGTTGTTGCCCTGGGTGTTACCACGCAACATCCAAGGAACCTGACACATTCCCAGATTTACAAAGTTTTGTAAAGCTGGGAATGCATCAGAATCCTACACCTCCCTAGGGGCGGGGTAGGAGTGATGCAATATGGGGAAATACTTCTGTCTGTCCTTGTTTTTTTCCTCTTTCTATGGATGCTGCAGAAAGAGGGAAATGCCATCAATTATTGTTTTGGTGCAGGAAGATGTCCCTTCCTGCAAAAAAAATCAATCACCCCCGCAACGCAGGCACCCTTGCAACATAGCACAAGGGTGCTTGCACTAGCGCATGCCAGCCAATTGTGTACCAGCACAGGGGAAAGTACACGGATGCGTCATGTTGTTGTTAATACAACGTGTCCCTGTGCTTTTAAAATGACGCAGCGCGAAGCAGAAAAATTGCTAGCGGCGCCACGCTGCAGCATTTGTTTTGTAAATGAGACCCCTATTTGCTATTTGCAATGCCATGTATCAATGGTTTGTGATGGCAATTACAGTTGGAAATCATTGATCGGGTAGATGGGTGCTTTGGGGTGGTGCTTTCGTGGGACAGTTTTGCTCTGGGAAATTCGGTTGCGTGGCTCATGGGGAGCAAACAGTGGTCCGAGGGCCCATGGCACCCTTCCACCGATGTCTGCAGGGATGGATATATATGTCCCTTGCAAGTCCCATCCATTCATTATTCATCAAGTAGAGGAGCTGCAAATAGCAACCTGCATACATAATATTCATTGTTCAGCCTATTTGGGGACCTTCTCCGAATGCACATTTTGCAATGTGACCTACTAGTACATTGGTGGCATTGCAAACTGAAAGGCACAATTTGCACCCAATATTTGTGCCCTGTCTGTGTATGCACTGGACCAAGCGGTGCAACATTTCCAAATCACAAACCATGCTTTGTGAACCATGGATTCTGCTTTATTATTTGTAAATATGCAAATATTGTCAAATAATGTGCTTTGAGTGTGGTTGAGGCAAGCGCATTACATCCAGTGTATCACGATTCAGAAGTTGTTTGAGGTCTCTATGAACATCTCTCGCTTTTTAAGCACGCTTGGATATGTTTGTGGTATATACATGTTGCAGATGGGCCATGGATTTCAACACCTGGGGCTACACAAATGTACTGGCTTGCTTGTGGAACACCCGGGGTGAGTGACATCATAGGGAAAAGACTGACATCAGTGAGGTGTGGCATGCAAAGAGGTTTCCTAACGAAGATCCAGATATGGCTACCTTTCAGAGCATATGTAATGTGCGAAGTTGTGGTGGGCGAAGATTCATATTGTGAAAAATATTCATGGGCAAAGATTTCTGAATTGTTATTCTCCTTTTCAGCACGTGGGTCTGAAGCTGGGAACCTGGCCCAAGCACACTTGTTCTGATTTTCTGTTATAGAAGGGACACTTTTGTAGGGGTCTTCTCCTCTAAGGCAAGCTTATAACCACTGAACCGCAAGGTGACCTAATGTTTGGGACAGGTCCTGTGTTGAGCATGAAACGAGTGTTGGAATCAGATGCCACGTCATAGGTGGCCTGTGGTGCACGGATAGCCCGATGTTCAAAACTGCTACCCTACCATTTACTGCTCAGGGCATTCAGTCGTGTCCAGTGTGATGTAGGGTCAAAGCCTGGCTCCAGGGGCTTAGCTTGGTCAATAAGATTTCAGGGGGGGGGAGAGGGGGGGTTTAGCTTCAGAATTCCCTACTATCACTCTGGGATATGGTGTTAAAACACATTATATGAGAAGCACGACGTGAGGGGGACTCAAAGGGTAGTGGAAAAAGAGGGGAGGGCAGATGGTTAGGGACACTTGAAACAACATTTGCCCAACTAATCAGCATTTTTAAGGCCTTCAAAGCAGAGAGGAGAGAGAAAGAGAGAGTGTGTTTTGTCAGTGTGGGCATGTCAACATCCAAGGTGAAATCCGACAGACACTTCACCAGACCGGACTGAAAAAACACTTGTAACCAGCTATTTGCATCCAAATACGTTTTTAGGGGGGTGTAAGACCCCAAACATCTCCCCTGAAGCTGTGCACCTGCCTGGCTGACAAAACGCTCACTAGAAATGGCCTTTAATCGTGTCTTGTGATGTCTGATTGCAGGAGAAACCTGCTCTGAAGCTGCAATTTTAATTGAGTTCCCAAATGTTTGCTGTTGTTGTTTGTTCTACCTGCAGCCAAATGAAAATAAGAATGAGGTCGCACTGAGGCATAGGTTCAGGCCAGTTCTTTATTTAGCCAGCTTTCAGTTAGTTCCTGCATTCAATTTAAGGGATCAGAACGGTTGGCACTTGAAGCAAAGGTTTTGACTCAGTCTCACTGTGACAAGTTCACAGAGATTCAAGGCTGGAGGTGGGCCACAAAAACACACACACAAAACTTGTTTTAATGATATTTTCTAAGTGGTAAGAAGCAGCAACATTAAATAATACAGCACCGAGGGCACCATGGTGGGGCCACAAGGCAGAGCACCACCGTGGCCCGGCCATGCCACACCCAGAAGGAGGACTTTTCACCCACAATTCATTCTTTTAAGACAAAAGGAGTGCTCTCCTCACCACCCGTGCTCTCATGCCGAGCCTGTCCACTTTCTGCACGTGTACTCTAAATCCCTCTCCCTGGCATCAGCGCATCAGCGCATCAGCTCTCAGCCAGGGGCGGCTCCTGCGCTAAGGCAGAGGAGCGTTGCCCCACTGCTCTCAGAGCAGTGGAAAAGGGAAAAATAAAATGATAATAACAAGGTTATTATCATATTATTTTTCATCTCTTCGGGGCTGGGTTAGGGCAGGCCGGGCCTGGTGTCTCAGGCAGGAGGACTGGACTGTGCACACCAAAGGCCTGATTACGCTTTCCAACTTACATCGCTTGTTTGAAATCTGACAGCCTTATTACGATGAAGGCTGGATTTGGATTTGAAACCTGTCGGTCGGACCGACTGGCTTCCGAGCCAGTCGGAGGCTGCTCATAATCCCCTATGAATGGCGTTTTCGCTGTTGGGATTATGATGTCGGTTTCCCACAGGCTTTTCATGCCCGGTTTTCCGACATGAAAAGCTTGTCAAAAAGTGACTTTGTGGGCCCCTAGCAGGGCCCTCTTGCCACAGCGGCCTCCGGTTGGAGGCCCGGGGGGCACCTATGGTGCACACCTTTTAACCCCTGAACCACGTGGCAGGCACCAATATGTGCCTGCCACCCGGTGCAGGGATTAACAAAAAACTAATTTCTGTATTGGAGCTTGTGCTACGGCCGGTTTACGGCTGCAGCACAAGCTCCCATAGAGAAATGGGAGTGTGCAACTGCACCATGTGCAGTCGCATCCTGATAATGTTGATGGGACCACCGACCAGAGGTCAGTCGGTCTCGATTCCGCAATGGTGTCAGACAGATGCAAGTCTGCCCAACATCGTAATGAGAGCCATTAGGCGCATGACTACAAGGCTGGCCCTCTGGGTTTGCCAACCAGTTATGTGTACTTTGCATGTTCTCCACCCAGGCTGCATTACAGCCTGGGTGGAGAACATGCACAGACTCCCTGTCCCAGTCTGAACGCCAAACCATGGCATTACAGCGTTGTCATTGGCTCAGGAGAGCCTGTGTGCTTCCTGACTCTTCAGCAACGAGGAAGAAGAGATGGAGGCGGCCGCAGCGCGAGCAGGTAAGTGTTTTTAAAAAATATATATTTTGTTTACTCCCCACCCCCTGACCCTCAGCCCCCCTCTCCCTGTTTCCTGCTGGCCACCACTGCTCGCAGCAGCGGCACACCACTGGCATGTTGAAGGACAAAGAAGAAGCAGCTACTGGAGCAGCACCAGAGTTCAAATTCTGAAGTTAGAATGATCGTTGACCGTCTTGAGTGCTCCAGTGACAGCAGCAAGTTTTCGCTCATAATTTGTCCCGTGTCATTGTGTGGCGGAAGAAGGCATTGCATTTCTGCCTGCACCACCTCCACAATCCCTCATCGGCCGAGTAGAGTTTGGAAGTGGCAGTCCAGTCTCTGTAGCTGGATATGCTTTACCCAAAGTCCTATCCTTACCCTGTTAGCATGGCTTGTGCATTCCTGTATCTCCCACACCATACTGCCCTGTCTTCTACTGTCTAGCATCAGAGCTCTCTCTGTGGCGGGCCTCTCGGCCTACCCTCCTCATTTACCTGTGGAGGGGTGGGTACACTGAGCACATGGCGGTGCACAGGGCTCACCCACTCTGAAAGGGGGTTGTAACATTCAAGAAGCATGTTTGTATGACAGAAGCACACATGGCTAAACCACACTTGTCTTAACAATCCGGTGCCAATGACGAATGCATCTTAACCACACATTCCTTTACCACGCATGCCTTTACCACAAAATTTCGTTGTAAAGGCATGATTGGTAAAAGGATATGCATGATAAAGATCACACCCCAGCTCCCTGCCCTGAGCCCTAAAACCCGGCTCCATCCATCCAATCTACCCACCCCTGCCTTCATAACTACCCAAACCCCTCCTGAGCCCTCAAACCCAGCACCAGCCCAAAATACTACCCAAACCCAAACCCCCCTTGCCCTGAGTCCTAAAACTCGCCTCATGTCCTCAAAACAACCCTGACCCCAGCCCCACCGCCCTGGGCCTTACAACTGCCCTCAGCCTTACAAACTGTCCCTCCCACCCACCCTGAGCCCTAAATCTCGGCCCTCAGCACTATAAACTACTCTGACCCTAGCCTCCCCACCCTGAGCCCTAAAAACTGACCCCCCTACACTACCCTGTCCCCCCACCCTGATCCCTAAAACCCAGCTCTAAAAACTACCCAAACCCCTGAGCCCTAAAATCAGCCCCATCCATAAAAACTTCCCCCACACACCCCAACACCCCACCTCATCCCCACTTACCAGACCGGGTTCCGTAGCTTCCTCTCGCAATCCTTCTTGTTCCTTTCCCCACCCAGCTGCACATCGCACTGCTTTAAACACGCTTATGTGTGGTTAAGGCATATGCGTGGTTTAGGCAAGCATGTATCCGCTTGTGGGGAATCGGCACACGTGGCTCAGCCCACGTTGTAAAGGCTGTTTCCTGAGAAGCACAACACTGAGGGCACGGAGGGCTAGGCTACTACTCCACATGAAGTCAATGTATTTATTCTTTTGGGAGTGTTATATAGCTCGAACATGACCCAAAGGTATCAGAGCGCTTTACATGGGCACCAGTTGTGTCACAGATGGACACATTCATTTTGTTAGGCACAGGGACATTAAGTGATTAGCCCAGAATCACAGAATGCTGAGCGTCCCTGCCGAGACTCGAACCCGGTTCCCCAACTTCGAGGTCGACCGCTCTAGACGATAGTCCACATCCTTGATGCATGCCGCTGCCCGCGTCCCACGCAGAGGGACATCAGCAGGGCAGCTCTCTAGTGGCCACCCGTCGGAGCCTCCTCCCCCCCCCCCTCCTGTTCCACCTCTCCCGAGAGGCCACGCCTTGGGGAGGGGAGGCCTCAATAGGCATTTGCTGGGGGAGGCGGGCCACTGGTGCTGGGCGGGGCTAGGCCCTACTTAAGCCCGCGCCCCCGCAGATCGCCCTCTGCTTCCTGGGGTACACTCCTGTGCCGCGCGAGTTTTCCTGCCGGTCAACAGCGCCGCCGCCGTCGTCGGGGTCGTCGTCGTCAGCATTACGGTATGTCCATGCTCTTGCCTCCCCCGTCCCCGTCCCCGTCCCTGGGTTAAGCCCGGGTAGTACAGGGGCCCTGTGGTCGGACACCACGGGGGGGGGGGGCGGAGGTGGTTGCACATGGGCGGGGGCGGCAGGGTGGCGGTCAGGCTTCGGGGACAGGCGTTGCTCCCAGGGGCGGATGTAGGGACGAAGCAACGAGCCCGGGTGCGCGGCCACAGCGGAATTGCTCAGGGCGGGTTAAGAACGCCTTATGCCGGTCGCTCCTCCGGGCTGGCGTCGGTTTTGGCAGGATCCCGGTTCCCGGTGAATTTTGTGGGGGCGAGAGCGAGAGCGGGTCTACGGAGCCCAGGGAGAGCTAATACCTTGCGTGTATGAGGCCACAGGCCAGCTCTCGGCATCTCTGACTTCTGCTTGCTAGAAGCAGGGCCCCCTCCAGCCCCATTTACCGTAGAGCAGTTCAGAGCCGGGCAGCGGCCTAATGCCTCATCTGAGACCTGTGGGGGAGGGGCTCAAAAATGCAATTTAGCTTCGTAAATCATTCCTGTCTTAAATGTTTCCTTCAGTTGTGTTAGTCCACGTAAGTATGTCTGCACTAATGAACGGAGCAAGCATTATAATTCCCGCCAATAGGCTTCTAAGCGCTGTGGGTTAAGACAAGATGGCGTCACCGCGCTGATCTCAGGGCGAGAGCCGGTCTACGGAGCGCAGGGAGAGCTCATACCTTGCGTGTATGAGGCCACGGGCCAGCCCTCAGCATCTCTGACTTCTGCTTGCTAGAAGCAGGGCCCCCTCCAGCCCAATTTACCGTAGAGCAGTTTAGAGCTGGGCAGCGTCCTAATGCCTCATCTGAGACCTGTGGGGGAGGGGGCTCAAAAATGCAAGTTAGCTTCGTAAATCATTCCTGTCTTAAATGTTTCCTCCAGTTGTGTTAGTCCACGTAAGTCTGTCTGCACTAATGAACGGAACAAGCATCGTAATTCCCGCCAATAGGCTTCTAAGCGCTGTGGGTTCAGACAAGATGGCGTCACCGCGCTGATCTCAGGACGACAAACCACTTTCTACCCAGGCCACAGTGTGACATTAAACCCTTTAGAGCAAGTACTCTATAATAGTGGGTCTTTCAATTTGAAAGGGAATGGCCCAGGATTATGTGTGTGCATAGAAGGCAACAAGTTTAACGATATTTTGGACTAATAGTTATGGTTAAAGGTGAGATAAGGTTACCTCGTTTTACAAAACCAATTCTAAGAAATTGTAGAGCAATTTGTATCAGTTAATAACATTAACTAACAACATTATATAACACACATTAAACAAACGGTAAATATTTTCAGTGCCTGCAAAAAAAAAAAGGGGCACTTGCACATAGGTCCATAATTGTTGTGGTTAGCATTAGGTTTTGAATTAGGGAAGGAGGTGCTGAGCTAATTTAATTATTGAAACTGATTTGATTTCTATAAATATCAGTTCTAATTACGTATCGTCTTCTGGTAATAAACTTTAATTTTAAGTAAATTAAAAAGTAGGAATGAACCAAAATATTTCAATAATATTTATCTTAGTTTGAGTTTATATGAACTATTGAACAACAAGGCTAGAATAAGACTCCATCATCTAATTTACTGTAACTTAATTTGCAAAAATATTCATTAAAGCCTGTATTATCTGGTTATTTAAGATAGATCCCCTGAATGCTAGGTCATTATTGGCAGTAGAAAGGCTAAAACAAGGAGATGTTGATGAGATATTGGTCAATTTGAAGTAAACAATAGGATAATAATACAATGTGAAAGGAAGCAAAAGTAGGGAGTTGATGGCCGAAAAGGTAAATACGGCAGAGTTAGCAGTTTTCATCGATTTTTTTTTCATTTATTTGTATTGGCATGCTGTAGGAAGGTGAGATTGTCTCAACGAATCATTTGCCAATAATGCTGTCAAAAGCTAAGGTTTGTGGCATTAACCATTCAGAGACAGTGACGTGAAGCAGCCAGGGACAGTGAGCATATGTTTTCCGTGTGCTGGGTGAGAGTACAAAGACAGAGGCTGTTGCCCCCATACTGTCTGTTGTTCACAGCTTTTAAGTGCCCATCCCCGCATTCGATACCCGTGATGTCAGCTTGTGTTTATATACGTAAGGAAGGTAGTTAACCCACACGTTACCTTCATCTTGCTTTATTGTGCTGTAGCTGTTGGAAACACACTTCTAAGCCAGATAGGACTCTAATTTGGCCAATTGAAAAATCATAATAGGATTTCATGTCCATAAACGCCAATTTCACCAATGCCTTGTTACCCATGCCATATTTTCCAGCCTGAGAAACAGATTTAGGTTGCTCTCCTTCGCTCAGTCTTTCCTTGGAGCCTAGGGAGTTTGAAACGTTCACAAATTTTGGTCCTCGAGCTGAAAGATATGTATCCTTCAGAAGCATATTCTCATCTTTTAGTCAGCCATATTGGCTTTATCCGGAGTCATGATAAAAGGCGTCCATATAGCAGTCAGCGTTAAATATTTTGCCCTGCCTAGAAATCATGCAAACCCGAAGCAGCAGCAATTCGGGAACCATAACACTATCAATACATCACCTTGGTAGACAAAGTGGAAATTAAAACCATCTTCGTGCTAGGATAGAAACTCTGTTTTCCGACAATACACCCACCTTTACCTGAAGAGAACATATCTTCCATTGTTTAAAAATTATGTTCAAAGAATGAAGGGTATAGATGGATTGAAGAATTTAAAAAAAAAAAAAAAAATGCTATGGTTCAGTTCTGGCTCCATATGTAGGTTTTTGATCTTCACACAATTACATTAGGAAGATCTGCAGTCGCATCGCAAAGAAAGTTAGGAACACCATTCACGTATTAAGCTGAACAGCAGTGGGGCCAAAAGACATCCTTGTGTCAATTCGCTTCTTGTAGAAATCTCTTTTGTTAGTCTGCTCTGGGCTTCTGAGTAAAGTGGCAAATTATTGCTGTTATTTACGGGTTACAGAACAGGACCCATAATTTAGCCCACTAAAGCTAGCTCGCAGGGGCAGGGCACCTATAACAGCAAAGGGAGGAAGGGGGGCTCTGGCAGCGACGGGGGCCTCCCCAGAGCTGTGGCGGAGTTACAGGGCGATCTGGAGGCAGAAGGGTACAGTAAGGGTACCTTTGCGACAGTCGGTACAGTAAGGGTACCCCTGTCCGGCACAGTAAGGGTGCCCGAGCCAAGGTCCGGGAGCCGAAGGAGGTTCTGGGAAGACCGCGACGGCGCCCCGTTAGTCCTTCGGGCGGTTGGGGGGCCTGACCAACCGGGGGTGTGCCATAACATGCTCCGCCCCCGGAGGGGCGGGAGTATTAGACAGATCACGTGATCCAAAGGAGGATCTGAAAAATGTGCCGCGCTGCCGGGCATCGACCCACCGTGCGTGCTGGCTCGCAAGGCGGGCGGAGCAGCGAGGGGCTGCTTGCCCTGGATCGCCCGTAAGATAACCCACTCTATCGTCATACTTATGTTGTATGAAATAAACCTGCAGCAGTTCTTCACCCATAACTAATGTGTCAGTGTAATCATTGGGTGATGTCTGTGCATACGTGTTGAGTGGAGCGGATGACGGTGTGGTCACTATGCTGCTGCCCGCGTCCCCCGCAGAGGGACATCAGCAGGGCAGCTCTCTAGTGGCCACCCGTCGGAGTCTCCCCCCCCCCCTCCTGTTCCACCTCTCCCGAGAGGCCGCGCCTTGGGGAGGGGAGGCCTCAATAGGCATTTGCTGGGGGAGGCGGGCCACTGGTGCTGGGCGGGGCTAGGCCCTACTTAAGCCCACCGCCCCCGCAGATCGCCCTCTGCTTCCTGGGGTACACTCCTGTGCCGCGCGAGTTCCCACCCTTTCCGCTTACCCTGCGCGGCGTAAGCAGCGCGCAACTGGAATGTTATAATGTTTTTTCTTGTGTTGCAGGCGGAGTTACAGGGCGATCTGGAGGCAGAAGGGTACAGTAAGGGTACCTCTGCGACAGTCGGTACAGTAAGGGTACCCCTGTCCGGCACAGTAAGGGTGCCTAAGCCAAGGTCCGGGAGCCGAAGGAGGTTCTGGGAAGACCACGACGGTGCCCCGTTAGTCCTTTGGGCGGTTGGGGGGCCTGACCAACCGGGGGTGTGCCATAACACGCTCCACCCCCGTTAAAAGGGGCGGGAGTATGAGACAGATCACGTGATCCAAAGGAGGATCTGAAAAATGTGCCGCACTGCCGGGCATCGACCCACCGTGCGTGCTGGCTCGCAAGGCGGGCGGAGCAGCGAGGGGCTGCTTGCCCTGGATCGCCCGTAAGATAACCCACTCTATCGTCATACTTATGTTGTACGAAATAAACCTGCAGCAGTTCTTCACCCATAACTAATGTGTCAGTGTAATCATTGGGTGATGTCTGTGCATACGTGTTGAGTGGAGCGGATGACGGTGTGGTCACTATGATGCTTGATAATCTCCCAAAAAATCCTCATGGCTGAAAGTGTTGCGTGAACTAGTAAGAGCAGTCACAGACATTACTTACACTCAACATCATGAAGGTATTATCGCAGATGGAAAGGGGAGCGGTCTGAGCCTGCATGGTTGCCGCATTGACAGACCTTGGGAAGGTCACTCTGTTGATCATTCGGTACTCATCACAGGCCTGAGCTGCCACCTTTACTTAATCCTGAGCTAGAGGTTTTTTCCTCTAAATATTTACCCTGCCTCGTCCCGGGTCACATTTTATATTGGATTTGATAGCTATCTTCTTTCCGAACGAGATTCCTCATAAAACCCACGCAGACGATTTATATAAATACGACAATAGTTATTTTTCTTGCGATTTTAAATGAATATATCATCTTCTTTATCACTTGAAAATATATATGAATGGCTATATTTTTACATACATGTAGAACACATGCAGAGATATTAACTACTTCCCTAATATGTGATTTGTTCTTGGTGCAGGAAGTGCTCTGTTTAACGTTTTAAATATTTATGTGGGTGCAAAAGCAAAGCAGAGAAGACTGTCCTACAGACAGGCCGTTTTCTTGAACTGCTATATTTTCTGTGCTGTTTGACTGCACCCTAGGTGTTTGTGCAAAAATAGCTCAGCAAAAACATTATCCTTAATTGGCTACTTTGCATTCAAGGTTTAAAGAGGTCAGGTCATCTTCCGCATAAAATGCAAAAGCACATTGTGACCTAAAGTACTTCTGGCAATATGAATTCTTTTCTGAATCAAGTCACAGAGGCTCTTTCGATGACATTATGGTGCATTATAAATATTCATAATCTAATATAAAATAATATAATATAATTTAAAATAATGTAATACAATATGATATAATAATCTGCAATCCCAGTATAAAAACCTGTCTCTAATGTTCGTATTATGTTTCCGTGTTTATGTGTAATAATTTACTGCAGTTGGGTTGTGACATCACTATGTCTGCTACCAGAGCCAAAAGCCAAAGTGCTAGACAGGTCACATGTCATAATTACAGCTGCATTTGAAACTTATTTTTCTTCTCATATTCTTTTATTTCAAAATTAAATGTTATAAGCACACTGGAGATATTTATAGCAACATGTTTATTTTTGCACGTTGTGGTACTTTAGAGGAAAGAAAGAATCTCTCTGCATGTTACTACTCTTTCTGAGCTGTCGTCTTTTTTAAATTTGATTTACATTAAAATGATTCGAATATAGTTTTATAACAAATTACTAATTTGTGTTTTTAGTTTTGCAAAACAGATTCTGCATTTATTTTCATATTTCCACCAATACTATGCCTTTCATATGAAGGAGCAAGGCACCAAGGGCCCGATTCACAAAGGCAGTTTTTTATATTTACACACATATGTCTATTTATTAGTACACCTAAGTGAAACTGTACACTTTTTTGCTATTTGCATTTTCAAGTGTAGATAGCTCTACACTGTTTTGCTATTCGCCATTTTTGAATGTATATTTACACCAGGTAGAGAATTATAAGTCTTCAACCCTACAAATCCGGCAGTGGGGCCTCCTACAACAGGATCCGTGAATGTAAAGTTAGTACTAGTAACTTTGTACACTTGGGGTCCAGTTCTCAAACTGCATTTTGTAGTACGTACAGTAGCACTACAGTAGTAATACTTACTAAAAAATGCAACTCACAGACCTACAAGTGTTAATCTCCACCTCCCTCTCTTCTGTCTTTTCTATGAAAGATGCTCACATGTGTATATTTACTACTTAGGAGTGATGATGGGAGGGACTTGGGAGTGCCTGGAAAAGGGGACATACTTACTACTAAATGGGAAGAGTTTAGGGAGGGTTAGGTAGGAGTTTAGTGAGGGTAAGGTATGGGTTTAGGGAGGTAGATCCAAGCCCAACGTGTTTTGGCATAAGCCTTGCTCACTGTCAAAGAGTGAGCCATTCAGTGAAATACTTACAGTTACATCTAGTGCACTGACCACACACAAAGGACTCATGTGAGTAGCCTTTAAGCGAACCACGATGGCAGACATATTGAAATATTGACAACCGGTGTTATGAAGAATATGAGGGAGGACAGTTGTGTAAACAATGACGATGTTTCAATCCAAAGGTGTTGTTTAATCACTGTTATGTGAAAAATACATTTACATGTTACTTGGTTAGCATTTGAGTTCCTAATACCCCAGTGGCTGTTGTCGTTGAATCAATGCTGATAAGGGGCATACCAAATGTGTCTATCTCTCTAATGATTACACATTAAGTTGCCCACATTATTGTAAATTGCAATGTGCAAACATATTGCAGGTTAAGAGAATCTCTCAAATAGTTCATCATATACAGTGCAAACATAACGAAATACGTGTGAATTCATGCTGCCCTAGAGGGTGTATTAATGAAGGTATTGTCTAGATAACATATGTTGCGCAATGCAATCAATCCACATGCTTCTTAACTTCATGCTGCCCCGGTGAGCTTGGTAGTGAAGACAATGTCAGAGGCAAATGTCTATCCAGCTGATAACTGGGATACTGTTGTTGGGTAATACCAATCCACACCACTTTTATTCCCACCTTGCGTGTAAGATGTAATATCTTAGGTGCAGAAAAATCATGCTACAGTCCCGCCCAGTGGGGCGATTGTGATGTACAATATATTTGTGCCTGCTCCATTTTTACCCATTCTTTTGGTCTACCTTTGGAATAAAGTCTGCTTAGTAGTGAACCTAATATATCTTAGTTATAGGTAAATTGTAACTAGGGCCTGCTCTAGTGAGCTAATTCTGATATCTTAATTTTAGGAAATTCGTAATCTAGTCCTGCCCCAGTGGGCCAATTCCAAGGTGCAGTATTTTAATCACTACTCTCTATTGCCCCATTCTTCAGGTATTGTGGGTGAAAATGGCATTCCAAAATAACCTGAAAATAGCAACAGAAGGGGTAATTTGGACTATGCTGTGGAAGGCTGACTCCTAAATCTGTATGTGGTAATCCCCTGGTGCACTATGTGTGAAAGATTAAAAAAGGTCAAAAACAGATAAAAAAAATTAGATGTGGCTAATTCTTCAACAAACAGTTGGTCTGGAGGTGGGATGGAGGCACATACTTCTTTACTCAATATCATGTTTATATACATTCACTTATCCTAAAAGGACAGACATACTCGCTTCAGAGTTTAGACTTGTAGGTATGAGTGTGTTAAAAGTGATTATATATTTTGATTCCAATCTGTGTACGTCTAATGTCCTATTGACTAACTAACATGGATTGGAAGGCACCTCAACAACAAGCATGTTGGAAATATTATGTATGCATAATGTAAATAATTTGAATCTGAATGGCAGTACAATATTAGCAATGTTGAGATTGATTTCCTATATTGGAATCTCACCATTGATGACCATTGCTGACCATCAAAAGACACGAATGTACAGAAAAACCTGCTGTAGGAAATAGTTTACTTCATGTGGCAATATTCACCCACCAAGCCTCAAGTGGAACAACTTGTATGGTGAACTCCTGCAGGCATGGAAGAGGTACAGTACTGACATACTTTTTAAGAAAGAACATAGTCTAATTAGATTAAGGCAGTATGGGTATCCTGATGAAGGGATTTTGAAGCACTCAAGGTACGGAGCAAAACAAACTAAAATATTACTGTATATGAATGAGTTGAGATAGGTGATACGGTTAGGATGATAGTAGTATACAGCGCACAAGCTCCACAGTTGCTTAAAATTGTGAATCATAATTGGAACATGTAAACACTGAAGGTATTCTAATCAACAGGTTACATTCTTAGACCTCAATCACCTAGAGATAAGCTAGATCCCTGAAGGATGTTTCAATAAAGAGTCATTTTGATCAATCATCACGCCAATCGGCAGGCATTATGAGTTCTTGTACAGGCTTCAGAACATATGGTAATTGCAAATCATAAAAATATTACTGAGATCACTACTTATTTGAACCTTCTAAAAAGTGGTACATAGGTAGCACAATAGTCCCAATTAAAAATCAGATTCTGGAGCATTGTAGAGCCATTAATGGTAAAAATCAAAGTTATCCTGTTGCCTGGCATTTTCAGGAAGTACATAAAAATAATTGTGATCTGTTACATGTTTTAGGCTGTGACATACAGGACATCCACACCAGAAATGGTGACAGGGAATTAAAAATATCCTAGCTATCGTAACGGAAAGTTTCAATTCCATTAAGGACTCAGAGGCGAGGATTATGCTTTATCTTTTTCCCCTTTTAATGATACCTGTCATTTTAAATTGAAAAACAAACTACATATCCCATGAAACAGTGGGAATGGTAGAAACAAAAAACGTCCAACAGTCCAATAATGCTGCAGGTCCAGTCAGAGGTCAGCACTCTCCGACTTAGTCCTTCTCCTCTGTCACCAACTCCTCTTTCAAGTCACGAGACAGCTCTGTTTCTATGACTCCAATTTGCCACTGTCCATTCCAGAAAACAGCAAGGTAATATCTTTTGAACTCTACCAGGTTCATAAAACCATCAAGCTGTCAGACACAACATACCTGGAAAAAACACAATAGGTAACAAACAATAATTAAGCAGTAACATTGTAGTTTTCACTTTAATGCAAAATTGTTATACCATAGTTAACACAATAGTCATACACTTAAGCATTGTATCATAGCCAGTAAGTAGAAATCATTATTTGCTCGGCAATTGGAGGGTTTTTAGAATGCATAATCTGCAGGTGGGATAATCCTCGCCTCAAGTCTTTAATAGAATTGAAACTTTCCGTTACGATAGCTAGGAACAACATTTTCATTCTATGTCAGGGCCGGGGGCGAGGATTATGATGGTTCAAAGCTTACTTCCCACTAGCCGAGCCAAATCCAGCACCAGCTTAAAATAAAACACCTTAAAGGTTGAGTCCGAAGACCAGTCAGCCGCATTCCTGATGTCTACCAATCAAGCCCCCAGAGAAAAAGCTTTAGACGCCATTGCTCCATGAGCCAAATGCGCCCCAAAAATCTGAATGTCTATTCCCCCTTCCTGCATCACCCAATGCACCCAGCGGACTCTGGTTGTGGAGGACCACGCCTTGTGCAGTTGTCTGAGGGAAATCAGAAGCTTGAGTTCCCCTAGGGGCCGAAACTCCTCTGACATGGACTCATAGGCTTTGAGACACACAACTTATGTGATTCCGGAAAAGCTGGGTATTCATTGACCCTAGTATTAGACTTTGTGTATCTAGTCACCGTAAAAAAGACTCCTGAGGGAGAAAAGGATCTTCCAGTGATGTCAAGGGTTCGAACATCCGCCACCCTCCTGCATGACATCAAGCAGAGTAACATTGCAAACTTTGCAGATAACTCCTTCCTTGGAAGGAACTGATTAGGTTGCCATGAGAGAAATAGGTTTAAAATCCTATTAACATACCAAAGGGCCAAATACCTTGGTTCCGGAGGTAAGGATAGTCTGATGCTCCGTAAAAGTCTGCACACAAAAGGATGTTCCCCGATGTTCCCCGATCGGGACCCCTTCTACTGGGACATGGCTGAGCAAAAGGTATTGATACAGCGGAACGCCAGACTCTTCTGAGCCAGGTCAGCCAAAAAATGTAATACTTGCACAAAGTCGGCGCCCACGGGATCGAGGTTCCTTGGCATACACCAATTATACATCTGTTCCAAGCTGATCTATAGCGTTTGATTGTGCCTTCGAACCATGCCTTAGATAGGAGATCCTCAGCTTGTGCCAAAAGGCCTGGGATCAACCATCGCCCCCTGTAATCCTCTATGCCATGAGCTGAAGTGAACCCACAAGGACCATCTGATGTTGATTCCGAACTGGATTGAGGAGGAGAGTCGGAAACAAGGGGAGTGGTATTGGAGAATCCCACGAAAATTCCGAAAGAACCGGAAACCAAACTTGAGCCCTCCAAATCAGGGTGATCAACACGACCTCTGCCCCTCTGCGTCTTATCTGAGCCGAAGCACTGGTAATCATCACGAATGGGGAAAAAGTGTAGCTAGTGCCAGTTCAGTAGGAAGGCATCCGTGGCTGTCGCCAGAGGATCCGACCTCCAACTGAAAAATCTGGGCATTTCTCCTGAAGACGGGCAAATATCCGGGGATGGAGCTTCCAAAGACTGGAATCTGCCAATTGGCCGCCGTGTTCTCCTGCCCTAGAAGATATGCAGCCGTGACCGATATTCTATGGTCCAGGTCAACTGCCAAAACAGGATTGTCAGGCCCGTCATAACCTTGGACCGTTTACCCCCTGATGATTTATGTAGTGAACGGCTGAAATATTGTCCATTTTCAAAACGGCACATGACTGTACTCTGTCTCGTGTCTGGCAGCCCACTGCAAATGAGTCCTCTAGTAGCTCTAGGCAGTTGATATGCAAACTTTGTTCCTGATGGGACCACAAGCCTTCAGTGAAAAATTCACAGTAACGAGTGCCCCAGCCTGATCTGCTGGCGTCGTACTCCATCATTTTTGTACATACACATTTTTTCTCCATTTTTTCAGAAAATTACCCTGAAGAAGGGCTCCCAGCCCAAAATGCATCGGGGACTTCATATAAAATGTGGTGACCTGCCAGTATATTCGTAATTGCTTGTGAAGCCTTCATTCAATTTTGGAATTACAAACTGTAATCATACCATTTCATATGACGTAATATGAAAGAATAAAAACCTAGGAATAAAACCCAATGGTTGAAGATTACAAATTTTTGCTTTAATCATTTTTGCAAAACGATTTCATCGTACCGGTGTGCTTTAGATTTAAGCCCTTCCTGCTGAAGGGTTTTCTCCATACTGTCGTACTCTATCATGACATACGGGGCTGAGCCAAAAATTGCTCTGTCGTTCTAGGCTTCCATATGGGAGAGCCACCAAAGGATCTTGTCGCGGGTGTCCTCTGAGAAGGTTACCATTTGGGAGTACAAGGCCCCTCTCCTCATGTGTGCCACTTGAGGCGCTGAAAGTCACTGGTTTTGTATGAGTGAAATCTGAGCCTAACTATAACGTCCCTGTAACCTTTGTTTTTTTCTGTGGATTTCTGAGGTTATATAATTCTATTTCCTGACTATAATGTCCCTATAACTATTGTTTTTATGCAATTTCTAAGGTTTTTAAATTTTTTATTTCCTAACTATTACCTGTAACCTTTCAGAGTGGGTGTGTGAGTGGCTGTATAGGTCGGGGGAGAGGGAGTGTGAATGTCTGTACAGGTCTGTGAGTGGGTGTGTGAGTGGATGTGTGGGTCGGTGAGTGGGTGTTGGAACTGGTACTTTCTGGTTGGCTGAGGCGATGCCGTAGCAGAACCTACCACTCCCATCAGGGGTGGGTGATTGCACTCGCTGTATAACCTGCGCACACCCTTGGGTAGCTTGGCACTGAACAGTCAGACTTATCACAGAGGCAATGTGTAAAGCATTGGCACAGCATTCGCACAGAATAAAAACACTGAGCATCACAAAAGGGACTTCATTTGTTATGAAAAATGGTTTTATTCAACACACACATAATAATCAACATAAAATGAACATCATGTATTTCTGGGCATACATCACACTTGGAAATATTACTAGCAGTATTAGACCTAACCGTGTTGAAAGGATATCAGATTTTATTTTCCGTCATACTACATCAGTAGTATGCACACTTGGGATAGGTCCTATTCTAACCCTCCCCAGCACCCTTATGCAGTGCAACACATTGTCAAATCTAGGCCAGCCCATTGCAATTCTTATAATTCAATACCATAGAGTTATAGGGTGCACTCCAGGACACAACGATATCATAAATATGTATATACAAAGAATTATAACATTTTTAGTAGCACCTCGGGCTGAGGCTGCACGGGTAAAACCAATGTCAAACGTAGTGTTCTTTTGGCAGGCAATCAACATGTAAGGCTATACCGCCGGCCAGTGTTGTTAATCACAGGCGGTCTGCAGACTTTCACTCCCATACAAACACACTCACTCAGCACCGATACGCAGTGCAATGGACGTCAGGCAGGTCTGTACGGAATGCGCTCGCACACATGCACACACAGCACTGTAATGAGGTGCAACTGATAACTGGCAGATCAATTGATAGCACACTGCAAACCCTGTGGCCCAAGCCTCCCTCCACCCTCTAATTCACCCCAACTACCCTATGCCCACAATTTGGAGATAATCATACCTCCCCCTGGATACTAGACCACACGTGGTCGGAGTCACACTTAGTCAGGGTCCCAGGGAAGCAGATGGGGTAGGTAGCAGGACTAATAAGGAGGCAGTCGTCAAATGGGGGTTTGGTTACCCATTAGGAAGTTCAACCACGGGATGTGGAGCAGAAGCGGGCTGAGGGCAATAGTCAGTCACTCAAAGGATTCCACAAGGGCCTTCCGGCACTAGCCTAATTCTGCGAAGCACGAGGGTCATGCAGTCTCTTGACCCACATCCCTTCGACCCCTTCAGTCACTCTCAATACCCAAGTCCGATCCAGATAATAATACCTGATAGCACAATGTCATCGGGGCCAGGGTGAGGAGAGGGCAGCTTGTCCGCTGCACTGAGGGTCCAATAGGGAACAATCAATGGATGTAGCAGGGAAGCCTCTCAGCAGAAAGAGTCACTCCCTCAGGCACAAGTCGATCAGAGTAGCACCCAGTCAATCCGGGCGCAACATCTGTTGTGCAGTGATATGAGCCGCACCAGACAATTCCGGTCTCACATGATAAAGAGTTGCAAGCATAGCATCTCCGTGAAAATGAGGCACAGCATCTGGTGTGCATTGCTCCGAGTCGCGCCAGACAGTTCCGGTTACAAATAACAAAGCGTTTCAAATTCTGTACCTCCCTGGAAATGAGGCACAATGTACGGTGCACATTAATACTGGTCACACCAGACAATACCAGTAACACACAACGAAGAGTTGCAAATTCTGTACCTCCCTGAAAATGAAGCACATCACCTGGTGTGCATTGATACTGGTTACAGTAGGCAATTCTGGGCACACACACAGGCGCAAGGTCTGCAGTGCAGCACAAGCTAGAATGAGACACTTCCACAGGTACGCCCTCATCTCCGAGGGTCACAACCTGTGAATTGGACACCGCACGCAATGAGCATGCAGGCGGCGTATCGCATGAGAGAGATGCAGCACATTCGATAAAGCTGGCCACGCTGGATCCCGCAACCAGTGAATCCACTTACCACCAACAAGATGCTTGTACGTGTTGAGGTCCCCATGATGCAGGGGCCCCACTCATTAGATGTGGGCAATGCTTTTAGGGCTCCGCACAAGGCAATCCGGTCTCCAGGCACAATTCTTAGTTCCACATTCATGCCGTGCTGCCAGTTGAGATCCAGCAGATGAGATAGGCACTTAAGAGGGCACCGCTCTCCAGTTGTCACAGGTAGAGGGTGGAGCTGCCTCATGAGAGGTCTTTGATGTCCCTGAGATATCCACAAAGAACAGGGGGCAAGCGAACATGCCCTTGGGGAGCACACTTCAGGGTGCCACACAGCAGCAGGTAGTCAGCCCAGGCCAGCCACTATTCAGGAAGGGCGCACCGTCCCTCTCAATGGCAGTAATCCTTCTTGTGCACAACAGAGTTCCCTGGCAGTGTGCATCATGCAGTTCCAGGTTCTCTGGTCCCATGTCCCCACAAATGTATCTCTGCCCTTCTCAAGTATGGCACCAGTAGTTATACTGTAGTGTGCCTTTGAAGTCGGGGGTGGTTTAGAGGATCTCCCTTTGAACCAAAGATGTCTCCCCTAAACTTTAGTCCTGTCTGCCATGAGGCCACGGAATGCTGATCTTAATCCTTAGTGGAACCATGATTTGGCTGTCATAGGCCAAGTATCAAAACCTCTCCTCTCAAGTTGTCCAGTTAGGCCCTCAAATGGCAGTTGCATGCCCAAGATTTATAGCTGCTACTGGGGAATTGTCAGATGTGCTCCCCCAGCCTCGAGTGTTGATGAGAGCCAAGCAAAAAGGGACACAAAGAGTTTTAGAGCAATTAAATGCCCACTATCTGGAACTGGCATTTCTAAGCTAGTAATAACAAAACCACCATTACCACAGTAGAGGGTTTGTCATTGTGAATCCAATGATAAGAAACATTATGAGGCTGCTCCACTGCAATCCACTATTGCAGCCTGAAGTAATTTCAACCATTTCCCCATGTTAGCCTATGGGAAGAGCAAACCTCGTAGGTAGTGAAAACACACATGGGTATTCCTCGCTACCTGGGCAGGAAACACATGTGTACCTGCCCGGCCTTTCACCTACAACTCACTTCACCCATTAAAACGTACCCTAGGGGTGCTCTAGTGGCAGTGAAAGGTCCTCACTGAATTGGCTAGTGATTTAGAAAGGCCAGCCTGAGCATAAGCGCAATTGCATACACATAGACCTGTAATGGCAGGCTGGACACATGTTTAAAACAAATAAATACACACTATGTACATGGATGAGAGAATAAGGAACAGAAGAAGCACTGCTGTGTTAGGACGAGAACCCTCACTCACCCTAGGGTGACATCCTTTATCATAGGTGTCCCTTCCTCACACTTGTGCCATAAGGTACCCAATGAGGGCTATGACTCTCTCGCCTTGAGAGGAGCCGGGGTTTTCTACAGCACTATATGTACTACTTCCTTTGTGGGCTGAGTGAATGGCAGAGTGCAATTAAAGAAATGTATTAGAACTATCTCCTGGTGGGCGAAAAATGCTTTATTCTGGTGCCCCTATGGATAGGATTAAAAAAGCGAAGTGAGGTAGGGATATAAATATTATCCTATTGTGTGGTCAACATGTTTCTGCCATATACAAGTAAGCAAGTTCTAGGCATTCCTCAGGACCATAATGTGTATGTCACTCTGCTGTATGTAGTGTACAAAAAGAAACAAAAAAGAAGACACAGAAAAGAAACAAAAAGTGGGCCCTACAGTAGCTTAGAAGCTATTCTTGAGGCACCATCGTCTGATGCGGACCCCTTGATGCTGACAAAAGCACAGAAAATAGAAATGTTTAGGAGGCACAGTTCCTCATATACAAATGTGCAACACCAGTGTCCATCACCAACACTACAAACTCATTGTTAAGTGTATCTGTGCTCCCAGTGCACATGTAAACTGGCCTTACCATCAAAATGTAGGCAAGTGTCCACTCAACCGTCTTCAGCCCTGATGCAGCATTTAGAGCTAGAAGTGTAATTACACAAAAGTAAACGGGTTAGAGAAAAAAGAAAGAAGAAGAAACTGTTCCATAGGTAGTAGATCAACAACCTAGACTATGGGTGTAGTAGTCTATGTAACTGGTAGGTATCCCCCTATGGAAACAAAATGCAGATAATAGTACTTATAAATAAAAATAAATATAGAATTAAACTTAAAACCTTAACGAACTACAGGGATAGTGGCCAGATAGGCATTGTCATTATCCCAATAATGCAGGGATATTGCAGTGCTGAATGAAACACAGACACTTCTGAGGACTATCCGCTCATGGGTGTAATTAAAACTCACAGTAGATAAGCATAAAAGGACTCTGAAATTCATCAACGCAAATGTCTTGGTATGGGATGACTAGACAATGTATGTGGTGGCAACAACGGTAAGGGGATTTGGTGAATCAAAACATGGAAGCTGCAGGTCCACCAAATAGAGGAAGCAGGGGCCAAATACAAGACACTCGTCCAGAGCACCAGCGACCTTCCGGAGGGGCTGACTCGGCATCTTGAGATCCACCAGGTAGGTGGTTTCCCCCTTCCTCACAATCACCTCATAGGGCCCGTTTTATTGGTCCTGGAGGGCCCCTGGCTCTACAGCCTCCATTACCCATACTTTCTGTCCAGGTGTCAACTCCATAGGAGTGGCATTCATGTCGGACCACTCCTTCATGAGCTCCTGGCTTGCTTCTAAATTGTTGGAGGCTTGCTTCCACAAGCTGGATATTTGGCTATGGAGGGCCAGCATGTTGTTTACTACACCCCTGGGACTTTTCTTGGGAGACTGCTCCCAGCCCTCCTTGACCAAGCTCAGAGGTCCCCTGCCCAGGTGCCTGAACGGACGTTCGAAGGGGCTAAAACCCACTCCCTTCTGAGGGACCTCCCTATAGGCAAACAACAGGCATGGTAAGAGGATGTCTCACTTTTTCCTCAGGGTCTCGGGCAGGTCTCTGATCCTGTCTTTCAGGGTCTTGTTGAATCTCTCCACAAGCTCAATTGCTTGGGGGCGGTAAGGGGTGGAGAACTTATATATCACACTCCTTCCACACAGCCTTCATGTACGCAGACATGAAATTCGTGCCCCTGTTTGACACAACCTCCATGGAGAATCCCACTCAGGTAAAAATCCCCATCAGGGCCTGTGTAAACCCCCGGAGCCCATCCTTTTTATTTTATTTAAAAAAAACAAAAAAGGGGAGGGGGTCATTTGGCCCCCCTCGCATCGAAGATTTTGGCGCAAGTACTACCATCCCCTGGGCCCGGCCTCTATTGTGGTTGCTCTGGTCCCACCTGTTGAGGGCCACGGGAAGGAGCCTCAAGGCCCCCACGGTCCCTGCTGACTCCCCCCTCCTAAGGAAGCCGGCCTTGTTTTTACAGAGAGAGAGAGCTGCTGAACGTACAGTTCCATCTCTGTGAAAACAATTCTTCTCCGTTTTCAGCAAGTAAAGCTCTCAACAAATCATAGCAAACAGCTCTCCGGGACAATGCAGGAGTGGGCACTGAGGGGTGGCGGTCACCAGGGCCATTATTGGCTCCAGGAGGGCCCCCCTCCTTTCCTGGATTTTGCCCAGGTGAAGTGGTGGTTCCCTGTGCTGTGGGGGGCCTGCAACCCTGCACAATCAGTTTAACAAAAGCCCGAAGGGAGATGGCGTCCCCGGGGCTGCAGGGGGAGTTCACGTGTCCCCCTGCATTCATTGAAATCAAAGCTCCAGGGAGGTGGCAGTCCCTGGGGGAGCATGCCCCCCCATATTTTTCTATGATTGACCCCAGGGAGGTGGCGGTCCATGGGATTGGGGAGTCCGAGTGGCCCCCAATTTACAAATATATGAGCCCCGGGGAGGTGGTGGTCCTCCAGGGCAGCAGGGGAGTGCATTCATTTATAAACAATCCCCAGGGAGGCATTAATAAGCCACAGGAGGGGGGGCACGTGTGTCCCCCCTTCTTTTCTATTAAAATGCCCCTGGGACCTGGCCCACCCGGGGGCTGATTAGTAATGATGCGTGGCAGCCTCCGCTTTGGTTTTTAAAAAAAATCTTCGGTGGATCCCGTTGAGAATGTTTAAAAAACGCTTTTTTGGCCCTATGGGGTCCCTGAGGGACCCCCGAAAAGAGGCTTAGGGGGTCAGGGTATTTCTACCCTGCCCCTGTTTCTTTTTTTTAATGCTTTTTCTGGGACTTGGCTCAAGCCGAGTCCCAAGATGGTTGCCAGCACTAACTGGTTTGAAGTGCTGGCAGCCAATCAGATCTCAGCACTAGATCAGGGAGGGTTGCCGATCCTGTGCATCCCTATATATACAAATTTGGGATTTCCTTTATATTTCAAAAACTACTGAACAGATTGACACTAAATCACAAATAGTCACTTCCCTGGACCAACATCTACCTTCCTGCCAAATTTGGTGTCAGTCCATTCAGCAGTTCGGGCTGTAAACATTTCTAAAGGTCCTATGGGAATTAACATTGCAAACGCACATTTTTTTAGCCCCCTTTTTTCTCAATCCCCGCTTGATGGATCACCCCGATATTTTCCATGCGCAACAAGAATCTAGACGGCACTTTTTTGGGAAACTTTCGTGAAGATTTATCAAACGGAGCCAAATATATAAGCAGGTCATAGAAATAATAATTAAACAATATTAAATGCATTAAATGAAAAAGATAAAAAATAATTTGTAAGTAAAAATTAACTTCATAAATAACCAAAACATATATGTACCTCATTCAAGAATGAAAATTAATGAAAAAATAGTTTTATTTAATAATATAAACTAAAGAAATAAATAAATATAAACCTGTTTAAAAACATGAAAAAGTTAACATATTTTTAACATTTACAGTAATATCAACAAAAACCTAAAAATAAAAATTTAACTAACATAAATTAACAATAACATTTATCACACTTAATTATAAAAGTCAACATTAACAACAAATTATATATTTAAAATATAAACATTAAAAAAACAGAATATTAAAAAATAATCAAAAATAAACAATACAAGTAAAATTGTTGGCCTCCAAATGAGTCAAATTATAGAATCGAATTCCAATTTAAGCAACTGTAGGAAATGTGTTAGAGATTGGAGTAGTTCGGTATACTATTTCCACTTCAATGTAAGCAAACGCAGGGCAAATCTTAGAATTGAGGGGGTTAGATGTACTATTCTCACTACAACGTGAGCAGCAGTAGTGAAAGTGTTAGACTTTAGAGGAGTTTGAGTACGATTCCCACTCCAATTTAAACAACAGTAGGGAAGGTGTTGGATATTTGAGTGGTAAGATTTACTATTCCCACTCCAATCTAAACAACAGTTGAGAAGACAATCATCTCTTAGCTCTATAGCTAACTTGATTTCATTAATAAAACATATAGTATAACATGCATATTTTTAGAGTGTACATTGAGCCCTTTGGAGTTTTTGGGCACTATTGATAGATGTTGACAGATGTTTATTGTTACCAATTCAATATTACTCATTTATTGACCTCACAAGGATGAAAGGCTTAGTGGGCGTGCCAGGGATTCAGCTTGCAACCAGAAGGTCAAACACAGATCACAACAGTGGCAGTATTAGTCTACTAACCTTCCTGATCCAGTTTATGTTAATCCTCTCCACTCCCTCTTAGGGAAGGAGTCGAGGGTCACCGCTAGAGGCAGTCCCAAATTACTGTGACAGGACTGTGACACAATACAGCAGAACATATTGCAATGAAGATAACTGCTAAGTAAACAAGGAATTATCACTTTAATAAAATAGTGGTTTAACTTTATAATCAAACTCTAGGGCTTGACTTTTAGTGAAATGTGCTGATTCCTGCAAAATGTATTCCTTCTTTCCTCACACTATATGACTTTACTGATTTAGATTGTTTCTTTGCCACACCACATATACATCATGAACAAGTGTATTAATGTAAAGAAAATTCTTGGTGCAGCTTACATTTGTGATCTAATCAGGGCATACCAGAATTTGAATGTTTCATTTCATAGAGTAGCTCATTGTTATACGATGGGACACCAGACATCTAACAGAGTCGGCTTGCAAAAGGTTCTGATGAGAACCTTCGTAGATGTCGATTCTTGTAATATGTTGTAGCCATTTCTAAGTGACTTCACGTTGATAAGAACGTTTACAGTGGGAATCGAGGATGAAGACGACAGATCATGGAAAGACCTCTCACCATTGGATGCCGATGACACATTTACCTGTTTTTGCAACATGTTCAGCTGCTTTCTACATAGTATGTGTTCCTAGCTAGAGATGTTCACGTTTCATGCATCCCTACCCTGCCATGCCCCTTAGCACATTGCTGTGCTTGCCTGACTTTCTAAAAGCTACTGCTTCTGGTGATTTCTTTGTTTTCCTTACACTTTGCTGTGATCTTCTCCTTTTCATCTGCATAGACGGTTGGTGCTGCAATTGTCTGAAGAACTCGGCTGAGTCTCCAGAACTACCCTTTACTGGGAGTTCGATCTTTCTCTTAGTTATTTGACTTTGCTCCAAAATCTCCTTGCTCTTTTCCAGAAGGAAATCTTTATGGGTTCTTGTTAGGATAGGCCCTTTAGTTTAGAATAGGGACTATACTCTGAATGGAACATACTGTTTTTATTTCTCTATGCTTTTTCTAAACAATCATATTTCTTATTATTTCTATAACTGATTTGCCACTAATTTGAATAAAAGGAAAAAAAAATACTGACTAATCTACTAAGATGAGAAAATACATTTTTAAAATCTCACTAACACTCTCTGTATTGACTGAATGTCAAATGCAATAATTAATGTCATTGTTGTGTAGAACTTTGTTCTAAAATGGTGGCAAAGATTCATCGACACATAAAAGCGCAGAACTTCCAAGTTCTCTAATTAAGTTTTAAGGTGACATAATTTGTGGAAATTGTTTATAAGATTTCCGTCCTCGCAAATCTGGTAGCAGAGGATAGGTTATACACCCTGGATGGAGCTCCAAAATTGTACCCAGATAATAATTATAAAATTCCTGACTCCTGAATCCAATGTCAAACTCTTAAAGATCTGGCAAAGTGGTACTCAAAGGGGGTTGCGGTTTGAAGGGGTGAATATTAATAGGGCAACTGTGTTGTGGTTAAGATTTTATTTTCTCTGGTTTGGATGAATGTGTGGATGAGGGAAAAAGAATTGTCTGACAAGTGGTTGGGAAAGGTATTTAAAGATTCAAGACTCGTTGTAGTTGACATATCCCAGAATAAAATAATAATTGAAAACTTTTTGTGCAGAGATTTTTGAGGTGTGGTCTGTGAGGTACCATCATCTACACCGGTAACAAAGGTTATTAAGTGGTTGATTAATATTGATTAGTGTTAGTTAAACCTAATTGTGCAAACGGGGGAAAGTGCATTGATTTGGGTGATTTTATGCTGGTCTAGATTTCACTGGCGTATGTTGAAGAGATTCTTGTATGAAAGCACAACTTTATTTCTTTAGTAGGAGCAAACAAATTGTTTTAAGAGTCAATGAAAATTATTTGTGTAGGTATGAAGAAAATTGTAAGGGAGGGTGAGCGCTGCAAGGAGTGAGGTTGTGTGTCATCGTGTTTTGCACTGGTATTGGTCGGTTGCTGCGCTTTCGCACTGTGATTGGTTGGTGACATAGCAGTGTCACACTGGCATTGGAGTACTAAAAGTGAATCTTGAATTTGGATTTATCAAAAGACTTTGGAAATAATAGCTGGAATATAATTGGGCTAGCAGAAATTTGACGTATACGGAAGCATAATCATAACATTTGAAAAATCATGTTACTTCAGATTTGAATTGCCATCATGAAATGTTTTAAAGAGCTTTAAGGTTTGGTGAGAAGGGATGTTACTATTCCAGTACACAAAGGAGAAGAGGCGCCTCCTGAGGGTATGCCTGCATATGTTATGACTACCGAACATGGGTTAAATACATGTGCTTGGCTTCACTAATTGAGAAGGATTAGTGAGAAGGATGGTGCTTTGACTTTTCCTAGATATGGGACATTTAACACCAGAATTCTTGACCATTTGAAGGAAGAATTACATGAGATGAAGCCACCACCTAGACCCCTTCAGTATGAAGCATTTCATGCATGGGAGAGAGTGGCCAGGGAAAAGGAGAGGAGAAATATTAGACGAAGTCTAATTGGGCAGCGAAGAGCAGAGCAGAGTGGCTCAGGTGCTAGTTCTATAGTGCAAACCACTCCAATACAGCTGAGTGCATCCCAAATTGAACGACCACAAGTTGCTGTTCTACCAGTGACCAGTGTAGCCCCAGTACCTGTCACTAGTACTCCATCTATAACTCAGGTGGTAGCCAATGCTCCTCCACTCATAGAAACAAGACCTGAGACACAAATAGTTACAGGAGGAGTATCTACTTCAGGATTTGTCCCAGATCCCCAGAACTCACAGATAGTTGCCTGGAAACCACCATTAATGGTGCAAGCCCTTATAGATGGATGCTGGTACTTACAGCCCCAATATCATCGGAAGAAATAGTTGCGACTGAGGAAGGATTTTAATCAGATATCAAAAATGAATATGAAGCAATTTCAAAATTCCATGCCACAATTCCAGAACCCAAACCAGAATACCTTGCAACAATTCCCGTTATTCAAGACTGACAGTTCAGGTTCAGAGAATTCTCAATGATGGTGCCTGAGAGAGGAAGAAGATTGCGTACTTGGAATGATGGTGTCTTAGAGATAGACCAGAGTGGCCCACAAGTAGATGCAGAGGTGTATGGCAACCCCATATTGTTTCTCGTTGATACTAGTGCTACCTGGTCTACCATTAGAACAGTGGAAGTCCCAGCCTTACCTCTCTCGTGGAAACCAATCAAAGCTGTAGGAGTAACTGATAAACATATTCAAAATCCAATTTCTGAAAGGGTACCAGTAAAGATAGGATCCTTTGAAGAAAAGTACCAGTTTGTTGTTTGCTATTCAAGTCCTGTAAACCTGTTAGGGAGAGATTTGTTGTGTAAGTTGAATTGCACAATTTACTGTACACCAGATAGTGTAGCATCCTAAACACATGATGAGGATGTGGATTTCAAATTGATTAGACAGCAACCGAGGCAGAACCCTTTGCTTTGTTAACTGTTGATGAATTACCTGAGGATCCAAGAGAAACAGTGAATGCCAAAGTTTGGGACTTCACAGGGAAAGACATCGGACTAATTAAAGATGTAGAACTAGTCCGAATTACAGTTAAATCTAATGCTGTTTACCCTAGAACACCACCATACCATTTGACCCCAGAAACTATTGCAGGTATACAACCAGTGATCGATGATATGTTACAGAAAGGGATCCTGACAGAACTGATTGGAAGTCCATGTAACTCTACAATTATGGTTTACAGAAACCCAATGGTAAATATAGGATAGTTCAGGATTTAAGGAAAATAAATTAAATTGTTGTGCCCTGTTGTCCTGTGGTACCGAATCCAGCCACCATATTATTTCAGATTCCATGTACTGCAGAATGGTTTGCCGTAATTGAACTGTGTCAGGCTTTCTTCTCAGTGCCATTGCATGAAGAGAGACAATTTTCATTTTCTTTTGTCTTCCAGCAGAAAACATGTGTATACATGTGTATACAGAGAGTCCATCTATCTTTAACCAGATTTAGATTTTAAAAAGGAATCTAGAGACCCTGGGAATGCCACACAAATACACTTTAATTCAATATATAGATGATTTGCTTGTGGTCTCAGAAACACAGAATTCATGTAAAAATTACACCATTGCACTCTTGAATCACCTGGCTGAGAACGGACGCATGGGTGCCGATTCCGATCTGTTAAAAATTTCCCCTGTACGAATCGTATCCAGTTTTTTTACCGTATGAATCGTACAAGTCCCGTACAAACTGGCAAGTACGCTTCGTATGTGAAAAATTCCATACGAATCGTATTGGGAAATTCCCCGACACGTCCTCGGGTCGGAAAAATTGTCCGACATGTCCCCGGACAGTTTTACCTACGAATCGGGAAACTGAAGTCCGAGCGCGCAAGTACGATCCGTCCCGTCCGTCCGAATGCACAACCGTATGGAAAAAACAGCGTACGGTGCGAACTCCCATAGCAACTATGGAGACGTCCAAATAGTTGCCGCATACGCGCCGAACACCCCCCAGCACACCCCCCCATGTACGCGCCGTACCCCAGCACCCCCCCATGTCCGTGCCGTACCCCCACCCCGTAGGTACGAAGCGTACCCCCCCTATTTACGGTGCTTTACGCGCTGGGGGGTCCACAGCGTACCTACGGGGGGAGCGGGTGTACGGTGCATATATATGGGGGGCTGGGGGTACTGCACGTACATACGGAGGTGGGGGTACGTACCGTCCATACGGGGGTGGGGGCACACACCATACCCGCAGCGCACCGTATGTACGCGCCGTACCCCCAGCCCCCCCCCATGTACGCGCCGTACCCTCGGTTCACGTATGTACGGCACGTACCCCCAGGCCCCCACACCCTGCCCGTGCCTGTACGCACCCAACCCGAGGCCCCTAAACTAGCACCCTCACCCAGCCGTGCGCATGTACGAGTCGTACCAAGCCATAGCAAATGTGAGGACTGTACAACAACATGGCCGATGTACGCACCGCACAGACGCGAAAAACACACGTACTGAACCAGGACACTGCAAAACACCACAAGGAGAGTCAATTTGAATCGCACAACACCACAAAACACGTCCAACAAGCCCAAATACATCCAATACACTGACCTGCCACAGCCAAACAGGTAAACAGAGGCCCAAAAAACAACCACCCCTTATAACACACCCACCCAAAGTTCAAACACAGCCACACCCACAAATGGACCAATAAAAAGCGCCCACACACACAAACCATGAGCCTTTGCAACAGACCCACTGCTGCCAGACCCCACAGACAACCCACAGCACCAGACTTGAACCTTTACTACACCTTACACTTGCACACCTTTACACAACCACCTTCACAAACACCCCCTCATCACATTCACACACACACCTTCACAACCACACACACACACCCACAACCATCCACACCCACACCCCACACGATGCCCACAGACAGGAATCCAAAGTTCACAACAGTGGAGCTGGAGATCCTTGTCGACGAAATCATCAGAGTCGAGCCACAGTTCTTTGGAACATTGGGCAGACAGACAAGCATAGCCGAAAAATCAGCCATGTGGCAGAGGATCATCGAGAGGATGAATGCTGGTGCGCCTATCAGAAGGACCAGGCATGAATGCCAAGCCAGGTGATACGATCTGCGGAGGACGGTCCGCCGCAAAATGACCGACGAATACAACCAGGGGAACATCACTGGAGGTGGCCCGCCCCGCAGACCGGTACACTACCATCCCTGGGAGGAGAAGGTGATGCGCATGCTGCCGCCGGTGGGACTACATGGAGTAGAAGGAGTCGCCGAGCCTGGTGAGTACACAAACAACTCACCCCACATGGGGGGAACCGCATCCACAACCCAACTCCCGATAATGCACGCAACTACCCCAAAGCCATCACCGGACGCAACCACATTCCAACAACACGCACATGCCACAATCGGCTCCATGCCCCATGCATCAAGCAAGGCCATGCCAAGTCACAGGCCACACAAAACACCAACACAAGACAGGATGTCCGTGATGCCGGGAGGGGGGGCCTCCAAGATCCCATTGTGCAACTCAGAAGCAGACACCAATGCCCTCAGCCCATATTGCCTAGGGCAGAGCTATACAAACAGTGTGTCCCGACACTGTACTGTGTCGCCTGCAAATGGCGGCCGCGTCGCAGGATGACATGGGTATGAAGGCCCAATTCGCACATAACAGCAGCTAATGAAGAGGCAACACTGTGAAAGAGTGTCAGTACACACCGCCGCTGCAGCGCAGACTCAGAGACACTCTGCCCAATGGGGTCCGGGAGATTCTAAACAAAGCCACATGAACAAGCCAATGGCCTTTGAAAGACCTGCAGTGTGTGTGCCCAGGAAGCTGGGCTGAGGTGACAGAGGGTGACAGACAGACGGAGGGAGAATGAGAGGGAGGGCGACAGAGGGCGACAGTGGGCGACAGAGGGAGACAGACAGACGGAGGGAGAGGGAGAGAGAGGGAGGGAGACAGAGGGCGACAGAGGGCGACAGAGGGTGACAGACAGACGGAGGGAGAGGGAGAGAGAGGGAGGGCGACAGAGGGCGACAGAGGGAGACAGACAGAGGGAGGGAGAGGGAGAGAGAGGGAGGGAGACAGAGGGCAACAGAGGGTGACAGACGGAGGGAGAGGGAGAGAGAGGGAGGGAGACAGAGGGCGACAGAGGGTGACAGACAGATGGAGGGAGAGGGAGAGAGAGGGAGGGCGACAGAGGGTGACAGAGGGAGACAGACAGATGGAGGGAGAGGGAGAGAGAGGGAGGGAGACAGAGGGCGAAAGAGGGTGACAGACAGACGGAGGGAGAGGGAGAGAGAGGGAGGGCGACAGAGGGCAACAGAGGGAGACAGACAGACGGAGGGAGAGGGAGAGAGAGGGAGGGAGACAGAGGGAGACAAAATCACCCTTGGGTGGTGTGGGCATGTCCGCTCATCAGCAAGTGGACTGTGTGCATGTTGACAAGGTCTGGCAGTGCGTGAAACACCCCTCATTCGTTTGGAAAGCACTGGGCCATGTGTCAAACTGTGCACGAGTCGATCCGCGCTGCAGGCACAAACCTAACCTCACACCCAGTATACCCACTCACTGTGTTTGTTAGAACCCAGTCACAAATGCATAAGTCTCCTACCTGCATTCTCCAATAGACATGACAAAGCTACATTTGGCCGCGTACAGTGCAACACGTAAGTCGGTTCAGCAGCGCTCGCTACGCACGCTTGCTACACTGCTCACTGATGCAACAACAAAGAGTGTGTCACACATAGGAAAAGTGTTGACAGCCGTGGCCAAGGGACATACCCATGCACCATGCACAATGCACAGGGACTTGCCAAGTACAGACAAGGTAGATGACACTTGGCCCTGCTGTAGACAGCACAAGGCTAACCTGTGACCACTGAACACTCAAACACCATCTCCACATGCCACCTACCTACCACAGGAACTCACATTTACTGTCATGCCAGCAGGCACCATGAGGGGATAAATATAATTGTTTGGTTGGATAGATGCACAGCAGATTTGTTGTACCTTTGATTATATTAGGTTTAGTTGATTTTTATGGTGCACCAAAAGGTGGCGCCGAGGGTCCAACGGCGTCTAGAACATAAGTTGAAAAAGTGATACTAGAGGTTCTCTAGAGTCATCCCTTTATGGTCACACATTTTGTTGTCTTTTCCACAGAAAGAAAGACTTCCACTCTGTTAATTCAATGGTTTGCAGGTAATTTATTTCATTAGCAATTTAGCTTAATTTCGAGCATAATTTGTTATCCTTTCACATATTCTCAAACGTTTTTATCCCAGGCAATGTCATCATCATTTATCCTATCCAATGCATTTCGGGCATTAGGGTCATGCCCTTCATCAGGGAGTTGACACTGTAAAACGGAATGGGATACCGTAAATGTAGTATGAAACAATTTGTATCATAAGTAATATCATTGTGGTGTGACATCATGAGAATTAAATAAGGCAATACGAGCAAAAAACGTGAGCAAGCTTACAAGCAGACATGATAATGGTGTACACTCAAGGTGAACATTGACATGAGAATGAAAACGTCCCTTACATGCCTTTCTGTGTGTTGTTTTAAAGATCTGTAAAAGAATGGTAGGGTTCGATTAAACTATGGGTGTTGGGAGCTACGGCATTGCGCTGAATAAGTATGGGTCTATCCTAGCTGATGGACTAACCTGAAAAGGAACTCGAACGTGCTTGAGTCCGTTACTCGTCTTTCGTAGCGACGGCACGAAGATTATCGGCCGCGCTTTGCTATTTTGAAATGATTCCGAACATGTGGTATGTCACATGACCATTGACGGGAAAGAAAGACTACAGTTAATCGGTATTCTACGGCCGGGGGGTCAAACTTAATTGCGGGAATCACCCGTTAGATGAGAAAGTGGACACATTAAACAGGTGGAGGGTATGTGAAATTAATTTGAGTGGTCATCTGCTTCCAAAAAAAGGTGGTATGAAAAATAAAGGAAACGAAAAAATGAAAAGGTGTTGAGAACCCATCGGGGCGCGAACCTGTGTAGATATGTGTACATATCATCTCGTTTTGTGAGTGGTGCCACTAGCGCATCTGGCAGGTTTACAGGGAAAGTGCGAGTACAATAAACAATGATACGGTGGGTGTCAGATATGATTGTGAACGAACACAGTGTTCACAAAGGTACAGTCTGCGGAGCAATTAATTACAAATAACAAGAAAATTCAATTCTTTCATTCAAACCTGTCGGTTTTTGGGTGGAAAGTTTTTGAATCCAGTGGTTCTCTCTTCTAAGGAGATGTTTAGAATTGTCTCTCCCCTCAATTTTCCGGACTGTTTCGAGTATGATATACTTAATTTGGGAAACATTATGATTTTCTTCTACGAAATGAGATGATAGGGCTGATTTCGTGCTCTTCAATCGAATGTTGGATTTATGTTCTGTTAGTCGTATCTTAATGCGACGCTCTGTCTTACCCACGTACATCTTCCCACATGGGCATCTTATCCCATAAATTAAATTGCTGGATTCACAAGTGGCATTCACCCTGAGTTTAATAGGTTGACCTTGTGAGGGATGGCATATGGTGTTTCCTCTGATTATGCTGTTGCAATTGCCACAGTTGAGGCAAGGTATGGTTCCTGAGTGTGATGTAGTATCTGGGGGTTTATTCTGTAAGATTTCACCCAAGTTCTTTGCTCTAGTGAACGCAAATATTGGTGATAGGCTGAATGACTGTTTGAAGTCTGGTTCCATGTTCAAAATTGACCAGTGTTTCAAAATGGTTTGTTTGTATTTCTTACTAGCTGTAGAGTATTTTGATACCACCACAGTGCGTGTTTGATCTGTTTTCACCTTGGGGGTTAAGAGTTTAGATCTGTCCATTTTATCGATTCTTCTATGCTAACATATTCATGCAGTGGTATGAAAGTCAATATATACTTTCTAAAAAAGAATGGGCAGACAACCTCAAAATGATAATCAGATACATTGACGATCTCTTTATCATCTGGACAAACACAGAAGAGAAACTAATAATGGAATTGACTAAATTCAATGATATAGACCAACGAATTCAATTGACATGGGACATATCAGATACCATGGTTAACTTTTTGGATGTTAGAGTATCAATTACCCCAGATGGATTCACGACTGACCTATATGTCAAACCCACTGATAGGAATAACATGCTACTATATTCAAGTTTTCATGAACCTAACCTTTACCATTCTCACAAATGGCTAGAGTGAAAAGAATCACCTCTGACAAAAAGACCCTCAAAACCAGACTTAAAGATATGACCAACAAATTCATCTCGAGAGGTTACCCACCAACTCTAGTGGAAGAATCCAAAACAAGAATCGATAAAATGGACAGATCTAAACTCTTAACCCCCAAGGTGAAAACAGATCAAACACGCACTGTGGTGGTATCAAAATACTCTACAGCTAGTAAGAAATACAAACAAACCATTTTGAAACACTGGTCAATTTTGAACATGGAACCAGACTTCAAACAGTCATTCAGCCTATCACCAATATTTGCGTTCACTAGAGCAAAGAACTTGGGTGAAATCTTACAGAATAAACCCCCAGATACTACATCACACTCAGGAACCATACCTTGCCTCAACTGTGGCAATTGCAACAGCATAATCAGAGGAAACACCATATGCCATCCCTCACAAGGTCATCCTATTAAACTCAGGGTGAATGCCACTTGTGAATCCAGCAATTTAATTTATGGGATAAGATGCCCATGTGGGAAGATGTACGTGGGTAAGACAGAGCGTCGCATTAAGATACGACTAACAGAACATAAATCCAACATTCGATTGAAGAACACGAAATCAGCCCTATCATCTCATTTCGTAGAAGAAAATCATAATGTTTCCCAAATTAAGTATATCATACTCGAAACAGTCCGGAAAATTGAGGGGAGAGACAATTCTAAACATCTCCTTAGAAGAGAGAACCACTGGATTCAAAAACTTTCCACCCAAAAACCGACAGGTTTGAATGAAAGAATTGAATTTTCTTGTTATTTGTAATTATTTGCTCCGCAGACTGTACCTTTGTGAACACTGTGTTCGTTCACAATCATATCTGACACCCACCGTATCATTGTTTATTGTACTCGCACTTTCCCTGTAAACCTGCCAGATGCGCTAGTGGCACCACTCACAAAACGAGATGATATGTACACATATCTACACAGGTTCGCGCCCCGATGGGTTCTCAACACCTTTTCATTTTTTCGTTTCCTTTAGTTTTCATACCACCTTTTTTTGGAAGCAGATGACCACTCAAATTAATTTCACATACCCTCCACCTGTTTAATGTGTCCACTTTCTCATCTAACGGGTGATTCCCGCAATTAAGTTTGACCCCCCGGCCGTAGAATACTGATTAACTGTAGTCTTTCTTTCCCGTCAATGGTCATGTGACATACCACATGATCGGAATCATTTCAAAATAGCAAAGCGCGGCCGATAATCTTCGTGCCGTCGCTACGGAAGACGAGTAACGGACTCGAGCACGTTCGAGTTCCTTTTCAGGTTAGTCCATCAGCTAGGATAGACCCATACTTATTCAGCGCAATGCCGTAGCTCCCAACACCCATAGTTTAACCGAACCCTACCATTCTTTTACAGATCTTAAAAACAACACACAGAAAGGCATGTAAGTGACGTTTTCATTCTCATGTCAATGTTCACCTTGAGTGTACACCATTATCATGTCTGCTTGTAAGCTTGCTCACGTTTTTTGCTCGTATTGCCTTATTTAATTCTCATGATGTCACACCACAATGATATTACTTATGATACAAATTGTTTCATACTACATTTACGGTATCCCATTCCGTTTTACAGTGTCAACCCCCTGATGAAGGGCATGACCCTAATGCCCGAAATGCATTGGATAGGATAAATGATGATGACATTGCCTGGGATAAAAACGTTTGAGAATATGTGAAAGGATAACAAATTATGCTCGAAATTAAGCTAAATTGCTAATGAAATAAATTACCTGCAAACCATTGAATTAACAGAGTGGAAGTCTTTCTTTCTGTGGAAAAGACAACAAAATGTGTGACCATAAAGGGATGACTCTAGAGAACCATGAGGGGATAGACACATCACCTGGTAGACCCAATGACAAATCACACCACACCCAACAGCATGCCCAGTCACCCCCCCCCCTTACACAAGCACACACCCCCGGGGCAGCCAACGCAAATTGGCACTCCCACAATGAATATGTGACACAACAAGACCAATCCATAGCCAAATAAGCATCCCAACACTCATTAGACAGGCCAAATAACCAGGAGTACATATCAATCTGACCCCCGCAACATACCCATCCACAAGTGCACTGTGAGAGGAATGCTAGACATATCCAACTACCCAGAGGAACTGTGCCAACTTGAATATGTATGAAACATGGATGACGCATGTAACACCATTAACTTTGTCTCTCTCTCACACACAGGGCAACGTCATCGATCTCCCCCCAACACTGGGGGGAAGACACACAGGACCAGGCTCGGCGTGACGATGATCCCACCGGCAGCGACGACTCTCACCACACCGTGGATGACCCCGACCAACCTGGCCCCTCTGGTGCCCAAGCACCTGCAGCACCTGCGTCAGGTACAACTGTGCCAACCACCACCCCCATTCCTGCCACATCCCAGGATACACACAGGAGCCCTGCTCGCACACAACGCAGCCAGTCTGGCCAGGAAGGACGAGGTACCCCGGGCACCCAGGAGGAGGCAGGCGACCCTGCAAATGCCATCCCTCAGGGGTCCCGGAGACCTGACGTGCCCACAACGGCAGGCCAGGCTCAAGTGGGCAGGGGTGGTGGGAGTGGAGGACGGCGGAGGCGCGAACCTGACCAGACAGCTGAGGAACCGGTTATGTCACACGTTTGCAACATCCTGGACACATACCGGCGTGACACCAGGGGCATCAGCCAGGCCGTGGAGGCCCTCCACCAGATAAAGAACGTGCAGGCCGAGCAACATGCCAGTCAACAGCAACGCCAAGGAAGGATGGAGGCAAGACTGGCTGAGCTCGTGGCTGTGCAAACGGACATGACCCGTGTACTCCGTCGGATTGCCGAAAACATGGGCAACCCTCCCTGTGCCACCAGGCGTAGATCACCACCAGCCACAGGGAGGGATCAGGAGGAGGGGGATTCGTCCGACGGAGCATCCCAGACATCGTCACGGCCTGCTTCTGAGGGTCCCCGGAGGAAGGTGGGTCGTCCACGCAAAAGACCGTGAGAGTCAGCGGACCATCACCATCTCCCAGGTCACCTGGCCCTCTGGCGCAACAGCAGCACCTCATCAAATGACATTCTCTGCCACATGGACTTGCTGGTCACTGTCTGACTAATGTTGACAAAGACTGTGGCATGGACTCTGATGACTTCCAATGGCAAGGATCCCAACTCCCCCTGTGAACTTTGGATTACAGACACCCGGCGATCACCACTTTGCATCCCCCCAAACACGTTCCCCACCACCAATAAAAATATTAGAAATCACGAGATGATGCCGTCATTTAGCATTATTCCATTACATGTGTGTGTTGGCAAGTCAAACCATGCATGAGTTTTGAAGTAACTCCAACCATGCATACCCTGGGGTCTGAGTCTGGCACAGGACACACATGGGTCACAATGTATCATCCAATACAGACATGGAGCACCATGCTGACCCGTGATGGGCCCAACCAGCTGAGGGGGTGCCTGCACAACTGTGCGGACAGACCTATTTCGAAGAGCAACAGTCATGCGCAGAGGTCAGGGATCATGTGGAGTGTCCTGGGGTGGGAGTCCCAGGTATGTGTAGCCAGGTGGTAGAACTATGCACTGCAAGCAGGAGTCCGGTGGATGTGGAGAATGGTGGCCAGGCCAAGGTTGGATGCATGGAGATGGCACAATGGGGTCTTGGATGACAGTGCCACAAGGTTGTGTTGGGGGCGTGGTCGTGGGCTGCCTCCTGAGTGTGGCCGTGGATTGTGAAGGTCATCCTGCAGATGACAGTGATCCATTGCCGCTATCCCTGTTGGACGGTGATGTGGCTGGGTTGCCCGTTGTTGAAGCAGAGCTGTGCAGATGCACCCTGGATGTGGACAAGTGTCATGGGAGTTGTAAGGTACTCCTCCCTACAGTGCAGGGTAGGATTGGACACGGATGTGGAAGTTGACCTGGGGGATGGTCTGTCTTGCCTTGAGGTGGATCGAACTGTGGACCTTGTGCATAATGCAGAGAGTGCTGAGGCCTGAGGTACAGATGCTGGTGATCAGCATAGCACATGTAAGCAAGCATTCCATGATGCACACCAGCTCGTGTGCGTGGACACTGTGTGCCTGTGCAGGGCCCTTGCGGGTGGGACACAAGCAGTTGACCCAGCTGTAAGGGGACAATCCACAGATGAACACCTCAGTCGTGTACAAGTCCAGCATCAGGTGGCCAACGTGCAGCCATCTGCCAATGGAAACCATGCATTATTCAAAATGAGAACTGGCAAGGACTGCGTCTTTGGGGAGGGTGAGGAGCACCTGCCTGTCAATGGGACTCCAGATGATGATGAGATGCACTGCGCATGTCATGGTGTAGAGGGGTATCCTGGACACATTGTAGACTGACACGCTGAGACATGATACCTGTGCCATGTGTCCCACAACGACACCATACTACATGCAGAGGCCTGGAGTACCACTCACATGGCCATGTTGGGGTACAGAGCCGGACATGGGACTAGGAGGGACATGACCTGGTTGGTGTGACAGGGCCTGGAAGGCGTGCCAGCGCTGTGTAGGCAGTTGGAGTTGCACACTCATTATGCAAAGGTGTTGTGTGGGCGATGAGTGCATGCCTGAGTGCATGCAACAGATGTATTGGATGGACATTGCTTGGTGGATGGCCTCAACATCATGGTGTAGCGTGATGTGGCACATGCAAGGACATGAGGCACGTGCAATGTGCACATAGCATGTGCAGACGGTCCAGCCTTTGCCACCGCAACTGTGTCACACACAAGCAGATTACACCAAAATGAATGGGTGGAGGGAGGAAGGGGGGTGCGTCTTAGAGGCGTGTGTGTGAGGGCAAATCTAGAAACTGTGTGCCCTTGCTGCAGGGCCTGCAGCAACAGGCGCCATGTCCTGAAAACCATGCCACAAGTTGCACACTAACACAAGCATGTCAGAAAGGACTACTGCAAAAGGTGTATGAGAAGGGAGGAGTGTCTGGTTCGACATGGCACACACACAGACAATGGATGCACATGTAGCAAAGTGGCCGTTGTGGGGACTGAGATGGCAAAATACCTACACAGCCATGTACATCGTGCACAATACATATCATAATCCCTGACAAACAGCTTGCATCTTGCTACTCTACACATAGACTCAAACGCACAATCTGTGACAACTATGCCAGACATGCCGCATGCACAGTGGCAAGAGACCTGCATTGACAGAGATGAGGCACCTTGGAGGCTGAGGGACACCTTTATTAGTCATGTTTGCCGGAAGGCAAATGCATCTATATTAACAGATGCACAGGTCATGTGGATGAACATGTGGAACCTACACTGGCACCCCCCTTTGCACCACAGATGCAGGAAACCCATAGAACTGGCACACAAGTGACGGGTTTGAGGCAAACACCCCGTGCTGCTCACGGAGAGGCTGCAATTCACCATTCAGCCACTAATGGGGATGTCCCACACTATGTCAACCCGGTGCATCCCGTATGTTTCCGAGGGCAGTGTTACACACATTGATGCCTTCATCACAATCCACAATCACATTACAGATGACTGTTACCAAGTGTGACTATCAATTCAGGTGAATCCAGCTCCATGTCATGTGCCCCATGGTGATTCTACATGTATGCAAAGTAACCAAACATGAACAGGAGCAGTGCACACACATTCCAAACAAATAGCACACCCAAAAAGCCGTGGTGCATCCCTTACCCTAAGGTGATTTTTCGACATGTCCGTGCATGTTACGCTGATTCAGCACACGTTGCTGTATTCATGAGGAATAGCAGGAGCACAACAATGCCACCAGCAGACAGCATGCGCAAATACCTGGGGATGAGAGACACACAAGAAGTGAGCCAAAAAAAGCACATCCGCATGCATGGGCATGTACTCGACACGTATAAGGTTGTCAACATGCTAGGTGAAAATAGTGTCTCAGGTAAGACATACTGTTATTACACCATCACTCGAGTGACACATCCAAACACACCTCTGACTCACTTGCCAGACATGCAGATGGACCCACACATTGTAACACATGCCACACAAGGCTCAATGCGTGCACACTCAGACACTGCAACTCACCACTAAGCAAAGAAGTTGCATATGAGCCAACTCCGGATGTCCTCTTCCTTCTCAACATCACTTGCCTCGTCACCAAGCCCCTCGTCCTCCACGGGTGGATGTTCCTGCTCATCCGGATCCAGGATGAGTGGCACAGCTTTCTCCACTGCCATGCTGTGCAGCATGCAGCACACGAGGAAGATTTTGCAGACCTTCACCGGTGCATATGGGAGTGCGCCGCCGGTCTTGTGGAGGCACCGGAATCGGCTCTTCAGGAGGCCAAAGGTCCTCTCTATCACTCGCCAGGTCTGCCCATGGGCGTTGTTATACCAGTGATCGGCAGCCGTTCTGGGGTTGCGGAGAGGTGTGATCAGCCATGGCATGTTGAGCCAGAGTCCCCTACATGGAAACATCATGGACAGAAGTGGGTCAGGAGAAGCAGTAAGACAGAAAGATGACGCTAAATACAGGAGTAACAGAGTATACCCACCAGCAAGACATGCTCGTTCGTTGCGCAGCTGCAGCATCATTTCAGGCACCCTGCTACGCCTCATGATGTAGGCATCGTGTGCTGATCCTGGAAAACGAGCACAGACATGGGAAATCACCATGTTAGCAAGACACACCACAAGGGCATTAATGGAGTGGTAATGTTTCCTGTTCCTATAGGCTACCTCCTGTGCCTGTGGTGGTACCAAAGCCACATGTGTCCCATCAATAGACCCAATGACATGGGGCATCCCTCCCAGGGCATAGAAGTCACCCTTGACACCTATCAACTGCTCAGGAGTTGGGAAATGAATAAACTTAACCAGGTGAACCAACATGGCCTCTAAAAAATCATGCAGGACACGGCTGAACATGGTCTGGGACATGCCACCAACATGAGCAATGGTATGTTGGAACGTACCCGTGGCAAGGAAATGTAGGGCTTCCATCACCTTCATCTTGGGTGTCAGTGCAGTAGGATACCTGTGTAGCGGTTGGAGGTGTGGTGCCAGCCTTGCTGTCAAGTTCAGAATCAACCGTTGGGTGAAGCGGTAGCGGCGTATACAGTCACGTTCCCTCAGGGCAGCCAGGTCTGGGATTGGTCGGGGGAGAGGCGGAGCCCTGCAGTAATTTGGAAGGGACAACGAAGAGTGAGTACAGTACAACAACACTGTCAATGTACTGAGCACATGTTGAACAGCCAATACACATATGCTACATGTAGAGTCAGGTCTGTGCAATATATCCTGGACACGTATGCCAGGCAGGTGACACCCCTACCAAGAGCCATCTACAAACGTGGATTCACAAGCTCAACATGACATGGCATGAAACTAGCTGTGGGCCAGTGTAAGTGAACAGGCAGACGCATTACAGGAGTGACAGACATCCACATGTGTGCAGAATAAGGATGTTTATCATACAGACAGGTTGTGGAACACTAGAGGCACAGGTCACATGTCCCTGAAAAAAGGACAGACCACACACCTTGCCATGAAGGGGTACATGTCAAAACTGATCACACATACATTGATACTACGCAGATATGTCCTTGTCTCGCAAGTCCATGTTCGATGCATACATACACACGTTACGTCTGATTCCACATGTGTCCTGGTGTGCATAATAGTGTGCCATGCCCATTCCCACACATGCACATGTTGGATGCATTTGACGGAACACCAACAGCAAGCTTATGGGAACACATGACACACACATGACATACTCACATCGTGCAACGCCGGTAGTCACATGTCACACGCGTGTGTAAGGTCCGTATCTCCATGGCGTACGCCTACGGCAACACTACCATAGTGATACGGACCCTACACACGCGTGTACGGACCGTATCACCATGGCGTACGCCTACGGCAATGCTACCATAGTGATACGGACCCTACACACACGTGTACGGACCGTATCACCATGGCGCACGCCTACGGCAACACTACCATGGTGATACGGACCCTACACACGCGTGTACGGACCGTATCCCTTTGGCGTACGCCTACGGCGACACAACCATGGTGATACGGACCCTACAGACGCCTGTACGGACCGTATCACTGGAGTAGTGGTGCCCTAGGGGCGTGGAACGCTCCGTACCTGTGTGTGTATAGTGAAATTACATAGGGGACACATGAGGGACAATTATAAGGGCCTAAATGCCTGCTGGATGCCATGGAGACCCAGTTTCAAGTTCAAATTTTTTCATCAGGTGGCCAGCAGAAGTCGGTTGGAGACAATATACAAAGTTGCAAAAGACTTGACATCATGCTCATTTTTTATAACATGCAAAGGCACCCACTTGGGTAGGTTTAAAGGGATTGGAGGAAACGTAGGATGCAAATGAGATTGACCAATCACTCTGTACTCCTGTAAATGAAACAGGCCAGCAAGGCAAATATAAGGCAGCCAGGCCCCATTAGAGAGCACTTGCCTGCACAACCTTTCATTCCACACCACTGCTGCTGCTCGTGATTCCTCTGGCACCATGTCCAGGTCTGTGGAGAGGGCCCAGCCATTCACCCAGGAGGAGAACCAGGCCCTGCTGGACGTGATCCTCCCACAGTACCCTTGCCTGTATGGGAGACCAGGGGAGCAGGTGAGTGCTGACTCCATTAGCTCAGACTGTGCCCCTTTTTTGTGACTGTCACTTCTGGCATTGTATCCAGGTGTGACAGACATGCAATGTTCTTTAGAGTGGGTCCCAGGGGGGGGATGCCTCATGTCTCCCATGCAGAGCATGCTGTAGTGCATGTCTGCACTCCTCACTTGCATGGTGCTTACTGTGACAATCACTGCATGGTGCATGCCACATTCAGCCTGGCTAATCCTCTTGGGAATGTTGTTTCTACAGTCCTGATGTGATTCTGTGGTCCCCCCAGTGTGACAGATGTGTGTGAGTTGAGTGTACCTGTGGTGAGAGTGTCCAAATGATGTGTTCGTCCCCAGGACATTGGTGTGTGTGTAAGTCCCCTGTCATGTGGGTGAGTGTCTATGTGGAGTGTTGCACACCAGCTGCATGAGGGATGCATATACCCTACCCATCTGATGTGAGCAGGGAGCAGTGCTGAGCCTGCCCCACACCTGTGACAACCCCCAGTCTAGTGGCACATGTGCAGAGTGATGTTTGTACCCGCAGTTGCCAATGGCAGGTGATTGTCCTGTGCCTGTGTGTGTCTGTGTACCCTGCTGAGGTTGCGTCAGTGGCCTGGGGCATGTGACTGCTTTGAGGTGCTGTACATAATCGTGGTGTAGCTTGTGATGCACAGTGTGACCCGGGATCAGTGATTGTGTTGCACCCCTCATTCCACCTGTGTACTTCCAATGCCACGTAGTGCATTTGGCCTTCCCCAGAGGATGATGTCCCTATGACAAAGGTGCAATGAGTTTGCTACATACTATGCCCTGTTCCAACCAGCCAAATTGTTCAAATGTGTGTCTCTGTGACATGGAGCAGGTGTATTCATGTTGTCTCACTTTGTCATCCTCACAGGTAGGCGTCTATGCCAAGGGGGAGATCTGGAAGCAAGCCGTCAGTGCCGTGAGGTCGGTGGAGGGTCAGAGGCGGCGCCTGGCCCAGGTGAGGAAACGCTGGCAGGATATCCGGTGCTGGACCAGGAGGATCGCCCGGGTCCTGCTGGGGGACTCACCAGAGAGCCATAAGAACCGTGGGCGCCGGCGTCTGACCCACCAGATGAAGCGTGTGCTGGCGGTGGTCTTCCCTGACTTGGATAGGCGCTTAGCGGAGAAGCAGCAGCAGGAAGGGGGTAGGTACATGTGTGTTTGTTGTGTGTCACCAGCTATTGGAAGTGCGCAGTTGCATGGATACACTGCCAGGGTTCATATGTGCAGTACATATCCTGTTCCACCAAGTCAACCGGTGCTGTTCTTCCTCCCTTCCCCTCCTTGACATGTGTTCCCTGGTCTGTGTGTAGTCACTCTTGCACAAGGTTATTTAGGCTGCCAGTTAATCCAAGTGCCCAATGCTTGCAGCATCATGTGTGGGGGTGGTGTGTAACATGTGTTGGGTCCTTGCCTGTGCCCTGGCCAGTTCAGCCAATGTGGGGTCCATGTTAGTTGGCACTGATGCTGAGTCCCGACATGGGAGTGGGTCTGAAATGTGTACTGCCTTACAGCATGCATGACCAATGTTGTGCACTCAGACATGATGTGCATGAGTGGGAGATATGCATAGTGCAGGGACGTTTGCTTCTGTTGCAGTCATATCCATCCAGGACCATGGAGGAGTGTGGCCACTACAGTCCCCTGGGGCACCTTTTCCTAGGTATCATGTGTGTCATCCAACAATGTGGACATTCTCTGTGTCTTCAGCATAGGTCGGGCTCTGTGGCATTGTACCCTGGCCTCATTTGTATTAGCGTTAAGTGTGCTACATGTGTCCACTGTACAGGGTGACCCAATTTGGCTTGTGCATACTCACAGTGGCCAGTGCCTGTGTGTCTTGGTACAACTATCTGATGATGGTTGTTTGTCAATAATATGTGTGGACAGGCGCACGAGGGTTAGTTTGTGTACATTCAGGATTTATTGAAGGTCATTTTAGTAATCCCCGAGTAAGAGGTGTAAGTACTTCCTCTGTGTCACTCACATTGTCTCAGGTGGGGGGGGGGGTTTGTGCGGGCAAGGCCTACATGTCCAAACCGTATGTGTCCTTGCCAGGTCTGGCCTGTGTGTGAAGATCGTCTGAACATACACTCAACATGCAGTGACCCAGTCATGTTGGGCAGGGTTTAATGTATTTGCTAAGCAGCATGTGCCAAAAGTAGAAAGACATGGTTCCTGCTCATCCCTTTTTTTGGCTACGGTGTGTGGTCCAGATGCAGTACTCGACTGTCCCCAGAGGCTAGCTCCTCTGTCTAATTTGATTTCAAGTTCTTTGCTGTTGTGTCATGCTCTCCATTGTTTCTCAGTGGCATGGTGGGTCAACCAACTGTGTGGTGCAGGGCCTACATATGTGCGTAGTATTGTAGATGTTACTCATGTTGCCTTTCATGCTATGCACTGTGACCTATGTAGTTTTGATTCATGTGTCATATGTATACAGGTGTCTGATTCTTTCCTGTCTCTTCACCTTGCCCACAGCATCGTCGGGGGAAACCGAGGGGGACACTGGCACGGACCTTGAGGAGGGATCCAGCAGCGGTGCCACCAGTGCTGGCGAGTCTGGCTCAGCGAGTGGCACGGAGGCGGAGGGGAGTGTGGCGGAGGACCTGTCCAGTCCCACCACCGACTATGACGCTGACGGGTCCGAGGCTGAGCTCCCAGAGGGGGCGGACGCTACTCCCAGAGCTGAAAGCAGCACTCCATCTGTCGCCGCCCCCTCCATTCCCATCATCCGCCTCACAGTTGCTCGGGTCCCTTCCCTCCGTGCTCGGCGCCAACAGGTCTCCTTCGGGCCAGGCACCGCACCCCCTGCCCCTGTCTCCCCTGCTGTCGTCAATGCCGAGTCTGTGGACATTCAGCGGCAGTTGCAGGTTGGTCAGGCATCGATGCTTACTGTCCTCCATGGCCACACCACACTGCTGACACAGATGGTGTCGTACTTGGAGGGCATGTCAGCAGCGATGTCTGATCAACGGATGTTCCTGAGGTCCATAGACTCATCACTGACTGCAGCATTGGATCTCCTGCAGCGCTCCATCCCCCCTACCCCTGCACCATCCACACTTCCCACTCCCATGCCTGTCCCACGCACACTCAGACGTCCCCATGCACGCACCCCACCAGACACAGGCAGCACACCACCAGGGAAGGCCAAGCACACTCCTCCAGTCATGCACACACAGGGGAAAGTAGGCACACCCACTGGGTCTGGGGGCAAACGGCAGGCACGCAGCCACAGTGGGAGTCCGCAGTCCTCAAGACCCACTTCCTCAAAAACCACTCCCCTTAGCTCTCCTGGCCAACTGTCAGAGAAGGAGTCCCTCGTGGCCAGTGTGTCCCTCAGGTCCAGTGTGGCACCACCCCGCAAGCGGTGGAGGCAGTGCCCGGCCAGGGTAGTTGAGTCCCCCCCCGTCCACACCCTCCCCCAGGAGCGCTGCAACCCATCCCTCTGACCCCCCCCCCCCCCCTCCTTGGGGCCTGTGGTTCATTCGGGTGCAGGGGAGACGCTGGGAGACCTTGCCACCGTATGCAGCGCCATCCTCACCTCCACCTTTGCCGCTGCCCCACCCCCTGTGGTGGAGTTGTCCGTCCCTGCACCCACAACACCTAACCTTGCCCCTCCTGTCCCTGCGGTGCCTGGTCCTTCCCCCCCACATGATGCCCCCCCTTCTGTGGATGATGTGGTACAGTGAACTGTGCAGGCAAGCTAGGGGAGACACGTCCCTAAGTGTTCCCCACCAGGACTTTGCATGTGGCCTGGCCTATGGGCCCTGTAGTTTGTGGATAATCATTTTGACATTTTTGATTTCTGCTGAATAAAGCATTTTGATTTTCTTTTGCACACTAATGCTTTCCTGGACTTGCTGTTGGTGGTGCTGCTCCATGATTTGGGGTGGTGATAATGTGTTAGGTGTCTGGGAAATGTTGTAGTGTGCTGCTCATGGGGTGGACCCTGGTATCTGTGTGCCATCAAAAGGTATCGGCAAATAATCTTTGGTCATGTGTGCTCTTACTGTATGGTGATATTGTCCCCAGGTGTGTTCCTTCCTCTGTGGACCCTGACATCTTCCCTGCAGGCTGTTTCCCAATTGTTGTGCTGAGCTGTGTCTACATATCCTGGGTGTGTGACGGATCCCTTCAACTGTGGCCATGCATGCTCAGCAATGTCTCCACCTGCATCATTTGTGGCATCCTTGGTGGTCACTGTACTAGTGTATGGAGTATATTGACATGACTTCATGTGGACCAGTTCCCTTTTACGCCCTATGCATGTGTGTACTCCCAGCCTCGCACACATGTGTTACGTGTTCTGCAGGGTCTTTGGTCACCTGACTGACAATTGTGGGCATTGTCTCTGTGGGTACTCTACCCTTTTCCTTCCATGGGAGGCACCAACTTGTTGGCTGCCCCAGCACCTCTACATTCCTATCAGTCCTGGAATGTGCGTGACAGTGTGTGTTCCCTTTGGGTCTCTTAGTTTAGTAGGGTGGCACATGAGTATACAGTCTTGTTGCATGCTCTCATCGTGTGTATTGTGCTGGCAGCGCCAGGGGTGGGTATGCATGTGTCATTTGTCATCACACCCACATGTGGTGTGTCATGCAGTTGGGGATGGACATCCACCCTCATGGGAGTGGGACACTGCTGTCAGTGATGTGTTGCCATGCCACTCTCAATATTGTCGCACTTTGTGTATGCCTTCATGCACCCATGATGTTTTGCTAATTGTAGGATGGTGTACACACCACCATGTCTCTGTCCACTGCTGGGTGGACTCTGCACCCACCCCTCCTATGTCTGGGCACTGCTGGGAGTGATAGGCACCCACCCCTCCTATGTCTGGGCACTGCTGGGAGGACTCTGCACCCACCCCTCCTATGTCTGGGCACTGCTGGGAGTGATAGGCACCCACCCCTCCTATGTCTGGGCACTGCTGGGAGGATTCTGCACCCACCCCTCCTATGTCTGGGCACTGCTGGGGGGACTCTGCACCCACCCCTCCTATGTCTGGGCACTGCTGGGAGTGATAGGCACCCACCCCTCCTATGTCTGGGCACTGCTGGGAGGACTCTGCACCCACCCCTCCTATGTCTGGGCACTGCTGTGGGGACTCTGCACCCACCCCTCCTATGTCTGGGCACTGCTGGGGGGACTCTGCACCCACCCCTCCTATGTCTGGGCACTGCTGGGAGTGATAGGCACCCATCCCTCCTATGTCTGGGCACTGCTGGGAGTAATAGGCACCCACCCCTCCTATGTCTGGGCACTGCTGGGAGTGATAGGCACCCACCCCTCCTGTGTCTGGGCACTGCTGGGAGGACTCTGCACCCACCCCTCTTATGTCTGGGCACTGCTGGGAGTGATAGGCACCCACCCCTCCTATGTCTGGGCACTGCTGGGGGGGACTCTGCACCCACCCCTCCTATGTCTGGGCACTGCTGGGGGGACTCTGCACCCACCCCTCCTATGTCTGGGCACTGCTGGGAGTGATAGGCACCCACCCCTCCTATGTCTGGGCACTGCTGGGAGTGTTAGGCACCCACCCCTCCTATGTCTGGGCACTGCTGGGAGGACTCTGCACCCACCCCTCCTATGTCTGGGCACTGCTGGGAGTGATAGGCACCCACCCCTCCTATGTCTGGGCACTGCTGGGAGGATTCTGCACCCACCCCTCCTATGTCTGGGCACTGCTGGGGGGACTCTGCACCCACCCCTCCTATGTCTGGGCACTGCTGGGAGTGATAGGCACCCACCCTCCTATGTCTGGGCACTGCTGGGAGGACTCTGCACCCACCCCTCCTATGTCTGGGCACTGCTGGGAGTGATAGGCACCCACCCCTCCTATGTCTTGGCACTGCTGGGAGGACTCTGCACCCACCCCTCCTATGTCTGGGTATTATTTATTTTATTTATTTATTTAACTTGTATAGCGCACAGATACCCCAACGTGGTGTCCCGGCGCTTGTGTGAGAGCGTGTGCAGTATTAGCTGTAAGGTAAAAATTTAACAGAATAGAAAAGTTTTCAGGGCTCTCCGAAAGGGAGGTTCGTCTCGAATGATCCTAATGTACAAGGGTAGGTTGTTCCAGTGGGAGGCAGTACATACTTGGAACGTTTTCCCCCCAGATCGAGCCTTTTTAACCCTCGGGGTAAAAAGAAGATGTTGAGAGCTCGACCGGAGTGAGCGAGTGTTTCTGTAAGGACGGAGGCATGAGGACAGGTGAGCAGAACCCTTCCCATTGATCGCACGGTGGGCAAGGGTGAGGGCCTTAAATTCCGACCTTTTATGAACTGGGAGCCAATGCAGCCTGAGTCGGTGGGGGGTGATGTGTTCTCTGAGGGGGAGACCACAGACCAGACGGACAGCGGCATTTTGAACTGTTTGAAGACGCCTCTGAAGACCTCTGGATAATCCCAGATACAGGCCATTGGCATAGTCAAGATGGGAGGTGATTAAAGCCTGCACAATCGTTTTTCTGGTTTGGTTAGGGATGAAGTTGATGAATTTTTTCATCATCCTCATTTTAGAAAAGCAAGCCACAGATACAGACTGAATTTGCTTCTTGAAGGAAAGATCACTATCCCAAATGACTCCTAAGTTTTTGTCGGAATCCTTAGGCAAAGGGGGGGCACTCAAATCGAGAGGCCACCACAAAGTAGGGTCCAATGGAGAGGGCTGGTGAAAAAATATAACTTCGGTTTTGCCAGCATTAAGCCGGAGGCAGTTGTTATCCATCCAGCTGGCAATGTTCCGAAGGCAATTTTTTAGTGGGTCAAAGGTAGACTCAGACGGGGAATCATATGAAAAAAGAAGCTGTATATCATCCGCATAAGATGTGGCCTGTATTCCAGATAGGGAGATGATCTCGGCCAGCGGGGAAAAATATACGTTAAACAAGAGAGGGCTTAGTGAAGAGCCCTGAGGAACGCCCCACTTAAGGGGACGGCTGCTTGAAGTAAAGGGGGGAGTGAATACAGCCTGAGTCCGATTGGACAGAAAGGAGGCAAGCCATTCCAAGTCCTTGCCCTGAACGCCTTTTGCCTGTAGTCGATCGAGAAGGATAGGGTGAGAGACGGTGTCGAATGCTGCCGACAGGTCTAGCAGCACCAACACCGCTCTAGAGCCCTCGTCAACTTTCCATCTGATAGCGTCAGCCATCTCCAAGAGGGCAGATTCGGTGCTATGACCCGACCTGAAGCCATGCTGGGAGATGTGGAAGGCACCACTCCTCTCTAAGAAACTAGACAATTGACCATGTACAAGTTTCTCCAGTACTTTGGCTGGGGCAGGGAGCAAGGAGATGGGGCGATAATTCGCTGGTTCAGAGGGGTCTGCGGTTGCCTTTTTGATGATAGGAACCAGTCTAGCGTGTTTCCAAGAGTCTGGAAAGATACCTGTCAGAAGAGAGTCATTCCAGATTTTGTTCAGTAAAGGATTGAGCAAAGGAGCAAGGGATTTATACTGCTTCGCTGGCCACGGGTCAAGGGGGGAGCCAGATTTGCACTTGAGTAATTCTGCCAGAGACTGTTCTAAGGAGATCACCTCAAATTTAGAAAAAACCTTATCAGGATTGGAGCTGGTTGAACCTGATTTCAGTTGGGAAGGGGTGATGTTACTGGGAAAGGAGTTCTGAATGACCGCAATCTTGTCTTCAAAATAGCTTGAAAGATTGTCGCAGAGGGCCTGGGAGACCAGTGGTTGGCGCTTGAGGGCCATGGGGTCAGTAAAAGCTCTGACCGTGTCAAAAATGACTCTAGACGATCCCTTAGCCCGGGTGATTTTCTCCTCAAGGTGGGATCTTTTATGATCAATGATTTTCTTTCTATACTCCTTAAGGGAAGTTTTGTATTTAGATCTACTATCAGGAGAATAAGATCGTCTCCAATTTCTCTCCAGCCTCTTGCAGATTGATTTGTGGATCCGCAGTTCCTCAGAATACCAGGGTGCCGAGGGAGTGGCGCGAAGGGATTTAATGGGTCTCATAGGCGCTAAAAGATCCAGAGCCGAAGTGACCCAATGATTGAAACTGGCCACTCGAGAGTCCAGATCGTTAGCCTCCCCTGGGGAGGTCATGGAGAGATGAGGGCCTAAACTCTCGAGAAAGATTTTCCTCCAATTCCGCCCCTTGGTGTTGGACTGAGGTCTGGAGCGATCCACCAAGCGAGAGGAAATGGAGAAAGGGATCACAAAATGATCCGACCAGATAACAGGGGTGGGCTTACCTAAAATAGTGTCAGTAAGATTGGTACAGATCAAGTCCAGAGTGTGTCCGCCCTTATGTGTAGGGCCGGAGACAATTTGCTTTAGGCCACCATCAGATATGGTTGACAAGAAATTGGAGGCAGTGGGTTCATTGATGTTGTCAACGTGGAGATTAAAATCACCCAAGAGGGTGAAATTGGCATAGCGGAAAGATGCTTGTAAAGCGAAGTCAATGAGGGCCGGAAGATAGGAAATTTTAGATTTAGGGGGACGGTAGACCAATAAGCCTGAATAGGTGAAGTTAGCAGCAAGTTTAATGCAGAAAGGTAGTGCCTCAATACACTCTATTTGAGGATATGGGAAGGAGGAGATTGACCAAATAGATCTATATATAATGGCCACTCCTCCACCGGGGTGAGAATTCTGTCTGTTAGCACACAGAATTTTGTAGTCAGATGGTATAGCAAGACAGAGGGCAGGATTGGTGTCAACTCCCAACCAAGTTTCCGTAAGAAAAAGGATGTCCCACCTATTATCCTCGAGTGATTGGGCTATGTCTAAAGAATGTTTTGCCAGTGAGCGACAATTAATTAGTCCGGCTTTAATAGTGGTATTCCTGCCGATCAAGGATTGACGGTGTACGGGCTGACGAAAATGGCAAGCAGGGTGGGAAATATCATCTGTATGCCGTACGCAGCAGGGTTTGAAAACAAGGGATGTCGAGTCATCCAGCAGTGCTTGGAGTGCCTGTGTCCAAGAGCAAGAATTTGAGTTAAGGCATAATAGGGTTTCCCTGTTGTAGGAGATGGAATTGAGGAGCTCCGGCGGCGAGGGGATAGAACATGGCGTAGCCGCGTCCGAGACGCGGACGGGCGCAGACGGGCAGGACTCTGGCACGACTCCGGCGCGAGTCAGGCGCGCCCGCTGAGCGCGTTCGCTGTGCAAAGTCATGACCTTCCCCTTTTATGCGCGACTAGAGCGCTCCGGGTCCGATCCACCCCCAAGATGGCCGCCACACTTCTGAGCCCCGGGACCGACTCCACAGCGTCACTAATCAGCTGCAAGTGAGTGGGCGCCGGGCAGCGGGAAACGGGAAGACACAAAGGTAAGGAGGTCTGCCTAGTGCAAAGTTGAGCTTGATAGCAGCAAAAGTTAAAAGGCCAAATCGGCAAATAGTGCAAATAATCGCTATAGCAGCATATAAAATAACACAGCAACAGCAGAGCACACAGCCTCCCGGCTTCCGCCTCAGGAGGAGTACACGCAATCACACAGAAGGGCGCGTGGGATCTGGGCCCCCTTTATGCGCGACTAGAGCGCTCCGGGTCCGATCCACCCCCAAGATGGCCGCCACGCTTCTGAGCCCCGGGACCGACTCCACAGCGTCACTAATCAGCTGCAAGTGAGTGGGCGCCGGGCAGCGGGAAACGGGAAGACACAAAGGTAAGGAGGTATGCTGGGAGTGTTAGGCACCCACCCCTCCTAAGTCTGGGCACTGCTGGGAGGACTCTGCACCCACCCCTCCTATGTCTGGGCACTACTGGGAGTGATAGGCACCCACCCCTCCTATGTCTGGGCACTGCTGGGAGGATTCTGCACCCACCCCTCCTATGTCTGGGCACTGCTGGGGGGACTCTGCACCCACCCCTCCTATGTCTGGGCACTGCTGGGAGTGATAGGCACCCACCCCTCCTATGTCTGGGCACTGCTGGGAGGACTCTGCACCCACCCCTCCTATGTCTGGGCACTGCTGGGAGTGATAGGCACCCACCCCTCCTATGTCTGGGCACTGCTGGGAGGACTCTGCACCCACCCCTCCTATGTCTGGGCACTGCTGGGAGTGATAGGCACCCACCCCTCCTATGTCTGGGCACTGCTGGGGGGACTCTGCACCCACCCCTCCTATGTCTGGGCACTGCTGGGAGTGTTAGGCACCCACCCCTCCTATGTCTGGGCACTGCTGGGGGGGACTCTGCACCCACCCCTCCTATGTCTGGGCACTGCTGGGGGGACTCTGCACCCACCCCTCCTATGTCTGGGCACTGCTGGGGCTGATGGCCACACACCCCTATGTGTCTGCCCACTGGCGTGGTACGAGCCGTACCCACGTCCTACGGCCTGGGTATGGGCCCTACCCCTATGTCACCCCAACAATGGCGGGACGGCCCGTACCCATGCCTTTTGGACATGGGTACGGGTCGTACCCCCATTGTTGGGGTGCCGTAGGGGTACGTACCGTACCCATGCCTTTAGGGCGTGGGTACGGCTCGTACCAAGCGTACCCCTACATCACCACTGCAATGGCGGGACGGCCTGTACCCATGCCTTTTGGACGTGGGTACCGGTCGTACCCCCATTGTTGGGGTGCCGTAGGGGTACGTACCGTACCCATGCCTTTATGGCGTGGGTACGGCTCGTACCAAGCGTACCCCTGCATCACCACTGCAATGGTGGTACGGGCCGTACCCATGCCTGTGGGACGTGGGTACGGGCCGTACAACCATTGCAGTGGTGATGTCGGGGTACGCGTGGTACGGCCCGTAGCCACGCTCTGGGGGCGTGGGTACAGCCCGTACCTCCATTGTTGGGGTGACGTAAGGGCACGCACCGTACCCATGCCTTGGGAGCGTGGGTACGGGTCGTACCATGCCCACCCCTACGCCACCCCACAATGGCGGTACGGGCCGTACCCACGTCCCACAGGCATGGATACGGGCTGTACCACCATTGCAGTGGTGATGTAGGGGTACGCGTGGTACGGGCCGTACCCACGCTCTGGTGGCGTGGGTACGGCCCGTACCTCCATTGTTGGGGTGACCTGGGGCACGCACCATACCCATGACTTAGGAGCATGGGTACGGGTCGTACCACGCCCACCCCTACGTCACCCCACAATGGCGGTACGGGCCGTACTCACGTCCCATAGGTATGGGTACGGGCCGTACCGCCATTGTTGGGGTGACGTTTGGGTGGGCGTGGTACGACCCGTACCCACGCTCTTGAGGCGTGGGTACGGTGCGTACCACAATTGTTGTGGTGCCGGTTCGCGTCCGTGTTGACTTCCGTTGTGAGGCCTTGGTGGAGACGCCCACACCCCCGAAGTGACCAGGCCCTGGGGGTCAGGTATGTGCAGGGCATGTATGATTTTGGACTTGGGTGGGGGTGATGTTTCCTGCCCCTGCCCCCCCTTTGCCCCTGGGTGTTGTTCTGACCTTCTGCGGCGTCTGCGTCGGTTCCTGTACACCAGGTGGACTGCTATGAGGGCCGGGATGACACGTAGGTTGGGGTCCATGGCTGTCCGTCGCGTACAGGTGCTCCTTCTGCGCGTCGTCCTGATTTCCCGGCAGTTTTTGGCTGCCGTAAAATATTGTCCGTGCGGAGTGACGTCGGCACGAATCGTACTTGCTGGTTCGTGAAACGCTGCCTGACTCCGTCCGGACGTCACGTCCGCGGTGTCCCGGATCAAATTTGTATGTATTTTTTTGCCGGTCGGTGTTTTTTACGATTCGTACGCAAATGGTGTTTGTGTACGAATCGTACTTGCATGTTTGTAAGGTATTTTTCCAGGGTACGATTCGGACGGAGAAAACGCTCCGTCCGACGGTTCGTTCCCGGTTTTTCCAGGACCGGAATCGACACCAAAGTGTCTCCAGGGAAACTGCAGTACTGCCAAAAATAAGTTCAATATCTGAGACACATCATTGTTAAAGGAGCTAGAAAAGTGTCGTACGAAAGAGTAGAAGCAATCTTGCAGATGAATCCACCTCAAACTCGGAAAGAAATCAGGATGCAGCAGGATCGCAGAATGCTGCAGGATCGGAAGCATGCCCTTTTCAATTGCGGCTTGTGCTCCGGCCCGGTAAAGGGCTACAGCACAATCCGCAATAGGAAAGGGCATGTATGCAAACATCCATGTGGTGCCTGGCACACGGTGCATGGATGTTTGAGGGGCACCACATGTGCCCACCTGAGCCCATAGTGGAGGCCCACAGGGGACAGGGGCCCTGCTACAGACTACAACTATCCCTTTCCAGATACCTGTTCATAGCACTGCCTCATTGTGCCGTCCCGATGGTCTATCCCCCCACCTAACTAACTCCGACCACTGGAATCGTAATCCGGCAGTCAGACTGATGGCATTGATATCGGTGAGACAGCCACCGAAGACTTGTCGGTGTCTGAACCACCAACATCGGAATGAGGCCCATAGTATTTAGCAATGTATAAATGTTTCTACTAAATAACACTTACCTTCAAATAGATCATTCATAATGGCATGTAAATCGTTTCTGCCCCAGTTCATTAGAACCTTAAAAAGACTTTACTGATCAAAAGGTAAAGAAAAATTACATTTAGAATAACATCGACAACCCATAACAGTGCCACAATCATGAACTCCTGAACAACACTGGATACAATCTACCCAAAGGTGAGAACATATAACTCTCGAGGTCCATAAATACAAACCTCACATACACTTGCAAATTTCAAAATGGACACAGCCGACGGGGGACATGTCCTGACACCACCTCGATACACCATGCCGCACTTCTGGAGGAAGTGAACCAGGCGGAGAAGCGCCAGAGCGCAATACCAGTCCTCGTACCCAGGCCCAAGGTGGCCAGAACAAGGTGCAGTCCACTCAACATGCAAGAGTCTCAGGTCCTGACCACCAGACATGCCAGAATCTTTTGTGGGACTCAAGTCACAAAGGTGTTGTGGGGGCTATAGCTGGTTTCATGTTGGCATATAGTGGCAGGCTGGGCTGCGAAAATACGGGAAAGTGCCGCATGAGAATTTTTCAAGTATTGAAACCCAAGAAAATCAAGTGTGGACTACGCTAGGAGAGAGATAGGAGGGCGGCATTACCGGTGAGTCAAATACTGATTGAGAAGTAAGACTTTATCTCACTCACCTTGCAGTGTTATCCGGGTTCACCGGGTTCGCCATGGGGCGCGTTGTTTGACTTTGGCGGGTTGATCTTTTGCCAATCTGCTGTTGGGGTGTTGAACGCTCCCGGACCCTGGAGGGTCTCTTGCCGTATCATTGCCGAGGGTGACGGCTGATATGGTCATCAGGGACTGCATTGACCATCGTCCCTTGGGCAGCGCACAACGCTATTGTCACTATAAAGCGCTTAAAACATCGCAGCGCCTCCCGTAGCCAGGAGGAGGTAGGGCTGGGCCAGGGCTCTAACATCACCACCTACATATACGATTACTCCGTTTTGGTGACTACACACCGCTACAGAAGGCAGGTGAGGAAAACTGGATGCCCGCAAAAGGAAGTAAAATTGGTGACTCAAATCAGTTGGGTTATTTTGATTAGCAACTTGCCCTCTTTTCAAAACAGTACATTGCGGCTGAACTTATACATCCAGAGGGTTGTTGACTTGGTTATCTATTATTGTGCAGTTTAAGGCCGATCCTGTTGGGATTTTGGTCCCCGAATCGCGATGACTAAAGAGAGAATCAAACCAGACAATGTGGGAGGGAGCCTAAAAGGGACACTGGATGCTTTCTTTATCAGGGCAGAATCAGCCTTGGATCAAGAAATTCGTTCTGCCAAAAGAAGACTTTCCTTGGACTCCAACACAGCCCAGAAAAGACTGTCCATGGGGGGTTTAGCCAAGACAGAGAATCCGAAGGCTGTTACCCCGAAAAATTCAGACATTGTTATTACTTCCCACAGATCGGCAGAGAAAGCCTGCGCTGAGGCAGGAGTAACGATGTCACCTACCAAGGAAATGACATCTGTAATTGTAATAAATGGAGGGGAGGAGGGAGAATTGAGCCAATCCATGTTGACATCTAGGTCATCATCAAGGGGGGAAGGAGCGGAGGAAGAGGGGGCGGAGAGGGCAGAAGCACCAGAGCCCTGTGGGCTGCCACTTATGGAACCCGCAGAGGTTGTAACACGATCCAAAAGGGCGCGCTTAGATCAACACATGTCTAGTAGAGATGTCATGCCCGTAAGTGTCCCCACAGCCTCAGCCAAGAGCGCACGAGGGGGAGGGCGAGGGGGAGGACGAAATAAGACTACCAGAAATATGAATAAGAAAGAACCATCAAAGGAGGATAGGCCCAAAGGGACACCAGAAGCCACAGGCTTCTCGCAGTGTTCTAAATGCAGAGGGATGGATTTGGGCAATGAGGAGGACTCACCATTATGGTTAAGATTGGAATTATTAATCACTAACCAACTAGCACCCCTCTACACGAAAATTAGCGCGCTCGAAGAAAATATGGTCAGATTGGCAGCACAGTGGACGCGCCCATCCACATTAGTCACTCCCCGACCCATAGTAGCTCAGGATATGGACACCTGAGGTAGTGAGGGCACGGGAGGAGTACCACAGGGGGACCTACCGCAGAGAGAGAGGAATAGTACCCACTCAGGTAGTGCGCAAGCAGAACACCCGGGGACTGGCAGAAACAAAGACACCAGAAGGAAGGAGAGCGTTCTGCCCACTAGGAAGGAAGGGCATATGATGCCACAATAAAGTGGGACAACAGGAAAGAGGGCTCAGGGGGCCAGGGGGGATGGGACTGGTGCAATTGTAGTGAATGAACCAGCAGGGAGCGAGTTTGTCAAGGGCACGATGAATTTGCTTGTTATGGATTTTCTTCCCGCTGCGAGCCCTTATACTATAGTTCTGACAGGGGTTCCTGTTTCTACTGAAATCTGTGAAGAAACACCCCAGATGTTAATCAACAAGGCAGCACATTGGTTAAGTAAAAACACACATTTTAAAATGGAGCACTATAGGCAAATCTTAATGGCAAGAAGGGTGTCCTGGATAGGCCGGAGCAAAAAGTGTTTTGAAGGAGACACAGTGATCGTAAATTTTAGATCACCAGGGCTGGTACAGGACCTCCTTGCCTATCCCCGAGGTGGCCTCAGGGGGGAGAATGACCCATTTATCCAAATGTTACCGCTGGGTTTCTTTTATAGGGACACATGGACAAGTTCCCGAAGAGAGCTTGATAGGCAAACGTATAGTGGGGTGATTGGAAATGGGCCCTTACAAAAAATCGTTTTGCTCCTCTGGCAAATAGCCGGGGATTAGAAGACATTGATTGACATGAACGGAGCTCTCGCCGTAGCGACGTCCTCGCCAAAGCGATTGCTCCATGCATATATCCTAGCGGAGGCCTCCCAGTAACCCCAGATTGCACACAAACACCCGTTCCCATGGAAAGTGATATGGTTAGCTGTCCTAAAGAGGACAAAGGCCAGACTATAGGAGCCCATTCGACTACCCGCGGAGGTCAGACATTGCCGAGCACAAGTTCCATGACCCAAGGCACTATAAAAGTTTTATCATCGAACGTAGCGGGGCTGTCAGCAAAACTAAAAAATTACGAATGGGTGGCTTATATAAAAAAGTTCCAGGTCATATGTTTACAAGAGACATGGGAATGGAACAGAGACCAGCTAGCTCTTGAAGGCTTTAAGATGTTCTTTGTCCCGGCAAGGAAAGGGCGGTCAGGAAGAGCTAAGGGCGGGCTGATGATCTATGCGGATTTAAAACTGAAAGGGACATGGGTAGACCTGAGCTGGAACTCTGATGTTGTACAAGGGCTAAAACTACGGATGAGGGGCCAGAACATATTATTCGTGAACTTTTATAATGCTATAGTTCCAGGGTCACCACTCATAAATTTTAGAGAATTGGGTAAAAGGCTGGAGGGAGAGACTGATCAAGAGGGATGCAAGTACGACTGGGTGCTCGCAGGTGATTTTAATTGTCCCCTCTGCCCAAATGCGAAAAATACACGGGGTGTCTGGTACTCCTGTCCGTTGGAAGAGGGCCCCCATTTAGAACACACTGCAGAGGGAAAAGAGCTCAATAAGGTGCTGGAAAGGCATGATCTCCAACACACCATGGATTTCATAAATGGAGTTGATGAAGGGCGGATAAACCCAACTTTTAAAGGAAGAGGCTGTGATTCAGTCATTGATTTTATTTTTGTATCTCACATAATAAAGCAGGAGCTTTTGGAGTTCGAAATACAATCGAGTGCATTTAGTGACCACAATCCCTTAGTTATTGTCCTGAGGGACCCAAACACTACCAACACCCTCGACAAAAGAGGTCCGAAAGGGGAGCTAATGGCGACTGATCAGGGTAGAAGGCTGAGATGGTCTAAAATTGACGTCAATGCCTTTTATGAAGCACTAATGACAGCCAAAGACCATTTTATCGGGAGGTGCCTGAATCTTGAAGTGACAGCTGGTTAAGGCCTACAAAGGGGCAACACTGCACATTGATAGACTCCTCAGGGTCAAGTCTGGAAAAAAAGAACCAAGGGAACATGGGTGGTTCGACCAGGCTTGTTCTAAGGCTCTGAGAGCGCTGAAAATGGCTTTGAAATCCTGTCCGAGGGATATAACCAGGGTTAAGGCGTGTCGAGGGTTATACAAAGATGCGGTTAAGCGCCGTAAATCTTTGATGCAACAGCAGGCGTGGGAGAACCTGAGGGAAGCAGTAGATACTAAAAACATGACGGCATTTTGGAAAATTATAGATGACCCTTGCTTCCAAGACAGGGATAAACCCAAGATTGCAAACCACATCCTGGCGGAGACCTGGCATGAGCACTTTAAAGGTCTATATAATCTTAGCACCCAGGAAGATTGCCTTGTGACCAATGAAGGGCCAGGAAGGGGGGAACCCACAATTTTTTCTGTAAATGAGATTAAGGACGGCATAGAAGGATTGACCAGAAATAAAGCGCCGGGTCCAGATGGCGTCCCCCTGGACTTGTTCTTAGCGTATGCAGAGTTGTGGGCCCCGATTTTAACTAGGGCTATAAATGCTGAAGTGTGCACGGGCATGCCTGAATCTTGGTCAACAGCCATAATTGTGCCAATCTCTAAAAAAGGTAACAGGGAGAGCCCGTCCTGTTACATGCCCATTTCCCTGATAGATGTGTCCGTGAAAGTTCTCGGCAGGGTTATACTTAACCGTCTATTAGATTGGTCAGAAGAACACAAGATAATAACGGACACACAATATGGTTTCAGGGCCGGCAGGTCTACAACGGACCAATTTCTCAACCTGTATCTCTTGACCGCCAAGTACACGATAGCGAGCCAAGGAACTGTGTACTTGGCGTTCATGGACCTCACTGCCGCATTCGATCGGGTGAACAGGAACAAACTGTGGGAACTTATGGAGGGACTGGGTGTGGATCAGGGCCTAGTAAATATTTGAGATCCCTACACATGAATACACATGCCCAGGTTAGGTATAACGAGGAGGGCAGTCTGACAGATCAGTTCCCCTGTACGAGGGGAGTTAGACAGGGCTGTATTTTAGCACCTTTTTTATTCACCCTCTACATTAAAGGCTTAGAGAAATCACTGGCGGGGCTGGGAGTGGACTCGCCTAAGATAGGTCACAGGGAGGTTCAGGTTCTGCTCTACGCAGATGATGCGGTACTTCTGGCCCGAACCCCACGTGGCCTACAAACTTTGTTAGACGGTTTTATCCTCTTCATGGAGAGCCTGGATTTGTCAGCAAACCTAGCCAAATCCTACATAATGGAGGTAGGGAAGGCGCCTCAAAAGAAATATAAATACACGATTGGGGCACACTGTATTGAAAAAGTTCAGTCCTTCTCATACCTAGGGATATTGGTTGACTCCAGGCTTAATTTTAAACCATTGCTGGAGGATAAATGTTGTTCACTAGCCAGAAGCATGGGGGCAATTATGAATCACGCACATAGGCTGGGCCGTTGGGCTCCTGACCAGATCCTTATTCTCTACAATTCAATATGTTCCGCCAAAGTTCTCTATGGCAGTGAGGTCTGGGGCTTTTTGCATACAAAGTCGCTCCATACCGAAGAGAATACACTTTTAAGAAGACTGCTGAAAGTGCCACAAAGTACCCCGGGCTTTATTGTACATGAAGAGCTGGGTGTTGCCCACATCGAGGACAGGATAAAATTAAAACCGGTTAGCTGCTGGATTAAGATCTGGTCTAACCCAGAGGCGGCCCTGACAAGAGATATCATTCAGGACTGCCTGGTACGGGACAAAGGGATGTATATCCCGTGGCTTAAATATGTTAGAGATTCTCTTAAGGCCACGGGTCACCTGGAACTTTTTACTCACCCTACCAAAATCTTGGCAAAGGATAAGACCATTGTTAAAGGGGAGTTTTTGAATTTACTGGGTTCTATCAGGGAAGACCAAGAGATAACAAAACCTGCAGTGAGAAGCCACATACTGACGAAATCTTGCCCGGGCATTGAACCTTACCTGTATCTCATCCATAGTGCCCAGGATAGGTACCTTATGACACGCTTCAGGTTGAACTCCAAACATCATAGCCTAGCGGTGCCTGCAGGTTTTACTAAAACGGTGGAGCAGAAGGGTCCATGCGGCTGCGATCTTTGATCTCTGCAGGACACACTTCACTTCGTGCTGTTATCCCCGCATTATACGCTCCCAAGGAAACATTTTTTAAAAAGAGTTTTAAAAAAGGCTGATTTTAGACAGGCCAAGATAGCTTTACTGTACCTGAAACTTTCTGCAGATATTTTAACATTGCACTGTACTGTAAACTTTCTAAGAGTAGCGATGCGCCTTAGAAACAACATAAGGGGATATGTGAACTGTGTACTAAAAATGTTTTTTTTCCCTTTTTTATGACACTGGGGCACTTTAACAACCTTTGACTGTTTACATAATGCATATGTACTTTATTGAATCTGACTCATTATCAACGTTAGGCCCCACGTCCCCTATGTATTGCACACGCACTTTTAGTAAATTACATAATTTTAGACGTGCTTTCTGATCCACTGAGGAAGTCTGGGGGGAAAGTGGAGCGCTGTATGTACTGTATTGCTGTTTTAACCAGAATAACTGCCCGTTTTTCATATTGTAATGTTTGTCTCTTTTTATCTAATGGCTTGTACTGTATTTTTGATCTGTGTTTTTATGGCCGTTTCAGCCGAAATAAAGATTATTGATGATGATGATGATGATGATAGTGGCAGCTAAGGCTACCTATTTTATCCAGAATGTATCACAAAAGCAGTCTAAGCCTGTTTTTGTAGGAGCCGGATGCCTACGTTAGGTTAACGCTGCTGCTCAGTCATCGTATTATAGTGCCCATATCGCGGGTCTTTTTTTCTAGGGAAATATTACAAATTGAGTACTTCTGCCTCAGATATGTCCTTGATTTACTGTTCCCCGCTTTATAGAACCGCCCAACCTCTGTAAATATAAATGAACGGGGACTTCGGGCACTAAATGTTTATACTTTTTATTTTATTTTTATTTCTAGAGCACACGTTCACCAGACGGTCTCTTGGCGCTGGGAAACTTGTTCGGTATTGATCAAAAGTTATTGTTAGGTCTGTTTTAAGACCCATGTTTTCAATAGTTGTCTACTACTAACATAGTTAGAAGAAATCCTAAGTTTCAGTGGCAATTAATTCCATGCTCGAGGAGCAATGATGGAGAACCTACATCCTCCTGTCCTTTTTTTTTGCATGGGGGAATATTCATATAGTGTAGGTGGCTGGATCTCAGTTCTCTGGTAGGGCAGTATTTACTGACTCTGGATTTAACTAAGGAGGGGCAGTCCATATGTCTGGCCTTAAACACTGTACAGCACACCTTGAACATGGTTCTCTGTGCAACTGGCAACCAGTGGAGGTTCTTAGTCACCTAGGAGGTGTGGCCATATTTGAGCAGATGATATATTAGCCGGGCGGCCTGGTTTTGAATTAGCTGAAGCCTACGCAGAAGGAACTTGGAGAGGCCCAAATGGAGAGAATTGGAGTTGTCAATTCTTGACATGACTAGAGCTATTATAACTTGAGTCAAGGCTGCCTAGTAAGTAATTTCTATATCTTTTTTATTCGTCGGAGTTGGCAAAAGCTTGCCGATGTCACTGCACCTACCTGCTTCTTAAATGATAACGCCTCATCAATGATGACACCAAGGCTTTTTACCGCCTTTTTGGGCAGGGGGGCCAGAAGAAAGGATTCCAGAGAGCCACCTTGTTTTTGTGATAACAATCTTTGTTTTATCGGAGTTTAGCTTCAGGTGGTTACTGTTCATCCAGTCGCGGATGAACAGCATAGCGTCTTGAAACTGCTGTCTAGATGTGGGGCTATCGTTAACCTTAATTAGCAGTTGCATGTCATCAGCATAGTTGAAGATATTGACGTTCTTCTTTTTAAGAGAGCTGACCAAGGGGTGAATGTAAATATTGAAAAGGTGGAGAGAAAGAGAGGAGCCCTGTGGCACCCCACAATTTAGTTGTACCTCTGCCGAACTGAACCGGGGTAGCCTAACTGATTGAGCTCTATCTCTTAAATACGAAATGATCCAGTTGAAGGCTGAATCCCGTAGCACTGCGGCCCTGACCCGGTCAGCCAAAACGGTATGGTCGACCGTGTCAAATGCCGCAGACAGATCAAGTAGCACCACAGTTTGAGTATTGCCACAGTCTACTTCCTTCCGCATATCATCTACTACTGATATGATTACTGCTTCTGTAGAATGTGCCGGCCGGAATCCTGCTTGACACGAGTCCAGGAAGTCTGACTCCTCTAAAAATGAGCAAAGATGGCGGGCTACGGGGGTGCTAAAGAGGTGGCAAACAAGATGGCTGCACTCCTTTGAGGCTCTGTTAGCCCCGTAATATAATGCGCCACAATTATCTTCACTAAAGTGGTGAAAGCTACCCAAAAACATAAGATGGCGTGAGTCGACTTCTGGAGAGCCGGGGGGATGAGGGCGGCCCTGATACCCAACTTCTAAAAGACCCGGCACTGCGCGTCCTGAGGCTGCAGCCTCAGATTGCTCAAGATGGCGGCGGAGGGGGCGTGTTGACCGGGCCTGCATCGCCTGGCTCTGCCACCCACCTTTGCTGCGGGGAGATCCTCGCTGCCGCTGTGGCCAGGGGCTGGAGACGACCCACCACGGAACTGGTCTGCTGAAAGAGACCTGGGCGCCGGAGCCCCGGGCTGTCGACCGTGACTGCGACCAAAGGAGATAGGCCTGCGGTGACGCTGTGCGGGAACTGCGCTGTGCCTATATAGAACCCCCCTCGTGGTCGCGGGCCCCTGCCATAGAAACCGGCCACACCAGGACGCAGCAAGAGACTGCCAAATTGACTGGTGCCCAAATCCCTGCTCTAATGGTCCCCTGAGGCCCACAAGGGTGGAAAATAAGACCCGCCAGGACACACCGAGATGCGGGCATAGAGCTGGTAGTCCTCAAACACAGGGCACAGGACGATCACATTTGGGTCCTAGCTGCGGTGTAGCTGCCTCTGGACACTCGGAGGAAGCATGCAGTGGCGAACATCACTCATAGTAATCTGCGCAGGGGGCGCTGAGGATTTGTGAGCACCAGCTCCTTCCAGAGATGCAGGCTGCAGGGAACATGGCGAAGAAGTAGACCGCTGACAGGCCGCGAACAACCTCAACAGCTAGCAGAGGGCATATGTTGGCGCCCACCACTTGAGGGAAACCTGTAACCCCCCCAATCAAAGCAAAAAAAAGAAAAAAACAAACGAGGTTGACCATACACTCCCGGACCTCCAGAGGGACTCACCAGATCTTCACTGGGCACGCAGAGGAACAAAGCATGGGCCGCACGGAGGGGAAGCAGGGCAAGCTCCAATTCCCAGCCTGAAAAACCAACACTGACATGACGGACGGCGCGGCCTCATGCAGAGAAGAGGAAAGCACAGCATCAAACACCCCACAAGATGAAGACAGAACTTCTCCTCACTATGCGCCAAAGCCTCAACTCCATTCAGTCTTAAATGGACGCCATGAATATGCGCGTGGATTTTATCACACAACGATTGTAAAAACATGACGGTCGTATTGCAGAAACAGAACAGCGAATCTCCGCTCTTGAAGACTCCTCTTCTGACGGCCGCGAGCGACTCCAAGAGATGGACAAACTGTTAAAAATTATAGCAGCTAAGAACAAAGACTTGGAGGTGCGCTCACGCAGGAACAACTTGCGCATAGTGGGGGTCCCGGAATCCACCGTGACGGGACGCATGGAAGACTATGTTGAGAGACTATTGATCTGACTGTTTGGCGCGGAGTAGCTCTCCAAGGTCATGGTGGTGGAGCGGGCCCACCGTTCACTTGCGGCCAGACCTCCTCCGGGTGCGCCTCCCCACCCCATACTAGTCCGACTACTCAACTACAAAGATCGCAACACGATCCTGAGGCTGGCAAGGGAAAAACAAGAACTGGTCTATGAAGGGAACAAACTCTCGATCTACCCAGATTTCACCATGGCGGTACAAGAAGCGCTCAGGAAGTTCATACCGTTCAAGCAGAACCTCCAGCAGATCAACATACAGTATGCATTGCATTATCCCGCCAGATTGCGAGTCCTATATCGTGGAAAACCACACATTTTTAACAACCTGCAACAGGCTCAAGATTTTCTAAAGAACATCGAGAAACGCTCGCCCAAGAACTGAACGGATGACCCTGACTCCCGGCGGTCATCACCTACTCCCAAAGAGGACTAAGACCGAACCTCTGTATGTTAATGGTAACCAGCCACCCTGGTAAGACTATGTATTCTATATTTCAGTGGTAAAAAGTTGGACAATATGTGTGGCCCGGGACTGATATGGCTAAATACAGACCCTGCTGGAATCTATATGTGAGGGTCTGACAGGACTAATTACATCGCCAAATATGTTATGTTATGTTATTACTTTTTGTAAAGCGCACAGATGCCGCAGCAAAGTGGCGTCCTGGCGCTGAGAAGATGGTAAAACATAACGGAGAGAGAATACTGGTCATAGATGAGCTAAAGGACCTAAATAGTGGCAAACAGGAAGGTTTTCAGACATTTCCTGAAAGGAAAAAGGTTAGTAATAGAACGGAGCGAAGGGGGGAGGGTGTTCCAAAGTGAGGCGGCTAGCACCGAAAAAGAGCGTCCACCCATTCTGGCTCTTTTGAAGCGGGGAACAATTGCCAGATTTGATCCCGCAGAGCGGAGCGCTCTGTTCGGGAGATAAGGGGATATCGTCTGGGCAAGGATAGGAGGAGTGGACAGCTTTAGAATTTTAAAAGTAAGACAAAGTGCCTTAAATTTAATCCTCTGTTCCACCGGGAGCCAGTGCAGATTTTGGATGGTTTGGCGGGCAGAACAAAAACGTGGCAAGCCAACCAGCATCCTGGCCGCCGCGTTTTGGATGCGCTGAAGGCGGAGAAGCTCCGCTTTATTAAGTCCCAGTAGAAGCGAACTAGCATAGTCCAGTCTACTTAGGACCATAGCCTGAACTATGATTTGCCTGGTGGTAGGGTCAAAAAATTTAAAGATTGGTCTGAGACACTGTAGAGTGCCAAAACAGATCCCGGCCAGTCTTTTGGTGTAGGGAATGTAGGACAACTTATTGTCGAACCACACCCCAAGATTCCTGACCTCGTCAGCAGGCACCGGAGCAGGGCCAAGCTCCGGGGGCCACCACTGGTTGCCCCAGAGGTCGGTGTTTTTTCCGAAGATTAAAACCTCGGTTTTTGAGGCATTCAGCTGCAACTTGTTGTCCGACATCCATTCCATAATTCCTCGTAAAGCGACCTGAAAGGCAGCAGTGTCCATTGCGGACTCACCATTAAGTGCCACCGCCAGCTGAGTGTCATCGGCGTAAGACACCATGGTGAGACCGTATCTCTGGGCTACCTCGGCCAGGGGTTGGACGTATAGATTAAACAAGGTTGGGCTGAGAGCCGACCCCTGAGGAACACCTTGCAAAATAGAACGGGAGGCGGAAACAAAAGGCGGTGTGGACACCTGAAAGGATCGGTCAGTAAGAAAAGACCGAAACCAATCGAGTGCGGTCTGACCAACCCCAGCTTCCGAAAGCCGTTGGAGAAGGATGGAGTGGGAGACGGTATCAAAGGCAGCGCTGAGGTCTAATAGGATCAGCGCTACCGTTTGGTCTCTGTCAAGCAGCTTTCTGATTTGTTCCACTACCGCAAGGAGAGCGGTCTCAGTGCTGTGATGCGCTCGAAACCCGTTTTGAGAGGGGTCGAGGATGTTAGCTTCCAACAGATGGGAAGACAGAACGTAGTTGGCATGAGATTCCGCTAGTTTGGAGATCCAGGGGAGGAGGGAGATGGGACGGTAACTCTCAGGAAGAGAGGGGTCCAGGGAAGGTTTTTTCAAAATGGGCACGACGGTTGCTTGTTTCCATTTGACTGGAACACTTCCTGTTTCAAAGGATAAATTAATAAGATCAAGGATCACCGGAAAACAGCACTCTTCGAGCTCTTGAAATTGTGTAGGGCGCAAAGGGTCCGTAGGGGAACCTGATCTAACTTTCCTAGTTAATTCTTTAAACTCCTCTGGATTAGGGCCACGAATAGAAAAAAGTTGTGGGGTGGTGTAAAGCTTGATACTAGAAGGACATAGCGCCCGAGATTCTTGGGGAAAAGATCTATAAATTGCCTCTACTTTTTCTACAAAAAAAGTGGCTATTTTTTCGCATTGAGTCAATGTAGCTTTAACAGGAGTAGCAATCTGTTTACTAGTTAGCTCCTTACAGATTTGAAAAATGATCTTAGTCGGATTTGGGCTATTTTTAATTTCCATCGCATAATAGGTGGCTCTAGCCTTACAGATAGCCTGATGGTAGTGCCTTGTACAAGATCTGTAAGCTTTTTTGAGCTCAACGTCATACCTTTTGCGCCAGGCACGCTCCGCTTTTTTACAGGCGGATTTGAGAATTCTGAGCGAGTCCGTATACCAAGGACTCGAGGGACTAGATCTGATTTTAGTCCACCTGGCAGGTATGAAGGAGTCAAGAGCTGACGTAAGCCACTCACAAAAGCTATCGTAGCTACACGTAATTTCTGTAGAAAGGGGAGCGCGGTGTGTCAAGAGGAACTGCTGAAATTCCTCTAATTGAAGCTTCTTCCAAGGGCGTTTAAAAACGCTTAGAGAAAATGGTTCAAACACAGGGGACGATAAAGTAATATGACCTTGTACTAAAAAATGGTCTGTCCAGGCCATGGGTGTGGGAGCGCTAAGTAGAACATTCGGAATGTTCGTAAGAAAAGGGTCGAGTATATGTCCTCCGCTATGAGTCCCTTGGTCGACCAGCTGGACAATTTTAAGGGCCTCCAGATCGGCTAGTAAAGTACCAACTGAACTGGTGAGTGGTTGATCCATGTGGAGGTTGAGGTCACCGATAATTGTAAAATTAGCTGTCTTCAGAGCTAGAGACGCCACTACCTCAGGAAGACTAAGGCGGAAAATTCCATCAGGACCAGGAGGTCTGTAAATAAGTAGTCCAGACAGCGTAAAGTGAGGGGATAGGGTAATACTAAATTGGGCGTTTTCACAAGCTGCCACTGAACTTTTCTGCCAGACACACGGGTAACAGGATTTTACAGCGGCTGCTATGCCACCTCCTCTGGAATTTCGATGTAGGGTATACATGGTATACCCTCTAGGTAAAGCTAGATTAATAGATACCATAGCCTGGTCATGTAGCCATGTCTCCGTAAGGAAGAAGACGTCTGGTTGTTCGTCCTCTATCAAAGTAAAGACTTCCATAAAATGGCAGACGAGTGATCTGACATTTAGGTGAAATACCTTAAGAGAGGAACAACTCGTGCCATCGGTCACCACTGTTCTCGCCCTAGACGTGTAAATATTACGCGACAGTGATTTTATAGGCTTAGGGGTGGAAAGGGCAAATGAACAGCTAGGACATTGATAGGACCACATAGAGGGTCCACAACATGATGGTGATGACATACCACTCGCTGTCGTAGTTGATGTATTTCCATGATGGTAGACATCCTGAGTCGTCCAGAGTGTCCTGCCCTAGCCCTGCCTTAGCGCTGACGGGCGCAGACGGGCAGGACTCAGGCGCAGTGAGGGCGCTCCCGCTGCGCGTCACCGCTGCGCGACTAGCAGTGGGCTGAAATAGACTCTTCCGGACGAGGTCTCGCGATAATACGCGAGAGTTCCCAAGCCCAATCCAAAATGGCGCTCCGATTCACCCCAGGTACCCGTGATCCCGGACCCGCCAAAGGCGGTGCAGATGGTCCCCAGGAGGGGTACTATAGTGCAAGAGGTAGGCCGGGGGGGGGGGGCGCTTGAAGTTTAAAAGTTATAGTTAAAAGCAGGGTCACAATCGAAATTAAGCACAAAGAAAATACAAAACAGGAAAATTAAAAACCTATAGCAGGCTAAAGAGCGCGCTGAGCGCTAAGAAGTCCGTATGGTCACCTTCTCCAGCTAAAATAAAAATGACTTCCTGGGCACCCTTGCTCCTGTGAGGTGCACTTACAGTCTCTCTAGTGCATTCCCCCAATGGGAATTCCCTGAATGCTGTACTATGCTGTAGATATGTTATTGATTACGCTATGTTTAAGTGTATTGTTATTACCAGTCTTGATCTACTATGGGACACACCCCTGGCATATTAATCCACGGATGTTAATGCATACACTATGCTGGAGGTGCCAGCATCTGTCTTTAAACAATAAGAAAGGCTGTATTGAAAGCAGAAGGGATGGGGAGGGACACTATTCGCCTACGGGTTTGGGCCGTGGGTGTGGGTTGGGGATGTATTGGGATTATGTTCACGATGCATGGACCTACAACGAGCACATACAAAATACAAATGCACAGGAAACGATTCATATGAAAACAACATGACAGATCACACAGACCCACCCAGGCCTAGAGTAGACAGGACAAGTAGAGACGAGCCAAGAAAAGGACATGCCCCTAGTTATACCTTCATAACATGGAATGTGAGGGGACTCCGAGACCCCCCTGCCAGCGCAGGCAGATCCTAGGATATTTAGATAGGCACCAAGTACAGGTGGCCATGTTGCAGGAGACACATCTGGACCCTAAAGCAACACCCACCTTTGGAGGGAAGTGGGCGGCTCACAGCTGCTTCTCTTCATATTATTCATATTCAACATACGCCAGAGGTACTGCCATCCTAGTGAGGGCCAGCGCGAGATACTGCATGCTGGGAGAACTTCAAGACACACAGGGTGATGTTGGGTGGATTGGCGGGACATACGGTTACCATGGTGAGCTGCTATGCCCCTAACATTGATGACGCCAGCTCCTTTGACACGGTGCACCTTAGCAATAGGATCCACCTTCATCATATGGGGAGGAGACTTCAACTTAGCGCTAGATTTAAATGCTGATCAATCGCATAATACCCCGGCCTCACACCCACAGACAACCAAACATCGAAAAGGCATCATGCTTGATCACCAACTCTTCAATGCCTGGAGATCCCTCCATCCATCTCTAACGGAAGGGACTTTCTATTCTAACGTGCACTCCAGATGGTCCTGCATAGGTCTATGGTTGATGTTGAGGGGCCTAAACACGTGGCTACAGGCAGTGACACACTTGGCAAGTACCTTCTCTGATCAATACCCTGTGCTTATGAGATTATCCCCACCATGTAAAAAATCCCCATATTGGTCCTGGCGACTTCAGCCCACTACCTTTTTAGACAGAGCTTTCTGCTAAGAAATACGCCAGGAAATCCTTGAGGTTTTTCCCCGCAACAAAGGGAGTGTCTCCATTCTTGCATGTATATGGGAGAGCTTCAAAGTCACAATCCGGGGACTATGTATAGCCAAAAGTGGGGGGATTCTAAGATCTATCAGGGAGACCCTAACCAGACTAGAAAAAGACATAAAAAAAGAGAAGCTCCTGGCCTCTACCCATCCCTCACAGCATAAGAACCAGCTTAAAGAACTATTAGTTGAATACACAAATGAGGTGGAGCGCAAGGCTAAATTCCGCTCTAAATACCATGTGGCCAGATCATATGGTGAAGCCGAACGACCCAGCAGGGCACTGACCGAGGTGGTCAGGCCTCCTAGATTTGCCAATCAGATTTTGGAAATAATAGATGAGGAGGGCACCAAACACATTGAATCGCAGGAGATCCTTACAATTTTCACCACCTAATATGCTAAGCTTTACAGTACGCGCAGGAGGGCCCCTCCTGACATAGCATCCTACTTAGAGGACACTGCTCATGGGTGGATAAATGACTCATGTAGAGAATTTTTATCTGCTGATATCGAGGAGGATGAAATCCGCCCGCAATAATGAGTCTGCGCTCCGGCAAAGCCCCGGGGCCTGATGGCCTATCAGTGGACTTTTATAAATGTTATATAGCTGAACTAACCTCCTTTCTTAAACAACTATTTGAAGAGGCCAGGGAAGCTGGGACTCTGCCCATGACCATGCAGCAAGCCATGATCATATCCCTGCTCAAGACGGGTAAAGAGGCCAGCAGCTGCGAGGTCTACAGACCCCTGTCACTCATCAACTGCGATACCAAAATCCTAGCAAAAGTCGTCGCGAATAGGCTGACATTGCTTATGGAAGGCTTGGTCCTCCCAGACCAGGCAGGCTTAATTCCTGGCAGGGCCACATCCCATAATCTACGCACAACATTTGCGCTACTACACGACATTGACCCGGAGACTAGTGCGGCAGGTATTTTTTGGGATGCCACAAAGGCTTTGATTCCCTGGAATGGGACTATATGTTCACACTTCTGGGCATTCCTGGTTTGGCTAAGGCTGCTGTATGCCCAACCTGAAGCTACTATACAGATTAATGGCATGTACTCCTCTCCGACCCCCATCATGCAAGGCACACGCCAGGGATGCCCCCTGTCCCCGTTGCTATTTGCCCTCGCCATTGAACCCCTAGCGGCAAAAATACGGCAACATCACAGGGAGTATGCCATACCATACCCTTTGCGTCAGATACTAATATCACTGTATGCTTATGATGTAACTCTTTATTTACAAGAGCCACAGACTAGCCTCAATCCGATTCTGCGAGAATTCATCAGATTCAGTTCCTTCTCTGGGATTGGGATCAACTGGAGCAAATCACAGATTTTTCCGCTCACGCCCAACACTGTTCAATTCACTCCTGACTTCCCATTGAAATGATGTGACAATAACCCGAACCAAAGAGGAAACGATCCGCGCAAACTACAGCACGGCTGTCAAAACTATTACGAATTGGGTGTCTCGATGGATTACGATGCTATTCTCCCTGGCCAGCAGAGTGGCCCTGATGAAAATGGTCATACTACCCAAATTATTATATCTATTCATTAACATACCCTATAATCCGGGGTGCCCCTTTTTTGACACCCTGTGCTCGATACTCACCAAATTAGCATGGGGTGGTAAACAGCCCTGAGTGGGATGGCGGACCATGGTACAACTATTCTCTAGCGGAGGTCTCGAGGCCCCAGATATGGAGCTCGTCCACTACGTAGTATACTGGCTACACCCACCACCCTTTATGCTACATCTGGCCATTGAGCAAGGATACATCACCCCCACACCCATTGCCTCCTTTATGGCGACGTGCGTCCCCGGAGAAGGGGTAATGCACCACACGTCACCTGCACCAACCACGCATGCGAACGCCTAGCCAGAAAAGTGGGCAAGCCGATATTATACTCACCGCTCATACCCCTTCCACATCTTGCGTGGGCGCCAGGCACCCACGAGGCGGTGTGCTGCAATCTGCTACGTAGAAGGAATCTAAACTGCTGGGGCGATCTATACCGGGAGGGGGTATTTGGGGAGCGGCAGTAAGTATTGACTGAGGACAACGTCACCCCTCTGGAAGTTTTTTTATACATAAGGCTCAAGCACAAGCCAATGTCCCGGGATTCCCCCAGGAACCACACACTAGAAACACTGCACACTCTACTTAAAATGTCAGGACCGGCACATAGGGTGTCAGGAATATACCTCGCTGCACTAATTGAGAGAATGCCACCGAACCATGGGGCCAGGGAGACGTGGGATCTCGACCTAGGACTGCCTCTGACGGATGGGCAGTGGGTGCACTGCTGCACACAAACTGAAGCTATCACAGCAAGCAGTTGCTTACGAATTATACATTGCAAAAATCTACACCGAACTTATTATACACTCCTGCGACTTCCCAAGTACAAATTGAGAAATGATGACCTATGTGAGAGATGTCGACAGGCGGGGCGGGTTTCTTCCACCTTGCTTGGCAATGTCATGCGGTCCAGGGATACTGGCGGGAGGTGATCCCCGCTTTGTCCCAAATGATAACCACCCCTCTTCCCATGTCGCCCCTACTAGCGCTTCTGGGATACACAGCCGAAATACAAGCATCACACAGAAAATTTGTAGCAATGGGACTATTATTGGCTAAACTAAGGGTGGCATGCAGAACGGGTAGGGGGCGGGCCCCCAACTGTAAGCACTGGCTGACTAACCTAGTTTACTGTAAGGATCAGTTAACAACCTATGCAGAGCTCCTGCCATCCTCGTCTCGCCCAAGAGACATCTGGGAGACCCTGTTGGACTACTTGAGGGAACATTCAACTTGAACCTGCGCACTCTAACTCCGGTTGCCCGAACCTGCCATTCATATGACAGCCCATGTTGACGGGGGAAAATCATGACAATTGTATCTTTTATTTACCCACCTGTGCCGCTTTATGAACCACCTGGAACTGCAGTACTGTTCCACAGAGATAAGCCCATATTGACGTGACGACCTGGGCCTTATCAACAAATATATATCAAAATGCTTTTGTGACCTGATGTAGACACCATACTGTTGTATGACCCTTCGCAGTATATGTGCTCATTGTCCGTGCTGTGCATTTAAATGTTGCATTGTTATGTACTTTCACATTCATGTAAGTTTGGAAACTCAATAAATAAAGATAAAACATGGCGGGCTACATGAGCCTCAAGTAATTTTGCCAAGTATGACAGGAGGGAAACAGGACGATAGGTTTTCATATCCAAGGGATCTGCTCCTGCTTTCTTTAGAATTGGTGCAATGATTGCCCTTTTGAAGGAACTGGGGACAGACCATGTTGGAAGGCGGACCCCGAGGAGTCGGCGAGACCACCAAGGGGGGCCCTCCCACTGTACGAAGTAGCCGACCCGGAAGTGGGTACCGAAGAGGTAGGGCCAGAGTTTCTTGAGGGCCCACACCACAGCGAAGGCCTCACGCTCGATGGTGCTCCATCGTTGCTCCCGGGGCAGTAGCCGTCGGCTGATGAAGGCCACTGGTCGGTCGAGCCCCTTTTCATCGGCCTGGGACAGGACGGCCCCGATCCCATACTCGGAGGCGTCCGTCTGCACCACGAACTCCTTATTGTAGTCAGGGGCCTGTAGCACCGGGGCAGTACACATTGCGGTCTTTAGGGTGTCGAAGGCTGCTTGGCAGCGGGGTGTCCAGTGCACCTTTTTGGGCTGCTTTTTGGACGTTAGCTCTGTGAGGGGGCCAACAATGCTCCCATAGTCCCGGATAAACCGCCGGTAGTATCCGGTGAGACCCAGGAAGGCCCGGAGAGCGGTCTGGATAGTGGGGGGTTCCCAGGCCTGGATGGCATCTATTTTCAGTTGGAGAGGGGCCACCTGCCCGCTCCCCACTTGATGGCCCAGGTAGGTCACGGGACTTTTCTTCTCCACTACCTTGAAGGGCCCGGTCCATTTGTCCTGGAGGGCGCCGGGTTCAACCGGGGCCATGACCCATACCTTCTGACCTGGCTCGAATTCTATGGTGGAGGAGTTCCGATCGTACCACCGCTTCATGTCCTCCTGGCTGGCCTCGAGGTTGGCTTCGGCCATGGCTCGGAACTTGCGGGTCTGGTTTCGGAGGGTCAGGAGGTATCGGTAGACGTCAGGAGGGGCGCCTTGGGGCTTCGTCTCCCAGCTCTCTTTGACCAGGCTGAGCGGTCCGCGGACCGGGTGTCCGTACAATAGTTCAAACGGGCTGAACCCCAGGGACTTCTGCGGGACCTCCCGATAGGCAAACAGGAGGCACGGCAGCAGGACATCCCATCTCCGCCTGAGGGGCTCTTCTAGGCCCTGGATCATTCCCTTTAATGTTCTGTTGAACCGCTCAACCAGTCCATTCCGCCTGAGGGTGATAGGGGGTCGTGAACTTGTATGTGACCCCACACTGCTGCCACAGGGACCGCATGTATCTGGAAATAAAGTTCGTGCCTCTGTCGCTCACCACTTCGCGGGGAAATCCCACTCGGGAGAAGATCCCCATTAAGGCCCGGCCTACCACGGGGCGCCTCCGGGTACCTGGTGGCGTGGTCCACGAGGACCAGGATGAAGCGGTGGCCCAGGGCGGTCTGGGGGTCCAGGGGCCCCACGATATCGATTCCGACCCGTTCGAACGGGGTGCTGACGGCTGGAAAGGGTTGGAGGGGGGCCTTGACCCGACCCCCCGTCTTCCCGCTGGCTTGGCAGGTCTGGCAGGACCGGCAGTGGTTGTCCACGTCTCTCCGCATCCGGGGCCAGTAGAAGTGGGTCACCAGACGGCTGTACGTTTTGTCTTGCCCCAAGTGTCCGGCGAGGGGCACATCATGTGCCAGGTTGAGCAGGAACTCCCGGAAGCGAAGGGGGACCATCAACACTCGGCTGGCCCTGAGTTCTGCCACTTTCTGCTCACTGTATAGCAGGCCCTCGGCCCAGTAGACCCAGTGGGTGCCGGTCTGGTCCCCGTTGGTTTGGGCGGACGCTTGTTGGCGGACCCCTTCGAGAGTGGGGCAGAACTGCTGCTCTTGTTGGAACTGCTCCCGGGTGGGGCCCCCTTCGTGTCGCCATTGTGTCAGCTCTGGTAGGGCGCACGGGGAAGCCATCTCTTCGGGGGAGGATTCACTAGGTCCAGGGTCGGCGTCCGCCTCCCCCTCGCTGCTGGCGGGAGGTGGTGCGAGCCCCTCGGGCTGGGTGGCCCCGGAGGGCGAGGATGAGCGGGGGGCCCGGGCGGTCATGGACCGGGTGATGGCACAGGCCCAGTCAGATAGTCCCAGCATTCGGAGGTGCTCTCGTCGCTCTACTTGAGCCCAGGGGGAACTCTCCGAGTCGTTCCCCAGGAGGCAGTCGACGGGGGCGTCGTCGCGTACCGTCACCTTCAGCAGGCCCGTCACCCCTCCCCACTCAAAGGGGACCAGGGCCATCTGGCACAGGCTTTCGCTGTTGTCGGCCGTCCGGACGGGACACAGCACATTCGGTAGGATCTGTTCGGGGGTCACCAGGTGGCAGCGGACAGCGGTGACACTGGCGCCGGTGTCACGAAGGGCTTCGGCCCGTTGTCCATTGACCGTGACCTGCTGCCGGTACTTCTGGGTGTTGCTTGGGATGGGGGTGCAGGGTACCATTTCTCGGCTACCCAGGCAGACCAGGGACATGGCTGCCGGCTCCCATTCAGTGGTCCCTCGGTCGAGGGTCTCCTCTTCCTCTTCTCCTTCTCCCAGGGCGGCGGCCACCAGCTGTCGGGGCGGGGGCCCGCCGGCCCCGTTTCTTCGGTTCAGGGGGCAGACCGGATCGCTGGCATAGTGTCCGGTTTGTTGGCAGCCGTAGCACGTTACTGGTGGTCGTGGTCCGGGCCTGGCCGGGGGCGCCCCCCTTCGGGCTAGGCTCGGGGAGAGTTGTTGCTGCGGTGGCCCTCGAGGGGGGCTCCTGGGGGCCCCGGCGGGAGGGTCTCGGTTCCTGTTCGGCCCTCCCCCTCCACCGCGTTGGCGGGGGGGTCCGGTGGGGTTCCTCTGGTACTCCCCCATTGAGTTCCGGGGGACCCGGGAGTTGACCCATCGATCGGCCTCGACGGCGAGTTTTCGCGGGTCGGTCATTTTGCTGTCGAGGAGGTGCTGTCTTAGTTCCACGAAGCAATTGTTGGAGAGATGTTCCCACACGATGAGGTCGACCAGCTGCCCGTAGGTGGTTACTTTGCTACCTCTGATCCACCCTTCTAGGGCCCGACTGAAAAAGTCCACATATTCCACCCAGGTGGTGCCCGGGATTTTCTTGCAGTCTCTGAACCGCTGGCGGTACATTTCTGCGGTTAGCCCGTAGCGGGTGAGCAGAGCCTCCTTCATGTGATCGTAGGAGGTCATCACCTCCTCCGGCAGCTGGAGCAGTGTGTCTCGACCCTCACTCAGGAACCGCCCCCACAGGCCCGCGCCCCAGTCTTTTCGGGGCACCCGATGAGAGGTCATGGCCACCTCGTAGGCCTTGAACCATTGTTGGATGTCGTCATTCTTGTAGTACTCCTTGACGACCTCTTTCGGGATATGTACCTTGGTCTCGGCAGGCGGTAGAGTGTCTCTAGTACTGGGGGCGTTGGTCCCTCCGTTCTTGGCCTTGATTTCGAGCTCCTTGAGACTGCGCTCGTGCTCAAGGGTCAGTTTCTTTTCCTCCAACTCCCGGTGTCGCCTCTTCTCCTCTATCTCCTCTTGAAGCCGTAGCTGCTCTAGGGCCAGTTTCTTTTCCGCCAGCTGGAGTTCGCCGTCCAGCCGCAGTCGTGCGAGCTCTAGCTCGTGTTTCCGGACCTTCTCCCGCTCTCGTATTTCTTCGTCGGAGAGGCCGGTTTCTAGGCTCTTTCTTCCTCCGGTTGCCGGAGTCAGTGCGGTTGATGTGGTCTCAGTCAGGGGCAAGGGACCTTCTTCCTGGGAGGGGCCTGCCCCGGCCTCCAGCCATGTCCTCAGAGCTTTCTGCATGTCCTCTTTGGTACCTAGGCCGGTGGTTGCAATGCCTTTGTCTTTGCAGAACTGTTTTAACTCTTTGTGCGTATATTCTTCCAGCCGTTCGGGCTGGAACTCCATTGTCGCGTTGTTTTCCTGGCTGCTCATGATTACTGTACGTTTGGATGGGAAGCTAGTGGGTACTGGCTGGTACGTACAGCGTTCGGCTAGGATCCCACCGCTGCCACCAAATGTTGGAAGGCGGACCCCGAGGAGTCGGCGAGACCACCAAGGGGGGCCCTCCCACTGTACGAAGTAGCCGAGCGCCGCCGAGAAGTCTCCTGAGAGATCCTTCTCCTATCACGTACTAGCACAGTAACACCACCACACAGGACTCAAGGAGGTTGTCTCAAGACAAGCAATTCTTTATCAGCAATAAAAAGGTTACGAGGTCAATATTTACACGAAGGGATCGAGGGATCCACCAAAAGTCTCAGTGTCTCTTTGGAAGCGTAGGGGTAGCGGGACAGTCTTCGGCAGGGGTGCGGTACGAGGGTACCTGGGGCCCAGTTCTTATACTCAAGCTGGAGGACCTCCGGATCTCGGAGGGGTCGAGCAGGGCTCTGGCGTACAGTTCGTGGAGAGCCGCGATCCAATCAGCAGGGCTCTCAAGATGGTTTCTGCTCAGCTCGAGCCGCGACGTCGTCAGCAGGGCTCCGAGGGAGGTTTCAGCGAGGTTGGGCCGCGACAGCGTCAGCAGGGCTCCGATGTTCCAGGTGGCTTCAAAGGGTTCACAAGAAGGAGCCGCGACGCAGTCAGCAGGGCTCGTGATGGTTCCGACAAGAGTTCTTCTCCGTAGGGTCAGCCGCGATTCAATCAGCAGGGCTCTCGACTCCGGGATACAACTACCGATCTGTGGCGGGGTCGCCCCAGATATAGGTCTGGAGCCCTTTGATGTCCGGACCCAGGCGCCCGGTGGGGGCGGAGAGGCCGGGTGGAGGTGGCCAGACGCCCAGCAGGAGAGGCGCCAGGCCCAAGGGAGTTGCAGGGCGATCACACCTCGAGAGGGGAGGACAGTTGGGGGTCCCATCGATACTGTCCTCCGCCGGGGGCGATGAATGGTTCCTGCGGCACCCCCTGGCCAGTTTGTGGTGCCTCGATGTCGGGGCTTCGCTGGGGTCGAGGCCGGGTTGAGCGGGGTCGCGCTGGCTGGTGCACAGAGTCACGTGGGTGCCAACAAGATGGCGGAGCCACGAAGGGTATGCGACCTCGTGCAGCCCAGGATGAAGGGCCTCGGTGCAGTTCAGAAGGGTGGCCCGTGAAGGCCGGGGCGGGGAATGGGCACAATCCACGGGGGTAAGGACCATGCCACGAGGCCGGGTCCAACAGACCAAGTATTGATTGATTGATTGAGAAGTGACAGTGTTAGGTCAGCGAAGAAGGTAAATACTACTCATAGGACCTGCTGGGGGTAGATTTTGTTTGGTGATCCTGACTTGACTTTTGTCAATAGATTAAATAGGTCCTCTTGCTTTATATTGGGGAAGCAGGAGTGTGTGTAACTATTTGTGTCAGCTAGAGACTGATTATTGTGTGTTGGGCAGGGAGGGATTCTATTTTTAATAGCCTAAATCTTATTCACAAAAAAAGCATTGAGATAGTCGCACAAGATTTGAGTAGGTATGACCGGAAAAAGGGGTCTCTGTCTGTCTGTCTGTGTTAGAGAGGTCTGTGACAATCTTAAATATCTCTTTAGATTTATTAGGGGCGTTCAAGATTTTACCTGTGAAAAAACTCACTTTTGCTTGCCTTATTGAAGTTTTATATGCGTTAAGTTGTTGAGTATACAATATTTTAAGGTCAAGTGAGTACTTGGTCCGCCATATCCGTTCTGATCACCAACGATTTAATTTGGCTATTTTCAGATAGTCCGAGAAACACTTATTATCCTTGTGGCATCTATTTGATCTGGTTCTGTGGAGGGGTGCATAGTCATTGCTGACTTCAGTAAAGCAACTAGCGATTCCAATCTCAAAAGATTCTATATCTTCCTTTGGAGCGGGTGGAGACTTTCTTAATTCATCGCAGAAGGCAGTAAGGTTAATCCGGGCCCAATTTCTAGAAACAATGGTGGGTCCGGTTGAAGGACTGTTAAAGTTAGGCAGAAGTAAGGAGAAGGAGATCAGATGATGATCTGACCATCCAAAAAGAGCTACACTCAGATTCCCCAAGGGGAATTTGGTGGTCCATATCTGATCCAATATGTGGCCTTTAATATGGGTTGGGAGAAATACCTGTTGTTCCAGATTTAAGTTACTAAGGGCCTCGGTGAGATCAGCGGCTTGCTGCCCACCTTTTCCCTCATAAGCCCAGTAATGTAGGTCTCCTATAAGTAGGATATTGGCGTGATATCTAATTAGAGGAGCCATAGATTCTGCGAGGGCTTGAGGGAACTCCTGCATGTAGTTCGGCGGCCCATATAACAGTATACACGTTGATGCTGCGGTCAATTACTAATTTCTCTGCAAAGGGAAGATCTAAAGAGGTCATCTTAGCAAATCAAAGTTATTTCATGATGATTGCTGCAACGCCCCTTCCCTTCTTTCTGTTGATCTATTGGTTTGTAGTATGTAATAATGGTTAGGAATAGCCAAGAGCATATCTGGTGAAGATTCCTCCGTCAGCCATGTCTCTGTCAATAACAGTATGTCCGAAGACTGAGAGTCCAGGAGGTCAAAAATGTCATCCTGGTGTTTCAGTAAAGAGAGAATGTTCAGTTCAATCACCCATAATTCGGTCTGATTTAGCTTGTGTGTTTTAGATGTATGGCTAATAGTGCTAGTGGTCAGTTGAGTATTAAGATGGCAGCTAATAGTGTGAGCCGCATCTTGGAAGGGTACCAGTATTCCTAATTCCTTAAGTATCATTGTAAATGAAGGGGGGATGATTTGCCTTGCTCGGTTGTAATCCAATAATTCTTTCCTAGAATATATGATAAAAGGGGCATAGTAGCTGGCCCCAGCTGGACACAGACGGGTGCAGACGGGCTTGCCTTCGGCGTGCCACCGGCGTGCCTGCTGCGCAGACGCACCATGCTTCTCCTTAAGTAGGCATGGCAACAGCCTCTTTCAGTGCCTACATCCAAGCGGTGTGCTGATTGGATACCCCTGTTACCACTCGATTTCACAATAACATTTAGTATTTCCAAAGTCCAATTTTAGTTAAAAACCAGTAAGTTGAAAACAGTTCCCAGACAAGATGAATACGAACCGCATTACCGGCGCACACACGCCATGCTTCTCCTTAGGTAGGTGTGGCAACAGCCCCTTGGGAGGGAGGTGGGCAAGCCAAACTGAGACCCATTTTGTGAGTGAAAAGGCCACTTTATTGAAATAGGTGCATATTACAAAATAACCAACTGGCAAACTGCCTTCCAAAACTAAAACATCGCTATACATCGAAAAACTGACCCCTGATCCTCCCCCGCCCCTACGATCCCCTCAAACGTTCCCCCACCCTGACATTAACATAACAACAACATTACACAGTATTGCCGTTAAAACTTTTCCCTCCAATGAAACCACATTCTCTACCTGCCTTCCTGCAACTGTAACTAACAAATATCTACCCTGAAACTTAGACTACGTACCTACCCTTTCCTTGCCCCTGCTTACAAACTTCCAATACTTAACCAAAAACCTCTGCCAACCCAGGCTAACATTTCAAAACCCAGCCACCCAGAAAAAAGGGGAAAGGCCGCCTATCGCCTATCCCCCTTTTTTCTGCCCCCCCCCCTTCCTAGTAGGCATCTTACCTTCCTGAATGGCTCTGGACATTTAGGGTCCTGGCTAACACCTCCCTAATCTCCAAAAGGTAAAGGTCCATGCCCAGCCTTGACAGGTGAACTCCATCCCCTCTAAAATAAACTCCACTGAGTCAAAACAAATGTCACTATGTACAATCCTGCCAAAATCCAAATCCCTACAAAACCAAGACATCTCCGTGTTAAGTCTCCCCCTGGCCCTGCCTACCGTTCCTGGGTTAACCGCCCCATGCCAAACACGGTGGGGGACAAACTCGCGCCATATCACAAAACATCCTGCCCAATGTTTCTTGATCAGTGCTAGGTCCCTCTTCATACTTCTAATCAGCACCATGCCCTTCTCCTCACACAAGTCATTTTCCCCCAGGTGTAAGACTAAAATGTCCGGGCACCTACCCCTAACCAGTAACCCATTAAGACACGGAAGCAGCTCCCTTCAAAGCATGCCCCCTTTTCCTTTCCAGGACACTTCAAACAATTTTTCATTAAATCCTAAATTCTGTCCGAAATAACTATTCCGTGCTTGATATGGAGCCCACTTCATGAAGGAGCGCCCCACTACCCAGATTGACATCTCCACCGAAAGGGGGCCAGCCACCGAACCTGTAATGAGAAAAACTGTGTGAACTCATGCATTGTTAACAACCGTGCCAATCCCTTTATCATTGCTGTGCAGATAGCGCCTCTTACAGTCAGAGGACCAACTTCCCAATTGCGTAATATCACCCTGCTCCCACCCCCTACTGCTTGCTTCAGGTGCAGCTCGATCTGAAAAGAGTGTGTCCCAAAGCCCGCACCATTGAAGCCCATTTCTTTTATCCCCTTCCTCAGCACCGCCAGCAGCTGAAAGGCTGTGACTCTTTTCCCGCTTGCATGCGCGAAAACTGGCCCCCCGATACCCCTGGATGCTGCCCGCCAATGTGCCCCCCACCTGAACGGGCAAGTAAGCATAGGCCATGGTACCTGCAACGACTCCCATTTCCCCAAGCACCTCTGATCAGTCTTAGACTTCTTTAACCAGATATGCATCCCTACCTTGAGCACTCGTGGCGAAATCTACAGAATTCACGGGTGCACAGACCCTTATTGAAGTCCCAACAGGACCCCCCTGCCCCTGACTGTCCCCTTCCTATATTACCCACCTCCCCCGGGTGGGTTTCCCCTGAAAAGGCCGGTACACATCCAGGTGCCCACTGGCTGTGAAGATAGTCTTACCCGCTCTGGACGCCCCCATAGCGTGCTTCCACAAATCCGTGTCCAGTTCCTGACATTTTGCTTCAGTATCCCAGGCCACGCGGGCCCGGAATTCCTCGTCATATTGTGCCCAAGCAATAACCCCCCCCCCTGTAATCTGCACTTTCCGGATAATGCCCATATATTTAAATAATGCTACGCAACTTTCCAGAATTTCTCGCAGTAGACACTGGCATAAATCAAGAAGGCAGCCGTCCAGGTTTCAATTGTCAAAGGAACCCTCGGCCGCTTGGCCAGCTCATATTCCTCTACTTTCTACCCTTCTTTTGCGCGCACTTCCCTGTGTAATAACTTTAGCATTTCAACGTATTCCACTTTCCAAATGCGTTCCTTAGTCACAAGCATCAAATGCACCCCAACGGCTTAGTCACTCCCATATAAGAGAGCTATTTTATCTTCAACTCTTTACTCTCCAGTTTGTTTTTTTTGTCCGCGCTGGTCTCCTCCCCTTTCTCTGCCTTCTCTGCGCTCTTGCTAAAATCAGGTTTGGCCTTATCCTTTTTACCTTCTTCTTCAGTGCCTACCCCTATGTCTAAAACATATTTGCCCTTGGCCAGCCTACCCTCTTCCCACCCTGATTCAGCCTTCCCTCCCATCCCTACAGATACCATCACTGGCCTAGCCCCCCTTTCTTGTCCTTTATCTGGCTCCAAGGAGGGTGCCTGTGCTTCTGCAGTCCGACTTGCCAGTGGCCCAATGATCGAGCCCGACTTGGGTGGCCTCACCGCAGGGTCCGACGCCCTTCGTGCAAACTGAAAAACACTACGAGGGACATTACTCTGCCCCCTGCACCTTCTACATCATATCTCAACTGGCCCTCCTCAAAGCTTTCTTCATCGAAATCTAGCTCTGCGTGCCATTTGCTCGACTCCACTTAATGGCACCAAGTGGGCCCTCGACTCCACGCCTCAAGGGGTGCCAACTGCACCCGCCTGTAATCCGCCGACTCCTTCGACTGCATCCTCCTTTTGTACTTCTGCCCTGCAGGCTGCTGTGGCCTGTCGGGTGTTGGGGCCAGCGAGACCACTCTGGTCTACATATGCTGGCCGTGCCGGGATCCCCCGATGGTAACAGGCACGTCCCACGAGGCTCCACCCTCCCTTCTCCTCAGCGCGAGTAAGCCGCACCCAGCTCTGCCAAGTCTGCACCTCGACTTTATTCTTCCCCCTGCAACATAAACGATTGGTCTGGTGGTCAGGGCCTCTAATACTCCTCCCCAAGCTCTCTTCTCCTCTTCTTTCCTAACCTTAGAGTGCTCTCAGCCCACCTGCCCCCTACCTTGAACAAATCCTCTACCTCCCGGTCACTAAGCCCCCCTTCTTCTCCCTCACTTCATTCCAGCCCATCAGGTCCTGCGTATGCCTGGGCCTGTGCCACACCTATTCCCGGGGCCCCACCACTGTGCCTCCCACTGTCCCTCTTGGTGCTCCCTGGCCCTCCTCTTTTATGACCTATACCTTTCCCTTCCAGGCCTGCTGACCCTCCCTGTGCCAAATAAGCATCCACCTGCCCCAACCTGCTGAGACCCCTCACCTCCTCATTCCAGGAGCTGAATATATCTAACCCCTCCCAGGCCTGGCTAACCCTACCGGCTCCCAGTCCCCCGGTATATCATCCTTCTCCCCCGACTCCAGTTTGCACCTGTCTCTACCCCCCAAATCAGCCTCCTCCCCACCCCTCTCCCCAAGTGCCCTCTCTCTCCCCGTCCTTCTCTTCCTCCCCCAATCGGTCCCACCCATTGCCTGCCTCCTCCTGGAAAAATAAAGGGACTACCCCCTCCCAGCAGCTTCACCCTGTCCCAGAAACTCTCTGGGCTCATTCATCTGTCAGGCCCCAGCTCCCCGACACCTTTCAAGGGGTTTTAATCCCTCTAATCCACTCCCTCCCCTCTCCCTGCTCTTCTCGTCCTTCCACTCCCGCTGCCCTGGGGGCCTCTGCCTCATACTGTCCCAGCCCCGAGCAGGCAAGGCCTCTATAAAGGCTGCAGACACCCGAGTGCCGGATGCAATCCTCCTGCCCCCGCGGGCCCCGCCCCTTTGCTGGAGCCTCGGAAAGTGCACGAAGCTCCGGCATATCATTAGATAACGGGGCCCATCTCCGAGCATAGGAGCGGTCCCTCCTACTCACCGCTCTGACTTTGGCACGCTTGGGGGATGTGCAGGCTGCGACGGTGGCCGCCACCCCCGTTAAAGCTCGACCCCGAGGGTGCGGAGCCCCCGCAGCCTCCGGCATCAGGAGGTCAAGCCTACTCGCCTCGCTCAGCAGGCAAACCGCCTCAAGCACACGATAGTCCTGCATGCTTATATATAAACTAGGTCTACAAACTACTGCCAACCTGAATTTTTTTTTATACTACACTACCCTGCTACCTGTAGTGTCCATGCATGGACACGTTCTAGTGTTCTAACCTGCTGTACTACACTGTACACCCACCCACCACAGACGTCACTGTGTCAGGTGACGCTGTCAATAAAAGGGCCGAGCGCACATGCCCGTGGCCATTCCCACTATCCCCAACTATGTGTCCTGCGTCCATGATTCCCAGCATGAGGGCCTAGGGCCCCAACATTACACTGGCGACGAGGCGGGTAATCTACCCCGCGTGTGCAGCCCCGATCGGCGCACCGAACATCGATGGGGGGAGAGAGGACTGCCCGGTGAGGACACCCCCCCTCTGCAGTAAGGCGCAACGCGCCGAGAAGCCTCCAGGGCTAGGCGAGGCCCGCAGCATGCCCCAAGGCGACCGGGAGCCCACCCTGCACCTCAGGCGCCTGCCGCTGTGACCCTGGTGGGGGAGAAGCACCTCGACGACAAGCGGACCGATCGGAGCCCACCCGCATCGGCCGCGACCCGGCAAGTGGCGAGGACCACGCGGAGCCCACCCGCGAGGAAAGCAGAGGCCCGCCGGCCGAAGGTGAGGAGCCGCGCGAGGAAGCCAGCGGGAGCTCACCCCGTGCCTTCATACGCCTCAGACCGTAACGGCAGACACTGAGTGACCCCATCCGAAGCGGGAGCCCACCCCGCGTGAGGATCGTCGGCGAAAAGGAAGCACCCGGCCCGTGGCCGGAGAAGTGCAGCACTAGTACTTCCCCCCCCCCCCCCCGCGGCCCGTGTAGAGTGAAGGCTGCCGCAGGGGGCGGGAAGTGAGTGAAGACTGGCGCAGCACTGGAGCGCCGCTCACAACACACCTCAAATCAACACTGCAGCGGTGAGGAGCGTGCTCCGCAAATGCACCCCCGCCCCCCTCCCTGCCGCGCAAGGACTGAAAGAAACTGCCGCGGGCAGGGAGGGCAATTAGGAAGTTAAGTAGTGGCCGCCGCTGGCCATCGGAGAATGCCCCACCTCGCGGGACCCCCAGTCGGCGCCTACAGGAGCAGCAAGCGGCCAGCGCCGCCGAAAATAAACTTACAGCATGTGCGCGATGGCACTATGCCCCAAAAGTGGTGACTCGCCCTCTGACCAGCCCAGACGCCTGTGCCCTCCATGTAGCTGACGAAATGAAGCGGAGCCTACCCGCAGTGAGGAGCACTTCTTCCCCCCCCTCCAACGCGCACACACGCTGAGTAGTGCCCCAACCCCTACAGCTTAACATCAGGGCCTGTGCCCCCCCCTTGCCTCTCAATAAATAAATACAAAAGACAAAAGAAAGAAGTAGAAAAGACTTACCTGCTGCCACGTGTCCTGGACTTCACTGGTCTGCCTGGCTCCTGCCCCCCTCCAGCTCTCCTACTCACGAGTGAAGCCGGGAGAAAAGGAAAACAAGGCATAGAGTTCTGCCAGCGCAGAAGGTTGCTGTTGAAGCCAAAGAAAAGCAACACTGCCACCCAGTGGCCACTGGTGGCACTGCAGCACAAAGAAAATCAACAAGCATGCAGCAAGCCAAGGGAATCCAGCAGCCACAGGAGACCGACGGATCGCAGCGCAAGGAAGAAGAGGCAGCAAGGCAAGTACCGCAAGGTCTGACGGATGCGCGATGGTGAGCGCACGGGAATGCGACGGAGGCGCACAGGAATGTGCCAGAAGCGCAGGAATGCGACAGAAGTGCAAGGGTGAAGAGACAGTGTGTCACAGGGATGCAGCGCCATCCCGCAGCGACAAGGAGGAAGAAAAGGAAATGGTGTCAAGCCACATCCACCCCAGCGAGGACTGCGCTGTCGCCGCATCAAGTGGAGCGAACCCTCGAGAGAACAAACGGACTCAGCGCAGTTGTACCCCGGACGCGGAAGGTACACTGCAGCGCCTACAGGAGAGGAACCCACTGAAGAGGATGGACGCAGCAAGTATCCGACACTGGCGGCCAAGGATGCAGAGCAACACCCAGTGGCGCCAAGAAGCCACCACATCAAGAGACCATGGTACAAGGAGCAACGCTACACTGAAGATGTACCACGACGGTACGAAGAGTAGCACGCACCAGCGCCTGACAAGGCAGCGGACAAAGGTAGTCACACGACGCGACACACCTCGTGAAGCCGACCAGCCAAATGGTCGCACCACAAAGGCCCAGCCGACCTGCCAAACGGTCGCACCACAAAGGTCAAGCCGACCAGCCAAATGGTCGCACCACAAAGGCCAAGCCGACCTGCCAAACGGTCGCACCACAAAGGTCAAGCCGACCAGCCAAATGGTCGCACCACAACGGTCAAGCCGACCAGCCAAACGGTCGCACCACAAAAGCCGACTCGCCAGGAGTCGCACAAGGAGGTGACCGACGCACGGGTCAGTGAAGCTACAAAGCAAGAGGTCTGACGACAAGACCGAAGATAGCCTGCCAGTGATCGGCAGCGCGGACCGTCAAGTGGTCCAAGAAGCTCAAGAAGAACCAAAGTAACTGGTGAAAAGGAGAAGAACGAAGCGGACCAAGAGTATGGCCCCACGAACTTCAACCAAAGTAACTGGCGAAAAGGAGAAGATGAAGAGAAGGTCACGACCCTAACTCGGAATGCTGAGGAAGATGAAGAGAGTGTTCTCGGACGAGGACAAGACCAGGGGGAACACGTGCAGAGTGCGCGCGCTGCATGGAGAAGCCTGGCCAGACCAAGAGGAGAACAGAAGGGGTCCAGAGTGGGTCGTGAAGGGAAGAAGATATCTGAGTGGCACGTTTGCCACTACACGAAAAGAAGGAAGATGACATCGGAGTGGCACGTCTGCCATTAAAAAAAAGGGGAAAGAAAGAGATCTGAGTGGCACGGTTGCCACTACAAGAAGAAGGAGAAGTCAGAGTGACATGACATCCTCATGGAGAAAGAAATAGAGGAAAGAGAGAAGAGTGTGGCAAGACTACTCACACCTCAAAGACAAGGAAGGTGACAAGCGTCAGAACACGGTGCGCAAGTCCTGAAGAACACCCGTGGCACGGAGAAAAGACCATCTGTTTGATGATGCTTTCAGCGCACCTGGGATCTGCAGAGGTGAGCAGGCCGGACCATTCGAAACACCCACCTTTGGGGTTACACGGACACTGGACAACGCCAGCCGTGGTGACCCAGGGGCAGAGGCCTCAGGGATGCCAGTGAGAGAGCGTCCCCGCGACGAGAGATGGTCATCAGCCGCCCTCCAGCAAAGGTCCCAGGAGGATGAAGACATTGTGTGCGAAGACAGGAGCCAACAGCTACCCTCCAGGCACGACTGCAGAACCCGAGGTGAGACTTGTCGTCTCCTCTGCACCCACACGGATCGGCGTGCGAGTAACACGGCACAGTACACCCAGCTCAGGACAAGTCAGAGGGCCTCAGGGATATCCCGTGGCAGGGGAACACCTGCGAGAGAGGCATCATGGTGAGAGGGGTGTCTTGCAACCAATCCGTCTTTTGCAAAACAGAACACACGCCACAGATAAAGAAAAGGACTGGACGAGAAGATGAACGGCAACATCGAGCGGTGAACCACTAGAACTCAACTGCGTTTGTCGCTAAGAAAGTAAAGCGAAGAAAAGACTGTGAGAACAACTTCAAGGCAGAGCCGTCAAACAGACTAGATCCATCGAGCACCCATGACTGGTGCCACAGTGAACTGGTGATCGTCTGCGACAGGAAGAGCATCGTCCGCGACAGGAAGAACATCTTCTGCGACTCCAAGCAGCTGAAGCGTGAGTGATTCTGCAGAAGTTTGGTCACTGTATTACAACTGTGTATATCTTTCTTTCTCCCCCAGGTTGAACTTTGACGTTGGGTTTTGTTATTAAAATTTGGGAGGGATGTAGTGTCCATGCATGGACACGTTCTAGTGTTCTAACCTGCTGTACTACACTGTACACCCACCCACCACAGACGTCACTGTGTCAGGTGACGCTGTCAATAAAAGGGCCGAGCGCACATGCTCGTGGCCATTCCCACTATCCCCAACTATGTGTCCTGCGTCCATGATTCCCAGCATGAGGGCCTAGGGCCCCAACATTACACTACCAGCCACCAGGTCACCAAAACCTAAAATGGTGGCTGGCAGCAACCCTCAGAGGATTATATAAAGATTGGGATACTTGGGCTATAATTGGGTTACGAACTAAAAGCCCCAAAACTTACAAAATGGCTGGCCCTGGCCAGCCCTGCCCCTCCCAATCTGCCCTTGCTCGGCTGCCCCCTTCCACTGCCTACGTCCAAATGGCGTGATGATTGGATACCCCCATGACCACTCAGAAGGCAGCTAGTCCTACTTTGCGAACTGTAAACTCGGTGGCGTTCAGAAAAGTCAGGTAAGTTCCTATAGTTTATGCCTCAAGTCAAATTCAAATTCACATTAACATTTAGTATTTCCAAAGTGCAATTTTAGTTAAAAACCCGTAAGCTAAAAGCAGTTCCCAGACACGATGAATACGAACAGCATTACCTTTAAATATCAACAACCACAGACGTGAAAGAGTCATGTGTAGAATAACACAGTAATTTAGCTTTTAAAAGAAACCTATGAGTGGCTTTATTAAAACTTAACGGAGGTCGGGGCATTAAAGTACGCTTTACTATTAACGTAATATCTTCCTGAGGCACTTGTTACCAATGACCCGTTAAAATTTACCTTACCGACCCCTTTGATATTAAAGCACCATTCGTGATGATGACCCAAGTATTTTAAGTGAGAAGCTGGTCATGTCGTCTTATCAGCCAAACAAATCATATATTTGGCTCCTAGAAATATTTATTTCAAATAGTTTCTTTATTATGTAATTAAGCAAGCACATACCACTAGGCGGGTAAACACGGTCACAAAAGTGTTTTGAAATACACCTGCTAATGCAGGAAATAACAGGGAACCAGCAAAGCTATTGCCATAAAGGTACCGCCTACCACAACACAGATCCAATCAAAGTGATGTTTGTTGATTCCTGAGCCTGCCTTGTTTATTGAAAAGGTCACAAACTGTGCTATTAAATGAGTCTATCTGTTATGTTGACATGTCAAAATAACATTTTGTTGCTCTGCTAAAGATTTAAGACATGTCAGCCAAGCACAAGATTAATCCAGTTTGAGGTACTAGCTCACAATGTGTGTGCTTCTAATCAGAGTTTAAATTGAGCACTATGGGGCATATGTATCAAGAAAGCGTTTTGTGAGTCCTTAATAGCGAATTTTAGTGATTCGCTATTAAGGGCTCGCAAAAGGCAATGTATGTAGGATTCGCAATATTAATTGCGATTCTTACATATTCCTTAATTGCGCATCGCAAATTGCGATTCGCAATTAAGGAATACCTTCCAATTCATTCCTATGGGCCTAGAGACCCATAGGAATGAATGGGAAAACATTCACAATATGAGAGTACCCATTAGGTACTCGCAAATTGCGAATGCAATTTCAAGGGTGCAAGGGTGTCAAAAGGACACCCTGTTGCACCCCTGAAATAAGCACATGTTCACATGTGGTGCACATACATGCCCTAACGGCATGTATGTGTGCCACATGGCACTTTGAAAAATGAAAAAAGTGCTTTTTTCAAAGAAATCGCAAATTAACACTAACTTGAAGTTGGTGGTAATTTGCGATTTCTAAAGGCAAAATCGCACAACTTGGGTGCTTCCAGAATTCCATTTAAGGAATCACAATTTGCGATTCCTTAAATGCATTCGCGAATTCGCAGAATAGGGAATTGCAAATTTTGCGATACCCTGTTGTGCGAGGGCCTTTTGGGATGATACATCCCTATAGGCTTTTTCCCTTTCTCAAAAAAGGCTTCATACATATGCCCCTATGTCTTATGACACTATTGCACAAGGTGGTGTACTGTTCCCTGACATGATGTGGCTACTGTAAATATGGAGGGGGGGGAGTAGGAGAACGGGAGAGCGGGGGGAGGGGCTAGGATAGCAGGCAGCACTGAACTTGTCATCCAGCTGCCTACTATCCCTTGAGTGCCACAATTCTTTCATAGGTATATTAAAGAACAATGGTACATAAGAGGGCAAAAAGGTCCTCAGGTAGACTGGGCTACTGTTATTCAAATGAGCGTTTAGTCAGCAAGAGCAGAAAAAAGTCTTGGTAACTTGGGACAGATGGTTGATATCATGTTTTCTCCCCCTGATAGATTCCACTTGCTTAAACTTGCTTTCGTCCTGATGATAATCTCACAATTATGAGATTGAAACGCAGTCGACCTTTTACAACCACAACTCCATCATTGTATTAATTTAATTTAGAGTTTTTCAATGTTGTCAATACGATGTAATTTTAAATGACACTAGCACCCCTCACTTCACGCACTTTCACTATATTCTTGTGTGAGCACCAGCACTATCACTCAAACAGCTCAAGTTTGACACTCCATTTATGCTGTTAATAACTGTGATGTAATTCCAACCTTGTGTTCCTGCATACTTTGCGTAACCAGTCCTCATAGGACTTTTTTCTGAAGTGTACAAAATTTACCAATGTTTTAAAATGTTTCCAAAAATCTTCTCGGTATTTCAGGACAGTGCTCACTCAAGTTCTCTATCAAACAAGTATATTATAAGAATAAGGGAGGGACAAGCTAATACCTGGATGCAATGATACAGCAGCAGACTCGACTACGGAAACGCCCTCTACACCGGAGCCTCGTCCAAGCTCATCAGCAGACTACATAGAATCTAGAACGCCTCTGCACGCCTGATCCTCGACGTCCCATGATGCGACCACATCACCCCCACCTGAGGAACCTGCACTGGCTCCCCGTCGACAAAATAATCTCCTTCAAGCTCCTGATCCACGCACACAAGGCACTCCACAAAACCGGCCCAGCCTATCTCAACAGTCGTCTCTCCTTCTACGCACCCAACAGGAAACTCCGCTCCGCTGACCACGCCCTGGCCATGGTCCCACGCATCCGGAGAACTACTTCCGGAGGCAGATCGCGCCGCCAGGACCTGGAACACCCACCCCCTCTACCTGCGACAAACCGGAGACCTGCTGACCTTCAGGAGACAACTCAAGACCTGGCTCTTCGACTAATAGCAGCAGCACCCCCCCCCCCCCGTGCCTTGAAACCCTCGCGGGTATGTAGTGCGCTTTACAAATTATGTGATTGATTGATTGATTGATTGATTGATTGATTGATTGATTGATTGATTGATTGATTGATTGATTGTGAGGCACCTTAATATTCTAGTGAGTTTTCTCTCACAAATAGTATTTTATGCTACTTGCTTTAGAATTAAATGATTCAGAAAAATAATGTTTACAATAAATCTCAACATTTTAAAATGTTTCCCAAAACTTTCAGATGAATTTCTGGACAGTGCTCACTAAAGATTGCCATCAAATGAGTGTCAATTTTCCATATGTTAGGCATTCACCCAATGGATACAACACTTATGGTCATGGAACCTGGAGTAGCTGGTTCCTTCAGTTTCCGATTCAGGTTAGACTGTGAGTACCCGAAAATGGAGGGAAAAAACTGTCCACTATAAAAGGTGAACCAAGCTGACGTCCTTCTGCTACTAAAAAGATGTAGCATGGGCACGTTTCTATCATCGAATACAAGTAAGTGGCAAGTGAGATGCATGGGAGTATTATTAACCAGGTATTGTAATTTTTCCATTATTATATTACAAAACCCTCATTGTGGATAGTCTGAATAATGAGGACAGAATTGGTAACTAAGCATGAATTAATGCAGCTTACAGCTAATAAGGATTGACATAATCAAGATGCATTACAACAAGTAAAAATACTAAATCTTCATAAATATGCAGACCATGAAAAAGAAAATGAAGTAAGGAGAGTGAGCTTTTTATGAAACTAGGTGGGTTATATAACATAACTTTTTTTAAAACAATGGCTTGACAGGATTGACATTTAAGGGCCAGGAGATATATCATTAGCGGTAATGGACGAAAGCATTTACCGCTCATATTACATTTTTTGAATTTGTCATGTAAACAGAAAAGCCATAGAGTAGATGTGAAATGTATTGTTTTTACATATGTTAAATAAATACATTAATATTAAATAAATGAGACGCAAGAGATAGTTGGATGTAACGGAGTGTTGCACAAACAAATCTTCAAACAAGATGAAATTGCATATAATTAATATAGCGATAACAATTTTATCTTGAGATTGGGCCAAGTTAAACAAGCAATCACAAAGTCAGTAGGTGTGTCCGAGGCAAGATGGTGTAGGGTTAATTTTTTTAACTTTTTAAAAACTTTTCATTGCAAGCATATACCTCAAATAGAAAATTTAAATTACAAAAAAATAACCGTTGTATGTCATTTTGATAGAACCCGTTTTTAATTTGAATGCACATCTTAGGAAAATGATTGTTATTGGAACAAAGAAAATATTCTTTTGACAATGATTTATTTAAACTTGAAGACTTTGGGGCCAATGCACAAACTGCACTTTCTAGAACCTTTAGTCGTACTATAATAGTACTATTCACATACTGCAACATGTACATTTTAGTATTGAATATGCGAGGAACCCGGGGATTTGGCTGGAAAATGGAGAACACATAGTACTAAATTGGAGGGGATTATGGAGGGGTAAGGAGTGACTTAAGAAAGAGTAAGGAGGGTTTAGGGAGGGGCATGCAAAGAGAAACACCAATTTCACAAAAGAGTTTAGCCCTTTGTTATTACAAACTGCACTGCTAATGTTAGTACAGCCACAAAAAAAACTGCAACTGTCATGAATGTAATTCAGCCGAACCTTGGAGTAATTCCAGCACCTCAAAGCCAATCTCTGGTACTGCAACACACTCCCATAGAAAATAAAGAAGGCATGGACTTAAAGTAACACCTCATTGGAAACAATGTTAAATAAAATAAGATATTAGTTTATTTAATTATGTGTGTGTGAATGTGTGTGTGTGTGTTTGTGTGTGTATGTATATATGTATGCATATATTTACTTGTAATTCCTGCACTGAAAGGCTTCGCCCCCTGTTTTGAGGGAGCGGAAACATGTAACTACACATAGTAGTAAATTTATACTCATACGGAAATATTGAATAGCAGCAAAGTGTAAAGTTACTTCTAGGTGCAGATGTAAGTTTACACATGAGTGAATCTACACGTGCAACTTAACCTTTATGACGAGGCCTTATTGGTTACACCCACAAGGGTAACTGCAAAAATAATAAAGGATCGAGATTGGAAAGAAAAAATCATTACAAAGTACATTTTTGGTCTACCAGCCCGGGCCTAAAGTGCACTTCTTTTTACAAGGATGTGGTCATGTGATCAGGCAAAATGATCTCTTTCATAGTGTAAGTAAATCATTGGCTGAAGTGAGCTGAACCATCTTCTGATGTTACATGCTGTACTGCACAGAAGGAATAGGTGAATGACAGTTGAACAGGCCAATGAATGAAGAAGGCTGACCTAAAGCCACTCTTTGCATGCATATGTTTGTGTTTTTAATTATTTCTTTATTATTATTATTATTATTATTATTATTATTATTATTATTATTATTATTATTATTGGCTCTATGCCATGTCAAAAAAGCACAGGAATTTAATAACGTATTTCTTCAAATGGGGCAAAATAGAACTAAAACTGGCGAAAATAAAGTCCAAACTCAAACCACAACAAATTAGAATATAATCACCACGTATTTATGCTTTTATTCGACTGAAAATGTGGTCACCGATGGTGGAATGGATTATCTTTCGTGGTTCCACGGTTTCCTTATGCACGTGGCAGTAGTGCAAAGGTCACGATATAAAGCTGCCTTAGTGATTATTTTCTTTTACACATGAAAAAAGACTGCGTTTGCACACGTCAGGCGAACAGATCAAAAGCAAACTTAGAAGCAAAACTCTGAATGCGGTATGCGGCCCGAGATTAGGTTCTTAATCGCCCCATAGTACATTTAAGTACAGATCATGTATGGTTCTGTGGTGAATGAAAATAAAACAGTCTTTAAATACAAAAATGTATAATTAAAAAAAACAACAGAGGGCTGTGTGTTCTCAGAAGCAAGTCTGGCGCTGTAATTAATGTGTCATCTTCTCCAAACCTGCCAAATAAAACATGTGTCTGAGCGCATGACATTCATCCGACTTACTCCAGTCATTAGATTGTTATCTCAAACAAGACAGTGGCCTCGTGAACCTTTGAGATGGAGCCTTTAAAGAAACACGAGGATAAAAGATTGTTACAAAAATATGTGTAAAAGCTACAGATCTTTATCCATGTAAACACTGTCTGGGAGTTACAATGATAAGAAAGAAACAAGGTCTTTAACCAGATATATTTCACATTATCAAGTGACAAAATATTTATGATATTGTACATAGAATATTAACTACCACAGCATCAAGTTTCATTAAAAAAAAAAGCAAAGATTAAAGTGGCATTATAGTTGGGTGAGTATTTTATAAAGTTTTAATCTCAAAAACACTGAAATTTGCCAGGTATAGTAAACTGAAGTAACTATAAATGACGCCCTAGCTTTAGGAAAGTGCCTTTTTTGACATGGTCGCCCCCCAGTTTTTGCCCTAGTACTGATGCTTTTCGACTGAAAGTGCACTGGATCCCAGCTAACCCAGCCCCAAGTGATCTTTCCTTTCAAACAAGTGAAATGTTCATTTGTAACACAATTGTCAAGGACTTCAGAACACCTGTAAGTCCCTCGTAAATGGTACCTGGGTACCAAAGAGGGTCCCTATGGGCTGCAGTATGTTTCTATTATGCCAACAAAGGGGGCACACAAAAACTGCATGCTGCCTGCCGTTGCAGGATGTGTGAAATGATGCAAACCATTTTGAAATCATGACATGGCACACTCTCTGGGTGCCTTGCCAAGGCGCACTGCATATCCGATACGTAAATCGCCCCTTCGGCAGGACTTAGTGCCCTAAGGCAGGATGCATTATATTATATGTGAGGGTCCATCACATGAACAGGTAGGTCCCTGTGATGTCTGGTTCCATTCCTAGATATTGCAAGTGATCAGGCAGCCAACTTAAGGACATATACAGGGCATTACGAGTTACCCAGCTACATGATGGCTGCACTGAAACCAATGGTGTTTGGTGTCAAGCACCTCATCTTAATACATCTGTATTGATGCCAGTACTAGATTTACAATGACACGCACCCATAGGGCACCTTAGAGGTACCCCCCAAAAACTACCTGTCTTTAAGTGTGCTGGCTGACTGGACACTTCCAGCCTGCCACCACAGATGAGTTTCTGACCCACTGTTCGGGAGAGCCAATGCTCTCAGAGGTCAGGAGCAATCCCTGCTCCGGGGTAAGGGGATCGCACCTCTTCCAGCAGGATGGCATGTGACTTAGCAATACTAAGGCCACAACCTTCAAAACTTCTGCCACCTTTGATATGCGGCCTGACCACATCTACCCAGGTCACCGTTTTGCTGACCATCTGGTCCACTGAGAGGGCAACTCACCAGGAGGAGGTCATCAAGAGTCCAGGAGGTCAACCCCGCTGCTTCACCAAGTCTCAAGACGTCATGGCTTTCCGGAACCTCCCAGCACCAATACCTGGGGTACCGGAGCCCCTACAAGCACCATGGCTTGTTTTGTGTCCAGCCTGGACACCATTGATGCCAACACCAACCTGCTGATAACAGATATCAGGATCTGCTCTTCACCAAGAGTGGCTCTGCAGTCCTGTGTTCTTCCTCTCTCGAGGTGCCTGAAACCAAGTGTGACTTGAGTGACCCATTGGCCAAAATACCTCTGCACCCAAGCCCTCCAGCTTGGGTCCACGTAAACCAACTGTGTCTCCGTGCTTCAGAGGCCATAAAGAGGCAAGCCCCCCTTTGGGTTCTGCTGGACTGGTCCCCCAGTCCCCACTTGCAGCCTTTCTTTTTGCAGGTACTTCTCCATTGACTTTATCGCGTAGCGCTCAAGGCTACCAATGCGACCAGCACCTCTGCATATGGACACACCAGGGTAGGTAAAACCAAACTGCTGGTGGTTTCTTGGACCTTGGCCCTTAGGCCCCTTAAGTCCAGGAGAAGTATTTCTATGCAGTGAATGTTAATCCCATAGGAGAACATTATTACGTTGGAGCTTGACACCTCAAAAACCGTTATTCAACTGTATTTTATATTTCTTATCCAAATTCCTATCACTGAAAGTACATACCTGATTCAGATGATCTTGGTGTCTAAAATGATATAAAAAAATCTGTTTTACTTTTCTAAATTGGTCTTGGAATTCTCTTTGAGTGTGTGTCTCATTTACTGACTCTGTCTATACAACAAATGCTCAACACTCCCCTCTGATAAGCCTAAGCTGCTCGCCCACTCTATCACTTGAAGAGCGCTTGGGAAGTATGTAGAGGGAGCAGCTGCAAAGTCAGCCCGACCGGCGATGCATCTTGGGCTAAGCAGGATGGTCCTGACTTTTCTTCGGTTCTCAGAGCGGTTTTTGGCCAAAAATGTTCTATGGTCCAAGGTTTGGATTTAGTCTATCCGGGCACCTTTAGCATAACCCCCAAGGGTCCAGGACTGGAGAGGCATCACTTGGGGGGCCTAGGACTCACTCAGGCTGGGTCCAGGAGCAGGGACAGGATGGTGGGACCCTGAAATGTCCCTGTGACTCTGAAATGGATGCCAGCAAACTAGCCCTTGGAGTCACTCTGGTACTCCTGTGCTCAGGTGAAAAAGCAGGGCTCAAACATCAGGGCAGCCCTCTGAGGGTTCAAGACAGGCTCCAGTTAGCAAAGCAGTTTTTTCAGGTGCCGCAAAGCGGTCTTGTGGAGTACACAGCAGGCCACAGCAGCAGGCAGTCCTCTGAGAGTCTTTCCGCAGGTCCAGAAAGAAAACCGAAGAGTGGGTCTGAGGGTCCTATTGTTACATCTGGTTCCTTTTTTGAAGTGGGGGAAGTTTTTAGAGGTTTCTCTTTGTAGTGCTTGGAATTTCCTGAATCCCCTACCCTGGCTTCAGGCTGGCTGCGGGGACAATGTAGTGGTGACAAGCCCTGTGTGTGAAGGCAGAGCACAGGCTATTCAGTTGCAAGTGAGGCTGTGCCCAGCTCTGCCCCCACTCCCCCATTCTGCCAGCCGAAGGTTCATTCAGGCACACTTAGGGCCCGATGTAGGTGGCCCAAATACCGGTCGGTAATACCAAAAATCAGTAGATTTCTGCCTTACCGACCAGTATATACCAATCCCCAATGTAGGAATGGAATCGGTAATCAGGAATCAGTAAATACGATTCCTTATTACCGATTTCTAATTTACCGATTCGGATTCACTGAACACCCAAAAACCGAATCGGTAAATAAGAAAAGGTAAAAACGATAAAAGAGATGTAGAGAAATTCGGTAATACCGAATTTCCTAAAATTCGGTATTTAAGAGTCGGTAATTACCACTGACTGCAAGCAGGTGGTAATCAGCTGCAGTGTATTTAAACAGTCCCAAAATGCAACAGTGTGATCACTATGACGGCCCTCTATGTGATAGCAAGGCAGCTATGGCTACAGGCAGCAGGAGTGAGGATCTGGAGACGGGAGGAGCGCGTTTACAGACAGCACATCACACTCTTCCAACTGACTGAGGCAGCGATCCATGAAAGGTACAGGCTACACCCCCAAACCATCATGGACCTGCTAAGGGACCTGCACCCACTGGAGCATCCAACACCAAGGGCGCACGCTATACTACCACATGTGCAGGTGCTCTGTAGCCTACACCTACTTGCATCTGGCAGTTACCAGGGGGTGATAGCTGCGGTAGGTGGGGTGTCACAGAGTTACCTGTCCCGTTTCTTTAACACATTTCTGGATGCCATGATGCAGAGAATGCATAACTACATAAGCTTCCCAACCACACAGCCGGAACTGCTGAAAACCAAGACAGACTTTTACCAAAAGGCACAGTTCCCGTATTTGATAGCTTGCATTGATGGGACACACATTCCAATCTGCCCACCTGCAGCCACTAAGTACATCTACCGAAACAGAAAATCAACCCACTCCATTAATGTGCAGGTTGTGGCCAAATTTCCTGGGAGCACCCACGACTCATACATTTTCTAGAACAGTGGAATCTACACACGCCTGGCTGCGGGAGAATTTGGAGACGGATACCTGCTAGGTAAATCACTGTGACTCATCCTGATGTACACTGCAGATGAATGTGTTGGTTATCAATAGTACTGTCTTCTCCACCTAGGTGATAGCGCTTATGCTGTGCGGTCATTCATCCTCACTCCTTACCTAAACCCATCGACCCCAAATGAGAGACGATACAATGTGGCGCACAAATCAACACGCAACGTTGTGGAGCGCACGTTTGGACTATTGAAAAGCAGGTTCCGCTGCCTCCCCAAAAGCAGAGGTGCACGTCAGTACACACCCATCCTCTGCTGCAAGATCTTTGCAACTTGTGCTATGCTGCATAACCTTGCCACTAAGAAAGGTACAGAAGTTGAATTAACTGACTCTGAGGACGATGATGATGATTTTGCACAGCCAGAGCCCAACGCAGCAGGAGTGACACCAGCACCAGATGGGAGACAAAGACGGGCTGAGATCACACGCAACTATTTCTGAGTAAGTAAGGAGACACAGCCATTTGTTGCGTTTGAATGACGTAGTTTAATATATTGGCACTATGCCACTACACAAAGGGCTCAACATGGCAGTCCTATTTGTAACCTCCCTACGAGGATGTCATGGGCTAAGTCACCCAGTTAAGTAGACAAAGTGTGGCTTGCATTAACACCTGCGGCCACGCACAACACTGCTGGATTCCCCTTGCAGACTGTCTTCACTGGGAATCGATCCAGTGCCAGCCCCATGACGTCTGCTGCTCCTCCTGGTCTCAGTTGCAGGGGGCGTTATACTGCTGCGACTTGTCGTCTTCGCACTGTCCCCCACATGACCTGCACCAGTATTGGCAGCCTGAGCAGTTAGGAGCACTTCATGTGCAGTTGTAACTTCAACAAGCCCCCTTGAAACATCACGGCTGCAGTGTGCCAGCCCTTCCTGCATGGCCACGGAGCGCCTGCAGAGCAGAGAAGTGGCTGTGGAGAGGCGGTACACTGCCTTTGTATGATTCTCCATCTTCTGCCTCTCCCTGCGCCGTGCCATCCTGTCCTCATCAAGCTTGCTGCACCGCAGCATCACTGACTGGGACATGTCCCTCATGCCCTCTGTCATTTCCTTCATGCCCTCAGCCAGCGTCTTGTTCATAGAGCTGATGCCCTTCTCTATGTTCTGCATGTTTGCATTCACTTGTCTCATCTGCCGCTGTACTGATAGGATTGCTTTCCCTTGCAGGCGCCTAACCTTTATCATGCTCGCCTCCAGCCCTGCAAACACACCATGCTCCTCACCCTGCACAGGTGGACTGTGTTCCCTAGCCCTGCGGCGTCTGGCACCTGTGTGTGATGGCACTGTGGGGGACTGCGATCCGGCATTATTGTCATCCACTGGCACTGTTGACTGTTCGCCACCTCTGCTGTCTTCCAAGGACAACTCCATCTTTTGGAGTCTGGCAACTGCATGCCTCCTCGGTCTTGTTACTGCCAGTGGTGATGCTGCTGGTGCTGCTGGCAGTGGTGTTGATGCTGGCAGTGGTGGTGATGCTGGCAGTGGTGTTGATGCTGGCAGTGGTGGTGATGCTGGCAGTGGTGGTGATGCTGGCAGTGGTGGTGATGCCGGAGGTGGTGGTGTGGTGTGCCCTGCCGTTGCAATGTCCTCTTCCGATCTCTCCCTCCGGGGTGCCCTTCCTGCCTTGTCATGTGCAGACCTGCGCGATGTCTCGCCTGTGGACACAAATAGTACATTAGCTCACTAGTCTGGCAGGTCTACGTACCAATAATACATTTTTATTTCTGCCAATCTATCTTTCGTTCCTCTGCTTGCTTGTCACTGATGTGTGTCACAGGCCTTTGTGTTCAGTGGGATGACTGTCATGATAGGTGTTACACTGACTACATCTCCCATCATGCATTGCTGGTGTTTAGTAAAACCTGTACTGGAGTGGGATTCACACTGCCTCATTGGGGAATGGGGTTAGGGAGTGGGGGGCGCAGCTTGGTGTGCATGCTTCTTACATTGTTTGTTGGCAGTTCTGTCTGAGCTGTCTGCATCCCCCATTCTGCTGACGCTGTCAGGCTCAATGGTGGACTCCACCAGCTGTTCAAGTGCAGTCAGTGCAGGTGCCCTGTTTCTCCCTCCTCCAGTCAGGCTGGCTTGTTTTTTGCTCGCAGCCATCTTCTTCTTTGTCATACTCCTGACATCGTACCACCTTTTTTTTAGTTCGTCAATTTCACGGGGGATCACTCCTACCGCATTCACCTGTGAATGGATTCCAAGCCATATTTTCCGCTTCTCTGATTCTGGCACTTGCAAGGACTGTTTCCCAAACAGCTTTGTGTGATGTTTCACCACCTCCTCAATCAGGATCTGCAGCTCCCTTTCGCTAAATTTTGGCTTTCTTTTCCTTTCTGCACCTTCATTTTCTGTCTCCTTGTTGGCCATTATGCAGTATTTTGAAGGGAAAGTTCTTACTGTTGCTCCTGTGTTCTCCTCTGCACTCCCTGCCTCTCCAGAAGGTTCAGATTCAATGCACCTGCATGGGTGTGGCCACTTCCTGGTTGGGATGCGGGGTGGATGCACAGGATTGGCTGATTCCTCAATTGCTGCTATTTTGAAATACCGATTTGGTATTTACCGATTCGGTAATACAAAATTAAGGTATTAAGGATTCGGTATTGTTTTTACCGAATTTTACCGAATCAGTAAAAAATACAGATTTTTTACCTACATCGGAAATACCGACTTCTTAATACCGATTCGGTAAAATTTGGTATTAAGAATTCGGTATTTCGGGGGAGGAGCCTAGCGCGCAACCAAGATGGCCGCGTAGGTGCGAGGCTCCCGAGGACCTCCGTGACCTCCTACATAAATCCTGAAAATATCCTGTCCTAGATGAGGGGACTGTGTTGGTGAGCCCGAGCTGAGGTGTCACCCGTTTTCCGTTTCCAAATTGGACCTCGGACACCGGCGGGAGCACCGATTGAGGTTTGCGGCCTTCTCCACGCCGGCCCCCCGGATTGGAGTTGCGGGGCGATCCGGAGACAAAGTGATCAACAGCGGCGGGCAGGGCTGGGCGACTCGCGTACCCCGCACTTTCACTTTCGCTTTTGCACCCTCCTTGCTGCTCGGGCGAGGTCGGGTTGCGGGGCAGTGTGCGGTGGTGTGGCCTCGTTGGGGTGCCCTGCTGGCCCGCCGGCTGTGATCCGTCCTGCGGTTTTGTGGTGGCCCCCCTGGAGCCCGTGAACTGGTTTGTCGGCCTTTTCCGAGGTGATTGGCACGATTTGGGGACTGAAACCATGTCCACAAAGCAAGATGGCGACCGGGCAAAGGTGAAATCGACCCGCAGTGGCGCGGCCCATCAGTCCAACAGCATGGACCGCTACACCCTCCAGAAGGGATCTCCCGAGGTGCCACATCGGTCCCCTGAGGGCCCGACTGATGCTCCTACGCTGCCCGCGGATCTGACCCTGCGAGATGTTATGGGCGCTATCGCCGAGATGAAGGCCTCGGTGGACCAGCGCTTTGACACACTGGCGCAAAAGATTGACTCGGTCCACGTGGATGTTGGCCTGGTGAGGGCCGATTTATCCAAGACCAATGACCGGGTCGATTCTTTGGCCCACACCACTTCGGGCCTTACGGCGGACGTGGCGGCCCTCCAAAAGGAGGTGCGCCGGCTCGGCCAGGCGAGCGCCCTGATGGATCGTCGACTGGAGGATTCCGAGGGTCGGGCCCGGAGGAACAATGTCCGCATTGTCGGGGTGCCGGAGGGACGTGAGGAGGCGGCGGCGGACCTGTTTGTGGAGGATCTGATCCTCACCCATCTCCAGCCCCGGGGGCTGAGTAAATTCTTTGCGGTGGAACGTGCCCACAGGGTTCCCGGAGGAAGACCTAAGGCCGGAGCCCCTCCGCGGCCTCTCATTGCCCGGATTTTCAACTTTCGGGACAGAGACGCTATCCTTCAGACTTCTAGGCAACAAGGACCGGTCAGACTTGACAATATGGATGTGAACTTCTATCCTGATTTCACCCCAGAGGTCCAGAAGCAGAGACTGAGCTTTCTCGGAGTCAAACGTCGTCTACGGGACCTGAACCTCAAGTATGCGATGCTTTTTCCAGCTAAGTTGCGGGTGGAGGTGGATGGCCGCACGCACTTTTTTGATCGTCCCGAGGCAGCCGGGGACTGGTTGGACTCCTTGCCCGGGGATCGGGGCCGGGGGGGAGGGGGGGGCGCGGTTGGAGGGGAGGGCTCGCCGGATCAGGACTGAGGGATTAATAGTAGGCCTTGCTCTGGACAACATTGTCGTCATTTTTGACTGTTCGTTAAGTCTCCCTCCTGTGGAGGTGGTACGGGGTCTCTTGGGGGCTCTCCCTCCTCCTCTGGGGGACTAGTTAGTTTAATCATTCATGGGGCGACAGGCACACTGCACTTTGGGGGGGCTATTTGGGCTCATGCAGGGGTGCAGGGAGGGGGGAGTTCTGTTGGGGTGGGTGGGTTGGGGTGGGGTGTTGTTTGTTTTTACCGCAAGGCAAACCCTTTATTGTATTTGTGTTTTTAAGGTGCTCTCGGGGGGACGAATGATGGCTTCTGTATGTGATGGGGGGTAGGGACCTGACTTTATTGTCCTGGAACGTTAACGGACTGGGGGATAGGATTAAGCGAGGTGTGGTCCTGCAGTATTTGAAACGACTTTCGCCAGATGTGTTCTTTCTGCAGGAGACACACCTGATTGGTAATTCCTTTTGTGCCATGAATCGGCGTGGCTATCGTTTGGTGGCCCACTCGGGCTTCACGTCGGGCTCACGGGGGGTGGGCATCATGGTGAAGAACTCGCTCCCATTGGAAATAGACGAGGTGCGCCATGATGAGAGGGAACGCTACACTGTCTTAGTGGGGAGAATGGAGGGTAAAGTAGTTGTCTTTGTATCAGTGTACGTCCCACCGGGGTTACAGTCCACGACTTTTGCAGACCTAGGGCGCCTCCTCCTTGACCTTCCGGGGGGGCTTCTGGTGGTTGGGGGGGACTTCAATGCGGTGGTTTCTGGGACCGTGGATCGTCACCCCCCTAGGGATCTCCCCCGGGCGCAGGCGTGGCTGTCCGGCTTCTTAGATACACTGGGATTGGTGGACTGCTGGCGCTTAAAACATCCCACGCAGCTGCAGTACACTTTCCACTCGGGTGCCCATGGTAGCCTCTCACGGCTTGATTATGTCCTTGTCCCTGCGGCCTATGTTGGGAGGGTAGGAGAGGTGCGCCATTTGGCGCGGGGTATTTCAGATCACTCCCCGCTCCTGTTGCACGTTGATGTCTTCCCGAGGGGGGAGGGCAGAGTAGCTCCAATCAATGCCTGGTACCTGCGCGACCCCACCATTCGCGCTGATTTGATTAAATCCTTGCAGCGGTATTTCGATGAGAATGTGGGGTCCGTCCCTTCGGCTATCTCCCTGTGGGAAGCTTTCAAAACAGTTCTTAGAGGGGAGGCCCTCTCCTTTATTTCCCATGCCCGGAGGCGCGAGCAGGAGGAGGTGACCCGGGTGGAGGCCGAAATCGCTGAATTGGAGGGTGATCTAGAGGGTGGGGTGACGGATGCTGCACTACATGTCCTACAACATAAGCAGGCGGCCTACAGGGCCCTCGTCACGGAGGCGGCCAGGGGCCTCTATAGAGAGCAACAGGGGCGACTGTATGATGTGGGTGATAAGGCTGGTAAACTGCTTGCATGGTTGGATAAAAAGGAGAGAGCGAGTCGTGTGGTCCCGCTGATTGAGAGGATGGATGGTGTGCGTGTCACCGAGCCAGAAGACATCGTCTCTTGTTTCGCGGATTATTTTCGCGAGGTGTATTCCCCGGTTTCTCCCTGCTCGGAGGATGATTCCCATGCCCTGCTTAGGGATATCGCGCTGCCTTCTCTCTCGGTGGAGGATAGGGTGTCGTTAGATGCCGCTCCTACCGCCGACGAAATTGCCCTCGCCATACGCTCGGTCGCATCCGGCAAGGCCATGGGCCCGAACGGCATCCCTATCGAGTTGTATAAGCTGCGACCGGATGTACTGGCACCCCACCTCCGTGCGATGTTCCTGGCGGCCCACTCGCTGGGCTCCCTCCCGCCGGACCAACGTCTGGCTACAATCGTGGTGATCCACAAGGAGGGGAGACCTCGAGACCGGGTTACATCCTACCGGCCTATCTCGCTCTTGAATGCGGAGCCCAAAATCCTCGCTAAGGTGCTAGCCAACCGGCTGGTCGGCGTGGTGGGCGACCTGGTCCACCAAGACCAGTCCGGCTTCATTCCCCATCGCAACACGGCCCTTAATCTGCGGCGCTTGCATGGGGTGCTCGCGCGTGTCCCGTTTGTGCGGGAGCCGGCCATATTGGCGTCCTTAGACGCCACCATGGCGTTTGACACGCTCGAGTGGCCATACATCTGGGCCATGCTGGCGAAGTTTGGATTTGGCCCGGGGTTCATCAGCTGGGTCAAATTGTTGTATTCGGGCCCATTGGCGCAGGTGGTGGTGAATGGAAGAGTATCGGTCCCATTCGAGCTGGGACGGGGCACACGACAGGGCTGTCCCTTGTCGCCGCTCCTGTTCGCGCTGGCCTTGGAACCCCTGGCGGAGTGGCTGCGGTGGCACCCTTCCATCCGTGGTCTCCGTTGGACCCCCGAATATGAGGACCGCGTGTCCCTATACGCTGACGATATCCTTTTGTACCTAGCCTCCCCGCGTAAATCATTGATTGTCCTGGTTGATGTTTTGCGCTCGTTCGGCCGCAATTCAGGCCTTGTCATCAACTGGGCTAAATCATGTGTGTATGTGCTTTCCGGGGAGGCTCCCGTCCTCCCGCGGGGCTGTCCGATCCAGATTGCCTCACAGGGGTTTCGGTACCTGGGGGTTTACATTACTCTGGACCCGGAGGCCCGCTACGAGCGGAATTTGCTTCCCCCCCTCCAGCGCTTGAAGGAGGACGTCGCGCGCTGGCGGCGCCTGCCGCTTTCGCCGCTCGGCCGGGCGGCATTGTTTAAGATGATGTCGTTGCCACGCTTCCTGTACGCTCTCCAGAATACTATGGATTTAGTCCCGGCGCGCTACTTCCGTGAGGTGGAGAGTCTACAGCGCCGCCTGTTCTGGGACGGGAGGCCGCGTATTGCCCTGGCGAAGTTGACGCTCCCATGGTACGACGGGGGGATTGCCCTCCCGGATATTAAACGGTATTACTGGGCCTCCCAGCTGGCTGCAATTAATCATGGCCTTTACGGGCCCGCCTTAAACCCGGCCTTTGAAATGGACAAGATGCTCCTGCCTGGTGGCGATTATAATCGAGCGCTCTACTCTGGCGCGCCCGGCCCCCGCCTGACGGGACCTACGCGTGTCATGGTACGAGTATGGCACGCGGCTAACGCAGCTATGGGGTGGAAGGACCGTTTGACCCGGGCATCACCGTTGTACGCGTCTGAGAGATTGGGCTCCCTGTGGACCTCGAAGGGCTTCGAGAAGTGGGACACGATCGGCATCAGTAAAGTGGGGGACCTCTGGACGAGAGGGGGATTTAAAGCATTCGAGACGCTGCAGACGGAGTTTCAGCTGCAGGGCAGTGAATACTTTCGGTACTTGCAGGTCCGTCACGCGCTGGGCTCAGTCTTCCCAGACGTCGCCTCCATCCCGGAGTCTTCCCCCCTGGAGGATAGAGTGCTGGATGGCCACGTTCCGGACAGCACGATCTCCCTTATTTACAAGAAATTGATTAATGACCGCTCGGGCCTGCTGACCGGCCTCCGCGAGGCTTGGGTTGCCGACGGGCTGGAGTTGGACGACGAAGACTGGATCTCCGCGGTGGCCTCTCCGAAGGAGGTGGCCATACCGGCTCGCCTTCGCTTCGTCCAGCTTAAGATACTCCACCGGGTTTACATGACGGGGCCAAGGCTTCTGCGTATGGGCTATGCTGGGGATGGGTTGTGTAAGCGTGGGTGTGGTGCTTTGGCGACTTTTTTGCATATTCTGTGGGAATGCCCGGAGGTGGAGCGATTCTGGCGTGGTGTGCATGAGGTCCTGCGAGTGGTTACGCATGTCGCGCTGCTGCCTGAAGCGAGGAGATGCCTGCTGAATGTGTGGGAACCAACTGACTACTCGGTTCCGCAGACGCGATGGGTGACTCTGGGATATATGATAGCGAAGCGTGACATTGCTCAACTGTGGGGATCCCAGGGGCCCCCGGCGGTGTCGGCCTGGAAAGAACACATGGATTGGTGCATGTTCCGAGAAAAGGTGGTGTATGTGGCGAGGGGTAAGCCTGGGGCATGGGTGAAGGTATGGGGCCCCTGGAACGCCTACCGCGGGGGTATCTGCGCGCCACCATTGCTGCCTGCGGCCTCACCAGCCCCGTCCCCTTAGTTGACTCCTTTCCTAGCCCCGAGCACGGAATTCCCCCAGTCCTCGATCTGTTCCCCTTCCCCTCTTTAGACTCCTGTGGATGGCTGGGGTCCCCCATTCGGGGAGCACGTGCTGTTACTGTCGATTGCAGGTTGCCTTGCGGGTGTGGTTTTTGTGTTGTTTGTTTAAAATGAAACCGTATTGTGGGGTCAGAGTGATGTGGCCCACGACGCTGATACCTCCTGATTTTGCTCCGCTGCAACGCCAAGTGTTTTTTGTATGTATGTCATATGCTCCTGTCATTCTAGCGGCCGGCCGGAAGGTTGTAGGCCCATACCTGTATATTCTTGAGATTGCAATAAACGGTTTAAAAAAAAAAAAAAAAAAAAAAAAAAGAATTCGGTATTTCACTTTTACCTACATATGACCCTTAGTCCCTTCATTTTGTGACTGTCTGGGAAGAATTCACAAAGTCTAACTGCCAACTACTGTGAGCACCAAAACACAAAGGGCAGGAAAATTCCAACTTTCTAAAAGTGGCATTTCCAAAATTGTAATTTAAAATCTGACGTTACCATTAAAGAGGATTTTTAATTACAATTTCATAGATACCAAACATGAAATGCATATCTGTTCCCAATCAAAATTTCTAGGAGACATTTAGGCCTCACAGTGGTGAAAAACGAATTTAGGAGTTTTTCACTGCCAGGACATGTAAAACTTAAAAGTACTTGACCAAACATTTAATTACAATACACCCTGCCCTATGAGCTACCTTTGGGCCACATTAGGGATGACATATGTAATAAAAGGGGAGTTTAAGGCTTGTCAAGGGGTTATATTGCTAAGTCGAATTGGAAGTTTGAAACTGCATTTAGGCCGCACTGGCAGGCCTGGGAAAAGCTTTTACGGAGCTACTTAAGTGGGTGGAATATTAAGTGCTGCAGGCTCACTAGTCGCATTTAATTTATGGGCCTTGGGCATATGGTATACCACTTTATTGGTGACTTATAAAAGTAAATTAAATATGCCAATTAGGTGTAAGCCAATTTTACTATGTTTTAGGGAGTGAGCAGAAGAACTTTAGCACTGGTTAGCTGTGATAAAGTGCACAGAGTCCTAGAGCCAACAAAAACACATTCAGTAAAATTGGGAGGGGGGGAGGCAAAAAGTATGGGGGTTACTCTGCAGAGAGGGCTAAGTCCAAAATGTAAGCACTTTAGATGCCAAAACAGGAGCTCGGCTCTGTGCTGAGCCAGGGCAGCTTTTCATGACACATGGTTAATTGACTAGTAGTCGTGACTAACAGCTCCTGGAAATAGAAAAAACATTTCCAGAATTAGTTCACTGGTGTGTACTTTATTTGAAATCTCAGTTCTATTGGACCACTTTGCACTGTGGAAAAGTGACATTTATAAGCCTTAGAAGTGCTTGAAAACAGTTTTATTTTTCAAAGCATCACTTCCCAGCTGGTGCAGCCACCATTAGATGCCTCATTATAATTTAACCATGTTTTTTAATATATAAAATACAATTTGTGGCAGGAGTGTGGGGCCTGAAAGGGGCAGGGCCCTAGAAACAGGGTCTCTCCTCTACCCTTTCTTGTGATGGCCTTGTGCTTTTCTTTCATCTTAGTTTTATGTCCCCTACTGCACATTGTACTCTCTGCCTGAGATATGTCTAGTTGTCCCTCCTCTACCCTGCCCCCGAACTCTTTATTCAGTAATTTTCTTCTTCTATTCATTTCTAAAGAATCATCTTCTTTCTTTAAGTTTCTGAATAAAGCTCCCTTGATCTAGATTTCAGGGAAAAAGACTTTCTTCCCTGATTCTGTTTGTAAAGTACGCATGAGGATGTATCTACTAGGTGCTGCAAAGAGCAGAGCGTGTTGATGGTTCCAGTGTATTTGCTGTTACTGTCTTCAGAACCGATGACAGCCCTCAGAAAGTGAGGTTCGTGATGGTGCCTCTCAGAGGAGGATCACTCCTAGCTAACCTTGACTGGCATAAAAAAGGTTTTCTTGAAAAGGATCATTTTCAGTGATTTACAATTGCCTTTTATTCTCGGTTTCTTCCACCCATAACTGGGTTGACTGATAAATGTAGCACTATCATATTTGAGGCTCAGTCACAGACTCAAATGTGAAATATAAGAGACACCAATTATTAGAAAGAAATTGCATCGCGCGATAGAGCAAAGCCAGTAAACAGTTTTACAACACATTGTCCCAATTAAACTAACAAGCAGCAGAGCAAGCTGACCTCCCAGCAGGGGTCACATCAAGTCAGCCGGCAAACCTCACAGGATGGGTATGGCATGGTTAGCAGAAGTTTACGCTTCTCTCTAGCACAGACACTGGAAGGTGTGAGCCTCAGCTCAACCTAGAGCAGGAGCTGAGGCTCTAATAGGAGCTGCTCATGCTCAAGAAGAATCTTGCCGAGCTACTAAAATAATTAGCATTGCATAGAAAAAATTACATTATTGGCCACACTATGGAAGCCTGCCAGCGGTGATTAGAGTGCATCTGGCAGGGTTGCCAGTAGTGTTGCAAGAAACGTTTTATCAACTTGGAATGTAAATATAATTTGGATATTGACTCTTTTTTCTCCAAACATCATCTTATAAGCTTAGAAAATACATTTTCAACTTAAATACACACTTTGGCAATTTTGGAATACATATGTTAATTCATCGAAAAAATAACCTCTAATTTAGTAGGCCAAGCTGACCATAGGAGAGCTACTTACAAGTCACGAGCTACTCGTTGGAGCTGCCTGAGCATTTCGCCATTTTAGAACAGGTAATGCATGGAAAACAGTAGTTTAAACTTTCCTCTATCAGGTAACAGGTACAGCTGGGACCCCCTCTGTGCAAACTTGAGCTTCCATCCCTTGCAGAACTGCTACGGCATGGGCAGCATGAGTGTGAATGCTCTTCCCTTATATAGGAGGTACTGCACAGGCATCCGCCATGCAAGCTTCCTGTCCCCACAGAAAAGGGGCAACAAGGGCAGTAGCAGTGAATGCTTCTCTCCTCTACACAAGAGGGATAGCATGGGTAGCAGCAGCGCAGGCAGGAATGCATGTAGGAAGGTTGTGACACAGCTGTAGCCCCTACACGTGAAGTGTAAATTGTGGTGGGATCCTAGATAAAAGTTGCCACTTGCTATTGTAACTTTTGCCCCAATAGCTGTAGAGTATTTGGTTCCTCTATGGGATGCTGGAACCTTGTGTTTGCAAATTATAAGAATTCCGATTTTTATATGTTTAGACAAGGTTTTGCTGCTTGGTTCTGTTTCTTTAAAGTTTTGTAAGTCTTTGATCTTCAGTGAAAGAATGCAGTGGCGTAACCAATGCCCCAGCCATCCCTGCAGTGCGGGTGCGCCCCCGAGCTCCAGGGGTCCCTTCTGCACAGTACCCTGGCCTGAGAACTCCTGAGTGAGTCTGAAGGGGGCCCCTCCATGATTGCAGGGGGGGGCCTCGACTATTGTTATACCACTGAAAGAATGTGTTGCAATAGTCCAGTCACGACAGCATGTTGACTCTCGTGTGTTCAACTCAGTGGTTTGTTAGGAGCTAGTAGGATTGACTTGTCAGCATCTAGAGTTTTCCCTCTCTATGGCCGCTGTGATCTGCTGGCTAAAGGAAAATTCTGAATTGAAACACACTATTTAGTTTCTATAAAGGTGTAGGGGTGACCCTTTAATATGGTGGCCAGTTGCGATGGCCTGTACTGTAGACATTTTTTCATCAGAATCTTGGTCTTAACATTGTGTAGAAATGTCAGCATCTTCTTCACCAAGAAGGGTACATGTTTTAAAAGTTCTATGATGTTTGGCTGCTCTGTTCTTCCTTTAGAAGTTAATTTGCATATCACTGGTGTACATTTGGAATTATAGCTGCTGCTTCATGATCACTGTCTTCCAGGCGCTCACTGTGAGAATACAGGAAGTACTAGGTCCATTTCAGAGTTGTGACTATGACCCCGGGCATCTTTTTTTGAAGTGATTCAAAATAATCTTGCCACTGATTGAGTGACCCTCAGTGATCAGTCAAGCGCAATTAAGGTTTCTGGCATGTGTGTCTATTGTGTCAATTATATTTGTACAGCTTCTTGCTGTGTTTTTGTGGGTGTGTTTTACTATTCACAGAAATCACTAATACAGACTAATAGCAAGTTCATATGTTTTGGAGCATTTCGGTTTTGTGTGTCTCAATATTTCAACTAGATTGGGCTGAACCACAAAGTAAAATGTGACATCCGTTTTCTGAAGGCATTTACCCAAAAATGTTAATGCCTCTAGTCCTGCCCATTTAATCGCATCCTTTTCCTTTGATATTTTACCCAGGACAATACTTGTTCAGAGAGATAGCCAAACGCCGGCAAAAGTAGAAAAAATTTAAGGGTTACCATTATCCTTTTGTTCCAAATCTGTTGGGAAATTGGCTCTTCTAATTTAACAGCCTCCTATATCATCACTCGAGTTTAATGTAAAGCTGTAAAGAGCTGTTCAAATTGGAAATTAGCTGCGTGTTTTACAAGCCATTTGTGCCGAAACAATGCTGCAGATATTAAAGCATGGCACGTTTGCAATTTATTTCATGATAAAATATAGTAATTGAGGCACTCATCAGGAAACGAGGGATTACCGTTGAAACAATTTCCTCTGAAGAAGCAGTCTGAGACTCTTAAACGTGATTTTCTACTCAGCATGCTGGGGCTGGCCTATACAGAGCAGCTGAGCATTGAGATAAAATGTGGGGAAGGGTTGTTTTCAGCACATAAATAAACAATGAGCATGGTTATTAGCAATACAGATGGTGGGTCAGGATGTTAACCATGTGCTATTTTGTTAAGTACATCTATGTTAAACTAAATTGAAGCATTAATAGACTTTTCTCTTAATTCATTTACTGGCTAGATTTATGTTGTCGCGTGCCAGCCCTGTTTAAAACAAGACTAATGGTGTAATAATCTGCAGTCCTTCCGTGGGAAAAACTATATTCCCTGCAATTTCCACCACCTTCTGCATTCACTCCCCCTTCCATCACCCCTGGGAGGGTTCTCACATACAGTAACCACGAACAGCTATGTCTGGGCCAGGCATCTCCAATTAGTAGCTTGGGGGCTACTGGTAGCTCTCCAGCTACTTGTAAGTAGCTATCCTATGCGCAGCCCGCCCAATAAATTAGAGGTTATTTTTGGGATGAATTAACATATGTATTTCAGAATTGCAAAGTGTGTATTCAAGTTGAAAATGTTTTTTCCGAGCTCATAAGATGATGTTTGGAGAAAAAGGCTTGAATTTCCAAATTATATTTACATTCCAGGTTGATAAAACCTTTCTTGCATTACTACTGGCAACCCTGCCTGATGAGGTAATCACCGTTGGCAGCCTTCCACAAATGTAATGTTCTCTATGCAACGCTAATAATATTAGTAGCTCAGCGAGACTCCTATTGAACATGAGTAGCTCTTGTTAAAGAAAAGGTTGGAGGCCCCTGGTCTAGGAACTACTTGGGGTATGTGACAGGAGTAAGGCCCTCACATCGTTTGGAGAATTTATGTGGCCTGAGACGATAGGATTAGTTTTGCCTCCTAAAGAGTGACCAATAAATGAGTCGTTTAAGTACCGGTCTTAACTCGAACAGCATTGCAATGGGACCGCTCTACAAGGTTCCTGTATGACATGGACTCGAAAGTCCATGGCGTGAGGAACCTATGTGCATGCACACAGGGGGGTACATGCAATGCCCCCCTGTGTGCATCCATATATGTTTGAGGCACAGGGGTCCCCTGCAGGGCCCTCTTTTTACCTCTCCGCCAGGCTTTTCATGGTAGTGGAACTGCCATGAAAAGCCTGTCAGAGAAGAAACTCATAATGTGCCTGGTGGGACCCTAGCGGTCCCACCAAGCATATTGTGACCTCTGAGACCTCTGAGCCCTGTTCCTACACCAGGGAATGGCGGTTCCCTGGCAGAACCAGCGGTCCCAGGGTGGTCCGAATGCCCGAGTCGTAATCGGGCGGCCAGACCGCCAGTGCAGCAGTGGCTGGATCCGCCACCACTGCGCCACCATTAGTCTGGCGGCCCTCGGACCACCAGACTCCTAATAGGGCATTCAGTGCCTTTGCAATCTGACCCTGCCTGCAGGGAGGTCGCCCCCCCAGCTGCCGCACGGTCCTCCTGTGCAGCCGCCCGCCTGTGCCCTCGTTGCTGCTGCTGCCCGGTAAGCTCTCCTGTGCCTGCCACGCATGTGTCTCTGTCCCCGGCTCCCCGGTGCCCTGTTGTTTCCCGTTTCTCTTCTGTGCCCCGTGCACCCCGTGATTGTGCCCGTTTTTTCTTCTGTGCCCTGTGTGCCCCCGTGATTGTGCCCGGTTCTCTTCTGTGCCCTGTGTGCCCCCGTGATTGTGCCCGTTTTTTCTTCTGTGCCCTGTGTGCCCCCGTGATTGTGCCCGTTTTTTATTCTGTGCCCTGTGTGCCCCCGTGATTGTGCCCGGTTCTCTTCTATGCCCTGTGTGCCCCCGTGATTGTGCCCAGTTTTCTTCTGTGTCCTGTGTGCCCCCGTGATTGTGCCCGGTTTTCTTCTGTGCTCTGTGTGCCCCCGTGATTGTGCCCGCCTTTGTTCCGTACCCTGTGTGCCCCCGTGATTGCGCCTGCCCCTCTGTGACCCCTCCCCCGCTGCCCCCCGGTCCTCCTTCCCGCCGCTGCGTCCCTACGACTCCGGCCCCCCACTGCCCCATTCGCCACCCCGCTCCCGCCTCCCAGCTGGTCCTTCCTGCCACTACCCCTTAAATGGAGGTCACGCAGCACTGAAGGGAGCGACCTTTGACCCTGCCTGCAGGTAGGTCGCCCCCCCAGCCGCCGCACGGTCCTCCTGTGCAGCCGCCCGGCTGTGCCCTCGTTGCTGCTGCTGCCCGGTAAGCTCTCCTGTGCCTGCCGTGCCTGTGTCTCTGTCCCCGGCTCCCCCGTGCCCTGTTGTTTCCTGTTTCTCTTCTGTGCCCCGTGCACCCCGTGATTGTGCCTGTTTTTTCTTCGGTGCCCTGTGTTTTCCCGTGATTCTGCCCGGTTCTCTTCTGTGCCCTGTGTGCCCCCGTGATTGTGCCCGTTTTTTCTTCTGTGCCCTGTGTGCCCCCATGATTGTGCCCGTTTTTTCTTCTGTGCCCTGTGTGCCCCGTGATTGTGCCCGGTTCTCTTCTATGCCCTGTGTGCCCCCGTGATTGTGCCCGGTTTTCTTCTGTGCTCTGTGTGCCCCCATGATTGTGCCCGCTTTTCTTCTGTACCCTGTGTGCCCCCGTGATTGCGCCCGCCCCTCTGTGACCCCTCCCCCACTACCCCCCGGTCCTCCTTCCCGCTGGTGCGTTCCTACGACTCCGCCCCCGCTGCCCCATTCGCCACCCCGCTCCCGCCTCCCAGCTGGTTCTCCCTTCCACTACCCCTTAAATGGAGGCTGCGCAGCGGCCGCGCATCGGCCGCGCAGCGGGCGCGCCGCTGGCGGGCTGAAGGCAAGCCCGTCTGCGCCCGTCCGCGCCTGGACCACGCCCAGTGCCAGGACCCCTGGTTCGCGCCGGAGCCAACCCACCTGCCGGAGTTACGACGCCGCCGCCCTCCACGCACTCAACACAGGCCGACCGCCAGCCTGCTTCCGAGCCACCCCGAAACGCACCCACGGAGCCTTCACCTGCCATGCCTGCAAGTTCCCCTGCCCCCGGTCCTTCACCGCACCCACCAGAACAGGCACCAACAGCAACCACCTCAAGTGCATCCTGCTCAACACCCGCTCCGTCCACAAGCACGCCGTCGAACTCTGGGACCTCCTAGACACGACAACGATGGACGTTGCCTTCCTCACGGAAACCTGGATGAACGCCTCCTCAGCCCCGACATCGCCATAGCCATCCCGGATGGCTATAAGATCACCCGGAGGGACCGCGTCAACCAGACCGGAGGTGGCATCGCCATTGTCTACAAAAACACCATCCGCGTCACAACCAACACCGAAGACACCCTCACCGCCGCCGAGCACCTCCACTTCCAGATACACACCGACCCCAAGACCACCCACAGAGGCACTCTCATCTACAGACCCCTGGGACCACGCACTCAATTCAGCGAAGCCATCGCAGACTTCATCAGCCCGCTCGCCCTCGCCTCCCCCGACTACATCCTACTAGGGGACCTCAACTTCCACCTGGAGGACAACAAGGACAACAACACCACCACCTTGCAAGACAACCTCGCCAACCTCGGACTCAAGCAACTAGTCAACACCCCCACACATTACGCCAGCCACACGCTTGACCCCATCTTCTCCTTCAGCAACCACATCTCCTTCAGCCACTCCACCGAGCTACACTGGACGGATCACAGCTGCGTCCACTTCAACTTCAGGAAAACCACGACTCTCCACCACCAGCAACAAGCTCCCCGAAGATGCTGGAGCAAGATCACCGCCGACCAGCTCACCACCTCCCCGAGCCACAACCCACCCACCAACACTACGGACCCCAACGAAGCAGCCCGCAACCTCACACAGTGGATCACCAACTGCGCCGATGCCCGTGCACCACTGAAGAACCCCCCTAGCGATTTGCGATTTTAATTGCTTTATTCGAGATAAAAAAACTCATAAAAGCATGAAACATTTATAACATATTTACAATCTCTTATAAAATCTTTAAAATGATAAAACATCATGGCATCAATAATATTAAAATTCATCAATGAAATCTAAAGATCATGTCAAATGCAGTTATTTAGCCAGTATAAACACAAAGAGACTAGAATATCATTGACTGGGGGAACAGGCAATGGACTAATATTCATTTCACCTAGCCTACTATTAGGGGAGAGATTTCCTTCTAATGGTCCAAGCCCAACCCAGAAATTTAGCAACTGCCACAGCAATAAAGGTTGAAGGACTGGTGCGAATAATCCTAAGAGCGATGCCGCTCTCTCTCGTGCCTAGCTGTTTGCACATAGCCCTCAGCCAGACACGTCGGGGGACTGAATAAGCCCCACACACAAAGAGTAAGTGGGCAGTGGTCTCAGTGCTTTTTTTACAGACTGGGCAGGCTTGGGAACTACCCTCTGCCCATCTTCCAGTTAGTGATCTAATTGGGAGAGACCCAACTCTAAGCTGGAAATATAGCTTCCTATCCAGGGGTTTGGTTATGATATCCCAATAGGGCTCAAGGAAGAACCCCCCTAGCAATCACGACAGCAAGAAAGCCTCATGGTTCACCGACGACCTCAAAGACTCCAAGAAATCCTGACGTTCCCTCGAGAAAGCCTGGCGCCACGACCAATCTACAGAAAACATGACAGCACTCAAGAACGCCATCCGCAACCACCACCAGCTGATCCGCACCACCAAAAGGACCTCATTCAGAGACCGACTGGACAACAACAACCACAAAAGCAAGGAACTCTTCAGCATAATTAAAGAGCTCTCCAACCCCAGCGCCAGCAACAATGACATCACGCCGTCGCAAGACCTTTGCGACTCACTCGCCACGTTCTTCTACCGCAAGATCGCCGACATACATGACAGCTTCGGCGCTCAGACTACTTACCCAGCCACCGGACCTACGCCCCCCACCCCACCCTTTGCGCCTGGAACCCCGTGAGCACTGAAGACACCACCCACACGATTAACACCATCCACTCCGGCTCCACAACCGACCCCTGCCCACACCACATCTTCAACAAAGCCGGCTCCATCATCGCACCCCAACTCCGAGATATCATCAACAGCTCCTTCGCATCCGCCACATTCCTGGAGAGCTGGAAGCATGCGGAAATCAGCGCCCTCCTGAAGAAACCCACCGCGGACCCCACAGACCTCAAGAACTTCCGTCCCATCTTGCTCCTCCCCTTCCCCGCAAAAGTCATCGAGAAAACCGTCAACAAACAGCTGACCACCTTCCTCGAGACAAACGGCGCCCTCGACCCATCACAGTCCGGATTCCGAGCGAACCACAGCACTGAGACCGCCCTCATCGCAGCCACCGACGACATCAGGACCCTACTCGACAACGGTGAAACTGCCGCCCTCGTCCTCCTCGACCTGTCGGCCGCATTCGACACGGTCTGCCACCGCACCCTGACAACCCGCCTCCACCACGCTGGGATCCAAGGAAAGGCCCTGGAATGGATCATCTCCTTCCTTTCCGACAGAACTCAGAGAGTCCGTCTCCCGCCCTTCTGCGCAGCAGCCACCAAGATCATCTGCGGCGTACCCCAAGGATCTTCACTCAGCCCTACCCTCTTCAATGTCTACATGAGCCCCCTCGCAGCCATCGCACGCAAACACAACCTCAACATCATCTCCTATGCAGATGACACCCAACTCATCCTCTCCCTCACCAACGACCCCACCACCGCCAGATCCAGCTTCCAGGAAGGAATGAAAGACGTTGCGGAATGGATGAAGCTCAGCCGTCTGAAGCTGAACTCAGACAAGACGGAAGTCCTTATCATTGGACCATCCCCCTCCGCCTGGGACGACTGCTGGTGGCCCACAGCTCTGGGCCCCGCCCCCATACCCATGGACCATGCACGCAACCTGGGTTTCCTCCTGGACTCCTCCCTCACGATGACCAAGCAAGTCAACGCCGTTACGTCTACCTGTTTCAACACCCTCCGCATGCTCCGAAAGATCTTCCGATGGATCCCCACTGGAACCAGGAAGACGGTCACCCAGGCCCTCGTCCCCAGCCGACTGGACTACGGGAACGCCCTCTACGCTGGGACCACTGCCAAACTACAGAAAAGACTCCAGCGCATACAGAACGCATCGGCACGACTCATCCTGGACATCCCCCGACACAGCCACATCTCTCCCCACCTGAGAGACCTGCACTGGCTCCCCGTCAACAAGAGGATCACGTTCAGACTCCTCACCCACGCACACAAGGCTCTCCACGACATGGGCCCCGAATACCTCAACAACCGCCTCACGTTCTACACACCTACCCGCCAGCTCCGCTCCGCCAGCCTCGCCCTCGCCACCGGCCCACGGATTCGCAGGACCACCACAGGAGGAAGATCCTTCTCCTACTTGGCGGCCAAGACGTGGAACTCCCTCCCCGCCCACCTACGACTTATCCAGGACCACCTCTCCTTCAGGAAGCACCTCAAGACCTGGCTCTTCGAGCAGTAGCGGCACCCCCCCCCCCCCCCCAGTGCCTTGAGACCCTCGCGGGTGAGTAGCGTGCTCTACAAATGTGATTGATTGATTGAGTGTGTGCCTGTGAGGCAGCAGTGATAGTAGGCTTGTAATGTTTAAAGCATTCGTTTGTTCCCTCACTCATATCAATAAAACCTTCTTTCCATGAGGTACACATGCCCCAGCCTCCTCTCATTGACAGAGAGTTAACCAATGGGAGTAGGAGGCCAGATCTAGGTGAGATAGAGAGTGAAACAGCCATTACTGCCTGAACATCTCCATTCCCCCACCTATGCCTGCCTCCTTCTGTCCCCAACTGTTCCCAGGATGCGTCCATTACCACGTAGCGCCTGACTCACTCTGTGTGAGTTCTCGGACTTCTTAAGGCTCACAAGACAGAGAACTGCTTGTTTTCCCTCTCCATGTCCTGAGACCATGGAAGGCTTGGCACAATAAGAGAATAATCATTGTTTAAAGGGTAGGAGCATTCATGACAATGTGTTGGCTAATCTTTTCGTGATTCGTGATAATCGTCCACCCTTGGATTACTGGTAACATTTTTGCCAAAGTTCGTGCTATGCCTGTCATAACAGTTGCACATGTGTAACATACTGTTGCCATTTCTTTACAACATTCTGGCTACCCCCTAGCATAATGGTAGCCTATTCAGAACATAATATGGGACTTCTTGAAAGCATTTTTCTATCACTGGCACTTAAAACATTGGTAGCATTCATAAAAACATGCTGCCTCTACACAGCAAAATAGTGGCCTATTTTTGACATATCAGCAAAATAGTACCTATTTCCTTTTAAAATATAGGCCCATACTTGATATATTGTAGCCATTCTTTGCAACATTCTGGCTACCTCTGGCATAATATGTGCCAATCATGTGCATAATATGGACAACATTCAAGAACACATTATGTCATTGGTATAATACTGGCCTATTCAACACATATTGTTGGCATTCTTTTCAACATTCTGGCAATCTCTGGTAGACAAATGTCCCATGCTTGTTTTATTATAGTCATTATTGACTACATTCTGGTTGTATATAGAATAATATTGGCCTGGCCTTGGCATATTCTAGGTATTCTCGACAACTCTCCTGCTTCCTGGCATAATAGTGCCCCATCATTGATATACTCTGGCCATTCTTGATGCAATTCAAGTTATCTATGACATTATGGTAGTAGAACTCAATGGGGTGCGATCAAACACCCCTGGTGTTTGATGATGATAAATGGGCGTGAAAGTTATAATTTTTCAATGTGCTGCAGAAGTATGCGTAAATACTTAACTGTTTGGCGGATAAATGTATTTACGAAAAATTTAAAGCTTGTATTTTCGAAAAAGAATTGTGTTTTGTTCAAGAAAGTAAACAGCTTTTTGTGCATTGATATGAGCTTTTTCTATAAAATTAAGGATGTAATTGAAAGAAAATATGAGTATTTTCAGAAATTGCTCAGTTGGTGTTTGTAGGCAAATTAATAACATTTCTGAGAGTTGCGTGATGTTTAATGAAGTTTGAGAGGATTTCTGCTCTTTGTTCCATTTACCAGACAGGACATATTACTATATAGGTTATTTTCTGACTTATATAGGCATGACATCTTCCATATTGAAAAAGTTTTTTGTTGGCATCACTACTGAGGCACAAACCATGAGCAAGCAGGATTGGGGATACCTAACTGCTTTCTTGCCATGAAGGTCTCTTTAATTTGAGCAGTAACAGTGCTATATGAGCCTGTATGATTGTTCTATGGCCTGTGATTGTAAGGTATGTATAACATTTATACTTATCTACCTTCCCTTTCGAGTAGACTCTCAGTCGAAAATATTTGACTGAGAATTTACATGGAAGAGAAATAGTGGAACAATATAAGGTTTTGGAATGTAGAAGTAGATAAACCCTTGTTGAATGAGATTCCCCAAGGTTCTGGATTGCCTGTAATATTGAACGCTCTGGAGACACTTCATATATTTGTTTTTTATTTTGTATAGTGCCAGTTTATGACCATTGCCACTTCGTAGTTCTAGTGACGTGCATGCCACAATATTAATCACAAGCATTTTCTGGAATGACAATATTACAGCAACAATATTGTGTACACAAATACCACATTTTAATAGGTAGAATATAATTAACCATAATATTGGCAATTCAAAAATCAACATAAACTATGGGCCTTATTTCGATGTTGGGTGGATGCACCTCCGGTCGGCAGTCCCGACCGCTGAATTTTGATGCGACCGCACATGGTGCGGTTGCAAGCTCCCTTTTCTGTATGGGAGCTTGTGCTGGGGTCGGAAACCGGCTGCAGCACAAGCTCCTATACAGTGAAGGGAGTTTGTGCTCATCCCTGCACCGCCATTCATCCCTGCACGGTGCCTGCCATATGATGCAGGAATGCACAAGGGGGAACCATAGGTGCCCCGTAAGCCCCAAACCAGAGGCCGCTATAATATCATATCATGGTACAATAAATTGACAGCAAACAAATCATATGAAAGAAAAAACACTTGAAATAACCGATATAAGCAAAAAAGACAAAATATTGTCTGCTATAATATTGTCAATAGAAAGAACAAAAAAGTCAAAACACACTGAATAGATTGTTAAAAATATTTCCCAAAAAATAAAGGCACCAAATAACCCAATGCCATCTTGAAACATATTTTCACATACTAGGCTTTGAGGAAAAATGTTAAATTCTGGGATTTGTAGTCTTGGTACACAGAAACAAACTATTGCAGGAATACACTTAAAAAATTGTTATCAAAATAAAAGCCCAAAACTAAAACCTCATACTCCCAGTACCAAAGAATTATATGCTAAAATTGCATTTAAAATATTAAAAATAAATGCATCATAAAACATATTAAGGTTGAACTACCTAAGCATCAGAAAACACTCAATTGCCCATATAATGGCATTCAATTAAAACAGCTTAACTAACAGCTAAAAGAATCAACCAAAAGCATTACTTAACTTGACCAAAAACTGAGAGGAGAGAAGATAAGCTCCATAACCATTACTGAAAAAGCAACTTCCCACCGCACAAAATAACAATAATTTTCTAAACTATTTCCTAAATAAATTAAATGTAACATAAACAATGTACAATATATCCTTGAACTATATGTAAAATAGTTCCCCTATTTATTTCCACCACAGACACATCAACCACTCCAATCTGAATTCTGAAAAATGATTCAGCCTAGCAAGAAGTACTGTTGTATACACTACACATCAATACATTAAATAATTACCAATTAGTTAAAATAAGTATTTTATTATAAAATAAAATTGCATATAAAATATGAATTTGAAATGTAATCACAACCAATCATCTTAATATTTATTATTTGCTACTACGTCACTTACAGATTTAAAATGTCTATGAATAAGCCTATATACATCACTGAACAAAAAGAGGAACAACTCATAAGCCTGTCTAGACTGCAAACACTCCCATTAATGAAAGAATTGAAGTGCACAAAGTATTACTCAAAACAGTGCTATAGAAAAACAACTATAGTTAAGGACTCTACAAAAACAACAGGGAGCACAACCATCCAGGTTAAATTACATAGATTGAAATGTGATTGTAGTGGATGATTTGAACAGCAGCAGAATCCACCTCTATTAAATCTACACACACTGTATTAAAAGACTAATCCTCAAAAATACTTAAGTAGCTGCTTGGAAAACTACCCCCCAGTACAAATATAAAAAGAACAAATAACAGCAAACTAAAACAATAGCTAAACCAGCAGTAGGACCTCGAAGGTATGAACAGATAAGCATTCCTCACCCTGACGAAAACTCACAGTCAAGAATCCTTTATTATAAGAAGGATATATAATTATTATCCTCAGAATACAAAGCAACAATCAAACTCCATTGCAATCACAAACATGGTTAAAGAATTGTAGTTTTAAATTGTGCCTACCCACCTTTGTTCAAAGATACACTTTTCCTGGCCACTATCTTGGCCAGTGGTTCCAAAACTGTTGGTTGTGACCCACTGGTTGGTCATGAGCCAATTTTTGGTTGGTTGGTTGCGATTGTTCAAGAAACAATTAAAGATCCCTTTAAATTTTGTATTTATCTTGTCACATTTGCGTCACTTCAAAGACAGACATCAAATGTCAGGCTATGTCACCTGACAAATTGCTGCTTTTTTAACATGGGGATTGGTGTTTACAAACTCTTATCACTTTGTAGTCAGAGAAGGAAAAGGAAAGTGAATTATGTGACATTCTTGCTGGAGTGCAGGTGTTTTGAGTTTAGAATGCTTTACTAAGGTAATAAACAAAGTAAAACATCAATACAAAGTCATGTAGCGAGAGGATAAGGATAAATACAAAGCATGATATAAAAAACAATATAGAAACAATATCCTCAAGGAATAAAAACTGTGGAGTGCAGGTGTTTGAAAGGAAAGGTTGTAGGATGTCATTTTCTTGCACCACACAACAAAATGTAAATAGCTGTAAATGAACTGTACACATTCAGCAATTAGTAAAGCAAAAGTGAAGCCCATTTTTTTGTAATTCTGAAGCGTGATAGAAACAAACATTTTAATAGGATCAAAACAAATCAAGATACTTGATGGTGCACAAATGATAAATATTCACTGAAAATTGACTTTCACTCAATATCATTTGTGTGCAATATAGTTGAATTAGTAAAACAGTTTGTCTGTGCATGATGATTCTCCATTTCAATGGAAAATATGCTTTGTGTAAATGACCGTGTGTTACCACATGACACTTTAGTCACATTAAAAAATTTCCCGCTTCATACCCACTAAAGCTAGGTGGATCGCAAAATTTGCCGTTCTAAAAAGTGGGTTGTGAGTCTAAAAAGCTTGGAAACCACTGATCTAGACAATAACATCTCACTAATGTATGCTGATCTTCCACCTACATCAAACTAATTATAGTTATAAATTAAAAATCAAAACATACTCATTGCAAAAATAGCAATAGATTTTGAATAACCAATGTTTAATACCATTAATAAAACCTTCTCAAAAAGCCAGTTTAAAGGATTTCCATTTTAATCAAGCAATATGTGTGAAATGCAAAAATCATGGACAAGTCTACCAACAAAAAATATAGATTTGAAATCAAATTTTGCCTTCAAATTTGTCCCCTGAACTAAGTGCAAGCACATTATGACCGTCTAACAGACTTCACCTACTACTAAAAGGGTGAAAAAATCTTTCTCCACTATTAGATTACTTTGAAGATAGCTGTGTGAGTCGAATGCACCAATCTGAATACAGGCATGCACCCAGCTTACACATCCAATGGAAGACTGTTTACAACAGCACATAAACCATATAAACCAAAACTAATAAAGCTAGCGAAGGGTAGCACAAATTTCAAGGGATAATAGGCAAATGTTACTCCACACTTTCAAAATCTGTCAAGATAGTTCAGAGCACAGCAAAGCTATCAAGAATTATGTCAAAACACTCCATATCAAAGACTATAAGCCTTGAAGTATCCATAGAAACAAAGCAAAATGCACGTCTTTCTAACCAATAAAAGAATAGACTTTCTTGGATCAACACAATACACAATAGCCTACAACATGGAGTGCTGCCAGGGCAGAGAAGTCCACTAGGGAGATAGCTGGAAAACAAATGTACTCTCAAGGAGTTCTTAACACAAAAGAAAAAATTAAGCTTGAAAAGTATGCAGTGAAAGGACAGAAGTAATGTTCCATGCTCCAGTGGAAGGACAAGTACAAGAAAAAGAAGGGAAGCACACAAAACATAACAAATAAAAAGCAAGCAAGCAAATGAGAGAGTGGGGTGCCAGGTGGCGCGCACGCAAAATGGCCGCACCGTTTTGAGGCTCCGGCAGCCCAGCGTAATTATTCTTCATTTATCCTACTCGGAGGAACTGATTGATGCTCGAAATGGTGGCGAGGTGAAGCGGGGGCGTCGCTGAAGACTCGCTGAGGATTTCAGCTGAATCGCGGCATTCCTGCAATTGCTACATCGCCGGGAGGTTTTGGCCGGTACCAGAGCCGGAGCGCTGCGGTGCCCTACCTCGGCCTTCAGGATCACACGAGGCTGATGCTGATCACGAGGTGACCAGGCCCTGTGCTACATGATCAGCGGTGCGGCCAGAGTTGACATTCCTGTCCCCGTGAGTACAGTCAACAGAGTGCAAGCAAAGTGCCCTGCCTGCTTCTTTGGCTGGGACCAGCGGTGTATGCTGAAGCGTTACCAAAAAGCGGCGAAGTGAAACAATGCATGGCGCCATGGCGCCCTGAGAGCATCGGGGGATAGGTGCTGGCGTTGTCTGCCGAGGCCCTGACCAACCGAGAGGTACGGGTCTGCCTCTCTCTCGCATGGAAAGGGGGCTGGAGGCTTAGACCCTGCATCTGCCTACTACGGAGGTGACACCGACTGGGCCACGTTAACTCGTCGTGCGTCCCACCTGAGTCTGGCTTACCTGGATACAGCTGTGTTGGAGGGCTTTGGGAGCAGCCTGGTGGCGAAGTGCCCCGGATATTACTAGCAGGACCTCAAGGTGGGCTGTCCGGCGCTGTGTGGGGATGCGGGGGGGAGAACTGACAGCGGCTGGACCCCCCCTCGTGATACTTTGGCACTGTGCGGCGCGCTGTGATCTGACATGAAGCTGTGCAAGGGAGCACTTGTCCACGCATTCCGCGTGCTGCATGACTGGAGGCCTGTGGGTGCTGCCTGAGAGAACAACTGCAGAGATTACACAGGCAGAGTGTGGGGCATTTTGAACTTACTTCCACGTTGCTGGACCTACGAGTGGCGACTGCCCAGAAAGTTTGTCCTAGCGTGCTGCAGTCCCGAGACATTGCTGTACTGGCTCTCCTGGCCCACTGGATTTGAATTCCTTGCTGTTGGCGCGTTGGGGAGGCCATGGTTGATTGGTGTACTGCGCGCTGATAGAAAGCGATTGGATATAACATCGGCGTTGCTGCTTTGTGTGGGAATAGCCCCTGTTGGCTCCCGGATACGTTGTTCCGTCCGCCTTTTGCGCCGTAGGCTGTGGCATAATTCGTTGGGCCGGGAGTGCTGCACATTCAGGGCACCATGGGCAAATCAGATAACCGGCAACCCAAATTGACTTTCGAGGCGGTGAAACGAAATGCTCGGGGCCTGCAGGAGAGCCAGGGGCTGGACAACAGAGACGAAGTCCAGAGTGAAGCGGCTATGCCGGCTACCGATGTGCAGAGTATTCTTCAGGAGGTCCGGCAGGGGTTTGCTACTATCGTGGACAAGGTTGATAGAATGTCATCGCGTATCGACGCCATAGCGCATAAATTAGACGGACATGAGGAGCGCATAAAAGAGACGGAGAGGCGCATTTCGGACACGGAGGATGCCACAACTCGGGTCACCGCACAGCTTACCCACATGGATAAGTTGCTGATAACGATCGCCGCAAAGAACGAGGATTTAGAAGCGCGCAGTCAGCGCAATAATATTCGCGTCCTAGGTATTCCGGAGTCAACCAACACTTGGAAAATGGAAGAATACGTGGAAAAACTGTTGCTAGCCTCAGTCGGAGCGGACGCTTTCTCCAGTCAGTTCATAATAGAACGTGCACATCGTACGTTGGGTCCTCGGCCGCCCCCGGGAGGCCCGCCGCGTCCCATCATAGCGAGACTTCTAAACTATAGAGACCGGGATGTGGCTCTTCATGTTGCAAGAAACAAAAAGCAGCTGACATATGATGGCAATACATTCACAATTTACCCGGATTTTACCCCCATGGTCCAGGAGGAAAGACGCAAATTTACTGATGTCAAGAATAAACTGCGACTAGCCCAAATTGATTACGCGTGACTGTACCCTGCGCGCCTCAGGGTGACGCATCAGGGTCAGCAGCGGTTTTTCACCAAGCCACAGCAAGTAGAAGACTTTCTCAAACATTTGAAACCGACAGGTCGCAATAATGGAGCATCTGCGGCATCGCCGTGGCCCTCGGCGCTGGGGGGGCAGACGAGGACCCACAGTAACTATTGTACTGCTTGCACTTAACATTTCTTCTTTTTGCTTTAAGTCACTGTGTTCTGCGGCAGGGGTATTGTGGATGGCTGGCTGGAACTCTGGGGATAATTTAACACACTGTTTGGCTGATTGGCTGCTCCTTTCATGTACACGCTGGGCACTCTTGGCTCCTTTAGAGTCCAGCCCTCACCATCTGTGGTGGACTTTTGGAGCGGGGAGTATCTGTGTTGTCACCTAGGGAGAGCCCCCATGGGCATTGCCCCCACGGCTGTACACTGCATGGCCTGCGCTACGCGTGTTTGTCTTATTTCTTTTGCATGTTCCTTTTTTGTTTTCCAGGGAGGAGGGGAGGGCGGGCGATCAGTACTGGCAAGTTGGAGCTGCTTCAGTGGGAGGGGGAAGGATCACAGGAGAACTGTTCATGTTCATACCTGTTCTTTCTAACACAGGACGGTTTGGTTCTAAACATCCTTAAGGTGACAGATGATTCAACTGGTGAGCGATTGGCACAAAGTATAGTGACACAGTATATGCACACCCACGCACTGAGCTGCACCCTGTGGACATGGGCTTCTTCTTTTTTTATTTATTGTTGAGCACACGCACCCCTATTTAACATGGAGTCCGAGAAACTGAATATTGTAACGTGGAACGTCAGGGGGTTGGGAGATGCACGTAAAAAGAGAAACATACTAGCCTACTTGGACCGGCACCAGGTGCACATAGCCATGTTACAAGAGACACATTTTCATCCCCGGAGTTTTAACTAAGCCTGGGCAAAGCACTACGCTACGCTCGCGTAGTTTGCGAAGTTTGCTCTACTTCGCACTACGCGAATTGCACGTAGCACAGTGCGAACGCGCGTGGCATAGTGTTGCGTAGTGCAGCGGTCATTTTTTGCTTGCTCGCGGTCCTCAATGTCAAGTTGGCGACCGCGAGCAAGCAAAATGACATCCCGGCGAGACTTTTTCCTTGTTCGCGATCAGCAACATCAAGTTGGCGATCGCGAGCGTGGAAAATAAACCTCCCTGCGAGATTCTCAACGCGAGGAGGTCAGGTTTCTCATTGCGAGTGGTCGCGTATGCTCGCGACCGCTCGCGATGAGAAACTACCAGTCCGCGTTGAGAAAGCTGCCGCTCGAGTAAAAATCTACTCGAGCGGTAGAAAACTACAGCTCGCACTGTGCAAGATACCGTTTTCAATGATTGCACAGTGCCGGTTGCTTGTCCGCACTGTGCAATCATTGAAAACGACATCTTGCACAGTGCGAACAGGGTACTACGCAGTTCGCGAAGTGCTACGCGTAGCTCGCGTAGTGCGAAGTGCACTTTGCGTAGCTTCGCGTTGTGCTACTTCGCGAACTACGCCCAGGGTTAGTTTTAACACCTTTGCGAGTAAATGGGCAGAACATCGTATCTTTTCCTCATACTCATCATATGCAAGGGGTACAACCATACTTATAAAGAAGCGTACACCCTTCCAGCTGGCTGGGGCTACCTGGGACGGGCAGGGGAGGTATTGCCTAGCTTGGGGTAGACTGGGTACGGACTCTGTCACCCTGGCCTGCTGCTATGGGCCGAATGTGGACGACCCAGACGTTTATTCCGCGCTATGGGCTCTGGATCTGTGAGGTAGGCTCTAACCATATAATCTGGGGAGGAGACTTCAATGTTACATGTAATCCAGAGGTTGATAGGTCTCACCCTGTCCCTCATCAATACACAAAAGCTCGCGCTGTCTTACAAAGCACACTTACTACTTATCACCTAATTGATGTCTGGAGGCATATTCACCCCCAAAAGTTGGAAGGTACACACTTTACGGCGAAGGCGGCCTCGTGGGCGAGACTAGATTATTTATTTGTGACCCGTGGATTGGGCCCAGCTATATCTCAGGCACAGCACTTGGCCCATACTTACTCGGACCACGCCCCAGTTAAATGTACGCTATTGTCAGCAGATTATGGTCCCCCACGCAGCAGTTGGAGGCTGCATGCTGCTATTCTATTAGACCCGGTTTTTCAAGAGGAGCTAGGAGAGGAAGTGCGCGATTTTTTCGTACGAAACAAGGACTCGGCTGAGACCATTTGGGAGGCATTCAAAGTTACACTTAGGGGTTATTGTATATCCAAGGGGGCAGGAGTACTCAAGGATATAATGGGCACACTGTAAAAACTGGAGAAAGACCTCAAGGCACTTGAGAGGAAGCTGGCCTCACACCCGGACGGTCCCACTCAGCTGAAATTTAGAGAGACGCTCACAGAATATATGGAGTCGGCACGGAGGGAGGCGCGTTTTCGGGGTAGATATTGGGTGGCTAGATGGTATGGGGAGGGGGAAAGGCCGGGCAAGGCGCTGGCAGACACGATTAGAAAGCCACGTTATTCCAACTATGTGCTGGAAATTGAGGGTCCGGAGGAGGCGGTATACAGAGATACTGCCAGCATACTTACTGCCTTTGCCACGCATTATGCCCAATGGTATGCCACGCATAGGGTAGATGAGATAGATCTGGATAACTATTTGCAGGATGTGACATTGGGATGGCTGAGCGATAGGCAGCGAGAGTTCCTATGTGCCCCATTTGAGCTGGAGGAGGTGAGGGGCGCAATTATGCATTTGCAGTCGGGGAAGGCAACAGGTACAGACGGCATACCGGTAGAATTCTACAAAACCTATATAGATCAGATGGCCCCCATTCTTCGGGAGGTCTATGAGGATGCCTTGGAAGCCAGACACCTGCCCCCATCTATGAGAGAGGCCCTAATCGTCTTGCTCTTAAAGCCGGGGAAAGCGCCACGACAGTGTGACTCCTACAGGCCGCTGTCACTTCTTAATTGTGATGTAAAAATACTGGCTGAGCTCATAACCAACCGCCTTAGCTTGTTGCTAGAGAACTTAATACTTCCTGATCAGTCTGGTTTTGTGCCCGGCTGAGCTACTTCCCACAATTTAAGAACCCTCTTCACTGTGCTGAATAATGTCTCTCCTGAATTGCCTATGGCGGCGGTATTTCTTGATGCCACAAAGGCTTTTGATTCGATTGAGTGGGACTATATTTTCGGGGTGATGCTGCGCATGGACTTTCCCCCCCCCTTTTCCTCTCCTGGATGAAACTCCTGTACTGTTCACCAGTTGCTAAGGTACTCATAAATGGTCGCACTTCCCAGGCATTCCCGGTCTTAAGGGGTACCCGGCAGGGTTGCCCCCTATCCCCTTTACTTTTCGCACTTGCGGTTGAACCCTTGGCGGCAAAACTGCGGCAGCATCATAAAGATAAAGCGCTGCGGTGCAACATGAGGCAAATATTAATATTCTTATATGCGGATGATATTACTCTATACATTCATGACCCGCAGAATATTTTAAACCCAATCCTCAGGGAGTTCATTGTTTTTGGGAAACTCTCTGGGATCCAAATCAATTGGAGCAAATCCTGTATTTTCCCTTTGACAGTTGCAACGGCTCGATTCCCCCTGGATTACCCTCTGGAGTGGTGCGAGGACGAATTGCGGTATTTGGGTGTTCATGTTACGAGGGATAGGGATGAGTTAATGCACCTCAATTACGGAATGGCCCTGGCACGTATAACGGATTGCGTCTCCCGTTGGATTGCTCTCCCTCTTTCAATGGCGGGGCGCGCCTCTCTAATCAAAATGGTGATATTGCCCCAGTTACTTTACCTTTTTTTAAACATACCATTTTATCCGGGGAATTATTTTTTTAAAACATTGAAATCTGAATTGATGCGCTTGGTATGGGGGGGCAAGCACCCGAGACTGCAGTGGAGTGTATTCATTAGGCCATATCCGCAGGGAGGTTTTGGCGTGCCCAATTTTGAATTATATTATATTAGTGCGCAGGCTCACTACGCATATTTTTGGATGCGCCAACCCCGGTATATGCCACAAGTGGCAGCAGAACACTGGCTTGCGCACCCAATACCGATTGAAGGGGCACTGTACGATTTGCCTACTGGCAGGGAGCAGCCGTCGACTACTGTTGCCTGCACTTTGGTGGCGTGTCAACGCATAGGTGGGCTGCTGAGTGCCCCTATGCTGTATTCCCCGCTGATGCCTATCGCATATCATTCTAGCATGCCCTTGCTTCAAGAAACAATATTTCAAAAATTTGCGGAACGAGTGCACATTAAAACTTGGGGAGATTTATATCATGAAGGCCAGTTTCGGAAGCTTGAACACGTTTTTCAGAATATACGGCAGACTCAGCTTGATGTGTTTATATATATTCGTCTTCGGCAGGGCATCCGCTCCCTTACTCCAAACTTCCCGGCTGAGCCCCCTGCGCTAGCTCCGCTGCAGTTGGCTCTTAAAAGCGCGACGGCCAAGTGACTGGTATCACTGATATACCACACAGTACACACACAAAGAAAGGAGCCATCTGCACACTTACTACTTATCACCTAATTGATGTCTGGAGGCATATTCACCCCCAAAAGTTGGAAGGTACACACTTTACGGCGAAGGCGGCCTCGTGGGCGAGACTAGATTATTTATTTGTGACCCGTGGATTGGGCCCAGCTATATCTCAGGCACAGCACTTGGCCCATACTTACTCGGACCACGCCCCAGTTAAATGTACGCTATTGTCAGCAGATTATGGTCCCCCACGCAGCAGTTGGAGGCTGCATGCTGCTATTCTATTAGACCCGGTTTTTCAAGAGGAGCTAGGAGAGGAAGTGCGCGATTTTTTCGTACGAAACAAGGACTCGGTTGAGACCATTTGGGAGGCGTTCAAAGTTACACTTAGGGGTTATTGTATATCCAAGGGGGCAGGAGTACTCAAGGATATAATGGGCACACTGTATAAACTGGAGAAAGACCTCAAGGCACTTGAGAGGAAGCTGGCCTCACACCCGGACGGTCCCACTCAGCTGAAATTTAGAGAGACGCTCACAGAATATATGGAGTCGGCACGGAGGGAGGCGCTTTTTCGGGGTAGATATTGGGTGGCTAGATGGTATGGGGAGGGGGAAAGGCCGGGCAAGGCGCTGGCAGACACGATTAGAAAGCTACGTTATTCCAACTATGTGCTGGAAATTGAGGGTCCGGAGGAGGCGGTATACAGAGATACTGCCAGCATACTTACTGCCTTTGCCACGCATTATGCCCAATGGTATGCCACGCATAGGGTAGATGAGATAGATCTGGATAACTATTTGCAGGATGTGACATTGGGATGGCTGAGCGATAGGCAGCGAGAGTTCCTATGTGCCCCATTTGAGCTGGAGGAGGTGAGGGACGCAATTATGCATTTGCAGTCGGGGAAGGCAACAGGTACAGACGGCATACCGGTAGAATTCTACAAAACCTATATAGATCAGATGGCCCCCATTCTTCGGGAGGTCTATGAGGATGCCTTGGAAGCCAGACACCTGCCCCCATCTATGAGAGAGGCCCTAATCGTCTCGCTCTTAAAGCCGGGGAAAGCGCCACGACAGTGTGACTCCTACAGGCCGGTGTCACTTCTTAATTGTGATGTAAAAATACTGGCTAAGCTCATAACCAACCGCCTTAGCTTGTTGCTAGAGAACTTAATACTTCCTGATCAGTCTGGTTTTGTGCCCGGCTGAGCTACTTCCCACAATTTAAGAACCCTCTTCACTGTGCTGAATAATGTCTCTCCTGAATTGCCTATGGCGGCGGTATTTCTTGATGCCACAAAGGCTTTTGATTCGATTGAGTGGGACTATATTTTCGGGGTGATGCTGCGCATGGACTTTCCCCCCCCCTTTTCCTCTCCTGGATGAAACTCCTGTACTGTTCACCAGTTGCTAAGGTACTCATAAATGGTCGCACTTCCCAGGCATTCCCGATCTTAAGGGGTACCCGGCAGGGTTGCCCCCTATCCCCTTTACTTTTCGCACTTGCGGTTGAACCCTTGGCTGCAAAACTGCGGCAGCATCATAAAGATAAAGCGCTGCGGTGCAACATGAGGCAAATATTAATATCCTTATATGCGGATGATATTACTCTATACATTCGTGACCCGCAGAATATTTTAAACCCAATCCTCAGGGAGTTCATTGTTTTTGGGAAACTCTCTGGGATTCAAATCAATTGGAGCAAATCCTGTATTTTCCCTTTGACAGTTGCAACGGCTCGATTCCCCCTGGATTACCCTCTGGAGCGGTGCGAGGACGAATTGCGGTATTTGGGTGTTCATGTTACGAGGGATAGGGATGAGTTAATGCGCCTCAATTACGGAATGGCCCTGGCACGTATAACGGATTGCGTCTCCCGTTGGATTGCTCTCCCTCTTTCAATGGCGGGGCGCGCCTCTCTAATCAAAATGGTGATATTGCCCCAGTTACTTTACCTTTTTTTAAACATACCATTTTATCCGGGGAATTATTTTTTTAAAACATTGAAATCTGAATTGATGCGCTTGGTATGGGGGGGCAAGCACCCGAGACTGCAGTGGAGTGTATTCATTAGGCCATATTCGCAGGGAGGTTTTGGCGTGCCCAATTTTGAATTATATTATATTAGTGCGCAGGCTCACTACGCATATTTTTGGATGCGCCAACCCCGGTAAATGCCACAAGTGGCAGCAGAACACTGGCTTGCGCACCCAATACCGATTGAAGGGGCACTGTACGATTTGCCTACTGGCAGGGAGCAGCCGTCGACTACTGTTGCCTGCACTTTGGTGGTGTGTCAACGCATAGGTGGGCTGCTGAGTGCCCCTATGCTGTATTCCCCGCTGATGCCTATCGCATATCATTCTAGCATGCCCTTGCTTCAAGAAACAATATTTCAAAAATTTGCGGAACGAGTGCACATTAAAACTTGGGGAGATTTATATCATGAAGGCCAGTTTCGGAAGCTTGAACACGTTTTTCAGAATATACGGCAGACCCAGCTTGATGTGTTTATATATATTCGTCTTCGGCAGGGCATCCGCTCCCTTACTCCAAACTTCCCGGCTGAGCCCCCTGCGCTAGCTCCGCTGCAGTTGGCTCTTAAAAGCGCGACGGCCAAGTGACTGGTATCACTGATATACCACACAGTACACACACAAAGAAAGGAGCCATCTGCACACTTACTACTTATCACCTAATTGATGTCTGGAGGCATATTCACCCCCAAAAGTTGGAAGGTACACACTTTACGGCGAAGGCGGCCTCGTGGGCGAGACTAGATTATTTATTTGTGACCCGTGGATTGGGCCCAGCTATATCTCAGGCACAGCACTTGGCCCATACTTACTCGGACCACGCCCCAGTTAAAGGTACGCTATTGTCAGCAGATTATGGTCCCCCACGCAGCAGTTGGAGGCTGCATGCTGCTATTCTATTAGACCCGGTTTTTCAAGAGGAGCTAGGAGAGGAAGTGCGCGATTTTTTCGTACAAAACAAGGACTCGGTTGAGACCATTTGGGAGGCGTTCAAAGTTACACTTAGGGGTTATTGTATATCCAAGGGGGCAGGAGTACTCAAGGATATAATGGGCACACTGTATAAACTGGAGAAAGACCTCAAGGCACTTGAGAGGAAGCTGGCCTCACACCCGGACGGTCCCACTCAGCTGAAATTTAGAGAGACGCTCACAGAATATATGGAGTCGGCACGGAGGGAGGCACGTTTTCGGGGTAGATATTGGGTGGCTAGATGGTATGGGGAGGGGGAAAGGCCGGGCAAGGCGCTGGCAGACACGATTAGAAAGCCACGTTATTCCAACTATGTGCTGGAAATTGAGGGTCCGGAGGAGGCGGTATACAGAGATACTGCCAGCATACTTACTGCCTTTGCCACGCATTATGCCCAATGGTATGCCACGCATTGGGTAGATGAGATAGATCTGGATAACTATTTGCAGGATGTGACATTGGGATGGCTGAGCGATAGGCAGCGAGAGTTCCTATGTGCCCCATTTGAGCTGGAGGAGGTGAGGGACGCAATTATGCATTTGCAGTCGGGGAAGGCAACAGGTTCAGACGGCATACCGGTAGAATTCTACAAAACCTATATAGATCAGATGGCCCCCATTCTTCGGGAGGTCTATGAGGATGCCTTGGAAGCCAGACACCTGCCCCCATCTATGAGAGAGGCCCTAATCGTCTCGCTCTTAAAGCCGGGGAAAGCGCCACGACAGTGTGACTCCTACAGGCCGGTGTCACTTCTTAATTGTGATGTAAAAATACTGGCTAAGCTCATAACCAACCGCCTTAGCTTGTTGCTAGAGAACTTAATACTTCCTGATCAGTCTGGTTTTGTGCCCGGCTGAGCTACTTCCCACAATTTAAGAACCCTCTTCACTGTGCTGAATAATGTCTCTCCTGAATTGCCTATGGCGGCGGTATTTCTTGATGCCACAAAGGCTTTTGATTCGATTGAGTGGGACTATATTTTCGGGGTGATGCTGCGCATGGACTTTCCCCCCCCCTTTTCCTCTCCTGGATGAAACTCCTGTACTGTTCACCAGTTGCTAAGGTACTCATAAATGGTCGCACTTCCCAGGCATTCCCGGTCTTAAGGGGTACCCGGCAGGGTTGCCCCCTATCCCCTTTACTTTTCGCACTTGCGGTTGAACCCTTGGCTGCAAAACTGCGGCAGCATCATAAAGATAAAGCGCTGCGGTGCAACATGAGGCAAATATTAATATCCTTATATGCGGATGATATTACTCTATACATTCGTGACCCGCAGAATATTTTAAACCCAATCCTCAGGGAGTTCATTGTTTTTGGGAAACTCTCTGGGATTCAAATCAATTGGAGCAAATCCTGTATTTTCCCTTTGACAGTTGCAACGGCTCGATTCCCCCTGGATTACCCTCTGGAGCGGTGCGAGGACGAATTGCGGTATTTGGGTGTTCATGTTACGAGGGATAGGGATGAGTTAATGCGCCTCAATTACGGAATGGCCCTGGCACGTATAACGGATTGCGTCTCCCGTTGGATTGCTCTCCCTCTTTCAATGGCGGGGCGCGCCTCTCTAATCAAAATGGTGATATTGCCCCAGTTACTTTACCTTTTTTTAAACATACCATTTTATCCGGGGAATTATTTTTTTAAAACATTGAAATCTGAATTGATGCGCTTGGTATGGGGGGGCAAGCACCCGAGACTGCAGTGGAGTGTATTCATTAGGCCATATTCGCAGGGAGGTTTTGGCGTGCCCAATTTTGAATTATATTATATTAGTGCGCAGGCTCACTACGCATATTTTTGGATGCGCCAACCCCGGTAAATGCCACAAGTGGCAGCAGAACACTGGCTTGCGCACCCAATACCGATTGAAGGGGCACTGTACGATTTGCCTACTGGCAGGGAGCAGCCGTCGACTACTGTTGCCTGCACTTTGGTGGTGTGTCAACGCATAGGTGGGCTGCTGAGTGCCCCTATGCTGTATTCCCCGCTGATGCCTATCGCATATCATTCTAGCATGCCCTTGCTTCAAGAAACAATATTTCAAAAATTTGCGGAACGAGTGCACATTAAAACTTGGGGAGATTTATATCATGAAGGCCAGTTTCGGAAGCTTGAACACGTTTTTCAGAATATACGGCAGACCCAGCTTGATGTGTTTATATATATTCGTCTTCGGCAGGGCATCCGCTCCCTTACTCCAAACTTCCCGGCTGAGCCCCCTGCGCTAGCTCCGCTGCAGTTGGCTCTTAAAAGCGCGACGGCCAAGTGACTGGTATCACTGATATACCACACAGTACACACACAAAGAAAGGAGCCATCTGCACACTTACTACTTATCACCTAATTGATGTCTGGAGGCATATTCACCCCCAAAAGTTGGAAGGTACACACTTTACGGCGAAGGCGGCCTCGTGGGCGAGACTAGATTATTTATTTGTGACCCGTGGATTGGGCCCAGCTATATCTCAGGCACAGCACTTGGCCCATACTTACTCGGACCACGCCCCAGTTAAAGGTACGCTATTGTCAGCAGATTATGGTCCCCCACGCAGCAGTTGGAGGCTGCATGCTGCTATTCTATTAGACCCGGTTTTTCAAGAGGAGCTAGGAGAGGAAGTGCGCGATTTTTTCGTACGAAACAAGGACTCGGTTGAGACCATTTGGGAGGCGTTCAAAGCTACACTTAGGGGTTATTGTATATCCAAGGGCTCAGGAGTACTCAAGGATATAATGGGCACACTGTATAAACTGGAGAAAGACCTCAAGGCACTTGAGAGGAAGCTGGCCTCACACCCGGACGGTCCCACTCAGCTGAAATTTAGAGAGACGCTCACAGAATATATGGAGTCGGCACGGAGGGAGGCACGTTTTCGGGGTAGATATTGGGTGGCTAGATGGTATGGGGAGGGGGAAAGGCCGGGCAAGGCGCTGGCAGACACGATTAGAAAGCCACGTTATTCCAACTATGTGCTGGAAATTGAGGGTCCGGAGGAGGCGGTATACAGAGATACTGCCAGCATACTTACTGCCTTTGCCACGCATTATGCCCAATGGTATGCCACGCATAGGGTAGATGAGATAGATCTGGATAACTATTTGCAGGATGTGACATTGGGATGGCTGAGCGATAGGCAGCGAGAGTTCCTATGTGCCCCATTTGAGCTGGAGGAGGTGAGGGACGCAATTATGCATTTGCAGTCGGGGAAGGCAACAGGTTCAGACGGCATACCGGTAGAATTCTACAAAACCTATATAGATCAGATGGCCCCCATTCTTCGGGAGGTCTATGAGGATGCCTTGGAAGCCAGACACCTGCCCCCATCTATGAGAGAGGCCCTAATCGTCTCGCTCTTAAAGCCGGGGAAAGCGCCACGACAGTGTGACTCCTACAGGCCGCTGTCACTTCTTAATTGTGATGTAAAAATACTGGCTAAGCTCATAACCAACCGCCTTAGCTTGTTGCTAGAGAACTTAATACTTCCTGATCAGTCTGGTTTTGTGCCCGGCTGAGCTACTTCCCACAATTTAAGAACCCTCTTCACTGTGCTGAATAATGTCTCTCCTGAATTGCCTATGGCGGCGGTATTTCTTGATGCCACAAAGGCTTTTGATTCGATTGAGTGGGACTATATTTTCGGGGTGATGCTGCGCATGGACTTTCCCCCCCCCTTTTCCTCTCCTGGATGAAACTCCTGTACTGTTCACCAGTTGCTAAGGTACTCATAAATGGTCGCACTTCCCAGGCATTCCCGGTCTTAAGGGGTACCCGGCAGGGTTGCCCCCTATCCCCTTTACTTTTCGCACTTGCGGTTGAACCCTTGGCTGCAAAACTGCGGCAGCATCATAAAGATAAAGCGCTGCGGTGCAACATGAGGCAAATATTAATATCCTTATATGCGGATGATATTACTCTATACATTCGTGACCCGCAGAATATTTTAAACCCAATCCTCAGGGAGTTCATTGTTTTTGGGAAACTCTCTGGGATTCAAATCAATTGGAGCAAATCCTGTATTTTCCCTTTGACAGTTGCAACGGCTCGATTCCCCCTGGATTACCCTCTGGAGTGGTGCGAGGACGAATTGCGGTATTTGGGTGTTCATGTTACGAGGGATAGGGATGAGTTAATGCGCCTCAATTACGGAATGGCCCTGGCACGTATAACGGATTGCGTCTCCCGTTGGATTGCTCTCCCTCTTTCAATGGCGGGGCGCGCCTCTCTAATCAAAATGGTGATATTGCCCCAGTTACTTTACCTTTTTTTAAACATACCATTTTATCCGGGGAATTATTTTTTTAAAACATTGAAATCTGAATTGATGCGCTTGGTATGGGGGGGCAAGCACCCGAGACTGCAGTGGAGTGTATTCATTAGGCCATATTCGCAGGGAGGTTTTGGCGTGCCCAATTTTGAATTATATTATATTAGTGCGCAGGCTCACTACGCATATTTTTGGATGCGCCAACCCCGGTAAATGCCACAAGTGGCAGCAGAACACTGGCTTGCGCACCCAATACCGATTGAAGGGGCACTGTACGATTTGCCTACTGGCAGGGAGCAGCCGTCGACTACTGTTGCCTGCACTTTGGTGGTGTGTCAACGCATAGGTGGGCTGCTGAGTGCCCCTATGCTGTATTCCCCGCTGATGCCTATCGCATATCATTCTAGCATGCCCTTGCTTCAAGAAACAATATTTCAAAAATTTGCGGAACGAGTGCACATTAAAACTTGGGGAGATTTATATCATGAAGGCCAGTTTCGGAAGCTTGAACACGTTTTTCAGAATATACGGCAGACCCAGCTTGATGTGTTTATATATATTCGTCTTCGGCAGGGCATCCGCTCCCTTACACCAAACTTCCCGGCTGAGCCCCCTGCGCTAGCTCCGCTGCAGTTGGCTCTTAAAAGCGCGACGGCCAAGTGACTGGTATCACTGATATACCACACAGTACACACACAAAGAAAGGAGCCATCTGCGCTAGCTAGAATGTGCTGGGACGTAGAATTGGGCTTTGAACTGTCAGAGGAGCAATGGGAGTACTGCTCGTCACAGACGGCGCAGGTGTCGGCTAGCAGTAGGCGGCGAATAATTCATTACAAGTTCCTACACAGATTATATTACACCCCGGCCCGAATGCATAGTTACAATCTGAGGGGCACAGACATCTGTGATAGGTGTCGGGCACCGGGGGCAGATTTTTTGCATTTAGCCTGGGAATGCCCGGAAGTACATAATTATTGGACACAGGTGTTTGAAGCTCTGGGCTTGATGGTTGATACTCCTAACGAGCCCACGCCCCTATTGGCCCTACTAGGATATGTGAAACCATTGAAAGCGGTGCATCGCAAATTCGTGGCGCTTGCGTTGCTTCTGGCAAAGAGGCGAGTGGCGTGTCGTTGGGGTAGAGGGCGGGAGCCCAAGTTCAAAGTATGGATGGACGATTTAGTGTATTGTCAGGAGCAACTCACTACATATGCGGAATTATTGCCGAGCGCCTCCAGGCCCAAAGATGTCTGGGGGCCCCTAAAGTGTTATCTGCTGGCGCACCCGCGGGTGGACCCCGCACCAGAGCAAGAGGTGGTTGCCTTCCTGAGAAGCGCCAGGTACCCACAACATCAGTGGGGCGAGATCCACTTCAGAATGAAGGTGATATGGGTTTATGCTGCTTACAGTGAATTATGTTGGGATAGGATGGCCGGGAGTGCCTGGGGTCGGACTGTGCCGGGGTTGTCGAAATACTGGCTCTCCATGGAAGGACTGTGTTGCGTACAGATAGTAATATTTAATCAAATATGGATGTGCGTAGTGCGTTAACCAATTGTATGATGCTTCTGGATGTTTATATAAATACCTTAGCATATCCTACTGAATGACGATCTGTGCTCTTATGTTCCTAGACGTTGGGTAATAGATGGATTGATACAGTGCCAAATTTATATTTCTGTTTTTCATGTATACGACACCTTTGTATGGATTGTTTGAAAAACTAATAAACAGAATTTTAAAAAAAGCAAGCGAATGAGAGTGACAATAAAGCCAACCAATGAAAAGCAGTGAGTGGGCAATAAGAACACTGCAAACTGGGAATAGGCCTTTTCGCCAACAGACAGCTTGTGCTATCTGGCAGCTGAGATCTAAAAACACCAGTAAATAAAACAACATGAAATCACCAATAATAAATTAAAATGTCTATAAAAACAAAAAACAAATAAAAACAGATATAGTACATGCACAAAATTAAAAGGCTACTTTATTAAATAAAAACAACATATGAACAAAAATATAAACAAAAATAAGTACAAGCATCATAGCAAAAATAAAGTCAAATAAGTAAATATAGTACATTAAAAAATGATGTCAATAATTGTTAACAATATACACAGCACAACCTATAACCATTAATATTTAAACAATTTAACAACAAACCCTGCATAAATAAAGCAATCAACTCCAAAAACATCAATTTGATTAAGCAATATTTACATTTATTGAAAAAGTCTTAGATTTGGTAGTATGAAACATCCTGCAAGGGCTTTCATCCAAACAATACAGTAATCCAAAAAATAAGTGCCCCACATCCAATACACAAAAATATAACCTAAGAACATAAACATTATCACAAAATGAAAAAAGTCCATAACACAATCCCCAAAAACAATACGTTTAGGAAAAAAGTCCTAAAATCTGAAAATAGAATAAAAATGGCAAAAATCTGTGAACAATATAAAACACATGCAATAATATGTAAAAACACACCAAATTATTCAGTAAAGGAACATCAAAAGGAATCCAACTTCATTCGTACCTATGAAAAGTTAAAATCAAAGTATTTACTCAACTTCCTCAAAAATGTCTATGGATTAGAACTTGTATAGCGCAAGCGACCTCTGAAGCTTCTTGGCACTAATAAGTGCACAGGCACTAACATTAGCAAAGCCTAACCATTGAACAGATAACACTTCAAGGCTTTCTGAAGAGCAGCAAACTAGTTTCAGATCTCGGATAGAACAGGAGAGCATTCCATAGTTTGGCTGCTGCTACTAACAATGTTCTATCATCCATTTCAGCTGTTTTAGCTTTACAAAGTGACACTAAACACTGGGGATGGACTAAAATGACTGTGTGTGAAGATACCATATAACTTTAGATGCTAGAAACTCTGGGCAGTGGTTGTGAAGGGCCTTATGTGTTATAGTTAGAGCCTCAAAAGAGCTCCTCTGTTTCGATTGGTAGAATGTTTGTATGATTGGGTTTATGTGTGCATTTCTTGATGTTTTAGCTAAGAAACACACAGCATCATTTTGTACAGTTATAGTTGGCCTATTAAATATTAAAGATTTGGGCTATCCACCATATACTGAAATGGCGATAATTCTACAAATCCAAGGGAGGGGAATTGGCATCCACCTTCATATTTTCTTTATGCTGAAAAGGAGCTGAGTATCATTAGTATATGTACATATATAGATTATAATACCTATTTGATTCCAAGCTGCTGCTAAAGGAATCATATAAAAATGTAATGGGAGCAGCAATAAAATCAAGCCTGAAGAACGCCACATTTATTCTTTGTGGGATTGGCTTGATAATAGGGTAGAATGATCAATTGCTGTCAACTGTAAGAAAGATTGTAGCCAAATCAACGAGGTGCTGCTAATTCCAATTTCCTTCAGTCTGGACAGCCAAATATGATGATCCATGGTATTAAATGCCAAGGAGCAAAGGAGAAGAATCAAAACACAGACCTCACTACTGTGTACTAATCTTCTGAGATCATCCAAAACAGAGACAACCACTAGTTATGTACTTAGTACAAAATACTGCTTTGTGTTTAACTACTAGTTATATGACCTCTACATAACTATGCAATTGAATATGGATGAAGGAAGCAACAAAATAGGCCTATAATTGCTCATAACCCTTGCATCTAAATGTTTTTGTCAGAAAGGGCCTGACCACAGCATTCCATTCAGTGGGCACTATCTTCTGGCTTTAACTGCTTTTAAAAAGTAAGGTTAAAGAGCTCAGGGCTACAGAAATCAATTAATTAAGACTGCTTTCAGGGGCTCTGTCATTAAGTGAACCAGATGGGTAAATAGTGGAAAAAATCTCGGTTAAGGATATAGTTGTTACAGGGCTAAAATTATCTCGTTTGCAGAACTCTTTTTGTATATTAGTTGGTAGAGCAAAGTCTTAATTAAAACCTATAACCTTACTTCTAGTCAGGGTAATGGGATTATACACCCAAGATAACCCCTGCTCACTCCCTAGGTAGCTTGCCACGAAGAGTCAGGCCTATTTCTGAGGCAATGTGTAAGGTATTTGTACATAACACAAACAGAAACAGTGAAATCACTACAAATGGACAGCACACCAGTTTGTAGAAAAATAAACAATCTTTATGTAAACCAACAAGACCAAAACAACAAAAATTCAACATACATAACTCAAAATATCACTTTTAAAAGGTTTAAGCAATTCTGTCTAAAGAACTCTATGGATGCATCGATTCCAGCACAAAGTACCTTTGATGCGTCAAAATCCAAGATGAAAAACAGCTGCAAAGGAGGAAAGCGTCAGAAAACACAGCGATGTGGGGGTTCTTTAGTCCCAGGGGAAATGGAGGCGTAGGTTCTGCTGCACGCAGGAGGAGCTTTGCGGCGATTCCTTATTACGAGGAAAAGCAACGCGTCAATTTCAGGAGGTAACTCCTTTCGGCAGGGCGATGCAGTGGAAACTTTGTGCACAGGTGTGAAGCGTGGAAATCCAGATGCTCTGGGGTCTATGCAGCACCAGCGAAAGAGGCGCTGATTCGATTCTTTCAGCCACACAGCAGTGCCTGGGTTGGAGTCGGAGTGGGTGTTTCGGACAGAGGAGACATGGTGCTCTGGACTCGAGTGGCGGCGGTTCCTTAGGCCGCAAACAGGTGCTACGTTGATTTTTTAGTCGCACCACGGTGATGAGTTACTTTTTCAACCGCACAGTAAGCTTGCGGCTGCAAAAACTGCGCTGAAAAGGGCATGTGTGGATTTTCAAGTCTTGAAGCAGGAGAACCACATCCAAGGGCCCAGAACTCTAATTGGCACCACTTGGCATGTCAGAACTCGCAGCAGTTCAGTTCAGGGATGCTGCAGGTGAAGTCTTTTATGGCCCTGAGGCTTCCTAACAGGAGGCAAGCATACACAAGTCCTTGGAGAGTCTTCTCAAGTAGGATACCAAAACAGCAAAATCCAGTCTTTGTCTTCTCCAAGGCAGAAGCAGCCACTGCAGGCCAACCCAGCAAAGCAGCACAGCAAAGGGGCAGTACTCCTCCTGACCGCACTCCAGCTCTTCCTCTTGGAAAAGTCTACTCTTGATCCAGAAGTGTTCTAAAAGTCTGGGTTATAGGTCCAATACTTATACCTCTTTTGACCTTTGAATTAGGCCTATCTTAAAGCATAGTCTTTGTAGTACACAGATCCTGCCTTGCCCGGTCTTGACTCCAGACACACTACAGAGGGGTGGAGACAGCATTGTGAGAGACAGGCACAGCCATATTCAGATGTCAGTGACAACTCCTCCCACCAGTCTAGCTCAGGAAGGCCCATCAGCCTGGTGATGGGCAATCAGGATGTGCAGGGCACACCTCAGCTCCCTTTGTGTGACTGTCTAGAGTGAATGTACAAACAACCCAGCTGTCAGTCTAAACCAAACATTGATTTCATAGGCAGGCAGAGGCAGAGTATGGTAAAGCAAGAAAATGCCCACTTTCTAAAAGTTAATAAACGAAGGTGTAAATATTGTACACCCTGCTGCTGCACTGCAAAAGTGAGGAAAACGATCCTATAGAGTAAACCTCATATTCCAAGTTAACCAAATTCATCCATAATATACCGCTCATTGTATCTTCATTGTAATCCATTCTTTTGCTGCTTGATGGAACCACTCCGGAAACATCTATGTTGAACCAAATTACTTTATTCTCATATTCAAAGGCCTTCTGTTGCCCATCCGAGCTTTTACATTGGCATGTGTGGTCAATCGATTCCGTAACAGTCTCTTTAAAAACCCAATGCATTTCGAACCAAACGGTTCTTCGTCACCGTTTGGTTCGAAATGCATTGGGTTTTTAAAGAGACTGTTACGGAATTGATTGACCACACATGCCAATGTAAAAGCTCGGCTGGGCAACAGAAGGCATTTGAATATGAGAATAAAGTAATTTGGTTCAACATAGATTTTTCCGGAGTGGTTCTATCAAGCAGCAAAATAATGGATTACAATGAAGATACAATGAGCGGTATATTATGGATGAATTTGGTTAACTTGGAATATGAGGTTTACTCTATAGGATCGTTCTCCTCACTTTTGCAGTGCAGCAGCAGGGTGTACAATATTTAGACCTTCGTTTATTATCTTCGATATGCTGTGCAATGGGACGATTCACGGCGCTGTTTTGCACGCATTCACATTGCAATAAAAAGCAAAAGTTAAAACATTACAAGGGAAGGAGTGCATTCACAAATCATACACTTTCTAAAAGTGGCATTGCCAAACACACAATTTAAAAACCACCTTCACTGAAAGATGTGTTTTTAAATCTGAGCTCAGAGAACACAAACTCCAACTCTCTAGCTCTTATCAATTGAAGACCATAGGGGTGCCATACATGTAGTAAAAGGGAAGGTTTGGTCTTGGCAAGTGGGTGCACTTGCCAGGTCGACATGGCAGTTTAAAACTGCACTTGCAGACACTGCAATGGCAGCCTTGAGACACAACCAGTGCTGAAGGCCCAAAAGTAGCATTTGATTTACTAGGGGCTTACCAGCAAATCAAATTTACCAATCATGGATAACCAAGCATAATCACAATTTACACAGGGAGCACTTGTAGTTTAGCACTGCTCAGCAATGGTAAAGTGTCCAGAGTACACAAACCAGCAAAACAAAGTCCAGCACACAATCAAAAATACAGGAGGTACAGGTGTAAAGACAGTGTAACCCACGCCAAGGATGCCAGGCCTCACACACATATCAAGGAAAGTGCATAAATAATTGGGTTCTAGTTTAAGATTCTAAATCCAGTCCCACAAACATTGAGATAATTGCAAATGTTCAAGGAAACAGATTTATATTTCTATGTTCAGCCCCACAAACATTGTGAAAAGTGCATAAATCTGAAGATGGCTAATCTACTGTTCTTCAAACATCGGGAAAATACATAAATTTAAGAGGACAGATTTACTATTCTAACTCCATTTGTTATGTTATAGTATATTGATTAGCATTGCACACTAATCACCCAAGTGGGTATCCAGGCGCTTAGGCATTTGTGTAGGTTTGTGTTCCCCAAGGTGCTTATACGAAGAGCCAGGTCTTCAGCTTCTTGAGGAACTCAAGAAGTGAGGAGGATGCTCTGTTGTGTTGAGGGAGGTCGTGCCATGTCTTGGGTGTGATGTAGGAGAATGAGCAATCTCCAGTTTTGCTTTTGCGAATGCGGAGAATGTGTGCGAGTGAGAGTGAGGCAGAACGCAGATGTCTGGTGGGTTGGTGAAAGTGTATGCTGCTGTTCAGGTGTTCTGGTGCTGTGTTGTATAGGACTTTGTATGTGTGCATGAGAAGTTTGAAATGGCTGTGCTTATGAATGGGGAGAGCCAGTGAAGCTTCCTGATGTTCAGTATGATGTGAATGCTCCATCTGGTGTTTTGAGGCAACCATTTGAAGATTTTATGCAGCATGCGTAGAAAGTGGAAGCAAGAGATGTACTCTGCATTGACTTGAACCATCATGCTGAGCTTGTCTTTTAGGATGATCCCTAGATTTCTTGAGTGGTCTGTTGGTGTGGGTGTTGTTCCTAACTCCGACGGCCACCAGGTGGAGTCTCATGGGGTGATCTTGTTGCCGTGGACCAGTACTTTCGTCTTGTTGGAGTTGAGCTGCAGTCAGTTGGTTTGCATGCAGTCTACTACCATGGTAATGCAGTTGGTGAAGTTGGTTCTGTCTGTGGTTGTTTTGTCCGTCAAGGAGACAATTAGTTGGGTGTCATTTGCGTAGGAGGTGACAGTGATGTATTCTGATCAGATGAGGTTGGTGAGCAGTGTCTTTTCTGAATCCTGATTGAGTGTTGTCAAGAAGATTGTAAAGTTCAAAGTGGGTTATGAGTTGCTTGTTGATGGCCCTCTCAATCCCTTTGGCTGGATAGGGTCGGAAGTTGCTCCGCTGATTCGGGTCGGCTCTGGGCTTCTTGAGAAGGGCGTTGATTTCTGCAAGTTTCCAATTATCCTGGAAAGTGGTGGACGAGATGGAGGTTCCACAAACATTTGAGAGAGCGCATAAAGTTGTTGGGGTGATTTACGATTTTTTGACAGATACTTGCACTCCACACTTTTGAAGTTCATCTGCTTCTACTGACAATTTCACTGATCAGGTGACCCACGGCTACTGACAGCAAGAGGTGGACTGTACTGGTTCACGACATCCTTCAAGGGGCTTAAAAGAAAATGTAAGCTAAAGAGATAAAACAAAGGATGGATGGAGGGTATGGTCCAGGCTCCCTGAGGAGGAATAGAAGGTGACTAAAAAGGAAAAAATGAGTGTCATGATCTAAAATATGCAGCAGAGTATGCCCTTGACGTTCTGTTCGTACACATCACCTTGTGACTGTTTACTTGCCACAATCTCAGTACAGGCTTTTGTTGAAGGAGAACCTGGTGTAATGTCCATCCTTTATTTACTTCTTTACACACACACACACCCTCTTCCTGCGTGGCATTGATGATTTAATTGGTATATGATGTAATCAATGATGTAATGAAATATGCCCCACACCTGGCATTGGAAGGGTTATGTTGCTTAACTCATACCATTTGAGCAATTATATAGAAGCCATAATGTTACATTGGTGTTTATGCAATATACCCTTGTGATTATGAGCAGCTTCAGTTATTCGTTTTACAATAATTCGAGTTTTTCAAGCTAATACTAATGCAGCAGTAGAATAACTCTTCATGCTGTGCAAAGTTTGGTGACAGCACATTTGTTCCAAATGGTTTTTTTGATACAGTTAACATTTATAAATTTTCCATTGCAATTAAACACCGTCCAAATATAACAGTCAAATAAATGGGACTGCATTTTAGTCTAGCTATGCCATATATAGTTGTTTGAAGAGAGCAGAACATTCTGATTTTAAATCATTGACAATGTAAATAGAGCACTGTAACTTTAAATCAAAACAATATTATTAACCTCACTTCTGTGTGATGCTCCAGGAATAATGTTACTAATTCATCAAGTGCTGTAATTAGAAAATTGTGCAGAGAAAACGTGGTTGGCAATTAACAGAACACTGCTTTGAAACATTTCTGCCGTCCATTTCTCTTCAGCAACTAGTCATCAGCTGTATGGCGCATTGAGACCCTAGAGTACCTTCTGGTGTACTGACACAACCCGAATTATAATTAGAGATTTTTCTTTCAGCTTGTAGCCATTGTGCCATGCAGAAGGAAGCATAGCTGTTAGCGAAGCAGTTAACAAATTCATGGAGCTAATAGCACTGGACGTGGGCAGGCACGGTGCCAAGTCACAGTGGACATTGTACTACCCTGCTGCTAAAATACGTGGTTATTTAGTAAAATGATTAACGCACTGGAATAATGGGAGCAGAAAGGAAGACAATGGAGTGGTTTAGGGCCAATTGTCTCTGGCACTGGGTTTCTGCTCTAACATTCCAATGTTTGCCTTCATGTTTTTCTTTAGAACTTAGAGCAGTGGTTCTTAATCTGGGGTCAATGGACTTCGCTGGATCAGCAATACCTATTTAGGGGGTCTGCAACTGTTTAGAAAAATAGGTACATTTGTAGATTAATAAAGTATATAAAAAGCAAAATGTGAAAAGGAAAATTTTATAATGTTTTGTAAATGTGGATGAGTTTGAAATTGGAGCTAAAAACGAAGTTGGTATTAGCTTGATTTGTGGGAATAGTTTAAATACAACAAACATAATCTGGTAAGACTGGTGGCGTCAATGGAAGCACTCGTATGCACTGACAAAAAGAGAGCATGCATGAGGAGCAAAAAAGACAAAACGATATGCTAAACACTAGCATATCACTTCATCTTTAAGAAATAAAACCAAATATTGAAAAGCTCAAACTTTCCCATTAACTTACTTGTATTTTTTTATTTGTGAATTAAATACATTTTTGATTTTGTTTGTTTGTGAATTAAGTGTGTTTTAATTTGTGTATCTGTTTGATGTATACTTGTTTCTGTATGTTTGTGTATTGTTTTGAGGTTGAAATTGTAGCAATTGCTTAGGCAGATGTTCCTAGCTTCCAATAGTGAATCATTGGGGGTCCACAGAAGGAAAAATCTCAACAATCTCTGATTTAGAGGTTTCTGTCCTCAGTTGGTAGAATGTTCTAATAGTATCACAGTTCTTTTGCTTCTGGCTATACCGGTTGGCCTATCTTCTCATTATGGGTCTTTACTTGAAACTTGATCCTATAAAGCATACTGGGGTTCTTTAGGGACCAGTATTGCCTCCAGCAGTGGGCCATAGATTTTTAATAGCAAAAGAGCTATCTTTCATTATTCCTACATTACCACAAATTACAAGAACTAAAAATCCATAAAACCGCTACTAGAACATGTCTGTATGCATTTTAAGAAAGCTAAACCTTTTACATAAAGTTAATGAGTACTAGTATTGTAAGTTACATAGGATCCATGCAATTGACCTTTTTTGTCATTGCATTTCTACAACAGCTGGCATACGAGCATTCCTTAAATGGTGAAGGGGGGCCTATATAGACTGTAAGACAGTTCTGTATGTTTAACTACATAAAAATCAATAACTAGTTCATGGGTAAGGATGAGGCAGGCACAATACTCTGCTATTGTGGTTATCCCGAACTCCCCTGATTACTGATCAGTAATCTTGTTCCCCATCACAGTACTGGTACAGCTTCATCAGTAAAAAGGGACAGGTCTGTCGCAGTAACTTTGGCAATAGGTCAGGAAGTGAAGTATGTCAGACCATTGGCCATGGGATAGAAGAGACCTACAAAGAGAAGAAAAACATACAGAAAAATGCTGTGGATTGAAGGCCTGGCTAGACCTCACAAGAAAGTAATGGAGTGAAGAAATATACCACTACGTAAGGAAGATTTGAACCCACAGGATTTGTGGTAATCCCGATTCGACCATTGACATGTATTTTTGGTCATCTTGGGCTTCCGATTTGTGTGGGAACACCGCGATTCACAGTTTTGTTCCCCACTGACGCTTCATGAGGAAACAATTGCCAAATTGCACACAAGGAATATGGCCTGGAAAGGAGAAAAACATGTCTGAATCAGTGTGAAAAGTTTGATTGCCTTTCTTCCCGATACTTAAGAAAATGATCCAGCCCTACAGAGATCTGAATCAGCCCACTACAGTACAGTCATAAGCTGCTGACATGTAGCCCAGCTCTGACAGCCTGGGTTCTTGGATAGTCTAGTCAATGGTATGACCGCATTTATATTCAGGTCTCTCCCTAGGTTAATGACAACTTCGATCCAGCGCTGGCAAGCCAATCTAAAACAGCTGACCGTGCCATCATGTTGTCATTGTGAAGTGCTGGTTGAGTGGTTGACGCACTCCAGCAAAGACAGACCGGCAACTCTTGGCATCCTCCCATCAGCATGCTTGACATTTGGTGGAAACGCGAGAACCCAACAAAGATATCCATCCTGGTCCTTGCTATGCTGCTTCTGAGCATTGCTGACATGATGGGTGCATTACCTCCACCTCTCGGAGAGCCCAGGAACCAGAGCATCCTCCATGGACAAAGAAAATAGGAAGTGTTCTATGTCTCCCACACTATTATGGGCTCAGGTACATGAGCGACCTATGAGGTGGAAGCGGCAGCAAGGAGAAAACCACGTGGATTGGATGAAGGAACTGTCTGTCTCAACCTGATTAGACCTCATAGATTAGTGCAACAATTCAACAAGGAAGAAAGACCCGAGGTACCATACTCTCCATTCTGTTGTCTATATACATTCATGACTGTGGCCTTTGGAATGTCCAGCCGCGGCCCGTGCAGGTAAGAGCAGTGGGGCGGTGGAGCCGGGTGGGGCGGGGGGGGGATTTCCACTGATGGCGATGACGGAAAATTAAACAAATAATTATTTTTCCCTCGCTGTCGAAATCCCACCCCACCCAGCGCCACCACTCTTACCTGCACTGACCATGGCTGGTAATGTCCATGTGGTTAGGTCACAGCACAGCTCGTTCTCCGGGAGACTTTTACCCCTCACACCTACCCCTCGCAGGCATAACCAGGCAGGTGACCGTACCAATGAAATTGAGCTGGATGCACGGGTCTTCACTACAGTCACCACGATGCGTAAGGGTCTGTGCCTTGCTCTACGCAGTGTGGTTAGCGTAACACTCAACGCTACTGCCTTCAGTTTCGATCTGCATGTTTCAGTTGTTGTATTGGTACCTGTGATGCTGGCATCCCCATCCACCCGCTGTGGCATTGCTCTATAGTCTGCAAACAGAGGAAGCTAAAGTAAAATTATTAGAGTACAGCACTGGTCTTTTCCCAGCAGATTGTGAGATATGATAACACAAGCTGACATCACGACGGTTTCATGCATTTCATTTTTATTATCTCTTTTGTCATATGTCAAATGCTGCCATCAGCGTCCAATTGCCCTGCAGAAGGCTGAATTAGTGGCACAATACATTTTCCTTCAAAGGCGACTTTCTGTTTCACTGTAACTGATGCTGGAGACTCCATGCAGTATTTTCTGTTTACAACATTCAATATATGAAAGTGCAGGACCCCTTTGGGTCATTTAATAGGTGCTATAAAATCGGTGTTCTTAATTCATTCTTATTTGGTAGCTAGCCATGGCAATAAAAAATGTGCAAATGACACATACTATATTAGTAAATTATCTTTCTTGACGTAGACCAGGGAACGTGTATGCATAGCTGTTAAACTCACCAGTCACTAAGATCCCCATAAAACCTACTAAAGCCATGATGGATTAGAGTATAGGAAAGTTCACCATAACATTGTCTCTGCTTAAATTATAGCTTTTGTGATTATAAAGGGAGTCTGAAGCTTGACATTATAAATCTGCTATGTTTTAAGACAATGCAAGTCAGGAGAGCATTGCATAATGAAAAAAGATGTTAGTGGACTGGCTGTGTGTGTGTGTTATATATATATTTGTGAGCATATTTAACCAAAGCACATTCACTGCAAGGAATTATGACAATGTATATTTATTTGAATGTTCTCTTTGTGGCGAGGGGAGGAGGGGAGAATATTGGCTATAAAATCTTTTTGCATAAGTATTGCTATTACAAGTAGACTTTATAAAACAAAGAGGGCAGAAATTGAGCAAAGGCAGCAAACGCATTGATTAGCAATAAATGCATTTATTTAAACCACGTGGTTTGTCAAACTTTACAATACATACATTTGGATTTAAATATCGTAAAAAATAATTTAACATATTTTTTGTTATAATCAATCTTACAAATTCCTTTCAAATCCCTCTACCTATTTAAAACCAATAAAATTGTTCCATGGCATAAGTTACATCACAGAATTGTATACTGCATACAAGTTGTATCGCCCCTGTCCTTGACGCAATTGCATATTTCTTAAAAATTCGTTTTTAAAAAACGTCTAAAGAATACAAAATATAAAAAGTTAATTCATATAGTCATATAGTAACATTAATGCATATAGTAGAGAACAGTGCACGTGTAGCACACAAATACAGTTCCCTTTGGCATCTTAATTTTTTTTCTATTTATGATTTTTATTGCTATTCAAGAAACAGTACAGCAATCATTAATCAGACTCCAAGTACAGTTAAATCACTTTAAATCATTTTGGAAAACCAATCAACTCTCTCTTCCCTCTCAACCCACCCCCACCACTCAGGACTCATAAAACGTGCAGATGACAGTTCCTAAACCTACTTACATTGAGAACAGTGCTTACATATCAGTCGGAACGGACCTGCTCCACCACCCTATGAGAACTTCTAGACCAGTGTATCTTCCTCCCCCATTGCCCTCCTGCGGGCCACTTATGTATGCAGATCTTTTTAATCTATGGAGGTATTTCGTCCGTTGGTGTTAACAATTCAGTGAGCATCGCTTCCAAAGCCCTGACATCTTCTTCTAACTTCTCATCCCTACGTGTCAGTTTCATGTGGCAACCCTCCGCGCTTACCCATTCAGCCATATCCTTCAGCCAGTCTTCCACTTTCAGGACCCTAGGGGATAGCCACACTATTAATATTGTACGTTTGGCCAGTACCAACCCTACAATTAAAAATTACCTGCTCAGCTTTCTATTCTTACAGAACTGAATGAGCCCTTTGGCATCTTTAATATTTTGCTTTCTCCCTGCCAGTGCAAATGCTAGGTTAAAATTTTTAAAATTGCCAGCCTCATTGCGGGATTTGGTATATTAGAAAATTAACTGCCATTTTCCAGGAGTCTCTCAGGATGGAGGTGGAGTACTTAGCATTCAAATAATCCAAATTTCTCCTCCTTGACTCCAAAACTCCTAATTCATTTGATTCCCTTTTCGATATTGAAAAAGGGGCATCACATTTAAAATCCTGAATATTTCAACATTGCGCAAGTATTAGCAGCCATCCTCCGACTCCTCCTGCCCGTTCTCTCTCACTATTATACATTTCTTCTACACACAGCATTGAAACTTTTGTATGACAAGATATTATCTGTTTATGCCAAAACAGATGCAACAACGTTTCATGTATTCAGCTTGGTCTCCATTCTTTTGGCTTGGACCATTGTATTGTGGGGCAGTGCCAACAGGTTTTTAGGACATTTACTCTCCAAATTTCCCCAATTATAACCTGAACTTTGACTTAACAGCTCTGTTCCGTATAACAACAGTGCCGGCTCCATAGCTATGTGGGCTCTAAAGGCTGGTTTCAATTTAAGTCTCTGTTGAATTTCTTGAGCCCGCCCACTGTTGTTATTGCTTGTGTTTTTTAATTATCTCGGTGCAACTTCTATTGTAACTTTTTATTAACAGTCATACCCAGATATTTATACGAGGGCATCTCTTTCACAATCATTTCTCCAATCAACCAACTAAGGGGCTGATTCCGATCCTGGAAAAACCGGGTACGAACCGTCGGTCGGAGCGTTTTCTCCATCCGACTCGTACCCGGTAAAAACACCATACAAACTTGCAAGTACGATTCTTACGGAAACACCATTTCCGTACGAGTTGGAAAAAACAGCGACCGACAGCAAAATCCATACGAATGTGATCTGGGACACCGTGGACGTGACGTCCGGACGGAGTTAGGCATGTTTTTACGTCCCAGCAAGTACGATTCGCACCAACAGCAGTCCGGACGGCAATATTTTTACGGCACCCAAAAAGTGCCGGAAAAGCGAAGGACGCCGCGATGCGAGCGGAATAGGGGGCCCGGTACGTGCCGTCTCCCCCCCAGCCCCCGTATGTACGCACCGCCCCCCCCCCAGCCCCCCGTATGTACGCGCCGTCCCCCCCAGCCCCCGTATGTACGCGCCGTCCCCCCTAGCCCCCCGTATGTACGCGTAGCGCTGGGGGTCCGCACCATACCTACGGGGGTGGGGGTACGTGTAGTACATACACGGGTGGGGGTATGTGCCGTACATACATGGGTGGGGGTACGTGCCGTACCTACGGGGGTGGGGGTACGTGTCGTACATACACGGGTGGGGGTACATGCAGTACATACACGGGTGGGGGTACGTGTCATACATACACGGGTGGGGGTACGTGCCATACCTACGGGGGTGGGGGTATGTGTCATACATACACGGGTGGGGGTACGTGTCGTACATACACGGGTGGGGGTACGTGTCATACATACACGGGTGGGGGTACGTGCCGTACCTACGGGCCTGGGGGTACGTGTCGTACATACGGGGGGCTGGGGGGGGTACGGCGCGTACATACGGGGGGCTGGGGGTGTTGTTCGGCGCGTACCGGGCACCTGTTTGGACGTCGCCATGGTTGCTATAGGAGTTCGCTCCGGACGGTCTTTTTACCATACGGTTGTATAATCGGACGGACGGTAGGAATCGTACTTGCGCGCTCGGACTTCAGTTTTCAGATTCGGACGTTAAAATGTCCGGGGACGTGTCGGACACCCTTTCCGACCCGGGGACGTGTCGAGGAATTTCCCAATGCGATTCGTATGGACTTTTTCACATACGAATCGTACTTGCCAGTTTGTACGGGACTTGTACGATTCGTACGGTAAAAAATCCAGATACGATTCGTACGGGGAATATTTTTCCAGTATCGGAATCGGCCCCTAAATGGTTAACTTTTTTTTTAACTAAACACAGTGTTCGTTTTTTTGAATGGTTAATTAATTAGTCAAATAATATTTATTGGAAATTTGTTTTGAAAGATTATCCTGAGTTACATCTACGACTACTAAATCATCAGCATAGAGTAGACATGATATATGCCGACTTCCCATGCCAGTAACCTGTAATGTTGCTTAATGGTTTGTAAGGTACAATGCAAAGAGGGTGGGGGCCAGCACATAACACTGCCTTAACCCATTGTTAATCACAATTTTTTTGGAAAGGTGAGCCCCTATTATCTAACATTACCCTGGCCCAGTTTCCTCGATGTAGCTCTTACAATACACCCAACACGTTACTTTGAATTTTCATACTATGGGGCCGATTCCGATTCCGGTCGGAAGGGCTCCGACCAACGGTCGGAGCCCTGCCGGCCGATTCGGATCATGTCGGCCGAATTCCTTTCTGACCGAGCCATTCCGATGGGCTCTGTCGGAAAGGAATCCGACACGGATTTCCGGATTGCGGACGACAGGCTCGGAGAGCCCGTCCGCCGTCCGGAAATCTCCCAGTACTCCTCCGACCGCCTCTTTGCGAATGAGGAAGAACGATTGCAGTTTTTCACTGCCTTTTCGTGACGGTTTTTCCGGCACGAAAAGGCAGTCGGAAACTGTCTTTGGGGGCCCCCAGTAGGGCACCCATGGGTACGAGGCTGCCCCCCTCTGTGGATCCCTGCACCCGGTGGCAGGCACCTTGGGGTGCCGCCCACAGGGTGCAGGGATGAACTGCGCCCCTGCTTTCAATGATGCAGGCATGCATTCCGCTCGGAATGCATGCCTGCATTGACTTGTATACGAGTGCGACCCAACCCTGTTCAGTAGCATTGTACTAGCAGGGCCGTAACCGACGACAGCTGTTCGGTCGGTTACGGCTCCTGACCGATGTCGGACGGGCCTGAGTCTGTCAGACATCGGAATAGGCCCCTATGTAGTTTTTTCCCAATGAATGGCCCAATCAACTAAATCAAAGACCCCACAGAAATCCACAAAGCAGCAAAACAAGCCCCCTCTGATTTCTATGGATTATTGAGCCATCATCCAGGGACTGAAACAGTGGTGATCCTCGAATGTCTTGCTTTAAACCCTCCTTGTTCATATGATATTAGATTGTACTCCTGAAACAAAGCTTTCAGGTATTGCAAGATAGATTTTGAGTAAAATGTACCCCTACATCTAACAAGCTAATGAGGCAATAGTTTTTAGGGTCTGCAGGATCACCCCGTTTCATAATTGGTCTTATTGCCCCATTCCAACTATCAGGAAAATTCCTTCACTCATAAATGCCTAAAAGCTGTAGTGAAAAATCTTGCCCACCAGTCAATGTCGGTTTTTATCGTTATTGCCGGCAAGTTATCTGGCCCTGCCGCTCTTGATAAATTACATTTTCCAATTATCCCTTTTTAGACTTTTCGAATAAGCCTTCCCTTCTAGGCTTTTCTTTTTCACTCAAATAAATCTTTGAGCATTGAGTGATTGTTGATGGCCTTCTCAATCACTTTGGCTGGATAGGGAAGCAGGGAGATGGGTCGGATATTGCTCAGGTGATTCAGGTCGGCTATGAGCTTCTTGAGGATGCATTTCAAAAACAAAAATGAAACTTTCTTTTAATTTTTTAAGAGCAGGCAGTGGTCCCTGTTTTTGCATATATTCACGAAGGGGAAGGGGTCCCTTGGGGACCGCTTCTCGTTTGCGAATGGGTTATCACCTACTTGAAGTAGGCAGTAAATTGCAAATGTTTTTCAACCATACTTCGGTGGCAAAACATTTACATATACCACTGGGAGTCATTATTAGAAAGGGATGCCTAAACACACCCCTTCCTAAAACTGAATCGCTAACCTATTTTGCGATTCGGTAGCAGGTTACCTTGTGTATTAACACGTGACAAACGTCGGATACATTACCTTTTAAGGTTACATTATCAGTATATGGGTATTACACAGCACTTAAGAAGTGAGTGCCAGCTCAAGTGATACATACATAACTACAATGATAGACATGCTTTTGACATCACATTTGTAGTGCTCAATAACAGACAAAAATAAAATAAGAAACAATCTCGCTACTACTACTAGGCCTGGTCAAATGGCTAACCTAAGTTGGATTTGCAAATATTGGGTTGACATAGTTGTTTTTTTGGGGAGAAATTGCACTTTTCACCCCCCACTCCCTTCCCACATAGGAGTTGGGGTAGCTTCCCACACCCTCCAACTCTCACCACCATGGAGATAGCATAGGAATTTCCAGAGTAGGCCATGAATATGAAGAGCATTGCCGGACTGTAAATCAAAAGCACACCAGGCAAAAATGTTATGACCAGCGCCCTCACTTCTTCCCCACTCTCTCTCTCTCTTCCATCCATCTATCCATATTCCATCTCCCTCCTTCTCTCCCCCCTTTCCCTTTGGTCTCTCCCATTAACTCTCTTTCTCTTTGGTTATGTCACCCACTGGCATGCTGCAATAAAGTGACAGAGGACCCAGCAGCGGCCCTGGGACTTAGAAAGCAGCCTTCAAAGGCTCCAGCTCGCGAGGGAAATACCTGATGAGATAAAAGGCCAGTCCGGCCTTGATGGCCAACAGTGCAAACATGTTCTGCTCCAAAACCCGCAACTGGTGCTTTTAACTGTTGGTGCACGTAATATCAAGGCTGGTAGTCTTAAATCGACCTCATGGGCCTTCCATCAACTTTTTAAATACTCCCTACCCCTTTATCTCACTCGTGCAATTTTCTTCTTTCTCCCTTTTGACAGGTTTCTCCGACTTTCTCTTAGTTCCTTTTTCCCTTTTGCATGGTTTTACTTATATTGCTCGTGGTCGATGTCTAATGAGGAAAAATAAGTGCTGGTCTGCCAAAAAGGAGTGCTGGTGACCCCCATCGGCACAGGCACTGATAGAGGGGTCAGGCTTCTCTTCGTGGCAAGTGAGTCATGAACACGTGCTGGCTCAGTGCAGAGTGTAGCGCCTGTTTGTATGCACGTGCACTGACCTAAGTGCATTCAATTAATGTGGTTTCTCAGTTTCAGTGCATTATTTTAGACAGCGCACCTTAGACACAGAAAGAGGCAGACCCCGCTGGCTTTTTCCGGGTTATACTGTCTGAGAATTAAGTTTTATTTTGGAGAAATATTGGATTAGATTCATTCCCTTTACACACTCCAGGCACTCTTCAAGGAGCCAAGGCAGCTGTTATTGATTCGGCCCCAGCGGTTCTTTCTCTTTTGGAGAGCACAACTTCCCTGAGCAAGTTTGAGCACCGAAAACAACTTTATGAATGAATTTTGTGTAAATTTTGATTCATATATAATATGTTTTTTGTTTGAATGGTAAAAATGATGCATTATTGTTTGTCTTGTTGCCCTAAGGGAACAGTAGCATGGGTCCAGTTCGATTAGCAGATAAAACAAATCTTTTATATAAAATCTGACAATGGAAATGTTAGAAAACCCCGGGCAACCGGGGTTAGCAGTCACCCGGTGTTTCCCAACACAAGGGGTATCTTGGCTCGAGCGGTCGGGGGTCAGGCACCGTGTTAAGCGTACGTCACACCCTCACAATAACCATGCGTTCATCCGTTCCAAAAACGACTCTACACCGTAAAAATTTATGAAAATATATCTGTGTTTATCTTGTTTTCTCTTAGTTGCAGGTTAAATAAATAATAACACACTTACAGTACACAAAGCTTCTTCTGTAAAAAGGGTAGGTCAAAGAAATAAGCTCAGATCATAAATAATCAATGAATAACTAGATGTGCATAAAATACATAGGCAAATAAATACTGTGAGGGAATAAATACTGTGAGACAATAAATACTGTGAGACAATAAATACTGTGAGACAATAAATAGGATAAATACAAAGAATACAATACTCTCAATAAATATAAGCCATCAGTACACTTTCAAATCAGGTCACATTTGTGAGATATTATGGGTTGATTTGGCCCAATCACAGCTTGTGGTTATGTGGATGGCCTGAGGGTGTCTCACCTAGCTTGGATGAGGCTGAGGCTAAAACTGAGGTAGATCAAGGGTAATCTAGGAATCTGGCTCTCCCAAACTACACAACCCCTCACACAGGTCACTATATCAGTCTCAGTCCACCCCTGGCACTCCCAGGCTGGTCCTAACACCTCTCTAGCCCCTAGGATGGTCTCTTAGGGCTCCACAGGGCCTTAGGCGCCCTCTATTCCACTTACTGCCCTCTTTATGAACTTCCGACTCCACCGGAGTCCTGTCGACGCCGTGAGGCGGTTCCGGTTCGATGTCGCTAGCCGGCCTCGGCTCGATGTCAGTTCTTGTCGACGCCGTGAGGCGGTCCCGGATCGATGTCGGTGGACGGCCTCGGCTCGATGTCGCTGGGCAGCCTCGATTCGATGTCGGTCTCCGGCGTCACAGGGACATGATCTCCCTACTTCCGGGTGTCTCCGGAGTGCGACCTCCACTCCCGACCTCCGGTGCTCTTCCCTTCAGGTTCCGGCGACTCCGGAGTGCGATCTCCACTCCCGACATCCGGTGCTCCTTTCCTCAGGTTCCGGCGACTCCGGAGTGCGATCTCCACTCCCGACCTCTGGCACGATTCACTTCGGTCTCCGGCGACTCCGGAGGGCGGACTTCACTCCCCCGTTGACGCCGCACACTCGACCTCAGGTGACTTCCTCCTCGACCTCTGGTGTCTCCACGACCTCCGTCGGCGCCCTCTCTCGACCTCTGGCGGCTCCGGGTACGACGTCTGCTTTCCAGTCAGCGCCGCTTCTTCACCTCCGGCCCCAGGTCTCTAGGCTTCTCGGCGTCGGACTCCAGGAAGATACCAATAGACAGGTCAGGAACTTGCTGTTCTTTACTTCCAAGGCCTGTTCCGGCTGTTCAGGTCCTTGAGTTGGTTCTTCTTGACTTTATCCCACACAGGGCTCCAGGCTGGGCTCAGTCAGTAGGGACTAGTATCAAGGGTGGGTTTCTGGACCCCACTCCAGGCACAAGTTTCCACCCCTGCTGCCTCACTCCTTCCTCCTTCAGTGTTGTGCTCCTCTCTCCTCACCAGTCAGGTGCCAACTGCCTACTCCAACTGCCAACTCTGAGCTGGCTTCCCAACATTCTAAACCTGCCTCACACTGTCACAGGGTTCTAGAATGTTCTGGAAGGTACTAGTAGGTTCCAGTGATGTCACAGGTGACAATGGGTGGCCACCATTTTGTGTTTCAGGCCCTCAGACAGAAGTTCCAGGGGTAGGGAAAATGGCTCCCTGACCCTGCATCAACACTAAAAAGTCTGGTGGTTCCCAAAAAGGAAAAATACTAACAGGGTTTGAGGCAAAAGTGGGACAAAATAAATAATGATGAGGAGGGACCACCCAAAGGGCTGACAGGTCTAACACGCGTCCCCCCCAGCTGAAAGTGGGGAGAGCTACCCAACCCCTTGGGAGTTCTCATCACTAAGGCGGAAATACCTTGAGAGACCGTCTGCATTGGCGTGGTCCACTCCAGGCCGATGTTCCACCTGAAAGTCCATTCCCTGTAGGGAGATAGACCACCTTAGCAACTTGGGATTCTCCCCCTTCATCTGCATCAGCCAACGAAGGGGTCTGTGGTCGGTCTGAACTAGGAAGTGCGAGCCAAACAGGTATGGCCGCAGCTTCTTCAGGGCCCATACCACTGCAAAGGCTTCACGCTCTATTGCACTCCACTTCTGTTCCCTGGGAAGTAGTCTCCGGGATAGGAAGACCACGGGTTGATCCAGACCCTCTTCATTGAGTTGCGATAACACTGCCCCAATGCCATGTTCCGATGCATCCGTCTGGACAATGAACTCCTTGGAAAAGTCTGGGGCCCGTAGGACCGGGGCCTCGCACATGGCTTGCTTCAGTTTTACAAAGGCCTGCTGACAAACCTCCGTCCAGACTACCCGTCGAGGTTGTTTCTTGGACGAAAGCTCCGTGAGGGGGGCCACAATGGTACCGTATCCCTTCACGAAGCGGCGGTAATATCCGGTGAGGCCCAGAAAAGCTCGGACCTCAGTCTGAGTCTTGGGGGGTTCCCAGGCCATGATGGCCTTGATCTTCGCCTGGAGGGGTTGCACCGCTCCCCTACCCACCAAGTGTCCAAGGTACACTACCGACCCCTGCCCAATCTGGCACTTGCTGGCCTTGATCATTAAACCAGCTTGTCTCAGGGCCTGGAGAACAGCTTGCAGGTGACGCAAGTGATCCTCCCAGCTGTTACTAAAGACGGCTATGTCATCCATATCAGCAGCAGAGAAACTCTCCATTCCAGTGAGGATCTGGTTCACCAGACGCTGAAACGTGGCAGGTGCGTTCTTGAGCCCAAAGGGCATCACACAGAACTGGTAGTGGCCTTTGGGCGTGGAGAAGGCTGACCTTTCCCTAGCTCCGTCAGTCAGAGAGATCTGCCAGTACCCAGAAGTAAGGTCAAAGGTACTTAGATATTGGGCAGCTCCCAGCGGGTCAATCAATTCATCCGCCCTTGGGATCGGATGAGCATCAGTCTTGGTTACTGAGTTCAGTCCCCGGTAGTCCACACAGAACCTCAGTTCCGGTTGGGCACCCGGTGGTGCGGCTTTTGGTACTAGCACCACCGGACTGGACCAGGGGTTGCTGGAAGGTTCGATCACTCCTAGCTCTAGCATCTTAGTGACTTCACTGTGAATGCTGGCCTTCACCTTGTCTGACATCCGGTAGATCTTGGACTTCACAGGTGGGCTGTCTCCTGTGTCCACATCATGGACGCACAGGTGAGTCCTACCCGGGACAAGGGAGAACAACGAAGAGTACTGTCCCAGGACCTGGCGGCAGTCCTCCTGCTGTTCAGGAGTTAGAGATGGGGAGAGAATCACTCCCTCCACCGACCCATCCTTCTCTTGAGACGCAAACAAATCGGGGAGAGGCTCGCTTTCCACGTCCTCTGCTCCGTCAGTCACCATCATCAAAATGACTTCGGGCCTCTCGTGGTGGGGTTTGAGGCGGTTGGCATGCAGCACCCGTAGGGGCTGACGAGGGGTCTTAAGATCCACCAAGTAGGTAGCCTTACCCTTCTTCTCCAATACCTCAAAGGGTCCTGACCAGCGATCCTGGAGGGCGCTAAGCTCTCCTGGTTCGATCACCCACACCTTCTGGCCAGGCTCCAATTCCACCGGGTGAGCGTTGTGGTCATACCACGCCTTCATTACTGCTTGGCTGGCCTCCAAGTTGTCAGAAGCTTGCTTCCACAACTTAGCCATTTGGCTTCGGAAGGCCAGCATGTAGCTCACCACGTCCTGGGGAAGCTTTCTGGGAGTTCTTTCCCATCCGTCTCTCACCAGGTGAGAGGTCCACGCACAGGGTGCCCATACAAAAGCTCGAAGGGGCTGAAGCCCACTCCCTTCTGTGGCACTTCCCTGTAAGAAAACAATAGACAGGGTAGGAGGACGTCCCATTTCCTCCGCAGGCTTTCAGGCAGACTTCTGATCATGCCTTTCAAGGTTTTGTTAAACCTCTCCACCAGACCATTGGTCTGGGGGTGGTAAGGAGTTGTGAACCGGTAGGTCACTCCACACTCCTTCCACATGGCCCGCATGTATGCTGACATGAAGTTGGTCCCCCTGTCGGACACAACTTCCTTGGGAAAACCCACTCGGGTAAAGATTCCCATCAGGGCCCTAGCCACAACAGGTGCTGTAATGGTCCTTAGAGGTATAGCCTCTGGGTACCGTGTGGCATGATCCACCAGAACCAGGATAAACCTGTGACCAGCTGTAGTAGGCGGATCTAATGGACCCACAATGTCGATGCCCACCCTTTCAAAGGGGGTGCTAACGACAGGAAGTGGTTCCAGGGGAGCTTTCAGCTTCACCCCTGTTTTCCCACTGGCTTGGCAAGACACACATGTCCGGCAGTAGGTGTCGGACGACACTTTCATTTGAGGCCAATAAAAGTGTGGGACAAGACGGGCGAAAGTCTTGTCTTGCCCCAGGTGTCCTGCCAAGGGGATCTCGTGAGCCAATTCCAGTAGGAAGGCTCGGTAACGTTGAGGGACTACTAAGGCTCGTGACGATCCATGCAGGGGTGCCTTGGGTTCACTGTAGAGGAGGCCATCCTCCCAGTAAAGGTTGTAGTTCCCCTCAACGTTCCCTGCTGCCTGGGCTTCGGCCTGTCGCCTCAGTCCCTCAAGGGTAGGGCACTCCCTCTGGCCCTTGCAGAATTCCTCCCTGGTCGGCCCTCCCTCCACGTGCCACTCGGCCAGGATGGGTAGGTCCTCCAGTTTGCTAACATCCCCCACCGCGGACTCCTGGTCCACCACCTCCGGTGGCCTATCCGTCACACGGGGCGCGGATGCCGAGGCAGGCTCCTCCTGTCCTCGGTTCTTCCATTGGTCGGCAGCCGGCTGTGCCTTTGTTCCAGGCTCCAGTCGAAACAAACTCCCTCTCCGGGTAGTCGCGGACCCTGTGCTAACACAGGCCCAGTCAGGTGTACCCAGCATCTCAGCATGAGTCCGGTATTCCACCTCCTTCCAAGCATTGTGCTCCATGTCATTCCCCAGTAGACAATCGACCGGCACGGCAGGGCTTACGGCAACTCAAAGTGAACCTGCAACCCCCTCCCATTCAAAGGGAACCTCGGCCACCGGATAGTGGCCGGTTCTGCCGTCAGCCATCGCGGCTGGGTGGAGTACATCGGGAATTACCTGCTCTGGAGACACCAGTTGACTACGTACCATAGTCATACTGGCTCCTGTGTCTCTCAGAGCCTCCCCTCTTTGGCCGTTGATGGTGACCCACTGCCCATACTTTATGGTATTTGCGGGCACCTGGATCTTAGGAACCATCTCCCGTTCTCCCAGGGACAAGTGACACCCGCCCACTCCCTTCCCTTAGTTAAGGGCATCTCCTCCCCGAGCACTACACTAGCTACTCCGGGGGCCTTTCCTCCAATGGGAGGGGGTGGTCTTTTCGGGCACTTCGCATCTCCCTTATAGTGTCCGACGCCACCGCACTCGAAGCAATGGACAACCCTTGGCTGCTGACTCTGGCCAGGATTAGGGTTTCTGGGTGGGTTAGCCCTAGGGGTGAATCCTGTTCCCTTTTCTTGGAAGTTATTTTGGGGGCCTTTAGAGAACTCCTTTTTCTTTTCCCCTCCCTCTTTCTTCTGGGGGGCGCCCTGTCCGGCCTTTTGAATATCCCCTCCAGTCCCCCTTGTGGACACCCGGGTACTAGCCCAAATGTCCGCCTCCTCAGCAAGCTTCCGGGGATTGGTCAGCTTGCTATCCACCAGGTGTTGACGCAGTTCAGGGAAACATTTTTCGAGCAGGTGTTCCTTCAACATTAAATCAAACAACCCCTCGTAGTCCCTCACCTCACTGCCCTGAATCCAACCCTCTAATGCCTTCTTTGCATAGTCCAGGAAATCCACCCAATTCTGTGTGCCCAGTTTGTGGCTACCCCGGAACTTCTGTCTGTACTTCTCGGGTGTTAGTCCAAACTTTCTTACGAGCGCCACTTTCATGGTGGGGTAGTGGGTCTGCTCATCCTGCTCTAGGGCCAATAATGCATCCCTACCAGCTGGAGGCATTTATTTGTACAATCCCCCTCCCCAGTACTTCTCTGGCACCCCATGGGCCCTTAAAGAGACCTCATAGGCCGCTAGCCACTTGGCAATATCATCCCCTGCACTATAGCTAGCTACTATGTCTTTTGGCAGATAGGGTTTGGGTTCCCTGGTGATTTCTTTGTCTTTGCTGCCACCATTAGGAACAGTGTGTGCCCCGACTTGTAGGATCTGGAGATCTATTTCCCTCAGCCTCAACTCGTGAGCCATCCTCTGTCCCTCCTTCTCTTTCTCCAGCTCTGCCAACTTCCATGTGAGCTGTCTTTTCTCCCTCCGGTCAGTTAATTCTACTTCTGATAAGCCACCGCTAGAGACAGTGCTGCCCTTCCTGGAAAGTGTTCTGGGCCCCGCTAACAGGTTCCCCACCTCAGGTTGGTACAACCCAGCCCCCTCGCTAACAGGCTCTCCATCCCTGTCCTCCTGCTCAGCCTTACTTTCCCGTCGTGCCTCCCCCCAAGCCCTCAAGCTGGTCTGGAGTTCAGCCTTCTTGGCACCTGGGGGACAATACACCCCCTCTCGCTGACAAAACTCTCTGAGTTGGGCCACAGTGTAAGTTTCCAAATCTTCCAACACAAACTCCATTTTGCCCACTCAGAATAGAAGACAGGTGTTTACAGAAGCTATGCAGGGGGGTACCTTTTGTAATACCTCCTCCCACCACCAGAGTAAATTTGGAAAAAACAAAACTCAGAATTAGGAAGTCCGCTTTGAGAAAACTCCCGGTGTAGGCCTATGGACTACCCACAGTTATTGTCGAGTGGACGCAAGCACAGCTCTATCCCACCGCTGAAACCCAATTATGTTAGAAAACCCCGGGCAACCGGGGTTAGCAGTCACCCGGTGTTTCCCAGCACAAGGGGTAGCTTGGCTCGAGCGGTCGGGGGTCAGGCACCGTGTTAAGCGTACGTCACACCCTCACAATAACCATGCGTTCATCCGTTCCAAAAACGACTCTACACCGTAAAAATTTATGAAAATATATCTGTGTTTATCTTGTTTTCTCTTAGTTGCAGGTTAAATAAATAATAACACACTTACAGTACACAAAGCTTCTTCTGTAATAAGGGTAGGTCAAAGAAATAAGCTCAGATCATAAATAATCAATGAATAACTAGATGTGCATAAAATGCATAGGCAAATAAATACTGTGAGGGAATAAATACTGTGAGACAATAAATACTGTGAGACAATAAATACTGTGAGACAATAAATAGGATAAATACAAAGAATACAATACTCTCAATAAATATAAGCCATCAGTACACTTTCAAATCAGGTCACATTTGTGAGATATTATGGGTTGATTTGGCCCAATCACAGCTTGTGGTTATGTGGATGGCCTGAGGGTGTCTCACCTAGCTTGGATGAGGCTGAGGCTAAAACTGAGGTAGATCAAGGGTAATCTAGGAATCTGGCTCTCCCAAACTACACAACCCCTCACACAGGTCACTGTATCAGTCTCAGTCCACCCCTGGCACTCCCAGGCTGGTCCTAACACCTCTCTAGCCCCTAGGATGGTCTCTTAGGGCTCCACAGGGCCTTAGGCGCCCTCTATTCCACTTACTGCCCTCTTTATGAACTTCCGACTCCACCGGAGTCGTGTCGACGCCGTGAGGCGGTTCCGGTTCGATGTCGCTAGCCGGCCTCGGCTCGATGTCAGTTCTTGTCGACGCCGTGAGGCGGTCCCGGATCGATGTCGGTGGACGGCCTCGGCTCGATGTCGCTGGGCAGCCTCGATTCGATGTCGGTCTCCGGCGTCACAGGGACATGATCTCCCTACTTCCGGGTGTCTCCGGAGTGCGACCTCCACTCCCGACCTCCGGTGCTCTTCCCTTCAGGTTCCGGCGACTCCGGAGTGCGATCTCCACTCCCGACCTCCGGTGCTCCTTTCCTCAGGTTCTGGCGACTCCGGAGAGCGATCTCCACTCCCGACCTCCGGCACGATTCACCTCGGTCTCCGGTGACTCCGGAGGGCGGACTTCACTCCCCCGTCGACGCCGCACACTCGACCTCAGGTGACTTCCTCCTCGACCTCTGGTGTCTCCACGACCTCCGTCGGCGCCCTCTCTCGACCTCTGGCGGCTCCGGGTACGACATCTGCTTTCCAGTCAGCGCCGCTTCTTCACCTCCGGCCCCAGGTCTCTAGGCTTCTCGGCGTCGGACTCCAGGAAGATACCAATAGACAGGTCAGGAACTTGCTGTTCTTTACTTCCAAGGCCTGTTCCGGCTGTTCAGGTCCTTGAGTTGGTTCTTCTTGACTTTATCCCACACAGGGCTCCAGGCTGGGCTCAGTCAGTAGGGACTAGTATCAAGGGTGGGTTTCTGGACCCCACTCCAGGCACAAGTTTCCACCCCTGCTGCCTCACTCCTTCCTCCTTCAGTGTTGTGCTCCTCTCTCCTCACCAGTCAGGTGCCAACTGCCTACTCCAACTGCCAACTCTGAGCTGGCTTCCCAACATTCTAAACCTGCCTCACACTGTCACAGGGTTCTAGAATGTTCTGGAAGGTACTAGTAGGTTCCAGTGATGTCACAGGTGACAATGGGTGGCCACCATTTTGTGTTTCAGGCCCTCAGACAGAAGTTCCAGGGGTAGGGAAAATGGCTCCCTGACCCTGCATCAACACTAAAAAGTCTGGTGGTTCCCAAAAAGGAAAAATACTAACAGGGTTTGAGGCAAAAGTGGGACAAAATAAATAATGATGAGGAGGGACCACCCAAAGGGCTGACAGGTCTAACAGGAAACATACAGTTTAAATAAAATAACTTCTGAGTCAGTTTCATCTCATATAATCCTCCCAAGGCATTTCTGTAACTCAACAAAATAGAGGGTTGTCTGACAGAATAGTGACAACAAAAATATCCCCTTACCACAATATTGAGTTATAAATATAGATGTCAAAAATATCAACATCCTATATTTATAATGGTAAGTACAAAAATATCGAAAAAAAAGATCAATGTCATAAATATAGTTGTACAAAATATTGTTTTATATTATATATATATATATATATATATATATATATATATATATATATATATACATATGTAAAATGTAAATTGATACTTGTATAGCGCACTACTCACCCGCAAGGGTCTCAAGGCGCTTGTACGAATACCGCTGTGGAACCCATCCTGGCTTTCCCTGTGAGGTGTCCACTCCCCCAAGGTGGAGGCCAGGCATCCTTAGCGTTGTGGGGGCCGTTTGGAGATTAAGCAAGCTATTGCCCAGAGTTGCAGAGTGGGACTCCATGATTGGAATAGGCACCGAGGCGAGAATTATCAGGTCCATGGAATTTTGAGCCCAAGACCCGCCGAGGCGGGGAATTGAACCCTGGTCCCGGGCCAGACCTCTGCATCAGGGTCTGCCGCTCTAACCATTGAGCCACACTTCTCCAAAAAGTAATAAGTAATAAAGTAATAAAGTAATAAATATTGAATATATTAAATAATACAATTAATTTAAAAAATACATTAGATTTAATATACATTTTAACATATATAACAAATACATTTAGTTATAAAAAGTTAAACTCACATATATAATATATATGTATATATTTACTTTAAAACAATTATTAAACTAATCATTTTTACGTATTTTATTATTTAAAAATTATATAAAAATGTAACAAATAAATGTATATATATACACTTATATATGCCAATAACATAAAATCTATTAAAAAAACATTCTATTATAAATGAAAACATTAAACTGTTTGAAAATCTTTAAACTTATATTACCCACTCCAGTCACTGCAACAGTAAATAAAGTGTTGGATAGTGGAGGGGTAAAAATTACTTTTCCCACTCCAATCAGTGCAACAGTAGGGAAAGTGTTGGATAGCAGAGGGGTAAAAATTACTATTCCAACTCCAATGAGTGCAACAGTAGGGAAAGTGTTGGATAGCGGAGGGATAAAATGTACCATTCCCACTCCAGTTAGTGCATCAATAGGTAAAGTGTCGGATTGAGGAGGGGTAAAATCTAATATTCCCACTCCAGTCAGTTCAAAATTAAAAATAAACAAAATATCATCAACATTAAAATACAAATATATTTAATATTAAAAATAAAAAAATAAAAACATATTATATGTCTCAGGTTAACCACTCATTTCTGGTTAAAACAACGACTTCACTGGTGACTCTCAATTTTATCTCCCAGTCAGATACCTCGTTCGTGGCTCTTATTCCGACGACCCGAGCTGAATTGATACAGCGCATTGAATGGGGATATAGATTAAATAAAAAAAACTAGATCCATAAGGAATTCTCCATAGAGACTGGAAAGAAAAATTAAGGAAAACTGCCCTAATATTCTTGATGACCAGTGGGAGAAGTCACAAAACTAATCTCCGAGTGCAGGTCTGCACCGGTCTGACATGTATCAGATGGTTTTAATTATATGAAATAAGGAGAATAAACTCAGTGTCCTGAAGAAGGTGGTCCAAATAAAATACACCACCGAAACGCGTCGACGCATAATTAAGTGTTGTTAAATTGGGCAAGTGTCAGTAGCAAATTATAGACAGGAAAAACTATACTCGTGCTATACGCTGGCTACAAATCAAGCCTGATTAACACAGGAATGACATAGTGTTTTGTCTTTATATTGTCTCCTTTTTACTTAATATGTATGTTTCTTAAATTGTTTTTATATTTTATACAATAATTGTGTATCATAAATGTATTTGTGAAATTGCTTAAGGTCATTTGATTGAACAAATAGAAGAATAAATCTACATGATTTTATTATCTATAAGTGTTTCACTTGTGTCAAATTTAGAGACTGTGTGTATGAATGATAAAATGATAGTGTGAGAAATTGAATCTGCCCTTCATTCAAAGCGGTACAAAAGGAGGTGGTGATGGACGGAGCATCAGAACCAATCAAACACTCACACCCAGTCAACAGATCTGGGTTTGATCCATCACCGTTCTTTAGCCCACTCTGCCACCCCAGTTCAGACTGGCCATATGCAAATCAGTCTGACCCTGTGCCTCATGGGAACAGTCCAGCCCGAACTGCCAAGCCATGCCTTCCCTGGACCGGAAACAAGCTTCCTAGGACCGGTTTCTGGCATTTCAGCCGTCTTCAGCCAGGCTTGCTTGAATCCAGTGGCAAAGTGAGCAAGGGACTCACGTCTGAGCATACCCTGCCAACTTATGGCGAACAAAGCGGTACAAAAGGAGGTGGTGATGGACGGAGCATCAGAACCAATCAAACACTCACACCCAGTCAACAGATCTGGGTTTGATCCATCACCGTTCTTTAGCCCACTCTGCCACCCCAGTTCAGACATGGCCATATGCAAATCAGTCTGACCCTGTGCCTCATGGGAACAGTCCAGCCCGAACTGCCAAGCCATGCCTTCCCTGGACCGGAAACAAGCTTCCTAGGACCGGTTTCTGGCATTTCAGCCGTCTTCAGCCAGGCTTGCTTGAATCCAGTGGCAAAGTGAGCAAGGGACTCACGTCTGAGCATACCCTGCCAACTTATGGCGAACAAAGCGGTACAAAAGGAGGTGGTGATGGACGGAGCATCAGAACCAATCAAACACTCACACCCAGTCAACAGATCTGGGTTTGATCCATCACCGTTCTTTAGCCCACTCTGCCACCCCAGTTCAGACATGGCCATATGCAAATCAGTCTGACCCTGTGCCTCATGGGAACAGTCCAGCCCGAACTGCCAAGCCATGCCTTCCCTGGACCGGAAACAAGCTTCCTAGGACCGGTTTCTGGCATTTCAGCCGTCTTCAGCCAGGCTTGCTTGAATCCAGTGGCAAAGTGAGCAAGGGACTCACGTCTGAGCATACCCTGCCAACTTATGGCGAACAAAGCGGTACAAAAGGAGGTGGTGATGGACGGAGCATCAGAACCAATCAAACACTCACACCCAGTCAACAGATCTGGGTTTGATCCATCACCGTTCTTTAGCCCACTCTGCCACCCCAGTTCAGACATGGCCATATGCAAATCAGTCTGACCCTGTGCCTCATGGGAACAGTCCAGCCCGAACTGCCAAGCCATGCCTTCCCTGGACCGGAAACAAGCTTCCTAGGACCGGTTTCTGGCATTTCAGCCGTCTTCAGCCAGGCTTGCTTGAATCCAGTGGCAAAGTGAGCAAGGGACTCACGTCTGAGCATACCCTGCCAACTTATGGCGAACAAAGCGGTACAAAAGGAGGTGGTGATGGACGGAGCATCAGAACCAATCAAACACTCACACCCAGTCAACAGATCTGGGTTTGATCCATCACCGTTCTTTAGCCCACTCTGCCACCCCAGTTCAGACATGGCCATATGCAAATCAGTCTGACCCTGTGCCTCATGGGAACAGTCCAGCCCGAACTGCCAAGCCATGCCTTCCCTGGACCGGAAACAAGCTTCCTAGGACCGGTTTCTGGCATTTCAGCCGTCTTCAGCCAGGCTTGCTTGAATCCAGTGGCAAAGTGAGCAAGGGACTCACGTCTGAGCATACCCTGCCAACTTATGGCGAACAAAGCGGTACAAAAGGAGGTGGTGATGGACGGAGCATCAGAACCAATCAAACACTCACACCCAGTCAACAGATCTGGGTTTGATCCATCACCGTTCTTTAGCCCACTCTGCCACCCCAGTTCAGACATGGCCATATGCAAATCAGTCTGACCCTGTGCCTCATGGGAACAGTCCAGCCCGAACTGCCAAGCCATGCCTTCCCTGGACCGGAAACAAGCTTCCTAGGACCGGTTTCTGGCATTTCAGCCGTCTTCAGCCAGGCTTGCTTGAATCCAGTGGCAAAGTGAGCAAGGGACTCACGTCTGAGCATACCCTGCCAACTTATGGCGAACAAAGCGGTACAAAAGGAGGTGGTGATGGACGGAGCATCAGAACCAATCAAACACTCACACCCAGTCAACAGATCTGGGTTTGATCCATCACCGTTCTTTAGCCCACTCTGCCACCCCAGTTCAGACATGGCCATATGCAAATCAGTCTGACCCTGTGCCTCATGGGAACAGTCCAGCCCGAACTGCCAAGCCATGCCTTCCCTGGACCGGAAACAAGCTTCCTAGGACCGGTTTCTGGCATTTCAGCCGTCTTCAGCCAGGCTTGCTTGAATCCAGTGGCAAAGTGAGCAAGGGACTCACGTCTGAGCATACCCTGCCAACTTATGGCGAACAAAGCGGTACAAAAGGAGGTGGTGATGGACGGAGCATCAGAACCAATCAAACATTCACACCCAGTCAACAGATCTGGGTTTGATCCATCACCGTTCTTTAGCCCACTCTGCCACCCCAGTTCAGACATGGCCATATGCAAATCAGTCTGACCCTGTGCCTCATGGGAACAGTCCAGCCCGAACTGCCAAGCCATGCCTTCCCTGGACCGGAAACAAGCTTCCTAGGACCGGTTTCTGGCATTTCAGCCGTCTTCAGCCAGGCTTGCTTGAATCCAGTGGCAAAGTCAGCAAGGGACTCACGTCTGAGCATACCCTGCCAACTTATGGCGAACAAAGCGGTACAAAAGGAGGTGGTGATGGACGGAGCATCAGAACCAATCAAACACTCACACCCAGTCAACAGATCTGGGTTTGATCCATCACCGTTCTTTAGCCCACTCTGCCACCCCAGTTCAGACATGGCCATATGCAAATCAGTCTGACCCTGTGCCTCATGGGAACAGTCCAGCCCGAACTGCCAAGCCATGCCTTCCCTGGACCGGAAACAAGCTTCCTAGGACCGGTTTCTGGCATTTCAGCCGTCTTCAGCCAGGCTTGCTTGAATCCAGTGGCAAAGTCAGCAAGGGACTCACGTCTGAGCATACCCTGCCAACTTATGGCGAACAAAGCGGTACAAAAGGAGGTGGTGATGGACGGAGCATCAGAACCAATCAAACACTCACACCCAGTCAACAGATCTGGGTTTGATCCATCACCGTTCTTTAGCCCACTCTGCCACCCCAGTTCAGACATGGCCATATGCAAATCAGTCTGACCCTGTGCCTCATGGGAACAGTCCAGCCCGAACTGCCAAGCCATGCCTTCCCTGGACCGGAAACAAGCTTCCTAGGACCGGTTTCTGGCATTTCAGCCGTCTTCAGCCAGGCTTGCTTGAATCCAGTGGCAAAGTGAGCAAGGGACTCACGTCTGAGCATACCCTGCCAACTTATGGCGAACAAAGCGGTACAAAAGGAGGTGGTGATGGACGGAGCATCAGAACCAATCAAACACTCACACCCAGTCAACAGATCTGGGTTTGATCCATCACCGTTCTTTAGCCCACTCTGCCACCCCAGTTCAGACATGGCCATATGCAAATCAGTCTGACCCTGTGCCTCATGGGAACAGTCCAGCCCGAACTGCCAAGCCATGCCTTCCCTGGACCGGAAACAAGCTTCCTAGGACCGGTTTCTGGCATTTCAGCCGTCTTCAGCCAGGCTTGCTTGAATCCAGTGGCAAAGTCAGCAAGGGACTCACGTCTGAGCATACCCTGCCAACTTATGGCGAACAAAGCGGTACAAAAGGAGGTGGTGATGGACGGAGCATCAGAACCAATCAAACACTCACACCCAGTCAACAGATCTGGGTTTGATCCATCACCGTTCTTTAGCCCACTCTGCCACCCCAGTTCAGACATGGCCATATGCAAATCAGTCTGACCCTGTGCCTCATGGGAACAGTCCAGCCCGAACTGCCAAGCCATGCCTTCCCTGGACCGGAAACAAGCTTCCTAGGACCGGTTTCTGGCATTTCAGCCGTCTTCAGCCAGGCTTGCTTGAATCCAGTGGCAAAGTCAGCAAGGGACTCACGTCTGAGCATACCCTGCCAACTTATGGCGAACAAAGCGGTACAAAAGGAGGTGGTGATGGACGGAGCATCAGAACCAATCAAACACTCACACCCAGTCAACAGATCTGGGTTTGATCCATCACCGTTCTTTAGCCCACTCTGCCACCCCAGTTCAGACATGGCCATATGCAAATCAGTCTGACCCTGTGCCTCATGGGAACAGTCCAGCCCGAACTGCCAAGCCATGCCTTCCCTGGACCGGAAACAAGCTTCCTAGGACCGGTTTCTGGCATTTCAGCCGTCTTCAGCCAGGCTTGCTTGAATCCAGTGGCAAAGTCAGCAAGGGACTCACGTCTGAGCATACCCTGCCAACTTATGGCGAACAAAGCGGTACAAAAGGAGGTGGTGATGGACGGAGCATCAGAACCAATCAAACACTCACACCCAGTCAACAGATCTGGGTTTGATCCATCACCGTTCTTTAGCCCACTCTGCCACCCCAGTTCAGACATGGCCATATGCAAATCAGTCTGACCCTGTGCCTCATGGGAACAGTCCAGCCCGAACTGCCAAGCCATGCCTTCCCTGGACCGGAAACAAGCTTCCTAGGACCGGTTTCTGGCATTTCAGCCGTCTTCAGCCAGGCTTGCTTGAATCCAGTGGCAAAGTGAGCAAGGGACTCACGTCTGAGCATACCCTGCCAACTTATGGCGAACAAAGCGGTACAAAAGGAGGTGGTGATGGACGGAGCATCAGAACCAATCAAACACTCACACCCAGTCAACAGATCTGGGTTTGATCCATCACCGTTCTTTAGCCCACTCTGCCACCCCAGTTCAGACATGGCCATATGCAAATCAGTCTGACCCTGTGCCTCATGGGAACAGTCCAGCCCGAACTGCCAAGCCATGCCTTCCCTGGACCGGAAACAAGCTTCCTAGGACCGGTTTCTGGCATTTCAGCCGTCTTCAGCCAGGCTTGCTTGAATCCAGTGGCAAAGTCAGCAAGGGACTCACGTCTGAGCATACCCTGCCAACTTATGGCGAACAAAGCGGTACAAAAGGAGGTGGTGATGGACGGAGCATCAGAACCAATCAAACACTCACACCCAGTCAACAGATCTGGGTTTGATCCATCACCGTTCTTTAGCCCACTCTGCCACCCCAGTTCAGACATGGCCATATGCAAATCAGTCTGACCCTGTGCCTCATGGGAACAGTCCAGCCCGAACTGCCAAGCCATGCCTTCCCTGGACCGGAAACAAGCTTCCTAGGACCGGTTTCTGGCATTTCAGCCGTCTTCAGCCAGGCTTGCTTGAATCCAGTGGCAAAGTCAGCAAGGGACTCACGTCTGAGCATACCCTGCCAACTTATGGCGAACAAAGCGGTACAAAAGGAGGTGGTGATGGACGGAGCATCAGAACCAATCAAACACTCACACCCAGTCAACAGATCTGGGTTTGATCCATCACCGTTCTTTAGCCCACTCTGCCACCCCAGTTCAGACATGGCCATATGCAAATCAGTCTGACCCCGTGCCTCATGGGAACAGTCCAGCCCGAACTGCCAAGCCATGCCTTCCCTGGACCGGAAACAAGCTTCCTAGGACCGGTTTCTGGCATTTCAGCCGTCTTCAGCCAGGCTTGCTTGAATCCAGTGGCAAAGTGAGCAAGGGACTCACGTCTGAGCATACCCTGCCAACTTATGGCGAACAAAGCGGTACAAAAGGAGGTGGTGATGGACGGAGCATCAGAACCAATCAAACACTCACACCCAGTCAACAGATCTGGGTTTGATCCATCACCGTTCTTTAGCCCACTCTGCCACCCCAGTTCAGACATGGCCATATGCAAATCAGTCTGACCCTGTGCCTCATTGGAACAGTCCAGCCCGAACTGCCAAGCCATGCCTTCCCTGGACCGGAAACAAGCTTCCTAGGACCGGTTTCTGGCATTTCAGCCGTCTTCAGCCAGGCTTGCTTGAATCCAGTGGCAAAGTGAGCAAGGGACTCACGTCTGAGCATACCCTGCCAACTTATGGCGAACAAAGCGGTACAAAAGGAGGTGGTGATGGACGGAGCATCAGAACCAATCAAACACTCACACCCAGTCAACAGATCTGGGTTTGATCCATCACCGTTCTTTAGCCCACTCTGCCACCCCAGTTCAGACATGGCCATATGCAAATCAGTCTGACCCTGTGCCTCATGGGAACAGTCCAGCCCGAACTGCCAAGCCATGCCTTCCCTGGACCGGAAACAAGCTTCCTAGGACCGGTTTCTGGCATTTCAGCCGTCTTCAGCCAGGCTTGCTTGAATCCAGTGGCAAAGTGAGCAAGGGACTCACGTCTGAGCATACCCTGCCAACTTATGGCGAACAAAGCGGTACAAAAGGAGGTGGTGATGGACGGAGCATCAGAACCAATCAAACACTCACACCCAGTCAACAGATCTGGGTTTGATCCATCACCATTCTTTAGCCCACTCTGCCACCCCAGTTCAGACATGGCCATATGCAAATCAGTCTGACCCTGTGCCTCATGGGAACAGTCCAGCCCGAACTGCCAAGCCATGCCTTCCCTGGACCGGAAACAAGCTTCCTAGGACCGGTTTCTGGCATTTCAGCCGTCTTCAGCCAGGCTTGCTTGAATCCAGTGGCAAAGTGAGCAAGGGACTCACGTCTGAGCATACCCTGCCAACTTATGGCGAACAAAGCGGTACAAAAGGAGGTGGTGATGGACGGAGCATCAGAACCAATCAAACACTCACACCCAGTCAACAGATCTGGGTTTGATCCATCACCGTTCTTTAGCCCACTCTGCCACCCCAGTTCAGACATGGCCATATGCAAATCAGTCTGACCCTGTGCCTCATGGGAACAGTCCAGCCCGAACTGCCAAGCCATGCCTTCCCTGGACCGGAAACAAGCTTCCTAGGACCGGTTTCTGGCATTTCAGCCGTCTTCAGCCAGGCTTGCTTGAATCCAGTGGCAAAGTGAGCAAGGGACTCACGTCTGAGTCCCGGAACTTTATGGTTCCGGGTGCTCTATTCCTTTGGATATAAGAGCCCCCTCTCCTTGTGATTCAAAGAACATGAATGATGCAGGACACTGGAGCTGAAATGTTTGCAAACAAGAGGTCACAAAGCACTGCCTGGGGAGCTGCAGTAGGCAATAAGAAAAAAATCAAACAAAAAGGAGGACCAAAGAAATGAAAGAGGATCTCTGAAAGTAGAACATAGAAAAGTAAAGAACTGATCACCCAGCCCTGACATTAAAACATATTACTTTCCAGACGATTGTGCACAGGTGCCCAGACATAATGGTGTCACTCTCTGGCAATAGAGCTAAGGACCAAAGTAGGCTGACCCAAAGGTCCATGATGTATTCTGTCACAAATGGAAGCAGAGTGTGAATGACACTCAAACAGGCAAAAGGCAGACCATGTCCGACCCAAAGTCCATCTATATGTGTTTATGTATGTGTACTTATCTATGAATTTATTTTAATACACTCTTATCATTACATGAGTCTGGCACATAACTAAACCTGTTAGACCCTCCTAAATCTATCTGAAAATTTTTATTATTTTAGTGCTAACAATCTACCACTAGAGTAACCAATACGTGTCACCATGGTTTAAAAGTTAATAATAACAATCTACCTTAAAGGCTTGTTGCTCCAACGTATGATTTTCAGAATGAATAAGTCAGGACTTCTGTTTTTTGCTGTAACTGTTCATAATAAACAAATTAGACATATGAGATTAGGCAGAGCTTTCACCAATGAACTAATCAGGCTAAAAGTGTTTATCATTGGCTTATCACTGTAACCACCTCAGGCCACTGGGCATACGCCTTCCCACTAGGCAACTATGAGGTATACAGTCATAAAATGACACATATGTAGAGGTAGCAAAACAATATACAATCCTCCCTTACAGGGCTTAACAAGGCCTATCACAGTGAAAATCTATTCTCAGTGTTAGTCAGTGTACTGGAAGGGATAACCAACACCTACAGCCATGCCTACTACAGTAGTATGTGAAATTCCATGTAAAAAACACCTATAAATAGGCTTTAACACAAAGTAAAACCAACCCACCTTTAAAGACATATTGTATTTAACATCAGCTTTTAAGAATAAATAGGTCAGGTCAGCTGCTTTTGTTTTAACTTTGACAATAAACAGATAAGACCTATGGCATTTGATATAACTGGCCTATGCCCTTCATAATTGTTTTCTCATCATAACCAACTCTAGCCTAGGAGATTTGTACATAATCTTTCACACAAGGCACCCATCCAGCATACAATCATAAAATTACTAATAAAAAACAAATATGTACACAATTACAGTTGGCAACACAATATGCAACACACTTATGAGAGTCTAACAAGGATTCTCAATGTGCAAATCTTCTACCATCAGGATTTGTTAAAGCGGGACCCAACACCAAACCCATGGCCCACTACAATAGTCTATGATGTTTCATGTAACAAAATACCTGTCTACAGGCTTTACAATAGTTTGATAACAATCAACCCTTACAGGGCTATTGGCTTTAACCCCTTCGACGCTCATGACGGAGCGGTTCCGTCATGAGCATCGGTTGGGCTGTGCTTATGACGGAACCGCTCTGTCATGAGCACAGCCCCTAGGGGAAGCGCTGGCGCTCCCCCCCTGGGGCATCGATCCTGCCCCTACAGAGGGGGATGGCAGCGGAAGAGTTTCCGCTGCCACCCCCGAGCCCCCCACGCTTCCCCATGACGTCAGCGCGCACAGCGCGCCCCGACGTCATCAGGAAGCGTTGGACGCTCTGGAATTCATTTCTTCCAGCGCGTCCAAGCAACGAGGTACGTGTTTGCCTCCGGTGGGGCCGGGGAGGGGGGAAATTGGGATGCTTTGAGGCATCGGGGGAGAGGAAAGAGTATTTCCTCTCCCCTGATGTCTCAATGCTGGGCATTCCTGCTTCACGATCGCGCACAGCGTCGCGATCGTGGAGCAGGGATGCCCCCACTAGACACCAGGGATGTCTTTGTTGTGTTAGGAAGCGACCCCTTGGGCAAGGGTCGCTTCCTGGGGCCCCATTTTCGTATTAAGACTTTTCTGCCCCCTCTGGGGGCAGATCGGTTTGATTTTGTTGCCGTTTCCGCTCCCAGGGGGGGCAGAAAAGCCCACTAGACACCAGGGATGTCTTTGTTGCGTTAAAGGAAGTGACCCCTTGGGCAAGGGTCGCTTCCTGGGGGCCCACATTAATATTAAGTCTTTTCTGCCACCCCTGGGGGCAGATCGGTCGTTTATGTAGCCGTTTCTGTTCCCAGGGTGGGCAGAAAAGCCCACTAGACACCAGGGATGTTATTTTTTGAGTAAAGGAAGCGACCCCTTGGGCAAGGGTCGCTTCCTGGGGACCCAAATATTTATCATGACTTTTCTGCCCCCCCCTGGGGGCAGATCGTTTTTTTGTGTAGCCGTTTCCGGTCCCAGGGGGGCAGAAAAGCCCACTAGACACCAGGTATGTTATTTTTTTGCGTAAAGGAAGCGACCCCTTGGGCAAGGGTCGCTTCCTGGGGTCCCAAATTTTTATTAAGACTTTTCGGTCTTTTGTGTAGCCGTGTCTGGTCCCAGGGGGGGGGCAGAAAAGCCCACTAGACACCAGGGATGTTATTTTTTTGCGTAAAGGAAGCGACCCCTTGGGCAAGGGTCGCTTCCTGGGGCCCAAATTTTTATTAAGACTTTTTTGCCCCCCTGGGGGCAGATCGGTCTTTTGTGTAGCCGTTTCCGGTCCCAGGGGGGGTAGAAAAGCCCACTAGACACCAGGGAATTTGTTTAAATAATAAAATGAAAGTGACCCCTTGGGCAAGGGTCGCTTCCAGGGTGCAATTTTTTATATGTATTTGGCCCCCCCGCCCCGGGACAGAGTAGCCTTTTTTTTTTTCCTGCTGTTTTCTGCCCCACCTGGCACACAACCCGATTGACCCTTTGGGTAGTAACATAGCATGTTATAATGTTTATTGTTATATTTTTTGTGAATTGCAATTGCAATGTTTTTCTTTTTATTTTTTAGTTCTAGGTGAAGGCTTTTGCTCTTTCCAGTTTGCCGTTTCATTACTGGTGGATCTGCTGTTTGTGTGGTTTGGTAAGAGACTTTTTTTTGTACAATGTAAATGTGTTTGATTTCTCTGCATGAATTTTTTTTGCAAATGGTGTAATAATAGCAGTATGTTTGGTTTTTGAGTGTCAAAAACTGTTTGCAGTTGTGCTCGATGTGTATTTTGTTGTCTTGTGAGTAATTTGTTTTTTTTTCTTCTTTCTAGTTGGATATCGTTGGTTTTTGCTGTGACACCGCAGAGTAGGTTCTGGTGAGTGTAGCTCTCTTGTAATTGAATTCTATAGTTTTTGAGTACATTGATCTTTGTGATAAAGGTACACATTTCTTTACTTACTTGGTTTGCACATTGTTGGTTGTTGTTGACTTATTTGTGCAGTCTTCTATCTTAGTAAGTATAATGGCTAGCCGCAGGATTACTGCTCAGCAGGTTGTTGGTTTGCTTTTTGAGTCTTCCTCTGACCATGGTTCAGAGACTGACTCTGCATCTGAGGCAGAGGAGGCAGGGGACGATTCTGGCAGTGAGTTTTCTCTCCATATGGAGTCATCGGATGATGAAGATACTCTTAGTGCGGATGAAGTGCCTGTGTTAGAGGAGGAGACTGATGTGCCGATAGTGCGGCAAGAGGCATCTGGGCTGCAGCCTGGGGCTGCAAGGCTTCCCGTTGGTGTAGTGCGGCAAGAGGCTTCTGGGCTGCAGCCTGCGGCTGCAAGGCTTCCCGTTGGTGTAGTGCGGCAAGAGGCATCTGGGCTGCAGGCTGGGGCTGCAAGGTTTCCCTTTGAAAGTGATGACCTCTGGGTTGCCCCTGGCATGGTGCAGCCAGCATTGCCAGACTTTACTGGTGTTCCAGGGTGTAGAGTGAATACTGAAAACTTTTTGCCAATACATTTTTTTCAGTTGTTTATGGACGATGTGTTTTTGGCAGAGATTGTTGAGCAGACTAATTTGTATGCCGAACAGTTTTTGAGGGACAACAGTGCCAGTCTTAAGCCACACTCTAGAGCTACCCGGTGGACTCCCACAAATCTTGAAGAGATGAAGAAGTTCTTGGGTTTAACTTTGTTGATGGGCTTGCTAAGGAAGCCATCAATGTCTTCATATTAGTCTACTAGTCCCTTGATGGCAACTGCTATTTTTCCGGCAGTCATGAGTCGTGACAGGTATTTGCTTCTGCTTCGGATGATGCATTTTGTTGATAATGGTTTAGTGTTGCCACGAGATCACCCTGAGTGTGACCGTCTTTTTAAGATTAGGCCTGTCCTTGATCACTTTGTTGATCGACTTTCTGAGATCTATGCTCCTGGGAAAGAAATTGCAGTGGATGAATCTTTGGTGTTGTTCAAGGGCCGCTTGGTTTTTAGGCAATACATTCCTAGTAAGAGGGCACGCTATGGAATTAAGCTGTATATGCTGTGTGACAGTAGGACTGAATATGTCTCTAATTTCAGGGTGTACACCGGTAAGGAATCCAGGATTAACCCCCCTGGTTGTCCATCCACTTTTGGAGTGACTGAGAAAAATTGTTTGGGAACTTGGTAGAGGATTTTTTAACAAAGGCCACCATTTATATGTAGATAACTTCTACACTGGTGTGCGGTTGTTCAGGGAATTGGCCAAAGTGGACACTGTTGCTTGTGGCACAATCCGCTCTAACCGTAAAGGTTTCCCAAAAGAACTTGTTTGTCAAAAGCTTGTGCGGGGACAGTACAGTGCGTTGCATTGCGAGGAGCTTCTTGCTGTGAAGTTTTCAGACAGGAGAGATGTCTACATGCTGACTACCATCCATGATGAAAGCACTGTACCTGTGACTGTTTGGGGTCAGGTTGCTGAAGCGCGCAAACCTGTGTGCATTTTAGACTATAATAGACACATGGGTGGTGTTGACAGAGTAGATCAGTGGTTGGAACCGTACGCTGCTCTTCGTAAGGCTTACATTTGGTACAAGAAGTTGGCTATCCATCTTTTCCACTTGGCAACCTTTAATGCTTTTGTTGTGTTCCAGGATTCTTGCCCTGAGTCAAAGATGACTTTTGCTAAGTTTCAGGAGTCTGTAATAGGCAGCCTTGTTGTAGTAGAACAGGCAAGTGTTCCTAGAGTTGGAGTGGTGGAGGATGTTGCTAGATTGAGAGATCGCCACTTTCCTGATCACATTCCTCCCACACCCTCAAAAGATTTTCCCAGTAGGAGATGTAGAGTCTGTTGGCGAAGAGGTACACGGAAGGAGATTCGTATGTACTGCCCCGACTGTCCTTCTAAACCTGGGCTGTGTGTCCCTGCTTGTGTTAGAGCGTACCACACGCAAAATAATTTTTGGGAGCATTCATGAGTGGTAAAGTGAACTGCCTGGTCTGTATTCTTTGAAAAATTTGATTCTGTTTCAAGGTTGGCGTTAGTGCAATGTATTTAGTTTCTGATTTAGTGTTTGTAGATTTGTATCTGTTTGCGATTTGTTTGTGTTTTTATTTTTGTCTAAAAAAATCCTAAATGTGATGGCGGTGTGTGTCGGCTGGCGCTTGGCTGTTGGTGTGTGTGGACTGGCACTTGGTTGGCGGTGTGCGTGGAATGGTGCTTGGCTGGTGGTGTGCGTGGACTGGTACTTGGCTGGCGGTGTGCGTGGACTGGCGGTGTGCGTGGACTGGTGCTTGGCTGGTGGTGTGCGTGGACTGGAGCTTGGCTGGCGGTGTGCGTGGATTGGCGATTGGCTGCCGGTGTGCCTGGACTGGCGATTGGCTGGCGGTGTGCCTGGACTGGCGCTTGGCTAGCGGTGTGCGTGGACTGGTGTTTGGCTAGCGGTGTGCGTAGACTGGCGCTCTGCTAGCGGTGTGTGGGGACTGGCGCTCGGCTGGCTGTGAGTGAGTAGTGACTTGCTGCTGGTCACTACACACACTGCTAGCTGAGTGCCACTCCACGCAATCCATCAGCTTGGGTTTTTGCAGTGTCTGGAATGTGGGCGTGTGAAAGTGATGGGTCCTTGAATGGCGCTGTGTGCTGGTGTGAGTTTTGTTATGTGATGGGCCCGCGGCTGGCGGTGTGAATGGTCTTGTATGTCTCACACGTATGAAAGGTGTATGAATGGCCTGTAAAGAGATTGGTGCCTTGTCGTGGCTTTACAGCTCACGAGCTGTGAGTCAATGGTTCAGTTTCTCGCCCTTTCAATTATTAACAGTGCATTTCATTTTTGTGAAATCACTTGCTAATACAATTGTATGTACTGAACCATCACTCACCCTCGTGCCAAATCCAACCAGTATGTGTGTGTGCTTGAGGATTAGATGGCTGTGCAGTTATATTTGTCTTTCTGAAGCAGGGTGTACCTTGTTCCTTTTTGTGAATTTTGTAATGTGTTGCTTTTATGCCTGGTGGTGCGAATGGTCTTTTTTGTATCACGTATGAAAGGTGTGTGAATGGCCTGTAAAGTGGTTGGTGCCTTGACGTGGCTTTACAGCTCACGAGCTGCGAGTCATTGGTTTGGTTTTTTGTGAATTTAATTATTGACAGTGCATTTCATTTTTGTGAAATCTCTTGTTAATAAAATTTAATACACTGAACCATGACTCGCCCTCGTGCCAAATCCAACCAGTATGTGTGTGTGTTTGAGGAATAGATTGTTGTGCAGGTATCTTTGTCTTTAGTTTCTTTGCCAAGGTGTACTTTCCATGTAAGAATAACCCACCAACTGTAGATATTGTCGTAAACCCATGGGAGTTCATGGTGATGTCTCTCTTGTGAATTCAAAAAGTTTTTTTATCCCCAATGTCCTGCAAACCTCAAAATGTCTGTCACATTTTCATTGTAATATTGTTCCAAAATTCTCACGCTGTAGAAATAAACAAATAATTATGTCTATACAATCTGGTTTTGCAAGGGGTGTCACCTGGGTTTTTGCCCCGGTTTTTGGTGGCCATTTTGGGAAACCTACCAAACCCATACATTTCTGAAAACTAGACACCCGGCGGCTTCCAGGGAGGTATGGCTTGCGTGGATCCCCCAACGTTTCCTTACCCAGAATCCCCTGCAAACCTCAATTTTAGCTGAAAAAGTCACTTTTTTCACACATTTTGGTGTGGGAAAGTTACGGCATTACTGGGCTCACACAAATTTACCACCACTCAGCGTTCCCCCAGGTCTCCTGGTAAAAATGGTACCTCACTTGTGTGGGAGGCCCAAGTACCCGCGACAGGCAAGGGCCCAGAACGTAGTGAGGCGACATCAAAATGGCCTATCGCAAAACCACCTAGTTTTGCAAGGGGGGTCACTTGGGTTTTTGGCCCGGTGCTCGGCGGCCATCTAGGGAAACCTACCAAACCCATACATTTCTGAAAACTAGACACCCGGCGGCTTCCAGGGAGGTATGGCTTGCGTGGATTCCCCAACGTTTCCTTACCCAGAATCCCCTGCACAAATTTACCACCACCCAGCGTTCCCCCAGGTCTCCCGGTAAAAATGGTGCCTCACTTGTGTGGGAGGCCCAAGTACCCGCGACAGGCAAGGGCCCAAACATTTTTTTGATAGGCAATGTTGATTTCGCCTCACAACATTTTGAGCCCTTACTGTGGAAATTTAGCTTGCAAACTGAACATTCTCTGCGCCATCTTGCCTCTCCCCAGCGCCACGCACAGCGAATGCACGGCCGCCATTTTAGGCACCCCACTCTCTCCCCGCTCATTCTCGATCGCCAGCGCTTTCCCCTGGCGCTGCGAGTACCCCCCGCGCGCCAGCCGCCCCCGCTCTCTCATACACGGGCCATAAACCCTCTCATTCTGCGCGACCCTGCTACGGAACCACATCCGACCGACATCCCATACATGGTCATGCCTCTCCTTTGATAACCCCCTTCCTCTGCGCCCCATTGTCCGAACTGGTCCCAGGCCATCACCTAGCCCTGCGGATGCAGTTTATTGCCCCTACTGTAAGGGAAACACCCCACATCAAAGGGATTACAGTAGATCAAAGCCCCTACCCCCTGAGACCCGACCGGTCACACACACCCCCGGGAATTGGCGGAATACCCTGCTGCGCGATAGCCATCTCCTACTGCGGGTGAGGTGGGAACTTCTACTGTAGCTATGTGTGGGATCGGATCTGAGCCGGGGCTTCAGGGGATGTTCTCTCATGCATCAAGGGAATCTCAAGAATGTACTATGTGTAATAAAGCAATAAACCTGTGTATAAGAGACCAGGTCTCAGAGATGCAGTTAGAGCACCTCGTGACGATACCTTGCTGTCTGATCTGATGTGTTCTGCTCCGACGGAATAAAACTTTGTTTCCTGCCTTCCAGTCTCCGGCGCCTGCCTCTTTCATTGGTAAATTATCGAGTGGTATGAGAGGCGATTACCGCCGGGCAATACTTGAAAGGTTATCGACTGAAACTGCCGCTACCATTTAACAATTGGCGTCCCAAACGTGGGGCCCATCAGCGACACGTGGATCCAGTGGGAGAGGTCCCGACGACAGAGTGAACGACTGCAACGACCGGGAGAGCTCCTGCCCAATAGACCCTCGTCTGGCAGCCGATCATCCGAACTTCACTGGTTCCGAGCAGACCTCTCTCGAGTGATCTACGGTCCTGACTGGGAACCATCAGGAGTGCCGCGGCAAATACGGAGAGTAGAGGACGATCGGGCGCTGGAGGCGGAAGACGAGAAACTGTCCACGCGGTCCGGGTAAGGTCGTGATACACGACAAATTGCGAAATAATTGATTGATTGTTTGAAGCTTTGGAATACTAGTATTGCTAATTGATTGTGCTCATTGATTGTTCTCTTTGAGATATTCGCTGTCTACAAACGGGGAGGAGTAGAAATACTCTCTCTCTCTCTCTCCCTTTGCAGATAGTGAAGGGTAGGTAACGCAGACTTTTGTCCCCGTTGAAACCCGTCGTGCCTATCTTTATCTCCCCACTGATTGATTGTCCGAACATTGATTGTTTTGAAGAATAGTGCTCTTTGAGATATTCTCTGTTTGCAAATAACGTAGAATAGAAATATTCTGTCTAGTCTTTGCAAATAGTGAAGGGTAGGTAACGCAGACTTTTGTCCCCGTTGTAACCCGTCGTGCCTATCTTTATCTCCCCATTGATTGATTGATTGATTGTCCGAACACTAGTTGTTCGATATTGGTTCTTTGGAGGTATTCTCTGCTTACAAATAACGAGGAATAGAGATATTCTGTCTAGTCTTTGCAAGCAGTGAAAAGATAGGTAGTGCTGACTTTTGTCCCCGTTGAAACCCGTCATGCCTATCTTCTCCCCACTGATTGGTAGTTGGTTCTGCCCGGACCGCTTATTAGAGGTGGACCATCCGGCCCCACTGGAAGGCACCCCTAATAAGGACATGTTCACTAAATATGGACTAGTCGCCGTAGCTTATACCAAGCTATGGCATAAATATACAAAGAAGGACCCCGAGAGTCAGTGGCCACTGATGGGATCCTTCGACGACCATAAGATAGAAGTGCTAGAAATAGCTCTGCGTAGCAATAAGACGACGCCTACTATGCTTGACAGTATCGGCATGTGGCGCAAAGAAGCAACACAACGGAAAAAGAGGGAAGAAGTAAAAGCAGAAAAGGAATTACGAAAAGCAGCTCACCTTGCCGCTAGAAAGTTAGAAGAAGAAATAAAGGAGAGAAGGGAAACTAAACTAAGACAGGAGCCCGAAACATCAGGCCAGTACGCTGTTAGGACCCCCTCTTTGTTCTACCCTGAGTTATCCTCTAAACAGCGAACAAATGATGAATTACTATTAGGTCCCCCGATCATTTACATGCCCCCTCCATACGCACCCTCCCAATCAATAGTGCAACACCCACAACCCCCAAACACGAACGAAAGCAGTACAGGGGCCTCGGTCCTCACGGCCTCCGCGCCGGCCGAGCCTCCTGTACTGAACACAACGTCGGCAATAACGTTGGATGACCCTGAGATGAGAAAGAAAGACTCCACCAGAATGAATCGACTAACGAAGGATGAACGAGCAGGAATCGACAAAATAGTAAAGACACTAGTGGAGCGAAAAGAAAGTGAGGAGTATATAACAGACGTGTATAACTCGTATGCCGACAGCCGCAGACGACACTTTGTCGTACGGCTCTGTTATCACGCCCTGAATGCATATGAGGATAGATACCACGATAAAGGTCCCGAAGGCTTAGCGGCCCTATATAGGAAGGTAGACATCGGAGAAGAAGGCGAGGGCGATGTAACGAACCTCTTCACTCGTACACTCGAGGTCTATCGACACCTTAGAGAACACAGGCAGGCCACCAAAGCAGAAACCCCCATAGCGACTAAGCCCCAAGAAGGAAGGGCTGATACCATGATGCCCATCAAAGAGGCTGCCCCCTACTGGGTTCCCCCACGAGGTCAGGGAACACATGACGACATCAACCACCAAGATGCGAAGGGAAGGGTTGTATATAATTGGGTCTACCAGCCATGGGACCGACAAGATATTTTGACCTTTAGAAAAACTCTACCCGACTTGAGAAAGAACCCGACTGCCTTCTACACTGAACTGGGTACAGCCTTAGGTTCTACGATAATGCCTTTAGCAGATATCGACTTGTTCTTTGGGCTATGTCTGCCGGCTGATGTGTGGAAGCAAATCCGGAAAGTTGACCACGCTGAGCCGTTCGGATATACCTGGGTACAACTCGATACCATAGATAAACAGCGAGAACCGGGACAGAAACCCCCGAAAGCCATATTAGAGCTCCCAGACAAGATTGTACTTAAGTTGAAGACTCTAATCCCGGAAAGAAAGGTAGATTGGTCAATAGTGACGGCTTGTCGCCAGAAACCCCAGGAGGATGTGTCTGAATACTTCTCCCGATTCGAGACTGTGTTTTCCGATTACAGTGGCCAAGACATGACCACCGCAACCGGACATCACCTCTTTGTCCAGAATTATGTGAAGGGTCTGTCACAAGAAGTTTCCCAGAAACTGCAGACCAGCGAGAGTAGTTGGGCAGCCTCAAAACCCGCAGCAATTCTCCAGATGGCCCAATACTACGAAAACCAGAAAAACGAGAACGATAGGGCATCAGAAAAGAAGAAAAAGGAACTAAAGGAGAGGGTAATGATAGCACAGTTGCAAGGGGTGACCATAGGAAGGGAACCCCCGAAAGAGAATTACCAACCAACCGCCCCTAGAAAGCTACCCCCTAGAGACCATACCCCTACACCCTACAACGGACGGAGAGACTTAGATGGGAACCAATGTGCGTTCTGTAGAGGGTTCGGACACTGGAAATCCCAGTGCCCGGTCCTTCTGGAACTTAACAAAAATAGGGATCCCAGAAACACCGCATATGACCCCAGAAATAGAGGACAGGGACGAGGGCACACGAACGACGCAATCAACGACAGGCCAGGCAGACCAAACACCTTTGATCGCCCCCGACAAAACCAGTGTCAGCAGTCCGACTACGAAAGCACCCATGACTTCGCATAGGACCGCAAGGGGCAAGGGAGGGATCCAGTCGAACTCCGTGTTGACCAGCAAGGTCCTTACGTCACTGCTAAGGTCTTGGGCACAAAATCTCCATTCCTGGTAGACACTGGGGCGACACGTAGTGCGTTATCCAAACGACTGATCCCTAGGGCACCCTTGTCTGGCTCACATGTAACCTCAATAGGCTTCGATGGAACGCCCTCCACTAACCCCTTATCAGCACCAATCTCCTTTGACTTAGAAGATAACACCACTGACACGACCTTTTTGCTCTCCTCCAACACCCCCGATGCTATTATGGGACTTGATTTGCTAAAACATTTTCGAGCTACCATCAGATGCTCCCCAGACGGAGTTCGAGTCATCCTACACGAAAACCCAGATCTGTCCAGACCCTGTCACACGCGGCGTATGCTCTCTATAACCGATGCTGACATGTCCCTACTCGACACATTACCTTCACACCTATGGGCTAAAACCGACTCAGATGTAGGGCGCATGGTGATCGACCCGGTACACATAATCGTCCGACCGGACGCAGTGCTCCCAAAGCTTCCACAGTATCGGATATCACCCGAAGGCGAGAAGGCATTGGTGGAAATCATCGAGTCCCTAGTCGAGGCAGGAGTGGTAGAAGAAGTAGTCAGTAATGTTTGTAACAGCCCTATCCTACCCATTGTAAAGAAGCAAGGCGAGGGAGATGAGAAAGCCTACCCTTTCATTGTCGATTTGCGAGAGGTTAACAAAGTGGTCATACCCCAGTACCCCGTGGTCTCAGACATCACCACCATCCTCACCCTGATTCCATCCACTGCCACCACCTTTACTGTTATTGATCTCAAAAACGCATTCTTTTCCATCCCCATCCACCCAGACAGCCGCTACCTGTTCGGCTTCACTTTAAAAGCCCGTTCGTACAGATTCTGCAGGGCACCCCAAGGCTACACTGAGAGTCCCAGTATTTATAGCCAAGCCCTCAAGAGGCAGCTAGATGCAGTCCAACTACCCGATGGAGTGGTGTTGATACAGTACGTCGATGACATTCTTTTGGCGGCCGACACCGCTCCAATTGCCGTCACAGCCACCATTCACCTCCTCCGCTTCCTTGCGGAAAACGGTCACAAGGTCTCCAGAAAGAAATTGCAATTCTGCCAGCCCCAAGTAACGTATCTAGGCCACCTACTATCCAAAGACGGGAGGAAACTTACCCCTGACCGAATTCAGACCATCCTAGAAACCCCTGTTCCCAAAACTCAGAAGCAAGTGCGGTCCCTAGTAGGCCTCACCTCCTTTTGTCGACAATGGTTGCCAAACTTCAGTCTTATCGTAAAACCTCTGCTTTCCCTGCTGGCTAAAGATGTCCCCTTCCCCCTCCCCTGGACACCCGAATGTCAATCCTCCTTCAAAGAATTACGAGACGCCCTCTGTTCGGCCCCAGTCCTAGGAACCCCAGACTACACTAAACCTTTCTCCCTCTACACCCACGAAAGGGAGGGATGTGCGTTATCTGTCCTAACCCAGTCCATAGGCCCTAAACAACGCCCTTGTGCCTACTTCTCTGCCACTCTTGACCCTGTAGCCAGAGCTTTGCCCGCATGCCTTCGAGCAGTAGCCGCCGCGGCTATCTCTATCCGGCAAAGCGAGGGGATCGTACTCTCAAACCCCCTCACAGTATTGGTACCCCATGCGGTTGACACCCTCCTGAACCAAACCAAGACTCAACACCTGACTAGCGCACGACTGACCGGTTACGAACTGACTCTGCTTGCACCCCACATCACATTGAAACGATGCACCACTCTGAATCCAGCTACTCTACTACCTCTCCCTGACACTGATCCCAATGCGTCCCCTATACACGACTGTGTGACCCTCACCGACGAACAGACCAAGAGTAGGGTCGACCTCCGAGATACTGCCTTCCCGGACCCTGACGGAGAACTGTGGGTGGATGGCTCATGAATCAAGCTCCCCGATGGCACCACCTCAGCTGCCTATGCAGTCACCACAGCCCGAACAGTTGTTGAGACAGCCCGCATCACACAGCGATCCGCACAGGCGGCGGAACTAATTGCTCTCACACGAGCCTGCATCCTGGCAGCAGGGACAACCGCAAACATCTACACAGACAGTCAGTACGCCTTTGGGGTAGTTCACCACTTTGGGCTCTTATGGAAAGAGAGGGGATTCTTGACTTCTCATGGCACTCCCATCCTGCATGGAGATCTAGTCTCTGCCCTGACCGAAGCGGTCCTCCTCCCCACACGGCTGGCTGTGATCAAATGCCAAGCACACAAGAAGGTGACAGACATTATAGGACAGGGAAATGCACTAGCTGACATTACTGCCCGAACCACAGCCGAGAATAGGTCCACGACCCGTATGTACGTGACCAGGTCACAAACTGAGAAATGGAAGGATGCTAGGGAAACGATTAGGGACATCCAATTAGTCAGTACACCACACGAGTTAACTGAATGGGCACGGGTGGGATTGAAGGACGATGATGGTTGCTGGCGGACTAAAGACTCGAGCAAATGGTTGCTACCAGACTCATACTTGATCCCCATGCTGACCATGGCACACTCCCCCGCACACATAGGGTCTGCCCCCATGATCGAACTCATCTCCAAAGTCTGGCACAACGACAAGATCCCAGACTCAGCCAAACGTCTGGTCCAATAATGCCTAGTATGCCTCCAACACAACCCTGGGAAAGGAACTGCTGTACCCCGGGGAGGGTTCGGGGTCCCCAATCACCCTTTTGAAGTCCTACAAATGGACTATGTCCAGTTAGAAAGGTGCCAAGGTTTGAAGTACGTACTTGTCGTTGTGTGTGCCTTCAGCAAGTGGGTGGAAGCCTATCCAACCCACGACAACACCGCCATGACTACCGCAAAAGTACTACTGAAGGAATTCTTCCCCCGATACGGCCTTTGTCGAATTTTGTGGAGCGACAACGGCCCTCACTTCGTAGCCGAAGTTATCCAACTCATCTTAAAGGGGTTGGGTGTAAAACAGAAATTCCATGCGGTCTTCCATCCCCAATCTGCAGGCTTGGTTGAACGACACAACGCCACCTTGAAGCTTAAGATAGCAAAAATAGTCGCCACCACAGGACTGAGATGGCCAGACGCTCTCCCGCTAGCATTGCTATCAATGCGTTCCACCCCCACTAAACACCACTTAACCCCCTACGAGGTCGTTTTCGGGCGGCCCATGAACCTTTGGGCTGCTCCAAAGCCAACATCCATCCACGACGTCCCGGACGTCCTCATGTCTGACTATTTGTATAACCTAACTAAAACGTTGTCTGTCATCCATCAGCAGGTGCTGCACGCCATTCCCGATGTTTCCAGGGGCCCCGGACACGACATCCAACCCGGTGACTTCGTCTTAGTGCGTAACTTCCAGCGCACCAAGAGTCTGGAGCCCCGGTGGACGGGCCCCCTGCAAGTCCTGATCACCACCCGAACAGCTCTTCGAGTGGAGGGGAAACGCAATTGGCTGCATGCACACCACTGCAAGAAGGTATCACCGACCCTGACAACCACGGACAACATCACCGCCCAAGAAGAACTTCTGGACAAAGACCGACCATCCCTGAGCCGCTGCCCAGATACAGAGACACTCGAGTTAGTAAGATATCCTGATCCCACCGTGCCATCCAAGGAAGGGTATAACTTGCGACGAAAGGAGAGAACTTCGGCTAAGCAGACCACAGGCTAAGTGGAAATTTCAGAGCGGTAGCCTAGTCACCTCAAAGGTCACCAGGAGAGAAACTAAGCGAAGTCTGTGGTTCTGCCCGCTACCGAGTCTCTTGAAGGTGATGGAAGCGCCCGACATGAAGATGATGGAAGCAACCGGACGTCCGAAGATCCACTACAAAAACCCAAAGACTGACCGAATGCACAGCTTAAAGACTATTGCACTTTTCATTACCCTTCTCTTTTGCCTTCTTCTCGTGGTCACCTTCTGGATCATGGAGGAGGGCACACCCCCTCATAAGATATTGCTGACCACCGTTCAACCTACCACCGCAAAAGAACACCATCTGATCTCACTTTCACCCCAACTCCGAGAAAGGCGTAAGGAGTTCTGGAATAACTCTTTTGTGCAGTTGCTCCACCAACACAATCTTGCTGCCAACGCCACTAATTGCTGGATCTGTGGATTGCTACCACATGCCACTGGACACTCTATCCCTTTCATCCCTTCACCTTTTTCTGTCCATGGTTCCTGCCTCGCCTGGCTAATCCTCCTGCAAGAAAGCTACAAGGACAATGCCACTTCCGGCAGAACCATGTCACACTTCTACCATGGGTTCTGGCTGAACAAAACTGGAAGAACTTCTGCCCTCTTCTGCCCTCTGAGATCGAACACTTCCTTTCACATGGACATCCCTGCCAAAGAACGAGTTGAAATGCAAGTGTTCAACAACCCAGCCAGACCCACCTTCTCTTACCTCCGGAAACGGACGGCCGCCACCCTAACAGTGGCCCTGTCCGTCATCAACATCACTGGATTTGTGTGCCTCGAAGGCCTGGGGGCACAGCTGGTGGGCCACAGCTCCTGCCTCATCACCCGAACATTGGACTCAGTTGACCCACCCTCCTTTGTTGCCTCCCCGAATATGTACTTCGTCTGTGGTACTAAGGCCTACACCTGGCTTCCGAAAGGTTGGGGAGGCACCTGCTACATCGCCTTTGTCCTTCCTCCGACATATGTGGCTCCAGCAAACCATCACCGACAGAAGCGGGCCAAAGACATTGTGCAAGCCGACTCCGCCGGAGCACAGTTCATGGACGCAGTGAAAGGCCTCGTTCCTCTCTGGGGTCCAATGGCAAACAGCCGTGCCATCCGCCACTTAACCCAGGCAGTCGAAATGGCGATGAACATTACGGCTGGCGCCCTCGCCAACAACACCGCCGAGCTCCAGGCCGTCCGCTTAATGGCCCTTCAGAACCGCCTCGTTCTAGATGTGGTTCTGGCTGATCGTGGAGGAGCATGCCGCATCATTGGGTCCAGCTGTTGTACCTACGTACCGGATAACTCACCCTCAGTCTACAAAGCAATTGAACACCTCCACAGACTGTCCGCAGAGGTCCATCAAGAGCAAGGAGAATGGTCACTGGGGAGTTGGTTTTGGGACACTATTAAAAGTTGGGGATGGAGGCTGTTTTCATTTATCCTCATACCAATTGTGATACTATGTGGATGTTGCTTGGGGATTCAGTGTCTGCCACCTTTATGTTCGCTTTTTATGAACTGCATCTGCCCTAAGACTTTGGACTTTGAAACAGAGCGAATGAAAGCTCTGTATGAGGTGGAAGTTCGGAGTATTATGGGGATAGATCCGAACTAGGCAAGCTGGCGAGATATGTTAAAAGGGAGGACTGTGGAAATTTAGCTTGCAAACTGAACATTATCTGCGCCATCTTGCCTCTCCCCAGCGCCACGCACAGCGAATGCACGGCTGCCATTTTAGGCACCCCACTCTCTCCCCGCTCATTCTCGATCGCCAGCGCTTTCCCCTGGCGCTGCGAGCACCCCCGCGCGCCAGCCGCCCCCGCTCTCTCATACACGGGCCCTAAACCCTCTCATTCTGCGCGACCCTGCTACGGAACCACATCCGACCGACATCCCATACATGGTCATGCCTCTCCTTTGATAACCCCCTTCCTCTGCGCCCCATTGTCCGAACTGGTCCCAGGCCATCACCTAGCCCTGCGGATGCAGTTTATTGCCCCTACTGTAAGGGAAACACCCCACATCAAAGGGATTACAGTAGATCAAAGCCCCTACCCCCTGAGACCCGACCGGTCACACACACCCCCGGGAATTGGCGGAATACCCTGCTGCGCGATAGCCATCTCCTACTGCGGGTGAGGTGGGAACTTCTACTGTAGCTATGTGTGGGATCGGATCTGAGCCGGGGCTTCAGGGGATGTTCTCTCATGCATCAAGGGAATCTCAAGAATGTACTATGTGTAATAAAGCAATAAACCTGTGTATAAGAGACCAGGTCTCAGAGATGCAGTTAGAGCACCTCGTGACGATACCTTGCTGTCTGATCTGATGTGTTCTGCTCCGACGGAATAAAACTTTGTTTCCTGCCTTCCAGTCTCCGGCGCCTGCCTCTTTCATTGGTAAATTATCGAGTGGTATGAGAGGCGATTACCGCCGGGCAATACTTGAAAGGTTATCGACTGAAACTGCCGCTACCATTTAACATTGCCTGCCGCGGGTACTTGGGCCTCCCACACAAGTGAGGCACCATTTTTACCGGGAGACCTGGGGGAACGCTGGGTGGTGGTAAATTTGTGTGAGCCCGGTGATGCCACAACTTTCCCACACCAAAATGTGTGAAAAAAGTGATTTTTTCAGCTAAAATTGAGATTTGCAGGGGATTCTGGGTAAGGAAACGTTGGGGGATCCACGCAAGCCATACCTTCCTGGAAGCCGCCGGGTGTCTAGTTTTCAGAAATGTATGGGTTTGGTAGGTTTCCCTAGATGGCCGCCGAGCACCGGGCCAAAAACCCAAGTGACCCCCCTTGCAAAACCAGGTCGTTTTGCGATAGGTCATTTTGATGTCGCCTCACTACGTTTTGGGCCCTTGCCTGCCGTGGGTACTTGGGCCTCCCACACAAGTGAGGCACCATTTTCACCAGGAGACCTGGGGGAACGCTGGGTGGTGGTAAATTTGTGTGAGCCCGGTGATGCCACAACTTTCCCACACCAAAATGTGTGAAAAAAAGTGATTTTTTCAGCTAAAATTGAGGTTTGCAGGGGATTCTGGGTAAGGAAACGTTGGGGGATCCACGCAAGCCATACCTCCCTGGAAGCCGCCAGGTATCTAGTTTTCAGAAATGTATGGGTTTGGTAGGTTTCCCTAGATGGCCGCCGAGCACCGGGCCAAAAACCCAAGTGACCACCCTTGCAAAACCAGGTGGTTTTGCGATAGGCCATTTTGATGTCGCCTCACTACGTTTTGGGCCCTTGCCTGCCGCGGGTACTTAGGCCTCCCACACAAGTGAGGCACCATTTTTACCGGGAGACCTGGGGGAACGCTGGGTGGTGGTAAATTAGTGTGAGCCCGGTGATGCCACAACTTTCCCACACCAAAATGTGTGAAAAAAGTGATTTTTTCAGCTAATATTGAGGTTTGCAGGGGATTCTGGGTAAGGAACCGTTGGGGGATCCACGCAGGCCATACCTTCCTGGAAGCTGCCGGGTGTCTAGTTTTCAGAAATGTATGGGTTTGGTAGGTTTCCCTATGTGCCGGCAGGGCTAGGGTTCAAAAACTACAGCTAGTCACTTTGCCAACAAAGGGTCCTTTTTCACTGCAAAATTGAGGTTTGACCACGTTGCGTTTTGCGCCGTTTCCTGTCGTGGGCACTAGGCCGACCCGCACAAGTGAGGTACCATTTTTCTCGTAGGACTTTGGGGAACGCGGGGTGGGTGGAAATTTGTGGATCCACACAGATTCCAGAACTTTCCATCACAGAAATGTGGGGAAAATGTGTTTTTTTTGTCAGTTTTTTAGGTTTGCAAGGAATTCTGGGTAACAGACCATGGTGGGAAACACTCAAGTCACCCCATCCTGGATTACCCTGGGTGTCTAGTTTTCAAAAATATATAGGTTTGCTAGTTTTCCCTAGGTGCCGGCAGGGCTAGGTTTTAAAAACTACAGCTAGTCACTTTGCCAAAAAAGGGTCATTTTTCACTGCAAAATTGAGGTGTGACCACGTTGAGTTTTGCGCCGTTTTCTGTCGCGGGCACTAGGCCGACCCGCACAAGTGAGGTACCATTTTTCTCGTAGGACTTTGGGGAACGCGGGGTGGGTGGAAATTTGTGGATCCACGCAGATTCCAGAACTTTCCATCACAGAAATGTGGGGAAAATGTGGTTTTTTTGTCAATTGTTTAGGTTTGCAAGGGATTCTGGGTAACAGACCCTGGTGGGAGGCACTCAAGTCACCCCATCCTGGATTCCCCTGGGTGTCTAGTTTTCAAAAACATATAGGTTTGCTAGGTGTCCCTAGGTGCCGGCAGAGCTAGGGTTCAAAAACTACAGCTAGTCACTTTGCCAAAAAAGGGTCATTTTTCACTGCAAAATTGAGGTGTGACCATGTTGCGTTTTGCGCCGTTTCCTGTCGCGGGCACTAGGCCGACCCACACAAGTGAGGTACCATTTTCCTCGTAGGACTTTGGGGAACGCGGGGTGGGTGGAAATTTGTCGATCCACGCAGATTCCAGAACTTTCCACTACAGAAATGTGGGGAAAATGTGTTTTTTTGGTCAATATTTTAGGTTTGCAAGGGATTATGGGTAACAGATCATGGTGGGAGGCAGTCAAGTCACCCCATCCTGGATTCCCCTGGGTGTCTAGTTTTCAAAAATGTATAGGTCTGCTAGGTTTCACAAGGTGTCGGCAGAGCTAGGGTTCAAGAACTACAGCTAGGCACTCTGCCAAAAAAGGGTCATTTTTCACTACGAAATTGAGGTGTGACCACATTGCATTTTGTGCAATTTCCTGTCGCGGGCAGTAGGCCAACCTTCACAAGTAAGGTACCATTTTTCTCGTAAGACTTTGGGCAACACGGGGTGGGTGGAAATTTATGGATTCACGTAGATTCCAGAACTTTCCACCACAGACATGTGGGGAAAAAGTGTTTTTTTAGTCAATTTTTAAGTTTGCAAGGGATTCTGGGTAACAGATCATGGTGGGAGGCAGTCAAGTCACCCTATCCTGGATTCCCCTGGGTGTCTACTTTTCAAAAATGTATAGGTTTGCTAGGTTTCCCTAGGTGCCGGCAGAGCTAGGGTTCAAAAACTACAACTAGACTCTTCGCAAAAAATGTGTAAATTTTCATTGTGAAAATGTGGTGTGTTCACGTTAGGTTTTGAGCCACTTCCTGTCGTGGGCACTATGCCTACCCACACAAGTGAGGTACAATTTTTATCGGGAGACGTAGGGAAACACAGAATTGTAGGGCAACTGTTATTACCTATTGACCTTCGATGTGTGGAAATTTAGCGTGCAAACTGAACATTATCTGCGCCATCTTGCCTCTCCCCAGCACCACGCACCGCGAATGCACGGCCGCCATTTTAGGCACCCCACTCTCTCCCCGCTCATTTTCGATCACCAGCGCTTTCCCCTAGCGCTGCGAGCATCCCCCCGCGCGCCGGCCACCCCCGCTCTCTCATACAGGCCATAAACTCTCTCCTTCTGCGCGACCCTGCTACGGAACCACATCCGACCGACATCCCATACATGGTCATGCCTCTCCTTTGATAAACCCCTTCCTCTGCGCCCCATTGTCCGAACTGGTCCCAGGCCATCACCTAGCCCTGCGGATGCAGTTTATTGCCCCTACTGTAAGGGAAACACCCCGCATCAAAGGGATTACAGTAGATCAAAGCCCCTACCCCCTGAGACCCGGCCGGTTGCACACACCCCCGGGAATTAGCGGAATTCCCTGCTGCGCGATAGCCATCTCCCACTGTGGGTGGGGTGGGAACTTCTACTGTATCTATGTATGGGATCGGATCTGAACCGGGGCTTCAGGGGATATTCCCCCATGCATCAAGGGAATCTCAAGAATGTACTATGTGTAATAAAGCAATAAACCAGTGTATAAGAGACCAGGTCTCAGAGATGCAGTTAGAGCACCTCGTGACGATACCTTGCTGTCTGATCTGATGTGTTCTGCTCCGACGGAATAAAACTTTGTTTCCTGCCTTCCAGTCTCCGGCGCCTGCCTCTTTCATTGGTAAATTATCGAGTGGTATAAGAGGCGATTACCGCCGGGCAAATACTTGAAAGGTTATCGACTGAAACTGCCGCTACCATTTAACAATTGGCGTCCCAAACGTGGGGCCCATCAGCGACACGTGGATCCAGTGGGAGAGGTCCCGACGACAGAGTGAACGACTGCAACGATCGGGAGAGCTCCTGCCCAATAGACCCTCGTCTGGCAGCCGATCATCCGAACTTCACTGATTCCGAGCAGACCTCTCTCGAGTGATCTACGGTCCTGACTGGGAACCATCAGGAGTGCCGCGGCAAATACGGAGAGTAGAGGACGATCGGGCGCTGGAGGCGGAAGACGAGAAACTGTCCACGCGGTCCGGGTAAGGTCGTGATACACGACAAATTGAGAAATAATTGATTGATTGTTTAAAGCTTTGGAAATACTAGTATTGCTCATTGATTGTTCTTTTTGAGATATTCGCTGTCTACAAACGGGGAGGAGTAGAAATACTCTCTCTCTCTCCCTTTGCAGATAGTGAAGGGTAGGTAACGCAGACTTTTGTCCCCGTTGAAACCCGTCGTGCCTATCTTTATCTCCCCATTGATTGATTGTCCGAACATTGATTGTTTTGAAGAAGAGTGCTTTTTGAGATATTCTCTGTTTGCAAATAACGTAGAATAGGAATATTCTGTCTAGTCTTTGCAAATAGTGAAGGGTAGGTAACGCAGACTTTTGTCCCCGTTGAAACCCGTCGTGCCTATCTTTATCTCCCCATTGATTGATTGATTGATTGTCCGAACACTAGTTGTTCGATATTGGTTCTTTGGAGGTATTCTCTGCTTGCAAATAACGAAGAATAGAGATATTCTGTCTAGTCTTTGCAAGCAGTGAAAAGATAGGTAGTGCTGACTTTTGTCCCCGTTGAAACCCGTCATGCCTATCTTCTCCCCACTGATTGGTAGTTGGTTCTGCCCGGACCGCTTATTAGAGGTGAACCATCCGGCTCCACTGGAGGGCACCCCTAATAAGGACATGTTCACTAAATATGGACTAGTCGCCGTAGCTTATACCAAGCTATGGCATAAATATACAAAGAAGGACCCCGAGAGTCAGTGGCCACTGATGGGATCCTTCGACGACCATAAGATAGAAGCGCTAGAAATAGCTCTGCGTAGCAATAAGACGACGCCTACTATGCTTGACAGTATCGGCATGTGGCGCAAAGAAGCAACGCAACGGAAAAAGAGGGAAGTAGTAAAAGCAGAAAAGGAATTACGAAAGGCAGCTCACCTTGCCGCTAGAAGGTTAGAAGAAGACATAAAGGAGAGAAGGGAAACTAAACTAAGACAGGAGCCCGAAACCTCAGGCCAGTACGCTGTTAGGACCCCTTCATTGCTCTACCCTGAGTTGTCCTCCAAGCAGCGAACGAATGACGAATTACTGTTAGGTCCCCCGATCATTTACATGCCCCCTCCGTATGCACCCTCCCAATCAGTAGTGCAACACCCACAACCCCCGAACACGAGCGAAAGCAGTACAGGGGCCTCGGCCCTCACGGCCTCCGCGCCGGCTGAGCCTCTTGTGCCGAACCCAACGTCGACTACAACGCTAGACGACCATGAGATAGGAAAGAAAGAGTCCACCAGAATGAATCGATTAACTAAGGATGAACGAGCAGGAATTGACAAGATAGTAGGGACGCTGGTGGAGCGAAAAGAAAGTGAGGAGTATATAACAGACGTGTATAACTCGTATGCCGACAGCCGCAGACGACACTTCGTCGTACGGCTCTGTTATCACGCCCTGAATGCATATGAGGATAGGTACCACGATAAAGGTCCCGAAGGCTTAGCGGCCCTATATAGGAAGGTAGACATTGGGGAAGAAAGAGAGGGCGATGTAACGAACCTCTTCACTCGTACACTCGAGGTCTACCGACACCTTAAAGAACATGGACAAACCACCAAAACAGAAACCCCCATAGCAACTAAACCACAGGGAGGAAGGGCTGATGCCATGATGCCCATCAAAGAAGCTGCCCCCTACTGGGTCCCCCCACGGGGTCAGGGAACACACGACGACATCAACCACCAAGATGCGAAGGGAAGGGTTGTATATAACTGGGTCTATCAGCCGTGGGATCGGCAAGATATTTTGACTTTTAGAAAGACTCTACCCGACTTAAGAAAGAACCCGACTGCCTTCTACACGGAATTGGGTACAGCCTTAGGCTCAACGATAATGACGTTAGCAGATATCGACTTGTTCTTTGGGCTATGCCTGCCGGCTGATGTGTGGAAACAAATCCGGAGAGTTGACCACGCTGAGCCGTTCGGATATACCTGGGTACAACTCGATACCATAGATAAACAGCGAGAACCAGGACAGAAACCCCCGAAAGCCATCTTAGAGCTCCCAGACAAGATTGTACAAAAGCTGAAGACTCTAATCCCAGAAAGAAAGGTAGACTGGTCGATAGTGACGGCTTGCCGTCAGAAACCCCAGGAAGATGTGTCTGAATACTTCTCCCGATTCGAGACTGTGTTTTCCGATTACAGTGGCCAAGACATGACCACCGCAACCGGACACCACCTCTTTGTCCAGAATTATGTAAAGGGTCTGTCACAAGAAGTTTCCCAGAAGCTACAGACCAGCGAGAGTAGTTGGGCAGCCTCCAAACCCGCAGTAATTCTCCAGATGGCCCAATACTACGAAAACCAGAAGAACGAGAACGATAGGGCGTCAGAGAAGAAGAAAAAGGAATTAAAGGAGAGGGTGATGATAGCACAGTTGCAAGGGGTGACCATAGGAAGGGAACCCCCAAAAGAGAATTACCAACCAACCGCCCCTAGAAAGCTACCCCCTAGAGACCATACACCTACACCCTACAACGGACGGAGAGACTTAGATGGGAATCAATGTGCGTTCTGTAGAGGGTTCGGTCACTGGAAATCCCAGTGCCCGGTCCTTTTGGAACTGAACAAAAATAGGGACCCCAATAGACACAACCGGAAGTTTGTTGATACCCACCATCAACGTCACCACACTTGATTAGGATCACGTGCAATCGAACAACGCCATTTTCCGAATACGCTAACTAGATCGCTGATACGTACAACGCTCCAACAAAATAGTATGGTCAAACATTTTTTAATAACTTATAAGTAAACCAACATTCCGACAAGATGAACAGGTTAAAACATGTTTTGATCAACTATTTACATGACAGTCTGCTGCAACCTCCATCCCAAAGCCTTAACGTCCACGTGACACCGTCCTCACCTCTCCTTCCTCGAAATTGCAACATTGGCCTGTTTTGGGCGGTTCTTTTAGTCGGCTTTGGGCTATAAAAGCCATGCAAAAATCCATTGACCTCAGTGGCGGACGACTGTGCGAATAGGCCGGAGGCTATACGAAGCGCCGAAGTTCTGGCAACCCCAAGGCGGAGCCCGCCACGCTGTGCGGGCCTTTCCGCTTTCTCTTCTTCTTTCTTTAATGAGGGCTGATGCCCTGGCGGGGGGAGGCGACGCAGACGGGCCTCCCCCACCTCCCCAGGTGGAGGCTCGCCAGGCACCCCAACCGTCTTTGACTCACCGGCCAGCTAAGCTGCACCCAACCGTCTTTGACTCACCGGCCAGCTAAGCTGCACCCAACCATCTTTTTCATCGGTCTGCTGGATCGCACCCTGCCACGTCGAGTGGATCCTCCCATTCTTTTCTTCTTCCTTCAATAACGGAGGGGTGCCCTGGCCGGGGGAAGCGACGCGGACGGGCTTCCCCCGCCTCCCCAGGTGGAGGCTCGCCAGCAGACGAGGGCACCCCAACCGCATCTTTCACACGTCAGCCAGCTGAGTTGCGCCCTGCCACTTCATTCGCCGTCCGGCTGAGCCGGCGCCCCTGCACGCGGCCGCCAGGCAACCACCCAAGCACCGGGTTCACCAGGACTGCCGCTAGCACCCGACGTGAGGAGTGGGCCCCCGCAGCAAGGTAATCGGGGACCCACCCCGGTGGTGATACCATCCAAACTGCTGTCGTCGCTGCTACTGGAATCACCCCGGTAGCAGTACCATCCGAACTGCCGCTGTTACTGCTGCTGGCTCCTCTCCGGTGACTGTACCGAAGAGCTGCTGCTACTGCTGCCCTTGAACTCCGGCGGTCGACTCCTCCGGATCCAGGCCTAAAGCCCACCGTGAGACAATTCTGGACTCGAAAGTTTGTCTGCTTGGGCATGGGCCCCACCCTTGACAAGATGCTCCCCTCAGCCTTGCAGAATCGGCTGGAGTCATTTGACACTCGACTCCCGCGGACTTCCGGTAAGGACAAACCGCCGCCATTGCTCTTTGCCCCGGACGGCAGCCACCTTGCCTCCGCTTAGTGCAGTGAGAAAGACTGGTTCGAAGCGTTGGCGGAAGAACCCGCCTCCTGCCCCGCCCCAAGAACGAACCATGGCATTTCTACGGGGTCGCAGTGACGCCATGCTGACGCAAAATTGACGCTAACGAAAGTTCTCGAACTACTGAAAGGGATTCTGGTCCAACAGCAAATTCATGGAAAGACTTAGACTGTACTCTGGCCCGACTTCGCCCCAAGATGGCGCCGATGTAGGAGAGGCCTACACACCCTTGTGGCATCCCAGTCACGTGACATTTGTGTTAAACAGATATATATATATATATATGCGATGCTTCCACACATGATGGTCGGGGAGGGGCGGCAAGGGAACCGATTTTATGCCGTAGTAGCGTTGCTCATGACACTCGACGCCTCCCCACCACGTGGCCGGCCTGAACGGTTGTAGGCCCGTATCTTGTATGCTGACATTGTTTTAAATAAAGGGTCTCTTGAAAGAATTACGGAATCAGTGCCATGACTAATCACATAGGTTGATAGAGATCTCTTCATTTGATTAAATGATTGTTACCCCCAAGCAATAGAAAACAGATAATGCAGTCCCCATTTGCCTGAATCTTTTTGATTAACGGAATTTGTACCCATCACACCTATCTTTTCCAAGAGTTGTTAAACCATGGTCAACCATAGCTCAGGGTATATGCCGAACGCAAGGTATGGTATCTTGCATCCTAATACACGACCGATTGAGAAATGCATATATGACAAGGGAACCCGAATTTAGGAAATGAAATAAATTAGAGCATCTTTGTCTCGGACAAAGAGAATAATAGGTCTGTGGTATCACCCATTCCTGTGACTAGCCTGGTACGTGGTAAGTAGAACTTTTTCGTGTCTACGCGCGCTGGGGTACTTTGAATACTGCACATCCCCTCCCCTCTTTTTTCCCCTCTATAGGTCACGACAAAGTTCCGACTGAAGAGTGGAATGGACATGGACCGCACAGAGTTCAATATCAGGGAAAAACATAGACAAACGTTGTGAGATAGTGCGTAAAATTACAGACCACCATTAGGAACATGAAAAAGTGTATGATATGATTGTGCGTGTGTTCTACGATTATACGGCATGAATGTGTATGCGTTTTATATTTGGGTCACTTGAAGAGAGAGTCACTGTATGATTGAAGCACTCGTCCACCGATCAAAGGGAGGAGAATAAAGGGTCCGACACCCCCTAGGATAAACTACAAAATACTGAAAGTACGCAGCATAGAAAAAGAGGACAGGAAAGGAGAGGTCCCGATGCTCAACGTAGCCCTGAGTCTCCATCTTAAGTTTCTGCACTTGATGCATGTACTGTCACACCCTATCCGGCATTTGTGTGTACGTGATCACCGAACTTATGTCTTTTCCCCGCTTGTGTTTTCTTACATGGAACAGACCCATGCTACTCCATGTTGTGTGTGCACCAAGTGGCCTATTTTTTTACCCATGTCTCTCTCGTTTTGTGTCGTATGTATGCCAAATAGCCTACTTGATGCACATCTCTCTCTCTCTCTCTCTCTCTCTCTCTCTCTCTCTCTCTATCTCTCCCACTCCCTCCCTCACTAAAAAGCCTTCTTACCCTCTTTTCTGTTTGAATAAATTAACGACACATACCTTTTCGGTAAGTGTATAATTGGCCTGAACACGGTGGTGTTCGAACAAATTGACAGAAACAAAACGACCATACTTTACCACGTTACTACCTCTCCTTTTTGCAAATGTTGAGCCTAATCGGCTGAGAAAGAAAGGACAGGTAAGACGACTGATGTCCCCCAATCTGACCCTCAACACGGGGACTATATGTCAGTGGTTTTTGTTCTTAAAGGCTACCATCTCCACCACCCAGAATTACCCCTGACCAATTAGCCCGAAATAGAATGTCTAAAGCACCCTGCTCTCCCAAAAATAACCCCAGCCCTATACTAGCCGTCTCAGAGTATGTCGAACGAAACGGCTGATGGCCCTATTTTCTAATAATCCATCGCCTAAACTGATACAGGGTTACCTATTGTCCCCAACAAAGATAATGCTTAGCTTATGTTCCTCCCCGAAAGGGATACTCGTGAACGCATGACAGTAGCACCTCGCACTTACTTTTTCATAAACTTAGTAGTCCTCGGAGGAAGATGTGTACTACCAAACCTTATGTTGAGGCGAATGAGCCTCCACCGGAGAAGCCGGTTCGAATTTTTAATAAACCAGAAAGTTGACAGATGTCAGGCTTCCTGCAACGATTATAGGGCGCAGAAACCGACACCTAGAAGGCCAGACGATGGACAGGGACACCCACAGAACCCTGCACCACAGCAGTAATTAATAGATTAGTAACACGCACATTAACATCAGAATTAATAGACACCAATCATATAGTAACAGATAAGAGCATTTCCGCAACTACTCGGTGGTTGGGAGAGAGGATGAAGTATGTAAATGTCTTCCCTGCCAAAATCTCTAAGACTTTCGTTTCTTATAACCCATTCAAAGATAACCTGCAGCCATCGGAAGAGAGGGGTCGGACGTGACGCACAGCCTGGCTGCGGATCATAAAGCATCTATGACATCGACCAAGGGGGAAGCGACGAAGCAAAAAGGGCGTGAGACGAGACACCATTATCAGAACGATAAGCGCGAAGGGCTACATCGAGGCCCCTGCTCACTGACCAGCGTGCCTGAAGTCTCAACCCGTCGGGCCCGATTGATGGGCCCAGTGCTGAAAGATTCTGCTCTCCTTGGTCCGCATTTTTGATCCGATCCCACGCCACCCCCTTCTCTCTTCCTCTTTCATTTGGACTATGACTTTGACCTACTACCGAAGAACAAAAGGCAGGCACCCTGTCTCAAAGTACCTATGGTGAACTGTGTTAATGAACAGGGCTGTGATCGGAGAACAATGAATGATCACACCCTGCAACGTGAGAAATTGGATTTGAGCTGGACGTTAGCTCCACCGCCGGTGCTCAACAGTGCCAACGAAAGAAGAACAACAATGAGAGCTTACCAGTGATAGCTCTTCATAAAAAGGACACTGGAAAGAAGAACCCATGTCAAAGTCGAAAATCCTCTCCCAACCACCTTTTTATACTAACTATCTTCTTATCAAGTTTTTATGGTGTTGCATCAATCACTTCCGACTGTACACTGAGAAGTTAAGGAAATGTAACTTTGTATAGTAACATCCATACAACACCAGCCATGTACACGACTACACTGTAACTCTGTATGTATTACCTCCCCGCCTACTTTATCACCTGTAAATAACTATAAGCAAATATGTCAGATTACTCCTGCATGCCCTAAAAACTCTGTATCTTTAAGGAATGTACGAAAGACATTAACGATATTATAGCTGAAGGTTAACGAAGAATAAATAACGGCCAGGCAAGCTGGCGAGACATGTTAAAAGGGAGGACTGTGGAAATTTAGCGTGCAAACTGAACATTATCTGCGCCATCTTGCCTCTCCCCAGCACCACGCACCGCGAATGCACGGCCGCCATTTTAGGCACCCCACTCTCTCCCCGCTCATTTTCGATCACCAGCGCTTTCCCCTAGCGCTGCGAGCATCCCCCCGCGCGCCGGCCACCCCCGCTCTCTCATACAGGCCATAAACTCTCTCCTTCTGCGCGACCCTGCTACGGAACCACATCCGACCGACATCCCATACATGGTCATGCCTCTCCTTTGATAAACCCCTTCCTCTGCGCCCCATTGTCCGAACTGGTCCCAGGCCATCACCTAGCCCTGCGGATGCAGTTTATTGCCCCTACTGTAAGGGAAACACCCCGCATCAAAGGGATTACAGTAGATCAAAGCCCCTACCCCCTGAGACCCGGCCGGTTGCACACACCCCCGGGAATTAGCGGAATTCCCTGCTGCGCGATAGCCATCTCCCACTGTGGGTGGGGTGGGAACTTCTACTGTATCTATGTATGGGATCGGATCTGAACCGGGGCTTCAGGGGATATTCCCCCATGCATCAAGGGAATCTCAAGAATGTACTATGTGTAATAAAGCAATAAACCAGTGTATAAGAGACCAGGTCTCAGAGATGCAGTTAGAGCACCTCGTGACGATACCTTGCTGTCTGATCTGATGTGTTCTGCTCCGACGGAATAAAACTTTGTTTCCTGCCTTCCAGTCTCCGGCGCCTGCCTCTTTCATTGGTAAATTATCGAGTGGTATAAGAGGCGATTACCGCCGGGCAAATACTTGAAAGGTTATCGACTGAAACTGCCGCTACCATTTAACAGATGCATTTCTGCCTTCCAAATGTAAGACAATGTGTAAAAAAAAAAGTCATTTTGAAAAATGACCAATAATTCTCATGCTAGTATGAGTATTCCCAATTTCGAAAATGTGCAAATATGCACTGTTTCTAAACTCTGTAATTTGTTTCCATTTCAGAAATACATAGGTGTCTTTCATACCGATTTTTCCATGTATACATTTTCCCACAATAATTGCTATATACCCGGAACATAATAAAAAACCGTTACAAAATGCTGCTCAGTTTTTTACTCTGGGTTCGTTGGGCTCTTGGTGAACCTACAAGTCCTATATATCCCCACAACCAAGAAGGTCCAGCGGATGTAACGGTACATTGCTTTCAAAGAGATGTCATAATTAGAAGAAGTTACAGGTGAAAACGTTGACACAAAAGGCTGCTTTTTTCAACTAATTTTTAATTTTTCCTATATTTAACTGTAAGTTTCTATAAAGAAACCTTGATGGATCTACACAAATGACCCCTTGCTGAATTCAGAACTTTGTCTACTTTTCAAAAATGTATAGCTTTCCAGGATCCATTATTGCTTTTGTACCCATTTGTACCATTAACTGGAAGGAGGTTGAAAGCACAAAGAATAGCAAAAATAAGGTATGTCCCAGAAAAATGCCAAAACTGTGTAAAAAATGTTGGATTTCTGACAAAAATCTGTCATTCCCTAAAAGCTGGAGAAATTGTGATTTCAGCCCCACAAACCCTTTTTTGATACCATTTGCAGAGAAAAACCCAGACGCTTTCATTTGCAGCCAGTTTTTCCCATTTTTCACAAAAAAAACAAGATTTTGCTGTATTTTGACTAATTTCTGGGAACCCTCTAGGAGAATCCACAAACCCTGGGTACCTTTAGAATCCCCATGATGTTGGAAGAAAAGAACGCAAATTTGGCGTGGATACCTAATGTGGTCAAAAAGTTACAGGGGCCTAAGCGCGCACTACCCCAAATAGCCCAAAAAAGGCTTAGCACAGCAGGGGAAAAGGCCTAGCAGCGAAGGGGTTAACAAGTGCTTTTCACAATAAATAAATCAGGGATGCTTTCTTAGTCATAACTTTTCATAATAAATGAATCAGGTATACAGCACCTGACATTACACTCCCAAATGAACCAATGAAGTCTGTTAGTTGATCATTGGCTTGTCACCATAAACAACTAACAACCTACTGTATTGCACTTAAGCTAGTGACCATCCGGCATACAGTCATAAAATCACAAATATGTACAAAATTAAAACTGACAAAGCAATATACAACCCCTCTCAGAGAGTATAGCAAGAATTGTCACATTGCCAATCTTCAACCTCAAGGGTTTGTCACAGGCGGTACGCAACACCAAATACTTCACCTACTACGTTAATCCGTGAGATTCCACGTAACAAAGTACATCTCTACTTTCCTTAACACACTGAAATCCCAATCTACCATTAAAGGCCTATTGGCTTTAACATATTATCATATCATTGGGGAGAGGAGTTGGCCTAACAGCTAGGGAGGTCGACCTCGAATCTGGGGAACTGGGTTTGAGTCTCAGTAACAACACTGAACATCCTGTGATTCTGGGCAAATCACTTAATCTCCCTGTGCTTGACAAAAAATGAATGTGTCCTCATGTAACACAACTGGTGCTATGTAAAGTGCTCTGATACCCGACACCTTCGGGTGAAGTTCGCGCTATATAAAACTCTGTAAAATAAATAAATAAATAAATAAACATGCTTTTCACAATAAATATGTCAGGCCTTCTGCCTTTCGTATAACTTTTCATAATAAACAGATTAGGCAGATAGCCTTTATCATTGACTTGTCACCCTACCCAATTTAGCCCTGCTCTTATGATCTTCAGCTTTCCCACAAGTAAAAAAAGATCAATTTCTGCCCAATCAAGCGCATGTGGGAGGAGCCAAACCACCTCTCTCAGTAGTGCTTCTGAAAGTGCTTTTTCTGTTGATCACAAAGTTAAAACTGTAAAGCCAGACCCAAAAACCAGCGAACAACTCATCTCCAAATTTGACGTGCAGTGATTAAAGCAGTTTTTTTTAATTTTATATTATAACTATATTTACCTTATTCTGAAAAAACATGACAGTACACGCTTTACAAAAAACGCTCTGTTTCTTTTAAATATGCATCCTCTATCAGTCGCCTCAATAAACTACAAAAATTGTGATTAGGAAATGTTCTATTAATTCTCATGTATATGTGGACTATATCGAGCCATTGCCTTCTCATTAGCAACTGCCGCACTAACACAGGTATGAAAAGAATGCCCTTAACTCCAGGGAAATGTAAACCAAAATGTCACTGGTAATTCATTTCCACATGCATTGTGTTCCAGGGTAATTGTGTCTGGTTCCGCTCCTTCATTGCGTTAATTTGCTGAATGGGCCTGCCCCCAACATTTTGCTGACGACCAGCCAGAATTCTCAATCTGCCATTTACATGTATTTTCAAATAAACAGAGACTAACAACTGTTTTCGAAGCTATGGCATTTAATTATACACACTTTATCTTTCATGAGTATCTGTCTTCCGTGGCAGGGAAAGCAAATACCCTTTAGTTTATATATTAGTGTTTTTTTTAATTATATATTCAAATGCATGTATTGATGAATTGGAAAATGTATGCTGCATTTCTGTTGGAATTTGTTTCTTAGAAATAAAAATATTTGACTGACTGAAATACCTTTTGGAACCTTTTCCCCATATTTATTGGCTTCTCATTAATGTTATTCAGCAAATTCCGTGAATACAAGTTTACTCGCAGCAGTGTAAAGCAATTAACACAAATAGGAAGTTGTAGCTGAATATTTTAAACTCTGTTTTATACACGCAAGCCTTGTTACACCATTAGAATATATATCTAAAGCAAGTGATCAGATCAGAGGAAATTCTTTATTGTAAATCAATTAAGATCAATATCAGAAAAAAAAGTTGCAATAAAAATCACTATAAAAATTCGACCTAAAAAAAAACGTAGTACTGTGTAATAAAACGTGTTACTGTTCGAAGGGTTTAGTCATACTCCTCGCGAATGCATACGTTGCCGAGTTGTTGGATGCCTATGAATTTTACTAAACGGCAACTGAGGTGATTGTCTGTGCCCTAAAAACGCGCCAAACGAGCCTGTCTAGTTGTTCGAATGTTAATGCGCCAAAATTTGGGTCGCAATAGAGATTGCCGTTCTTTTATTAGACTGGGACAGATGCAAATTAAATGCGTCACTGATTCTATTTTGTACCCACAGAGTGTACAGTGCCTGTCAGGAAATCTTAGAAACGAGTTCCAGTCTGCCTTGAATTGGCTCTTCGGATCAGCAAAGAGCAGAACCGAAGACATCTTGACCCGCATTTATGAAAAGTGACGCATCGCTTGCGCCCTCCTTGCGACACCAATCATGCGTCATATTTACAGTATGACGCATCATGTCGCAAGGAGTTACAGATACGTCAGTATTTCTGACGTATCTGTAGGCGCAAAAATGACGCATGGCTGGAGTGTGTCACAAAAGTGATGCAACTGCAGCAATGGGTCATAACACATGGGCAAGTCCCATGTGAAATGTGCCTGCGTCAGTCTTACGCCTGTCATGAGGCAGGCGTAGGATATTGACGCATTTGCGTCCTAGAAGTGGTGCAGTGAAATCTCATAGATTTCACTGCGTCACTTCTACGACCCTTTCTTGCGTCGGAACACCCCTGTGCATAAATTATACCTGGCGCAGGTATAATGTAGCGCAGGGGTTTGCAAAGTGACGCATCTACCTAGATGCATCACTTTGTAAATATGGCGCAACATGGTGCATTTTTTACACCGGTGGCATAAAAGTGACGCAAGGACTCATAAATAACCCCCATTGTTTGAATGCTTTTTTTCAAACGTGTTCGAAAACAGTGTTGTGGTTTTAGATTTTCATAGGAAGCTACAATGGGTTTTGATCCATTCTAATTTAGCATAAATCGTCTCCTAATGATTTTAATTTAAGTTGCCCTGTATAACTGTGATTCCAAGTTGGTAGGAATTTCCGACGGTGCATAAACTCTTGTTTGCACATGAATGGAAAATTTCGAGTTTGGTGGAATTTCCCTCATCTGGTAATTACCAGGTGTGTTACATACCTCACCCTTTGTTAAATTTCAGCGAGTCAGACCTATCAGAATTTAACTGGGAAACAGTACGGTATTTGCCGTGCTATGTGGATTTTGGTGTGGTAAGCAGAAAAATCCCCATGTTATTCTCCAAAAACTCGTTAAAGATGTTATTTATCGCACCATGTAAATGATAAACCCCACAGTATCGTTCATTATTCACTAGGTGCGAGAAATAGCACCTTGATTCCGATGAATTTGGAATCAGGGCCTTAGTTTTGTTTTGAAATCTAAGAAAACCAGGGGGTATATTTACAAGGAAATGGTGGAGAGCGGAGGAGTAAGCAAATCTGCTGCGCTGAGCGTCGTAATTTAAAAAATGCTGGGATGCGCCGTATTAACAAGAATATGGTGCATCACTGTGCTCATCCCTGCGCCAGCAATTAAAAAAGCAGCCTAGCGCCAACGCAGGGATGATTGTTTATGTGCAGGAAGGGACACCTTCCTGCACATAAACAATAATTAATGGCAATTTGCTCCTTTTATGTGTGCTAAAATGCAGCACACATAGAAAGAGCAAACAAGCATTAGTATAGCCAATAGGTCTCGCCTTTGGGACCTTATAAGTGTTTAGCCATGCAACAGTTGCATAACTAAACACTTATAAGGTCCCAAAAGCGAGACCTATTGGCTATGCCAATGCTTGTTCTAGATTGCCCCACTGTAAATGCGCTGTTGTACGCAAAAGTGAAAGCGATCGCGATAGGGATCAAAAATCAAAGCGGCCGCTAAAGTGAAAGTAATCGCGGCAAAAGAGGCGCGCGCGCCCGCGCACATGCACTGTAGCTCTAGGCTGGCCTGGTAGCACTTTTTGGAGCCCTCTCAATAAGTCTCGCCAGACCAGCACATGCGCTGGGTCAGGCAAGACCTAAAAAGGAGGAGAAATAGAAGTATTTCTCCTTGTTGCGCCAGTCCAACATCTCCTTTTGAATGGTGTTAGTTTGTGATGGGCTAGGTTGGCAAGGCCAAACTCTATACGTAGTTGTTCTGAAGAGGTAGAATTTAGAAGAGAGAAAGTTTGACTGAGGACTTTACACATAATCATTTCCAGGCACTCGTTCAGTTTTTTTCCAAAACCTGTTGCACCACAGGCTACTTCTAGGATGAATTTAGTGAAAAAGTCTGAAAATAGAGATAGGGATGAGGGACTGAACAAGTTATGTTGATGGCATCTGAGATATTGCTGTGGGTAGGTGGATTGTAGTTCAAGATATTTAGGTGGTGTGAGAGGATGCCTCTTTTTGCATGATCACCGCCCACATTTTTTAAATGACGCAGCTGTTTTTTTGACTCAGAAGTGTACTGGACTCTGTTGACCAAGCCCCAGTGGACGTGCTCTGACCCTTTAAAATGTATGTGCAGTTAGCTATTACCGAATGGCATAATTAACTTACCTATAAGTACGAAATATATGGTACAAAGTGTACCCAGAGATAGTAAGTTATATGTCACTAGTGGACTGACTGCAGCACGTATTGTGCCACCACTGTTAGTGGCAAAGTGAAAACATGGCTCTTGTTCTGCCACCGCATCCTGGTCGGGCAGTGTTAGAAAGGTGGGTCTCTGGTTGGCAAGGGTTTGCACCTTTGTCCAAGTAGGGACCCATCTTCCTACTCAGGGTAAGGGGGATACACTTCTAAAATAACCACTGCTCACATCCTTGGTAGCTTGGCACGAGCAGACAGGCTTATCTCAGAGGCAGTGTGTAAAGCATTTGTGAACACATACATTAATACAGTGAAAACACTACAAATGGACACCACACCAGTTTAGAAAAATAAGTAATCTTTATCTAATCCAAACAAGACCAAAACGACAAAAATACACAATACAGTAATAAAAATATCCTCAAAAAGAAGTTATACTCAAAAAGAAACTTTGTAGCAACAAATAACTCCCCCTGGAGTTACCACGGCGTCGTGACAGCTAAAAATGCCAAAGTACGGCGCTGACTGCGAGGTGCACGGCATCAGGCCTGGAGTCTCTCGGACCCCACAAAGAACAGTACCTTGGAAATGATGAAAGCAAAGACAGTGCACGGAATCGGGGAGGTGATGCGTCATTGGCGCCGTGCGGCGTCGGTTCCTTACGACCACAGGGGAGGTGATGCATCAGTTCCTTATGACCCCAGGGGAGGTGAGGCCTTGGTTCCTTGGTGCGATGCAGGGGAGGTGAGGCACCGGTTCCTTACTGTGTCAGGGAGGAGACATCACGGTGGCGGCGAGGCGGTGGTTCCTTATGACGGTGCGGTGTCGATGGATTCGGGGTCACCCACATTGAATATCGGCTCCGTGTTGATGAAGTACCGGCGTCGGGGCTGCGGTGCGAGTCGGGGCGGTGTGTTGTGAGCATCACGAGCGGTGTCCTCGGCTCCGGAGCAGGCAGCAGCCTCGGTGACTGCTTCGGAGTCGATGCGGAGTGGCATCGGCAGGGGTCGGGCCTACGGTGCAAGTCGGGGCGGTGCGTCGTGCTCTTCCCGAGCGGTGCCCACGGCTTTGGTGCAGGTTACAGCATCACTCGCCTGTGTCGGTGTCGCAATTTCCACCCTGTGGCAGCTGAAACAGCAGTTCCAGTTGCAGGATGACGGAGGGGATGAAGTCTTTGTGTCCCTGAGACTTCAGAACTGGAGGCAAGCTCTATTTCAAGCCTTTGGAGATCTTCCTCAAGCAGGGGACACAGCATACAGCAAAGTCCTTCTCCTTTCCTTTGCAGAAAGTAGCCACTGCAGGCCAACCCCGGACAGCAAACAGCACTGGGGCAGTATTCCTCCTCAGTTTCTCAAGCTCCTCTCCCTGGCAAAGGTTCCTCTTGATTCCCAGAATGATCCAAAAGTCTGGGATCTGGGCCCCTCTTTTTATAATACAAATTCCTTTGTTCTCTGGAGGCAGAGAGTGTCTTTGCACAGCTAAAACCAGTTCTGTCCTCACTGGTGCAGCTTCCTAGCAGGAGGTGGAGACAGCAGCAAACCAGGCCCATTCAGGTGTGAAAGAAATCTCCTCCCCCTACTCTGAATGTAGCCCAGATCTATTCAGCACAGCCCTGACTCACCCTGGAAAGGCAGGACACACCTACCCCCTTCCCCCAAGTGGCTGTCTGAACAGAATGTGCACCCCCAACCCCTGTCAATCCAAAACCAGACAGTCAATACACAACCTTGCAGAGGCACACTGGATGGTTAGGAAAGCAATACCTACTTTCTAAAAGTGGTATTTTCAAATCCAGAATGTAAAAATCACCCTCACTAAAAGAGGCATCTTAACATCCTGAGTTCAGGCATATCAAACTGTATTTTCCTATCTTGTTCCCATGGGCAGTAATACTCATAAGATGTTATAAGCAGACTCCCCATTCTATCCTATAGGACAGATAGCCTTACAATAGTGAAAAACGAAACTGGCTGTATTTCACTATCAGGACATGCCACACACATCAGGGCATGTCCTAACTTCCACATACACTGCACACTGTCCACAGGGGTACCTTGGGTCTACCTTAGGGGTGACTCACATGTAAGAAAATGGAAGGTTAGGACCTGGCAAGTGGGTGCACTTGCCAGGTCGACATGGCAGTACTAGAATGCACACAGGCACCGCAATAGAAGCCTGAGACTTTGTTGCAAGGCTGCTTGTGTAGGTGGCACAATCAGTGCTGCAAGCCTACTACCAGCATTTGGCTTACAGGCCCTGGGCACACACAGTGCACTGTACTAGGGACCTAACAGTAGACCAAATAAATCAATCATGGAAATACCAATCCATAATAACAATTTAGAAAGGGAGCACTTGCACTTTGGCACTGAACAGCAGTGGCAAAGTGCCCAAAGCATCTAGACCAGCAAAACGAAATCCATCACACAGTAAAAATACAGGAGGTAAAGGCGAAAATGCAAAAAGGCAGACTTTTGTGTCTCACTCTGACAAGGATTGTGGATGTTGCTTGAGAAGAGTTCACATCCCCCTCAACTAACAACCCAATTTCTCATATTGGTGGCAGCTGTGGGATCCAGTAGTTGTGTTTGTGCAGTGCAATACAGTGCTTTGTGTAACACTAAAATCCCATATAAATATTTTGATACCTACTCAAGTCTTCTATTTGTTTTTAATTCTTCTTTATTGGACCTTTTGCCTTTTCCATATATACTCTCTGTGCCTGTGACCATACCAAAAGAATGGAATTTGCACTCATCAATCTGGAGAGCTAGAAAGTGGCTGAGCCCAAGGAATTCTGTAATGAAAGGGGGCTTTCACCCAAGAAGAGCACCAAGAGGCTGGAGCTCTGGAAGGCTTGGAGGGCCTGGGCGGAGGCTCACCTGTTGCTGGCAACAAAAGAAGACCAGGAGGAGGAGGAGCGTATGGAGGAACATGAGAAGAACCTGGGCAAAGGTCCTGAGTTGCAGCACTCAGAAGAGGAGGACAACTTGTCCCTAGGGATGGAGCCCCCTTCAAAGTGGACAGCATTGTGTCCTCCCAAAAGTCTGTCCCCTGAATAGCTGGCAGACAAGAGAGCTAAGAGGGAATTTCAGATGCAGATGGTGCAGCAAAAAATGGAGGAAAAGAAACTGGTCATGGAGAAGAAACTGGTCTTAGAGCGACTGGTTCATGAAAGGAGCCTCAAAGAGCTGGATATCAGAGCCAGACAAGCAGAGTCCATGAGTAATGGTGGCAGCTAAACAGCAGTGTCTATTTGAGACAAAAAGGTCCACATCCCTCAAATAGTTATATGGTGGGGGATGATATTGACAGCGGTTCTCAGCTCATTAGTTAGCTCAAAGGATGCACAGGGTCCAGAGGAGTATTGGAGGTGAGTCTCTGGAAACACATGCCTACAGTGGAGAGAGACACCCTCCTCACATTAGAGATAGGAGACCAGATGAGGTATGCCCCCATGAAGACCATTCTTGTCACCAAATTTGGACTCACACCAAAAAAGTACCACATGAGATTTAGGGGTTGCCAGAAACAGCCAAATCAGTAGTGGGTGAATTTTCTTCACTATTCCAGTAAGGCACTTAAGTAGTTGGTTGAGGGGCAGCAAAGTCAATGATTATATTGGGCTGTACAATCTGATCCTTAGGAGCACATGCTCAATATTTGTTTTGCCATCAGCTTGCTATGGAGGCGGACCTCTCGGTCCGCACCAAAGTGCCCAAGAATTTATCTGGGAAGAACTCCTAAAAGGGTGGTCAGGTGTCCCACCAGAAGAAAGAGGGGAGAGGAAAACATAAACATAAGTTCTCTGAAGGCCTTCAAAATAATTACCAAGGGAAAAGTCTCAATCTGAACCAAAGAAGAAGGACTTCTAGGGCTTCAATGACAAGCAGGCACGGAGTTTCATCCCCAGTGTACTGAGTGTTACAAATATGGATACTCCAAGGAAGACACCAAATGCCTCAAGAGAGCACAGCCTCCCACTGTTGGCCAGAGCTTGGGGAGGAGGTGGTCCCATTTAGCTTGGTGGAAAGATCAAGGTTCCCGTAGTATCCCTGGGGGATAGAGAGATGGTGCCAAAAGCCTACATGCCTTCGAATACTTCCAGGTACCGGCAGGGGGTCACCATCAATGGGCAAAGGGCGGAGGCTCTGAGAGGCACAGGAGTCAGTATTACTACGATGAGTTGACATCTAGTGTCCTCAGAGCAGGTCATCCCAAATACATTCCACCAGGTCACAGTCGCAGATAATTGTGAGAGCCATTACTAAGTGGCTCTGCTTCCCTTTGAGTGGGGTGGTGTCGCAAGTTCTCTAAAAATAGCTGTAAGCCCTACCATGACTGTAGATGGTCTGTTGAGCAATGACCTAGGGAGCTCAGGTCACACCTGGAGATGTTAGGATTGCTTGAGTAGGTCTGTATGACCACACGGTCAATGGCCGCCCAAGAGGGGAGGCAAGGAAACCTAGAGCCAGGAAGAATGGTCCAGTCATCTGCCAAGAAGGGGATGGGCAGGGGCATGGGAAACTCGCTTCTAAAGCTCCCACAGTAACGGTTGATGGGGCACCTGAGGAGACCACTCCTGAGTCTTCCGGGGAGGACATTTATGCCCTGGAAGACCTACCCTGGCTTCCTGGTTGGCAAGTTGAGGGTGGGCCCACCAGGGAGAAATTCTATATGACACATAAGAGTGCCCCCTCTAGAGGGCTTGAGGTAGCAAGCTGAGACCCAGGCAGTAGGTGACACCTCTGGAGATCACCGTATATATTGGGATAAAGACCTCCTGTATAGTGAGCCTAAGGTTCCTGGACCTGGGGCAACCCGAGTGTTGGTCGTCCCATAGTGCTACAGCCTTCCTACTGGGACTGGCTCATGGCATGCCCTTGGCAGGCAGGACATCTGGGGAAGGGAAAGACCTTTGCCTGTTTGTCCCCCACTTCTATTGGCCCCAGATGATGACAGCCTCAGATACATTCTGTAGGTCTTGTCCCACCTGCCAGGCCAGCAGGAAACTGGGGAAAAAGCTAGGGGCCTCCTGGTTCCCTTTCCTGTTTTTGGTACTCCCTGTGAAAGGGTGGGCTTCAACATTGTTGGGCCTCTGGACCCCAATACTAGCCTGGGCAACAGGGTATTATGGTTTTGGTGGACCATGCCACTAGGTACCCAGAGGCCATCCCTCTGTTGTCGATATCTGACAGAGACATCAACTCCATGTGGGTAGAGTGTGGGGTAACCTATAGGTTTTCCACACACTATTGCCCCCAGAACAATTGGCTTATTGAGAGATTCAACAAGACCATTAAGGGGCATGATAAAGGGTCTACTTGAGACCACAAGGCGGAAGTGGGACATCCTCTTGCAATGCCTACTCTTTGCCTACAGGGAGGTACCACAAAAAGGAGTTCAGGTTAGCCCCTTCAAACTCCTCTATGGCCACCCTGTGAGGGAACCTCTCAGTCTGGTTAAGGAGGGGTGGGGCAAACTCCCAAGAAACCCCCAGGATGTGGTTAGCTACATGATAGCCCTCCGAAAGGCAAGCCCAGAAATTCTAGAAGGAGGTTCTTAAAAACCTGGAGTCGAGTCAGGAGGTGATGATACTCTGCTACGATCAGAAGTCCACTCTGATAGAGTGTCAGCATTGACAGAAAGTGTGAGTAATGGAGCCAGTGAAGCCCAGGGCCCTTCAAGACCGTTGATCAGGGCCCTATGAGATGAATGAGTGGAAAAGGGAGGCCACCTAACTGGTGACCTCACAACTTCTAGAAACCCCCAAAGCGGCTCCATATCAATCCCCTCCGGCCACACTTTAAGACGTCTGAGATCACCATGCTACGTGACAGATGATGGGGTAGATTAAGAGAGTGAAACTCTCCCTGTCCTCCTACCTTCCAAGGAGCACAGCGGGTCAGTAGATGGTGGCAACCTCCCCGTTCTCCCTCACTAATGGGCTTACACACTTGTATACACACAACATAGATACTGGAGACCGTATGCCTGTAAAGAACAAAATGTACAGGTTTTCAGACAAGGTGAGAGCTAGTATCAAGTGTCCAAGATGCTGGCATTAGGAGTGATTGGGCCATCAAGCGGTTTCTGGTCCAGCGTAGTTCCTCTGGTGCCCAAGGCCGCCCCATGGGTGTCTCCCCTGAACTTAGGTTTTGTGTGGACTACAGACAAATTCATTTCAGTCACCAAGACTAATGCTCTCCCCATCCCGAGCTGATGAGCTCATAGACAAGCTGGATACTGCTAAGTTTCACAGTACTTTTTACCTTATCAGGGTACTGGCAGATTGCTCTGACTGAGGGGGCAAAAGAGAGATCAGCATTCTTGGCCCCAGAGAGCCACTTACAGTTTGGGGTGATGCCCTTTGGCTTAAAGAATGCCCCGTCACCTTCCAGAGTGTGGTGAACAGGGTACTGGTTGGGAAGGAGGCATTCTGTGCCACTCACCTAGATGACATAGCTGATCATCAGTTCCAGCTAGGAGGAACACCTGTACCACCTCCAGGAGTTGCTACAGACCCTACAGAAGATGGGCCTGACAATCAAGGCCAGTAAGTGCCTGATAAGGCAGGGAACTGTGGTATATCTGGGCCACATGGTGGGTGGGGGCAAGGTGCAACTCCTACAGGCCAAGATTGAGGCTATCCAGGCCTGGCAACTGCCCCAAAATTCAGGCAGCGATAAGAGCCTTCCTGGGTCTCACCAGATATTACAGGAGGTTTGTTAGGGATATGGCGCCACTGTTGTCCCCTTAACTGAGCTGACTCCAAGAAGCAGCCCAAAAAGGTGATTTTGGCACAGGCTTGTCAGAAAGCCTTCAACACCTACATGGACGCCATGTGTATGGCACCTGTACTCAAGACTCCTGGCTTCTGCAAGGAATTTATTTATTGTGCAGACAGATGATTCAGAGCATGGCAAAGGGGCTATCGTCTGCCTTGGTAATATAATAATAATAATAATGATAATAATAATTGGGGAGATTAAGTGAGCTATTGCCCAGAGTCACATGATGCTGAGCTGAGCTGCCGCCTGGGATCTAACCATGAGCCTCGAGCTTTGGTGTCAGTCACTCTGGCTTACCACACCTCTCCCCTTAGTGAGGAGAACTCCCAGGAGGTATTCGCCCCACTTTCTGCTGGGGACACACGTGTTAGACCTGTTAGCATTAGGGTGGTCTTTCCCCAAACATGAATTTGTTTTTGTTGACCTTAGGACTCCGCACACTTTACCACTGCTAACCAGTGCTACAATGTTTGTGCTCTCTCCTTTCAACATGGTCAAATTAGTTTACACCCAATAGGCACATTTAGTTAATTTGTAAGACCAATGAAAAGTGGTACTACAGGTGCCCAGGGCCTTTGTATATTAAATGCTACTAGTGGGCCTGCAGCACTGATTGTTCCGCCAACTTAAGTAGGCTTTTAAACAGGTTCCAGACCTGCCATTGCAGCCTGTGTGTGTAGTTTTAAATTGCCATTTCAATCTGGCAAAATAAACATTTTGAATAATCAATTTGAGTTGTGGGATGCACACCTTTTAATCCAAAGTTTATCCATATTTACCATCATCCTCCGTGAAAGCGTGCTCACTGGAAAAATGCCTTGCCCAGGTGACACATCGTTGAACAACTACATGATGTGGGGCGGTTCGACGCCCCATCTCCAGTCGCACTGCTTGATTGCGCATATTCTGCGCCTGCTTATTTTTTTCAACCATTTAACTCCATGTATTCCATGTACTCCATTTTAAACATACTTTTATTGCTCAGTTCCTGTTCAGTCCACATGTAGGAATGGTATGCAGTTTCCAAAGCTTCCCATGTTTACGTTGGGCCCCTCCGGACCTCTTACAAAAACACGAACTGATGCACGATTCGCCCCAGGCAGTGTTTATTAAAAACCCAATGCATTTCAGGCTGCCAGAGCCCTTCTTCAGGGGTACCTATAAATGACAATAAAACATTTACCATTATCTCGTTGTTCATTATTATTGTTATGCATCTTACATGATCAATCAATCATTATTGATATACTACCTACTTAATTAATCCTAACAGTGCAGTGTTCAGTTGGCCCAATCTCCATTAAATTAACTTTTAATTTCTTTAACAATAAAATTTGTTGCCAGGCCCAAACATTCCTTTTTAATGCATGTACGTCACCCCTGGGGTAGGCCCTAGACTGCCCAAAGGGCAGGTTGCAATGTATTTGAAAAGTAGGACATGTACTTTTAAGTTTTGTGTGTCATGGTAAATTAATTTTCCACTACTGTAAGGCCTACCTCTCACATAGGATACCATTGGAGTTACATTATTACATTTAATTAGCTGTCATTTCCAAATGGGAGCAGGTAACCAGTACAAGTTCGGTGTCATTAGAAATGTAATGGCAAACCCTCTCTCATGGGGAAATTGGATTTTAAATTACAACTTTTAAAATGCCACTTTTAGGAAATTGGCATTTATCTGACTTAGCCACCTAGCACCTGTAGCCTGTCTCTGGGTCACATGACTGGGTGTAGCTGACAGTTGGAAGTTGTGTATTCCTCCTAGAAAGCCACATACAATAGCGGGCTTAGGTGTGCCTGGATTGGGTCATCACTGGCAGGATGGGGGTGGGGAAACTGGGCACAGCCTTACTTACACTTTAATAGGGTGTGTTCTGCCTCCAAACAAAGGGCTGCATACTCCGTGAAGTTAGTCTGAAGCAAGGAGAGGGAAGGCAGGATGACTGTGGACTTCAAAGGGTATCCTCTTGAAGCTTCTCCTACTTCAAAGGAAGGCCCAGGTTGAAATATATACCCCAGACATCAGCTCTTCAGTACAGTTTTTAGTCTGTGGATACTCTGATAGAAAGAAGGACTGCTGTGCTTCTGAAAGGACTGCCACTCTACTAGACTGCTGCTCAGAAGGACTGCTGCCCTTGTATGCTGACCTGCTGCCCTCATGTGCTGACCTGCTGCCCTCTTGCATGGGTGAGAAGGACTGGACCTGCATCTGTTGAACCCAGGACCCCAGAGTGACTCCAAGGGCTTGTTGTCTGGCCTCCTGACTAAAGTGCCAGGGACAGAAGGCTCCAACAACCTTGAACCCAGCAACTGGACTCTGCCATCTGTGCCACACCCTGTGAAATGAAACCACCTCAGTCCTGGACCTTTAGAAGTGGGCCTGAAGGTGCTCTGCCAGCCATCTAGGGATCCAGCAAAACCAACACATCTCCTCTGCTATGCGTCGCAAACTCGAGCAGAACAGACTATTGCCTCTGCTGTGAGTGGTCTCCCAGTGCAAGGGCTCTGCATTGACCTCGCTGCCCACATCGAAACCGCCTCTGTGCGAAGCTTCCCTGATGCAGGCTCTCACATTGCAAATCTCTCATCGTCGGCAGACTCAGCAACGACACAATTTCTCGCAGCGTAGCCTCACAGCTCTTCATAACTGATGCATCGCCTCAGGTGTGTGATGCATCCTCGACACCGGACTTTGTATAGCAAGCCATTGTCAACGGGATCCCCGATGACGACGCAGGACCTTGCATTGCAGCTACTCGGAACTGACGCATCACCTCAGTTGCACTATGTATCCTCGGCGTGGGACCTTGCAACGCTCCACAACCTGGATTTTAAGGCATTCTTGTTTAACTGGGTCCCTGTAGCCAGCCCACGCTCCATAGCAGTTGGCCTGAACTTGTGACTTTGTCCCTGCCCGGCGTGCCCAGATATCCACAGCTGGGCTTTGTGCCTTTTGGCGCTATAGTTGCTGAAACCTTTAAACCTGCCTATCTCCAGGTCTACTGATTGGATTTTTGTCTTTTTGGTCGTATTTTATTTATTAAAAATTGTTCTATCTTTCTAAATTGTGTGATGCCTTCACTTTATTAATGTTTGAAGTGCTGAATAAATACTTTACACATTGCCCCTGAGTGAAGCCTGACTGCTCTGTGCCAAGCTACCAGAGGGTTGAGTACAGGTTAATTTGGGGTTTGCTTGCTTGTGCCTTACTCTGACGAGGATTGTGGTTGCTGTTTAAGTACGGTTTTACCTCCCCCCCCCAACCAGTAACCTGATTTCTCACAGACTGGCACTGCAGAACCAGTTTTCCAGAAGGGGTGTCTCATTATACTGGACACACTTAGTGGTGTGCCCATAGCTCTGACTAGGAAAGAAGGGTTCTGACAAGTTGAATTAGAGCAAAGAGATGCACTTTGGGATTGTTCAGTACCAATCCCCCAGGGAGTGAAGTAAGAGCAGGTAGGGTTCCCCTATGGGAATTTTGCCCCATTGGTTAGGGAGTCATCCCCACCCACAAACTCAAATTTGGCATAAAAGTGCCAGCCTCAGAACACTATTGGACTTGAAAAGAACTGAAGAATGACTGCAACTGATGAACCTGTGGAAGTTAGAAAGAAAAGCTGCACCAAGAAAGACTGCACCTGCTGAACCAAGAGTGGACTTCAGAAAGAGAAGGACTGCTCCTGCTGTCAGCTTTGTGAAGACAGACACCGAGGGCTGGACCTGCTGCCAGGGGCCAGTGAGTGGACTCCAAGGGCTAGTTGGCTAGCCTGCTGTTAAGCTTCATGGACACAAAAGTCCTAACCTCCAAGAGGTGCCTCCCTGGTCCTGAAACCCTAGGTTTGCACTCAAATGATAACGATTTTTGAGTACAGAGTCTGAGGCTCATACACTACGGCTGCTTGCTGGTTCGTAGGTAGCCTCAAACGCTGTCAAGAACTTAGGCTTCCACCAGACCACTAGACTTTGCCTGTCCACTGAGGTCAAACCCAATGACTCAAGCTGCGGAGGAACCCGCCAACGACCTTGTCAAGGAAAAAGGTACTAGAAAAGTTTCTCAGTGCGAAGGTAAACGTTTGATTGGGCTCCATCACGGTCAGCCTGAAACTTTGACTTTGGCCAAGACCCTCACATTTGAGGCTAATAAACTATTAATAAGAGTGAAAAGTAGGGATTTACAAAACTTTTTGGAGTGAATTGCAGTGACTTGCAAAATCATAACTTTGGTTCCCTTCATCAGATTTTTGTCATTTTGGTGTCTGTTTAAAGATAAACATACATACTATTTTTATAAATTGGAGTAGGATTTTAATATGCAGTTATACCTTTTGAATGTGTTGGCAGTGATAAATGCTTTACACTTATTTTTCTTTTACTTAAGCCTGACTGCTCTGCGCCACAGCTACCCGGGACATAGATAAGGTTTGATTTAAAGTAAGCTAACTTAACCAGATATAAATAGTGACATTATTACTTGGTGATCTCTCACAACCACCCAAAAAATAATTCACTTTCTCACAGGTGTGTTTTGGCTATCATCCGCTAACTTGCCATGTTCCTGGATATTGGTATGAATCAACTTGTGCTAAATGTTATGATACCATTTTCTATGTGTAAGATCAACAGTTTTTCCCAAAACTGATTGTTGTTGGTATTCACTATTAGATCATTCTTTTGATTGTACATGTGTAAGGCCTCTAAGAGTCATTGGAGTCCAATTGCAGTTTAATCTTGGATGACAGTTTCTACGCATATTTTAGCATAGATGTCAGGAACATCACCTGCCGGGAGATTAGCCGCGCTATACAAATCAATTTAGCATATCATAACATCAACACATATGCATCTCTTATGATCAAAGTAAAAGATAATTTGTCACAGGGGCAATCAAGGTAAATGGACATGGACATAGACATTAGGTACACTAAAATGTCTCACATTTTAATTAATCAGAATAGTATATCTTGAATTATGATTTCATATAATTAATATCGAATGCAGATCTAAGTAATGTTCTATGCTTTAAGATGGAGAATAACAGATATAGCTTTGCCTGAAGATGGTGTTCATGTAATAAATGTCTTATGTGAAACAAGAATAAACGTGAACCTGAGTGTGGCAGTCATCTTTGATCTCTAGTACATCAGGGTGCTTACCTAGAAGAGCCTTGCTTCCCAATGGCTGCATATCGTCGCATCTCACTCAGTTGATAGACTGATTCATGCTTCAACTATCCAGTAAAATCTTCTTCTTTAGGGAGTACCGCCATCATCTTTTGTATGGAGTTGGAATTTTTTCTTTAAGGCTGTATTGTTCCTGAGCTAAAGTTCTGTGCTTGTCTTGGAGTGATAATATCTCATTTCTTTGAAAGACTTTTGACTACGTCCCTGATTTTGCTTTCTGAATGTAGTGAGAACTGCATCCGGTATTATTCCAGGTAGTTGAAGGATTAAGTTGCATACATTTATCATTACACTCAGAGGAGATAGACCTTAGACTCATATTTCCATGATATGTTTCAGGTAAACTATTTTTGTATTCTCAAGTACACATAGCTGCATAGTGGTATCCAACTCTAAAAGGTATATTGTATACAGTACATCATATAGTTCAGTAGAATAAATAGTAATGTTGTTTATTTTTATTCTCTACAGCACTCAAACACAATAGGGGAATTCATACCGCGTTCGAGACACAGTGCTAATCAGTGACATGTATTTTTGCCAATTTTCCTTTCCTTCTGGGTAGTGACTTATAGCCTCCTTGGAGTACCAGGTAGGTGAGATGGAGCTACATCAATGCGCAGACATCCCTGTGGTGGAACTGTGAGTCTAATAATGGGTATATATTAAAAATAAGCTAAACAAAAAGGACGAACCCACTTTGTGGATGTGGTACAATCACTAGTCTGGCTAGTACATGGACCCATTAGGTTTATTTAAAAGACCCCTCACACACCAATCTAGTTGGTGTCATGCTTCATTATTGAGGTCCCAACCGGGTGGCCGAATGCCCCCCGGTTGTGCTAAGGCGCCTGATTACTGTGGAGCTGGTGTGATGTGAATGTGTGATGTGACGTGAATTATGCTGAAAAATACCTCTGAGAATCCTTGCCTGTGAACTTTATTAGTGGCGGTTCAGGATATGGTTAAAATAAGTGTAGTGCAACTAGATGGGAGTTATTATCCTTAGTTGACTATGTGAATGGTCTGCATGTTTCAGGCCGCAAATGTATATGTGGGGGGCTTTCTTCAAGACCAGATAGTGAAACTGTGAGTGGCAAAGTGGAAAGTGCCACGTGAAAAAAGAGTGAAGTACCTACACAGGCGCTAAGGTGTGTGGACTGAGTGTCAACGTACTTACAGACACTTGAAAAAAACCTGTGGGAAAAGAGAAGAAAACACAAAACACAAAACATATATATATATATATCTATACATCTTACTGTTAAGCAACATAAAATGCAATCTTACGTAGGTGCTATAGTCAAACAGGTTGACTAACCCTGTGATTGTACGTTATGCCTGGGCAGGGTGGGGCATGCTGCATGCGAAAGGTGACTAGCAGCCTACAATGATTGCCCCTGTCTTATCGATGCTATGAAGCTGAGGAGCTTCATGTGAGAGCCAGGGAATTATATGGCTCAGGGTGATGAGCAAACATGGTTTGTCGCAGGGTCATCGCTCATCAGATTATAGCGAGCCGGCTGAGGACACCATGGCCGGTGGTCAAGTGGCACGCTGTGTGGATGGTGTCCACATTAGTGGCTGTGCCATGTGTTAGCGTTTAGACAATACTCGCACACGTGGGTTTGGGCACAAGTGATCATGCGGCGTGCTGAACAAATGATAAAGGTAAAAGCATTAAAAACAGTGGGAAAGGTTCAGCTAGCAACGCAGTATAGGAAAGTATAATTACACTATGTATGTATTTTGGCAGCTAATCGGGGCTTGGGAGGGTCTCATCCGATGTCAGAATCTAAAGAGAAGTGAAGTTAAAGGTATAGTGAGCACGGCGGTCATGTGTGCTCAATGATCCTGCTGTGGGTATGGGCAGCGCAACCTTACTTGGTCTCGGTGTGGAGCCTATCAGTCAACCTGCTGTGGTCTCCCGTCGTCCTGGCTGGTATGGAGCGTGGGGAAGACGGTCCTTTTAAGCCGGTGCGCCTACTGAGTTATGTGCCGGTATGCTCGTAGAGCGGCATTGAGGAGCGGCACTTACGTGCGCAGGCGCCCGGCCGCATCTGGGAGCCAGATGAGCTGAGAGATGTTGCGCATGCGTGCGCATGCACGTTGGTACTATGGCTGAGAGAGCAAAGAATCAGCCATGTTGGAGTGCGCTGATAATCCTAAGGGTAAGTGCACTAAAAAGGGGGGGCTACACGCACTGGGAAAGTGCAATAATGTAGGAACTGGGAATGAATTCCTGTGCACTTTGCGATGGTGCTAATGGTGCCATAATGTTCGAAAATGGGAATAAATTACTGTTAGTTACGGTTAGTGGACATTACCCTTGCGGTCAATGTGTGGCGTGCCCATCAACCCGAGCTACAAAAACAGTTCAACTTACTAACAACTGGAGTTGGACCCAGAAAAAACACACAAATTGCAACACCCGTAACTGTATCTTTCTGATCACGTGTCCCTGCCCCCTACAATACATTGGGATGACCACACGCCAAGCCAAAACCAGATTAACTGAACACAGAAGTAATGTACGGTGCAAAAAAACCAATACCAAAATGTGTTCACATTTTGCGGAAAAAAATCACACGCCTAATGACTTAAACTGGACTATTCTAGAGGCATTCCCTAACATCACAAAAGAAGCCCTGTTTAGGAAAGAACAATGCTGGGTGTTCAAGTTGGGGTCTCACTTAAGGGGTTTATTTTGACACCAGCGTATTGAGCTTGCATGTTTTGTCGTTAGTCACCACCATTGCATTTCACTACAGTCGCTGTGTTTGTTATGTGTTTTTAGCCCTCTGGTTTTAAATTTTGATATCCTGCAGGTCCCGGTCTACTTCCGACCTTATATCTTGCCAAAATTCATGTTGCCAATAGATGTGCGCAAATGATGAACGTTGAGAGAGACTCTAACTATTAATGACTAGTTGAGATTGTCTCCTCCACCAAGCCACATACTACCACATTTTTCTTCGTTCACTTGACCTTCTGGCAATTAACCACTTCTGACACCCGAGCACCGTTTTCGCAAATACCCACGTCGCATCCACCTAGTCAACCTGCACTCCTTGGCTGGGTTTGGAGGCTTTACAGTAAATTGAAGTTGCTTTTACGAATCACAAGTGTGCTTCTCACCATACCACCCATCAGTACCTGTACATTGTGCGTCCTGGCAGGTCTAACCGCTGGTTTTATCCCCCCCCCCCCCTTTTCACTTCGTCCTTCTCCTACAGGTCTCGGTACATCCAGGTACCAGTTCTCCATTAACTTCCTCCTGCCGTAATTAGCAACTAGTGCTATACGGTGGTGCACTTAATTCATACTCACTTGGTCCTGACGAAGTGCCATTGACCCCTTCTGGGGCAGTTGGGGCACGAAACATGTTGACCACACTCACTCAAGATTAGCCCTTAGGGAACATTATTTCCTACACAGGGCTTCTACACAATTTTAATAAGGTTGGAGCTACCTCAATAATTAAAACTTGAATTTAGTAGGACTGCTCAAAAACCTTTTTTATCCATCCCACTCCTAGTGCACTACCTGGCCCTCACACCCACACGCACCCATATGGCTTCTTCAAAAGATCCCCGATAAAGAGCCCCGGTTTCGGGAGCCCGTCAGGCATTGCAGCGCCGGCCAGACGAGGGGCAAATGCCCAAATGATGAAGCATGACATCCCTTGGGGTGTGTGAGGGCATTTCGAAGAAAGACCTGTGCTTTCCCTTCCTTCCTCTCTCCCTGTCCTAGACAGTACCCCTAGGAACTGCTCATTCCTTATACACTACTTCATTGGGGCCTACGAGCAGGACCTAAAAAACTTGGCTCCGCGTCCCTCTTTTTGCTCTAAAGTAACGCGCGGCGGACCAGCCGTGGGACCTTCGTTTTCCTACTAGTCACTGCTAGTCGCCTCACATCCACCATGGATAATATCCAAGGCCTTTCCTTTGGTGAGGATTGCGTCTCAGAAATTCTGAGTGGACCCTCCATACTGGATCCAGATGGAGGAGCATCGACCAGCAATGCAGCTGGAGATTGGACTACTATCACAAACATGAAAAGGCAACTCATGAAAATTATCATGCATGGTGCCATCATGACGGAATATCTGCGTGCAAATATAGCACCGAATGGTTTGATCATCACTAACACTCCAAGGATCTTCCTAGAGGACAAGTTATTCAAGGAAGAATGGTCCCTGGTGTCATGGAAATGCACCAGGGACCTTTTGGTACTCATTATAAACACTGCAAAAAGGTTAGCTGACGAACTCATCCAAAAAATTACCATAGCAGAAGGTACTATGAAGGCAAACATTACTATCGCCGCCTTCAAGGCCAAATTGGCAGAAATAACAAAAGAGATCAATGATAACAAAGACTACTTGATGAGACAAAAAGTAACTAAGCTCCAGAAGGACATCACACGGTTCAGCAAGGAAAAGGTGTACCCTTACCTTAAAGACGATTTTGTACCTTCCGGAGATGATTACTTATCCGATGACAGTACTAACTCTCGCCGGCGTACAAATTCCTCAAGCAGCAACTCTAGCTCTGAGACGCAAGGCACATATTATCATAACCAGCAGTCTAGAAGACCCACCAATACCATGTACGGGTACGGCAATTCTCCATACCAAGGACCGGGACCCTTCCAAGGGCCGCCTCCTTTCCAAGGATCTTATCCATTTCATGGACCACCCATGTGGCAATACCCACAAGGACCACCACCCCTCTTTCCACCCTTCCAACCACAACCTTTTTTAGGCAGAGGCTGGGGCAAGGGGCGAGGCAGAAGAAGAAGAGGCGCACAGAACCAACAAAAACAAGTACAATGGCAGGATCAGGCACCACAACCACCACTGCACATGGAACTGCGGAGCCACCAGGAGAAGAAACATTTATCGTAAACTTGTCAGATCGCCTTCTCACCAACACAGAAACCAATGTCCTTAAAAGAGGCCTAGGATTTGTACCCACACCCAAAGTGGATTCCTTCTGCACAAACTTGGAAGTCCATAATCTCTTTAGGAAAATCCGCCTCAAGGCTTACTTTGGCGAGCAACCTAATTCACCTCCCACGGATACCGATTCACGAAAACCGTCTACTTTCACTCCTACCACCAGTATGGTCCCATCAGAAATCCTGACTTTTGAAAAAGCAGTACTAAAAGAAATATCAAAAAAACGCCATACTTCGAATTTTTCAAACATTACCAATGAAGAGACCCTAGCTATAAAAACACTAGCCGATGATGCTCCCATAACTATCAAGGAAGCAGAAAAAGGCGGTGCTATAGTCATTATGGCTAGCTCAGACTACCGGATGGAATGTCTACGCCAATTACAGAATACTAACTACTATACACCACTCACTGGGGACCCCACGCCACGCCTATCTACCAAAATAAACTCCATGGTCACAGCGGCAAAGAACCAAGGATGGATTTCTAAAAACGAAGCTGATTTTCTAGTGAATACTAACCCAAAAGTACCCTATTTTTATACACTGCCAAAAATCCACAAAGGGGTATCCCCACCCCCTGGAAGACCAATTGTGTCTGGCATAGGGTCCCTTTTAGAACCACTATCCAAATTCTGTGACCATTTTTTACGACCATTAGTTCGTACTACCCCTACATTTCTACAAGACACCAGAGATGTTCTAAAATTGATTGAACTAACCAATTTGGAGGGTCCACATCCAGATGTACTTCTTACACTGGATGTAGAGGCCCTCTATACCAATATCCCTCAGCTCAACATTCTTGAGGTGGTTGAGACGATCTTGCTCAATACCGACTGGGATTCCCCAACCGCCGTGAGCTTAGTCATGGAGTGTGCTAGCATCGCTCTCACTGAAAACTTTTTTCAATTTGAGGAACTGATGTTCCATCAAACCTAAGGTACTTCGATGGGCAGTACCTTCGCCCCAAGTCTGGCATGTCTCTATATGTCGGATTTCGAGGCGAGGTATGTGCTCACGGACACAAACCCTTTTTCGAGTAACGTTCTCCTATGGAAGCGTTACATCGATGACATTTTAATTTTTTGGAAGGGCAATATGGATGATATTCCAAATTTCATGTCATGGATTAATGATCTTAACCCCTTTTTAAAATTCACTGCTAACTGCTCCGAACAGGAACTACCATTCCTTGACCTGACTATTATCAACCGGACGGGCTACCTGGAAACAATCACATACAAAAAACCCACCGACAGCCACTGTCCCCTACAATACAATAGTTTTCATCCCAAAGCACTTAAGGATAATCTTCCTTACGGGCAGTTCTTGCGTATCCGCAGGAACTGCAGCCAAATAGAAAACTATAAAAAACAAGCATCTGAACTTAGTGTGAATCTAGCTCAGAGACAATACCCCGCCCGTATCATTGGCAACGCACAAAAACGAGCACGTAACACTCACAGATCAACCCTTCTGGAATCACAAACCAAACCTGAATCAGACCTCATCACATGTGTGACCACTTTTACCACAGAATCCAACATGTTAAAAAGGGTCATTAACAAACATTGGCGAATCCTAGATTCGGGCGATTTGTCCATACCAAAACCAAGATTTGCTTTTAAACGCACGTCTAACCTTAAGGATCTCCTCATTAACACCAGACCAAAAAAGACAGATCCTGCAGTCCCTACCACCTTATGGAACTTACCTCCGGTTAGTGGACATTACCCTTGCGGTCAATGTGTCGCGTGCCCATCAACCCGAGCTACAAAAACAGTTCAACTTACTAACAACTGGAGTTGGACCCAGAAAAAACACACAAATTGCAACACCCGTAACTGTATCTATCTGATCACGTGTCCCTGCCCCCTACAATACATTGGGATGACCACACGCCAAGCCAAAACCAGATTAACTGAACACAGAAGTAATGTACGGTGCAAAAAAACCAATACCAAAATGTGTTCACATTTTGCGGAAAAAAAATCACACGCCTAATGACTTAAACTGGACTATTCTAGAGGCATTCCCTAGCATCACAAAAGAAGCCCTGTTTAGGAAAGAACAATGCTGGGTGTTCAAGTTGGGGTCTCACTTAAGGGGTTTAAATGACGACATACCCTGGGCAGAACTAAACTCAAACAATTAGCACATCCGGGCTAACTTGGTATGATGTCACCTCTAATACTTCAACCCATATTTTACCCTATTACCTGACCATGTCGGGCCTTAAGTGGGACTGCTCCTCTGGGGGTTTTGAAGACAAACACATCCTGGGCCGAACTGATAAAATTTGCCTGCCCTTTATGTACACTTCATATGAGATCCAACTTCAGTAACAAATTCCATGGTGGACATTGTAGGCGTGTCACCTTATGAGTACTCCTGGAAATGTTCCTTGCTTACTATTACCCCATGTTTACATCACGTTTCGCATAACATTAAGTCTGGGAAAATTTCTCGAAAATTCAAGAATACACCATCACACTAATGTTGTGCAGCCCTCTATCACAAAGGTTTCACTCCCTTCCTTTTAAATCTCAGACTACCCCGCTCCAATATGGTTGCTATGATACTACGGCGGACACCGGAATTTCCCGGACGTGATCCAGATTGAACTCGCAATGATAGCCCATTCCAAGATGGCCGCCACGTTCGGGGACGCTCCTCGAACAGCGTTATTTAAGAACGCCCACCGAAAGGTTTCTTTACGGGGCCCAGAGCGAGGGTAGGACATCGGCAAGTTGCTCGTCTACCGCCGTGAGTACTTAATGGGGTGTCTTAACCCAAACGGTAAGCCTTCTATTTACGCCAAAGTGTTGTCAGCAGGTTTATGTAACCGGACCTTTTATGTTCCTTTAATCATCCTCTTAGACTCCGGAGCAACTATTGTGCTCTGTTCCTCCCCGTCAGCCGGAATTAGGTCATTGGGGGTGAGTTCCTCAGCATGTGTCCGTTACTCGTATTTTTACCTTCCTTATTTTGACACCAGCGTATTGAGCTTGCATGTTTTGTCGTTAGTCACCACCTTTGCATTTCACTACAGTCGCTGTGTTTGTTATGTGTTTTTAGCCCTCTGGTTTTAAATTTTGATATCCTGCAGGTCCCGGTCTACTTCCGACCTTATAGCTTGCCAAAATTCATGTTGCCAATAGATGTGCGCAAATGATGAACGTTGAGAGAGACTCTAACTATTAATGACTAGTTGAGATTGTCTCCTCCACCAAGCCACATACTACCACGTTTTTCTTCGTTCACTTGACCTTCTGGCAATTAACCACTTCTGACACCCGAGCACCGTTTTCGCAAATACCCACGTCGCATCCACCTAGTCAACCTGCACTCCTTGGCTGGGTTTGGAGGCTTTACAGTAAATTGAAGTTGCTTTTACGAATCACAAGTGTGCTTCTCACCATACCACCCATCAGTACCTGTACATTGTGCGTCCTGGCAGGTCTAACCGCTGGTTTTATCCCCCCCCCCCCTTTTCACTTCGTCCTTCTCCTACAGGTCTCGGTACATCCAAGTACCAGTTCTCCATTAACTTCCTCCTGCTGTAATTAGCAACTAGTGCTATACGGTGGTGCACTTAATTCATACTCACTTGGTCCTGACGAAGTGCCATTGACCCCTTCTGGGGCAGTTGGAGCACGAAACATGTTGACCACACTCACTCAAGATTAGCCCTTAGAGAACATTATTTCCTACACAGGGCTTCTACACAATTTTAATAAGGTTGGAGCTACCTCAATAATTAAAACTTGAATTTAGTAGGACTGCTCAAAAACCTTTTTTATCCATCCCACTTCTAGTGCACTACCTGGCCCTCACACCCACACGCACCCATACGGCTTCTTCAAAAGATCCCCGATAAAGAGCCCCGGTTTCGGGAGCCCGTCAGGCATTGCAGCGCCGGCCAGACGAGGGCCAAATGCCCAAATGATGAAGCATGACATCCCTTGTGGTGTGTGAGGGCATTTTGAAGAAAGACCTGTGCTTTCCCTTCCTTCCTCTCTCCCTGTCCTAGACAGTACCCCTAGGAACTGCTCATTCCTTATACACTACTTCATTGGGGCCTACGAGCAGGACCTAAAAAACTTGGCTCCGCGTCCCTCTTTTTGCTCTATTGAATTACTGCGGCCATTGCCACGTTTGAGGCCTAGTGCTATATGTATAAAGCCTGGTACGGGGCACACAGGTAGTGTGCATGGGGCCCAATGTCTGGGACAACAGATGAAGGAGCGGCCTGGGTGGGTGGCCTATGCTGGGGTATCTGCACTATGCTATGGAGAGTGCTCGTCGGGGGTCCAGTCTGAGATCTCTGCTGGGGCTCAAGTAAAGGTTTGCGCTAGAAGGAAAGACCCTGAGGGGATTGAAAAATTGGTATGAGGTTATAAACGATGTGTTATATTCTCCTGAGGCTATTCCAAGGGATGTTATCGTTGAGGCCTGTTTTATGACTGGACAGGCGATAGATTCATCTTTGCTCCTTTTCAGAGAGGCGGCTCTGAATGTTTGGTAGGTTGGGGTCCAATGCTTCTATAATGACCCAACGCATGTCATTAGTCGTGTGGCCTACTTCAAGGAAGTGGTTCGTCATGCGAGTGGTATTTTTCTTACACAGCATGGTGCTGCGGTGTTTGCAGATTCTCGTCTTGATCTTGCAGTTCGTCATGCCAATGTAGGTGAGGTTGCAGGGACACATGAGGCGGTAAATCACGTGTTCAGTATTGCAGTTTGTGTGTTGTCTCAATTGCCATGTCTTCCCTGGTTCCAAACTGAGGCTTTTGGTGGTTTCGGTGATATGGCACATGCTGCAGTTGCCACAGGAAAAATGGCCCACCACGCCTGGAAGCCCCCAGGCATTCAGGACAGTGTTGGCTGGCCTCTGTTGTGGTGTTGGTCGTGTGGAAACTATGGCGTCTTTGATGGATCTGGCTCTCTTATTGGAGAGGAGAGGAGGTTCCCAATCGAGGTTGCCTGTCTTCAGTATTTTCCAGTTTTTACGGATGATTTGTGAGACTTTGTGAGAAACGGCATTGTATGTAGTCACACATGTGAGTGGCGCCAGTGTGGGTTCTCGTGCCTGTGTCTCAATCAAACCCTCACGATTCTGATTCCTAGCCCTCTTGCTGGCTTTGTCTGTGATCCATTTAGGGTAACCCCGCTGCTGCAGTTTTTCACTCAGATCTTTAGCTTGGGATTTATAGTCTCCTATTTCACTGCAGCGTCTGCGAAGCCGGAGGTACTGGTCGTAGGGGAGGTTCTCCCGAAGCGATCTGGGGTGGAAGCAAGTGAAGTGGAGTAGAGAATTGCGGGCGGTGGTTTTGAAATGGGTTTTGCTCTTTAGTCCCCCTCCTGCAGCTTCAACGTCCAGGTCAAGAAATGTGGTCTTATATCTGTGGAAACTATGTGTGAAACGGAGATTGGGGTCGCACGAGTTAAGCCATTTGCAGAATGCTGTGAGAGATTCATTGTTTCCTTCCCAAATCAGAAAGATGTCGTCAATGTAGCGTTTATAAAATCTGATTTGGGGAAATCGTGGCTGGTTGTTGTTGACTAGGTGTTTGGTCTCGAAGTCATACATATAAAGGCCGGCCACACTAGAGGCAAAAAAGCTCCCCATAGATGTTCCGTACATCTGTAAGTAGAGCCGGCCTTCAAATTCAAAGAAGTTCTCTTTGAGAGCAAGAGTGGCACATTCAATGACAAATGTTTTTGAGGTTCGATGTTGCCAGTTGGTGTTGTCGAGGGCGGATTTCAGTACCTGAAGGGTGTCGTCTACTGATTTGGGAAGGAAACAATGAATCTCTCACACCATTCTGCTAATGGCTTAACTCGTGTGAACCCAATCTCCGTTTCACACATCGTTTCCTCAGATATAAGACCACATTCCTTGACCTGGACATTGAAGCTGCAGGAGGGGGACTAAAGAGCAAAACCCATTTCAAAACCACCGCCCGCAATTCTCTACTCCACTTCACTAGCTTCCACCCCAGATCGCTATGGGAGAACCTCCCCTACAGCCAGTACCCCCGGCTTCGCAGAAACTGCAGTGAAATAGGAGACTATAAATCCCAAGCTAAAGATCTGAGTGAAAAACTGCAACAGCTGGGTTACCCTAAATGGATCACAGACAAAGCCAGCAAGAGGGCCAGGAATCAGAATCATGAAGGTTTGATTGAGAAACAGGCACGAGAACCCACACCGGCGCCACTTACATGTGTGACTACATACAATGCCGCTTCCCACAAAGTCTCACAAATAATCCGTAAAAACTGGAAAATACTGAAGACAGGCAACCTCGATTGGGAACCTCCTCTCCTCTCCAATAAGAGAGCCAGATCCATCAAAGACGCCATAGTTTCCACACGACCAACACCACAACAGAGGCCAGTCAACACTGTCCTGAATGCCTGGGGGCTCCCCGGCGTGGTGGGCCATTTTCCCTGTGGCAACTGCCGCATGTGCCATATCACCGAAACCACCAAAAGCCTCAGTTTGGAACCAGGGAAGACATGGCAATTGAGACAACACACGAACTGCAATACTGAACACGTGAGTTACCGCATCAGGTGTCCCTGCAACCTCACCTACATTGGCATGACAAACCACAAGATCAAGACGAGAATCTGCGAACACCGCAGCACCATACGGTGTAAGAAAAATACCACTCACATAACGAACCACTTCCTTGAAGTAGGCCACACGATTAATGACATGCGTTGGGTCATTATAGAAGCATTGGACCCGAACCTACCAAACATTTAGTGCCGACTCCTTGAAAAGGAGCAAAGATGGATCTATCGCCTGTCCAGTCATAAAACAGGCCTCAATGATAAAATCCCTTGGAATAGCCTCAGGAAAACATAACAAATAGTTTATAACCTCATACCAATTTTTCAATCCCCTCAGGATCCTTCCTTCTAGCGCAAACCTTTACCTGAGCCCCAGCAGAGATCTCAGACTGGACCCCCGACGAGCGCTCTCCATAGCATAGTGCAGATACCCCAGCATGGGCCCACCACACAGGTGGCTCCTTCATCTGGTGTCCCAGACATTGGGCCCCATGCACACTACCTTTGTGCCCCGTACCAGGCTTTTTACACATAGCACCAAGCCTCAAACGTGGCAATGGGCACAGTAATTCATTCCCATTTTCGAACATTATGGCACCATTAGCACCATCGCAAAGTGCACAGGAATTCATTCCCAGTTCCTACATTATTGCACTTTCCCAGTGCGTGTAGCCACCCCCTTTTTAGTGCACTTACCCTTAGGACTATCACCGCTATCAGACCACTCCAACATGGCCGATTCTTTGCTCTCTCAGCCATAGTACCACCGCACATGCGCACGCATGCACGGCATCTCTCAGCCCATCAGGCTCCCAGATGCAGCCGGGCACCTGCGCACGTAAGCGCCGCTCCTCAATGCCTCTCTACAAGCATACCGGCACGTAACCCAGTGGCGCACCAGCTTAAAAGGACCGTCTTCCCCGCGCTCCATACCAGCCGGGACGACGGGAGACCACACCAGGTTGACAGACGGGTTCCACACCAAGACCATGTAAGGTAGCGCTTCCCATACCCACACCAAGATCATTGAGCACACATGACCGCCGTGCTCACTATACCTTTAACTTCACTTCTCTCTAGATTCTGACATCGGATGAGACCCCTCCCGAGCTCTGATCAGCTGCCAAAATACATACATAGTGTAATTATACTTTCCTACACTGCGTCGCTAGCGGAACCTTTCCCTCTGTTTTTAATGCTTTTACCTTTATCATTTGCTCAGAGCGCCACATGATCACTTGTGTCCAAACCCACGTGTGCGAGTATTGTCCAAACGCTCAAGCATGGCACAGCCACTAATGTGGACACCATCCACACAGCGCGCCACTTGACCACCGGCCATGGTGTCCTCGGCCAGCTCGCTATAATCTGATGAGTGATGACCTTGCAACAAACCATGTTTGCTCATCACCCTGAGCCATATAATTACCTTGATCTCACATGAAGCTCCTCAGCTTCATAGCAATGATAAGACAGGGGCGATCATTGTAGGCTGCTAGTTACCTTTCGCATGCCGCATGCCCCACCCTGCCCAGGCATAACGTACAATCACAGGGTTAGTCAACCTTTTTGACTATAGCACCTATGTAAGATTGCATTTTATGTTGCTTAACAGTAAGATGTATATATATATATATATATATATATATATATATATATATATATATATATATATATATATGTTTTGTGTTGTCTTCTCTTCTCCCATAGGTTTTTTTCAAGTGTCCGTAAGTACGTTGACACTCAGCCCAAACACCTTAGCGCGTGTGTAGGTACTTCACTCTTTTTTCACGTGGCACTTTCCACTTTGCCACTCACAGTTTCACTTTCCGGTCCTGAAGAAAGCCCCCCACATATACTTTTGTGGGCTGAAACATGTAGACCATTCACATTGTCAACTAAGGATAATAACGCCCATCTAGTTGCGCTACACTTATTTTAACCATATCCTGAGCCGCCACTAATAAAGTTTACAGGCAAGGATCGTCAGAGGTATTTTTAAGCATAATTCACGTCACATCACACATTCACACCACACCAGCTCCGCTGTAATCAGGCGTCGTTGCACAACCGGGGAGCATTCGGCCACCCAGTTGGGACCCCAATGATGAAGCATGACACCAACCAACTAGGTTGGTGTGTAAGGGGTCTTTTAAATAAACCTAATGGGTCCATGTACTAACCAGACTAGTGATTGTACCACATACACATAGTGGGTTTGTCCTTTTTGTTTAGTTTATCATTATACTGGGGATACGGACGCACCCCATATTTCCCTTGCTCTCCCATTGTTTTGCTATATATTCAAAATGCCAACTGTCGGTGGAAAATTCCTTTGTGTGTTTGGCAAATCCCGTTGGTCGGCTATGTGTATGTTAGACAGAAGGGGGACTAAAACCATCTCTACTTGAGGCCTCTGTTGGTGGGATTTTTTCAGGATTCTTGTGCTGTCCTCTATTTTTATAAGCATCCATGTGCTCCATTGGAAATAGTTATTTGTCCTTTAACTGCGTGTCAGGGATGCCCCAGTTGATCAATCTATGTCACACAGTCCTCTGGTCACTCTGCCAAAGGCTGACCTGTAATTCAGATAGTAGATGTATGGTGATTATCCTCTTATTGTTGCTTTTTGGGCATATATGTTTATTGCCATTATGTTAGCTATTGTCTTGTACCCTTTCCTAAAACCCACCTAGCATATGGGTAGAATGTTGGCATCCTCCACTCAGGATTCCAATTTCATGAGTGGGATCTTGTCATATAACATTGCTTCTGAACATATTAGGGAGATGGTACAATAGGTTTTAGGGTCTGCTCTATTTCCTTCTTTGAACATTTGGGGCAATCACCTGAGCAGATAGCATGAACTCTTGTGTTTTGTGAACTGTTTTGTAAGCAAGTCATGAGCAACCAGAACCTCCTACCATAATGTAGCCTTGCACACTTAGTGATAACTTCCCAATTTTGGTCATCAGAAAGAGTTTTAGCCTCCCATCATTTTTGTTTTTGAAAGTGTTTTGATGACAATGTCTCCTTTTATGTCCAGTTGGTGATTTGCATTATCCAGAGCTCAATATACTTGGTTTCGGTTTCTTTTTATCCCCCTCAATTCATTAGTGCCTTACTGATGTTGTATGTGGCTTTTCAGTGCATATTATTTAGGGCAATGGACAATTTATTGTGAGTCGATAAGTGTTGTCGTTTAATGATACCCAAAAGCTCAATAAGAATATTTTCCCAATGCAATAGAATTTCGATTGCTGGTGAGAAGCGCTGTTCCAATTTTAGTGATTGTTGTTAGGACTTAGTTGATCTTCTAATCAGCGTAGGCCTTCACTAGCCATTGAGACCCTGTGAGCATTTTTAAAGAAACTGTTGTCAGGATTCCGCAAGGTATCTGGGTTAGAAGACTTCTACAAGAAGACTTGTAAGGGATATTCCTTTAAGGCTATGATGGACTGGCCTTTGGCAGCTGGGACACCATGAGTAGCAGACGAGCCTGGGTGAAAGATGAGAACTTCCGGGTCATGACAGGCAACAGCACTATTCAAATACCACAAAAGCTTTAGGAAGCTAACTTGCAACTTTATATGTTGCAACTATTTCCCATCCCACACCTTTGTTATTTTTCCCCTCTGCATTTGTTCAGTTAACTGACCTTATGCACATTATGCTGACGTTGCTCTCTGCATTATGTTTTGACTTTGTCGTATTGCTGTGCTTTTCCCTATTCCTGAGGATAGGTGTGGCGCAGCGAATAGAGCGGCTGACTCCGGAGTGCGAGGTTCCCGTTTGATCCCCCATGCCGGCAGTAGCTCAGCTCAGCACAGCACCGAATGACTTTGGGCAATAGCTCAGTTAATCTTCCCGACGGCCCCTAGCACCTTGAGACCCTTAGGGGTGATTAGTTAGCGCTTTACAAATACCGAATTTACGATTTATTCCCTTTCCTTCTCAAAAGTGTCCCGACCTGTCAACCCTGCTTATGCACTCTCGGATTAGAGAGTTGTATCTGTGCTGCACCCATAGATTTAGCACCTGAGAGAGCTGGACTAAAGAATATAATATGGAAAAAGAAAAATCGATAGACAGAATGCAGAACAATGTCATACATTAACCCCAGTACAGAGATCTGGACCTAAATCCATCGGTTTTTTGCTCACCATGCCATTCCAGTTTGAACCCTGCCATATGCAAATTAGTCGTGACCCTATGCCTCACGGCAACAGTAAAGCCCGAACTGCCAGGCCAGGTCCTCCCTGGACTGGAAACAAGCATCCTAGGACCGGTTTCGGCCTGCTGTGGAATCTTTCCTCTCTCAATCCCATCCCCCTTTCCTCCAATGTTTGGCTTTGTCTGGTACTCTTGCTTGTTATGTACAGAGCCACATTCTGGTGAGTGGTAGGGATTGTCATCATAGATTGCCTGATAACACTTGAGAGTGCTGGCAGCTGTTCTTCCCAACTGTCTCAGTGAATTATTGGTGGAAAATGTATTTATGTGGCAGTTAAAATGGGTTGGATGTAGCAAATGACCACTTTCCTTATGCTACATTATGCTGTTAGACGTTACTAGGCAAAAAAATTGAAGACATGATTAATGTACAGTCTAGAAGATTCACACTCTTTCCAGTGAATTGTGCTGCCTTTGGCGCTATGCCAGGGGCATCTCCCATTTACGACTATCAATGTTAAAGTGATTAGTAGTGGACAAAACTGTGTGCTCTCTCTGTTGATTTTCTTCAATCTAAAGGTCATATCCGGAACTCTCCATAAATCAATACATGTTGCTGTCAAATTGGTTTTTAATGGGGAAGTTAAAAATGCATCATCGTGGTCCTTGGTGACCAAAAAATGTGTATTCGGTGTCTTGGTTAATTCAAATGTGATTTATTTTATGAGTATTGTCTTATTTATCGCATTTCATAACCTATTGGGTGAAGGGACTAATTTAGACGTTGCAAAGGATTATTGTTATATTTTCTCCCACTCCTGAGTTAAAAGTCTTAAATTTGGATGGAATCTAATTCGACGTTTTTCTATGTTGCCTTGTAATCTGATCTAGTTGAGATGTAAATTGTGAGCCTGACCACTATTTAGGCCGTTTCTGAAAGTTTTATTGCAGTTTTTTCCCATGATTTGAACCCATGTAAGTGGACCTTTATTTGTGGACCAAGTCTCTTGGATACATATAATACTGCAAGCTTGCAGAAATACATTTACATCATTCCAATTAGAGAAATTATTGATCCTTGCTAGACTCCAGAATATTAGAGAAAGTGAAGATGTCCGATTTTTTTTTGTTGCTGTGGCAGAACTCGATAGCATCTTCCTGCATCTCTCTTCCCATCTTTAGTTAGGGGCATGCTCTGCTGCCTTGTGAGAGAGCACCTTCTATCCAGGTCCAGTCTTCACAATCTTTTGTTATTGGAATTGGGGGGTTTAATTTTTATGTTGCAGATTCCCTTTCTCTCATGTGCTGTTTTTACCGAGATTGTTTGTAACTTTGAATTTGGGGTTCACCTCTGACTCTTGGATTAATAAGATCTTAGCTATTTGTATTTGTATTTGAATTGCTGTGTCTTGCTTTCTGGAGGTCTGCTGCTTCAGTGGAGAAGGATAACTTGCAGTCTTTTAGATCTGACACAGATGTTCCCCATTTCATAATGATGTTACTATGACAATACTTGATTTGCATTTCTTCCTCTGCAATTCATTGTGCTGATGAGCTCTCTGTATAGATTTCACACTGTTTATGTCTCTAGATGATATGTGGGCTAGTGTGGTAATAGCTGCCACTTATTTTAGGGTCGCACTTCTATTGAGTATGTTGTGTTTCCCTTCAATTTTGTAACTCAGAGAAAAGATAAGCATTAGATCACCAGCGTGGTAACAACCTCCTGTACTTGAATCGAGAATTGATTCGATTTTGTCTAATATGGAAATGGTGGTTCTGCTTTCGGATGGCCTGGTAATTTGTCTCTATTCATCGTCTGGCTTCCCACTGTGTCTGGATAATGGTGATGCGAGCATTTTGGGTGGAAAATGTAAGCTGTCCCAGTTTACTTCAGTGGTCTTCTCAGTGATTTGCTCTTACTTGTTCTAGTGGGACTGTTGGGAAAGACACCTGTTTAATGTTCTGTAGTCATATTATTTGTTGGCAACTTCCAGTGGTGATGGAACACTTTTCAGAGTGGGCTGCTGCCATCAATGTTACATCACTGGCTTTATAGGGACTGTAAACAATTTCAAGGGTGTCACAAAGAACAAGTACAGCAAACGAGCCACGCCCATTCAGCTGGAGTGGTAAAGTTGTGGTATGTAGAGAGGGGTGCACTTTGAAGTACACCTTTGCACATATATTACTTAAGCATGGTGTGGTAGCACAGATTTTGGCTTTTTGTGAAAATGACCTTTGTGGTGCAGAAGCTTTGTTCATTTGTTGTACGTAGAACAGAAACAAAAAGAAGACACATTTGTGTGTGACCAAGAGACGCCCCTGAGCGAAGAACCTCCTCGCTAAACAAATATTCTATTCCACAGTTTTTTCATTACTTAATCCTTTTAGTCCTTGGTCTCTGCCTCATTTCTCTCATGGTGTGCATTCTACCCACAGGGTATGCTCAGCCGCTGAAACAGTTTTCTTCCATCACCTTGGCATAGATATGACGGCTAGCTGCCCAAAAACTTGAAAAATATTCTTCTTCATCCATATTTGACACAATGGTTGAGCGAAAGTGTTCCTTTGACAGCGGCATATGTTCAGCCGATTTCATGACAGGACCGGAGGCTAGCATTATGCATCAACCTTTATTGCCAAGCTCCTTGCAGCACTTCAAAGAATGACATCACAAAAACATAAAATTCCAGAACTAAAGAATGTCCATAACATATATAAACTCTGTCACAGCAGCCATCTTCCTCTATTCATTGCTGCTCCTTGACATATAAGTATCTTTTTAGTGTAAAGAATTTTAATTATGAAGTTGTATTTTGTCTAATTAATGATATGATTTTTAGTGTGTTTTAAACTTATAAAGTATTGTGTGTGTTATTTAACTTGATGATAAAATTGGTTTCATTTCAGTTTATTTTGGACCAAATTTATGGGTCATTTTTGGGGTGGAGAGGTTTGGTGGGCTAGTTAGTTAGCTGTGCGGGTTTATTATTAATGAAGATAAGCAGTTTTGGTATATTAAAAAAAAAAGAGAGAGAAATGGAAAGTATTTTACCGTTGCGCCGTGACCAATTTGAATCTCTGTTGCTCGCGGCGTATATGAAATCCCTGAGCGCGAGGGAGGCTTTTCTTCTTTAACCCCTTCCATGCTGCGCAAATTCCGCCGCTGTGCTGACGGAATCTTGCGCGGGCGTGGTCATGACGGAACGGTTCCGTCATGAGCACAGCTCAACCGTGGCTCATGACGGAACCGTTCCGTCATGAGCACCGAAGGGGTTAAGCGCGCAGGAGGCTTTTCCTTTGATGAAGGAAATTGTTTATTGAAAGCCACCGTAGATGAGTCATCACGCTACGTTGCGTGAAGATGCATGAGGGCCATTTTGTTTCTGAGTTGCGCAGCAAATATTTACAGATGAGCGTTGCTGGCCAAAATTGACTAACAGCTGATTTGGTTAGTCAGCTGAGGCGAGGCACGTTTGAGTCGGTGAATTTGAAATCGCATGTGTTTTTGGGATGAGTAGAGGCTATATTTAGATTTAAAGTGCTTGAAAGAAATATTAAAAAAGGAGAAAGGTTTGGATTGTTATTATAGGTGGTTTGAGATAGAAAATTAGTTACTTAAGAAGAAAATAAAAAAAAACCATTAAGAATAATCATTAAATTAGTGTAAGTTTAATGATGGAGATTGGTGAGAGTGCTCAGTCTTCTCAGAATGCTGATGCTAATTTAAGAAAGATTGTGCAGGAAGAAATTAAAACTTCTATGAGGGAAGTTTTTGAAAGTGTGTTGAAGAAGAAAAGAAGGGCAGTGGATTACTCTGAAGACGAATATTGGTCGTTGGAGGTGGGGGAGGGAGGAGATGTAAGAGGTTACGGTAAAAGGACTAGAAAGGAAAAGAATATTGAAGTAGGGGTTAGATTTTTACAGAAAAATCAAGGTGAGCCTTGCGCCACAAATGAGGTGGGTGTCCGAAGCGGCACAAAGGAGGGTGTTCATAGCGGCACAAATGATGGTGAAAAGCATCAAGAAGATCTCCTAAATCAGAAGTTTGATGAGTAAACAGATGAGTTTGTGCTTGACAATTATTTAGATGACGATTGGGATTTGGATATGGACAAAGTTGAAAAAGAAAGAAAAGAGAAATGAATTGTTAGAGATCCTCAGGGTGAGGATATGTTTGGTCCGGAGATGATTCACCACCCAAGAAGTGCAGACTGGTGGCCTTTACCTCATATAGCAAGTTTTTTAAAGCTATGGATAAGGAGAACGCTAGAAAAGGAAGCAAGAGCTGTTATGAGGGCAGTGTGTTCACGTCCAGTTGTGGACGGAAAGGCCTGCTTGACACCGGATTTGGATCCGAATTTGATTTGTTTCCTTTTTAAGATGGGGCGTGACCCCAGGAAAGGATTAGAAAGAGCACTTAAGCAGTGGCAAGATCGTTTGTTGGATGTTTTAGGGCCATTGGCTCATATTTTGGACATGGCTGAGGAAGCCAAGATGAAGAGTGTTCAAATAGATAATGAGCTCTTGAGGGGTTGTGCTCAAATAGCGATACGTTTTCTAGGTAATGCAAATTCTGCATTGTCAGTTGAGAGAAGGAAAGCAATCCTAATGAGAATAAGTCTTAAATTGGAGGACTATGCTAAAAAAGAACCTTCTGAAGATCCAAAGGGTTATCTATTCGGCAAAGGATTGGTGAAAGGGGTTGGAAAATATGTTTCTACCTTCACCAGTTTAGATAAGGCTCAATCTTCTTTAAGAATGGTATTTGGAAGAGGAGTTTTTGACAGGGCTGAGGCAAGAGCCCGTTTCCCTGGCCGGTCTTTCAGCAGGGCTCAGTACGAGTCGTAAGGACATGCTGCGTTCAGAGGTTTTCAATCAGCGACTGGATTCTATCCTCAGAGAGGAAGAACAGGCAGAGTGCGTCAAGGAAGAGGGTGTGCGCAGTTCTCTCAAGGAACTCAAGGTGGGTATGAAGATCATTTCTGGTTCTATCCCTTGCGAGGTAGGGGGAAGGTTGCAATAGTTTGTGAGGAATTGGGAGCATCTAAATAAGGACAGTTGGGGTTTTCAGACTATAAAAGGATATGTAATAGAATTCGAGGAAGAGCCAATTCAGTTGAAGGAACCAAAACAGATTGTCTTTCAAAGAGATCAGAAGGAAATAGCAGCAAAAGAGGTGTTGGAGATGTTGCGGAAAGGAGCAATTCAAAAAGTTTCAGAGGAAGATCGCGGATTTGTGAGTACTGCATTCTTGGTGAAAAAGAAAGAAAAGGGATGGAGACCTGTGATAAATTTAAGAGGGTTGAATCAGTTTGTTGTGTACCGGCATTTCAAGATGGAGGGAATCCATCTGTTAAGGGACGTTCTTCAAGCGAACGAGTGGTTGGTGAAGTTGGATCTGAAGGATGAGTATTTCACTATTCCTGTTGCGGAGGTGAGTCACAAATTTCTGCAGTTCAGGTGGTTGGGGGAGCTTTATCAGTTTTGTTATTTCCCATTTGGTCTGGCATCGGCACCATGGTGCTTTACAAAAGTGTTGAGAACTGTAGCCAAGTTTTTGAGAGAGAGAGAGGTGTACAATTGATTATGTATTTGGACGATTTTTTGATAATGTCAGAGGCAGAAAGATTTAAAGAATCTGTTAATACTAACTATGAATCTCTTGGAGGGATTAGGTTTCTTGATAAACAAGGAGAAATCAGTCCTAGAGCCGAGTCAGTGTTTTGAGTTTTTGGATTTTGTGGTGAACACAGTAGAGAAGACTTTAAGCTTACCAGAGAAGAAGGTAGTAAAGATAAAGTCAGAAGTGAAGGGAGTGTTAAGAAAGCTGAGGGTGGTTCTAAGTTTAGCAAAGGTGATTGGTTGATTTTCTTCATCTATTCAAGCAGTTTTAACTGGGCCGCTTCATTACAGGCTATACAGAGATTAAAAGCAGAGGCCCTGAGGAAATGACCGTGGTATAGAGATCAGGTAGTTCTGTCAGGAGAGGCACGGGAAGAGTTGGTTTGGTGGTTAGAGAATCTGGAGGCTTGGAATGGAAGGGCGATATTTGGGATTTGTCCAGATTTTGTTTTAGAAACAGACATGAGTCTATTTGGTTGGGGAGCGTGTTTAGAGGATCAGGAGACAGGAGGAAAGTGAACTTTGGAAGAGAGGTCAGAACATTTAAATGGTTTGAAGATGAGAGCAGGACTTTATGCTTTAAGGAGCTTTGGGAAGAAGTAAAAAAATGTCAATGTGTTATTGAAGATGGACAATGTTTCGGCAGTCCGTTATATAAACAAATTGGGTGAAAGCAGATCAAGGAATCTGACTCAGTTGGCCAAAAGGATTTGGGGTTTTTGTTTGGATTAGAAAATAGGATTGAAGGCGGAGTATTTTGTGGGACAAGACAACGTTGTGGCAGATTGGAACTCGAGATATCTCAGGGATTACAGGGATTGGAAACTGAATGTAATCTATTTCAAAAGGATATCTTATGTATGGGGTTCGTTGGATGTGGACTTGTTTGCTTCGAGGCTGACGTATCAACTGGATCGATTTTACAGCTGGAGACCGGATCCGTTAGCAGAGGAGGTGGATACCTTTCAGCAAGATTGGAGCAGAGTTCGGGGCCTTTCACCCATTTGCGATGATTCAGAGAGTGCTGTTGATGGTGAGGAGGCAGAGATGCCAGTTGATAATTGCGACACCCTTTTGGGCAGAACAGGCTGGTTTTCAGGTTTGTTGGAAATGGCAATAGAAGAACCTTATTTAATTCCGAAAACAGAGGCTGTACTTCTAGGGGCAGAAGAGGGTTTTCCTCCTTTGGTATTGGAAGGGGCTTTGAGGCTTCTTTTTTGGAAGATTTCAGGAGAGGAATGCAGTTCAGAGGCCTTTCGGAGCATGCTCAGTAGTTGCTCAGGGAGTCTTGGGCTTCAGGAACAAGAAAGGGGTATGTTGGTGCATGGAAGAAGTGGGTTTGGTGCATGGACCGGGATTTGGATCCCGTGGAGGCATCTGCCATAGAATTTTCAAATTTTTTATCTAGTTTGTTCGAGAAGGGTTTAAGTTATAGAACATTTAATTGTTATAGGTCTGCAGTTGCTGCAGGTCATAGTTTAGTTGGAGGTTGCTCTGTAGGTAGAGAACCGTTAGTCTGTAGAGTCATGAAGGGAATAAGGTTGCGGAGACCACCGAGACCTAGATACAATTGTTTGTGGGATGTTAATAAGTTACTTCTAATGTTTGAAGGGTGGCATATGAATAGAATTTTGAATCTGAAACAGTTGTCAGGTAAGTTGGCAACTTTGATGTGTCATTTCTTTCAGGAGAGTTTTGGATATTGGAGCTTTGGATGTTTGTAACAGATGTTATAATCCAGATGGAGTGTTATTTAAGATTTTTATTTTTTAGAAGGACAAAATGTATTTCTTCATCAATCTTTTATCCTAAATTTGAAGATCATCCTTAGTTGTGTGTTGTAAATTGTTTAAAGGAGTATGAAAGCAGGTTGAGTGAGTTCAGAAGGCATGGTGACGTTCAGTTATTGATCTCGTATGTGAAGCCATTAGACCGGTTACTTCAGCGACCATTGCAAGATGGGTGAGAGGTTGTATGCTGGAAGCAGGTGTGTATCTGAATGATTTTGGGGCATACTCGGTAAGGGGTGCTAAGGTGAGTAAAGTCTTCATGTCAGATGGACGTTTGAAGGAGATTTTGCATGCAGCAGATTGGCCTAATGCTGATGTTTTCCCACGGTTTTATTTGAAACCATTGGGTCATGTTTCGTCTGTGGTTGTAGCACAGCTTTGAACATGCATAATACTAGCCTCTTGTCCTGTCATGAAATGTAGATTCTCCATGTTTTGTGTAGAGAGAATCTGGATTTGATTAAGGACACGGAGGCTAGCATTATCCCTTCCACCCTCCCAGGTAAGTGTTTGGAGGGGGAGTGGATATAAGAGGAATTGTTGTTTATGTGTTGATTCATTAGTAGAAACTTAAGAACAAGTAAATTAAGTTTTTATTGTTTGTTACAGATAACCAGTAAGAATTGGCAAATGGATTTTGTTGGTCTTTAGGAAAAATCTAAGTTTATGTGTTATGGGTCCAGAGCAGCTTAAAAGAGGAAGATGGCTGCTGTGACAGAGTTTATATATGTTAGGGAAATTCTTTAGTTCTGGAATTTCATGTTTTTGTGATGTCATTCTTTGAAGTTCTGCAAGGAGCTTGCCAATAAAAGTTGATGCATAATGCTAGCCTCCGTGTCCTTAATGAAATCCAGATTCTCTCTACACAAAACTTGGAGATTCTACAGAATCTGGACCTCAGAGTTCTAATCAGTCAGTGCTAACTTTATTTGATACTTTTCAGTAACATAAAAGTATACAGATATATAAAAGACAAAAATGATAAAAAAACGTTCGCCTCCAGAAAGATAAAACAGAGTTCACACACAATAATTTACAGATATACTAGGGGAGTTCATTAAATCACAAGACGATTAAGTTATTACAATTCTCTAAAATTAATCTTTATAAAATTAATTATGACAATATCATCATATAGTGGTCGTGCAGGACTATGATTTACTGTGGGAACTCCACCCTCAGGTTTTCCTTATTTTCAGTACATGACATAAATATGAGGTCCTTTCACGACACACAGGTTCATCAAATACCCAAATATTTCAGTTATTACGAACATCTTAATAACATATTTCTAAAATTAAGCTTTATTAAATTCCATATCGCAATAAAATCATATGATAGTCGTGCAAACGTATCCTTTACTTAGGGAGTTTCCACCCACAGGTCTTTCCTTATTTTCAATACCTGAAACATGGGCAAAGTGCTAATTCTGCCAGAGAATGGCATGTACTCGGAAATCCCAACATCAGACGCAACATATTTGCCCAGAGACAGGTCAGAATAAACCTTTGCTGATCATTTTGTACTAGGGTCAGTTAAATTTCAAGCCCTCCTGGTGGGCTGTCATACTGTAAGTAAGAACAGATGATTTAGCTCTTTCCCTCATCCATCTCGCTCCCTTGGCCTTATTCTGAAAACAATGTATCAGCTTATCCTTGTCTCACATTCTGCAGGAATCTGGTTTGTTGAACAGATCCACCATGCCAATATACTCAGATTTTACGTGTCTCAGCCACGGGATCTGCGTCACATGATCTAGGTTCATGGTATCCCCGAAGATTAACTTATTTAGCCCCGTTTCCTCTGAGGACCAGATTGAATGCCAAAGCATGATCGGTGCCACCTTTATCCCATTAGATACATACGAGAGTCCCAGTTAAGAAAGAACTATGTAATTCGAGCAGCTTGGCGGTAGAGCTCAAATATGTGTAAGAAATAACTCTTCAACCTTTTGAATATTCCGGGTGTTGGCCACTCCCCAGACCCCCGCACCATATGATGCCACTGTCACAGTCTTACTCACAAATATGGTGAGGAGTTCCCTCAGTGCTTTAAAATTCAGCTTCTTTATAAAAGAAAATATCCCGTTAATGGATTTCTCCATTTAAGCACACCTATTCGCTATCATGGGGGACCAAGAGTTTTTATTATCGAAAAGTATCCCTAAGTAACAGAAAGTGGGTGACTCGCTCAGTTTGTGCCCTTCCGCATAAAAGGAAGGTTTTACCCTGGATTTGGAACCGTAGGAATAATATACGTCTTGGTGTCATTTACTTTCAAGTCCAGACCCAACATGAAGGGGATATAATTGTCAATTAGGCCCCGCAACCCACTTCCAGTTCTAGCAATTAGTACAGCATCTTCTGCATAAAGTAAAACTGGGAGGGGGTGCAAACCTATCTTCGCTATGTCCCTAGCAGCTATAGTTAAGGCCGATTCTTTTTTAATTTTTTTTTATTTTATTTATTTTTATATACAGAATACAATCACAGTAACTGTTTCAGGGTTAGCCAAGAGTGGCAGTGTCCGTTCGTACAATGGCACTTATGCAGCTAGTCCCTGCTGCTTGTATTTTGATAGAAAGAAAGGTAAGGAGGAAAGGACAGAAGAGTGGTGGCGAAAAAAAGAGGGATAGGACAGGCATATAGAGAGGTACAGACGCTTGGCATTACATTGGCAACAGCTGTACATACTGCTTTACATCTTTCAGAACTTCGGGGTGTTTGAGATAGCATGCGATCTCACCTGGGCTCTGTAGTGTTCCAAACTATTGGGTCGAGGAACGGTACCGTGGTTGTGCAAGCCAACTGTTTATGGGGGCTCATAAGAGTCTAGGTAAGTGTCCAGGGCTTCCCACATCCCCTTTGAGGACGCTTTCCAGGGTGAGTACTGTAGGGCAATGCTGTCCGCTCCTCTGAGATGAGTGACCCAGTTGATCCATCCTTTGTAGCTAGTTTTGCCTGTGTCTTTCCAGTTGGTTAGTACTGATTAACAGATGCTGTTAGTAAAAGGTCCAATAGTTCTTTGTCCCGCTCAGACCTCAAATTTGTGCGTATAAATGCCGAAGTGAAGGTGGAGAATTCTATCGCTAGTTTGCAGTCAAACACATTGTTGATGAAATCTAGGACTTTCTCCCAGAATACCTTGAGTAGCGGGCATTGGAATATAAGGTGTGCTAGGTCCCCCTTCTCTTTGTTACAGTTCCAGCAAAGTGAGTTCTCCCTGAGACCTAGCATGTGTAATCGGGCTGGGGTCCAAAATGCCTTGTGGAGAAGCCAGAATTTAGTTTGCGCTAGCACTGGGGTGATTTTATTACGCGAAGCCGAGGCCCACATAATTGCCCATTCCTGTTCATTAAAGCTGATTCTACCCGGTTCGTGTATAGGGAAAAAAAGAAAGGGGGCTAGGACGCACCCTTGGCCGAACATTCACCATCCCTTTCAAAACGCACATGGGCATTGGCGTCTGAGTACAATTGCCTAATCAAAGAGAGAATTCCTGCATCAACCCCAAAATCCTCCATAATTTCCACAGCTTTGCAAAACTCAGTCATAGGCTGCTGACATGTCCATGAAGGATAGTTACAGGGATCCCTTCTTAGCTACCATATACTTCCCTATGATGATACTTGAATTTAAACATTGGTGGGGTGTGCTCAACCCTTTTTTAAATCCAAATTGGGTATCAGCTAGTATGTCATCAGCAGAGGTCCAATCCTCCAATCTATTGAGTAGTATACGTCCCATAACTTTTGCAGTGGCATCTAACAGTTTTATGGGCCGGTAGTTTTGTCGGATTTATCACCTTTTTTATAAATCGGGATTATTATCGAAGACTTCTATGATGTAGGGGGGCCTATCTCTGCACTGGCATTTTTAATCATTTGTTAAGAGTGGGGCCAACAGAGCTTGCTGCTCCTGAAACATATCCAGAGGGGTCCTGCCTGGGCCCAGGGCCTTTCCTTTGCTGCTTTCATCCAGAGCCCTTTTGACCTCTGACAACCTTACGGACGGGAGAGAGTGCTGCGGGGTATCTGTCCATTGGACCTCTTGGGTCACATGACTTCCTACATTATTATGTGTCACTTGATCAATGTTTGTGAGAGGGTAATTATCGTAAATGGCAGTAAACTGGTTAACCCAGGCTTCTTCTGCGATGTGCACCTCAGTTGAGGGTTCATGGGGCCCCTTAAAGTAGTTGTTATTAATTACCTTCCAAAAGGATCAGCTATCCTTCAGGGCACTGGCCTGTACCAGATCCTCCCAAGCAATAGTATGTTTAAAATGCACACACGCCAACCTAATTGATAACATATCATTTGGTTGCTGCTGTAAAGCTATATGCAATTGCTTTCTGGCTAGAGTACACTCTGAGTCAAACCAATCCCTCCCTTGGGCTTGCGATGACTGTGACCTACTGCTCAGTGCCTTTTTGACATGGAAGTTGATGGTTGAGAAAGAAGAAATTATTTGCAATTGTTCGGCCTCAGAGTCTAGGCATAGCTTTATCTCGGGCATTATGCGCTGTAATATAGATGGTAAGAAAGCTAGGTGATCTACTGTCTCCCACTTAATAGAATACCCATTTGTTGTTGCCAGAATTGGATCATATCCTAATTTTGATATCATTTTACCTGACCTCTAACATTGCATGATCGCTATACCGCAAAATGGTAGTTTCAAAGCCTTTAATGACTAAATCTAACGCTTCAGAGGCCATAATAAAGTCAATGGTAGACTCATAATTATTTCTAAAAAATGTTGGTGCTAAGCTTTCCCTCTCATTCAGCTTACTATTTTACATCCTAAGGCTCAGCTTCACCATTAGGCTATTCAGGGCTATTCCATAATCGTCATGTTTAAAATGTGCAAGTGCCTCACCCTACAAGTCTATGACTCAGCAAATTGGTTTGTCTGTGAATGAACAGTGATGTATATTAAAATCACCTACCCAGATAATACTCATAGGTTTATAATGGGAGGACTTGACTGTCTGGATGGCTAGCTCCAGATCCATCACTACTTGGGTTCTCGAGCTATCAAAACAGTTATTATAAAAGGTTAATTGAAAGGATGTCCCATGGCTCGCCCACCTCACATAAAAGTAAATGAAAATAGGGGGATTCATTGGTGAAATTCAAAATTTTCGAGGATAGTTCAGGATATAGGTTGCTAGGTCCCTTCGCCCTCCCCATCATTGATGGTTATACCGGGGTAAAGAAACCTAAATATTTATTAATAGGATGGGCAAAGATCTTCGATGTTTTCTGTAAACATAGTATATGGGCACCAGACAACAATCTATGCCAAACATGTATATCAATCTTATTTTTGAGCCCTGGCCAATTTTGCTGGGGAGTTCAGTCTCCCTCCCAGGCGGCTGCAGGCAAACAAGCAAGGGTCGCCTCTGATACACTTAAGGTACTCCGGCGCCTGAGGGCTGTGTCAGGTCCTTGGCCAAGGTTGCCAGGGAGTGTAGTCCTACTCCCGGGCAGCTGCAGGAAAACAAGTGAGGGTTCTGATTAATTACAAAAGTGTTTGCATTTGTAAAACAGAACACAACTGAAGCTCCCCTAAATGCCGACTTGGTAGTACAGGAGCCCATGTTACAGTCTGTAGAAAATAAACAAAATAGGGAATATTTTTTACTTTTTTGTTAATTAATATTTGAAACCTCCTTTTTTAAAGATTGAAAGAAGTGAGTATTTGTTATTGGTCATTAATTGCATGACCTAGTATTAAATTACTAAAATATTTAATGAAAGAGTCCCTCCTGTGCCCACTATCCTCTTCCACACTTCCTCTGACAATCCACCATGTAAGTCATTTTATAGTCCTGAGACTTTAAAATCTAAAAATAGGCACTGCTTAGTAAGGCAGTTAACTATTTGTTTCAGTAATTCATTGCAATACCATGCAGCAGATGATTCAGCGCTGGGCACCCTCTTGCCATTGTTATCCGGTGGACCTTTTTCACCGACTGAGAGGAAACAGAAGTTAGCATTTAATCAATCAGCTTTATTTAACAGTGTAACCCATTTGACTGCACAATAAGTGACTGTAGTTCAATCAATCAATCAGGTTTCTTGTACAGCGAGTCTACTCACCTGTAAGGATCTCAAGGCGCTGAAGAAGGTTTGTTACAAGTTAGCGTTCAGGTTAAGGTAAGCAAATCTTAGTAACATGCCGTAAAGATACAGAATAACAATTGGATAACCCAACCTCCTAAAGAAGTTTTGCCGTATCAGGATAGGGCAGACAAGAAGTTCAGTCACAGCAATACAAAAGATCAATAGCAGAAATATATGCTAAGAGAAGAGTTTCTGATTCTCTCTTCTATAACTGAGTAAAGTCTAAGATCGTCTAAATGAAAGTCCAAACTAAGGAGAATGGTTTAATAACCTAAAGGGATGTCAAAAATCTGGGAAATGCTGAAAAGTAGGAAAATGTTGGGAGATGCGGGAAGGTGTCAGCACCAGCAAAGAGTCAAAGGAATAAGCATAGAGGTCTAAACGTCTCAATGTCCCAAGGAAAGTCATCAGACAGCATGAACGTCAGTTATTTCCACCAAAGTCTCCTAAGTAACACCCCTCATCAGGGGCTCCATTGTCCTTTCCATTCTCACGTTCAGAGCCGAAATATTAACGCTTTCTCCCAGGTCGAACATGGGAACAGTATTGTCGTTGATTACCTGTGGCTCCTTGCTATATTAAAAAAAGAACACTTTCAGTTCACACTCTGGCTCTCATGTTCCTTGTCAAGGTTCTTTTCTCAGGCTCTCTCTCTATCACTAGTACAGTGTTGTATCTATTCTCAAGCTAACAAACCATGTGACTGTACCTGCAAAGAAAAGACACACAAGCAGAAAAAGGAAAAAACTATTTTTTGCAGAAATAAATACAGGCATAACAATGTCAAGTACATTTATTAAATCAATGGTGAACATTTAATATGCATGTGTACATTCATTCACAATAGAATAAAACTGTCAGTACATTAGATCCATGTCACGTTTCATAAAAATAAAATAACTTTTGAGCACCCATCTCTAAATGTGACTAGGAACTACATTATGAACACACACATGAAACATTAGTCCACGCATTGCATAAAACCTATTTGTTTCTAAAGTAAACACATTTTAATAGGGTGAGGAATGTTTTATTCAATCAGCTAAACAATACATTTTGCATAATACATTTAAGGCTATATATATATATATATATATATATATATATATATATATATATATATATATATATATATATATATATATATATATATATATATATATATAGATTCACTGAAAAAAACATAGGTTTCAGGCACCATATAGTTAGGAATTAGCTTTAAAAAACCTTAGAAATTCACTGAAAAAACCATAGGTTTCAGGGGCGTTATAGTTAGCTGGACTTTTCACTCATACAAAACCATTGAAATTCCCCCGTTATAGTTAGTTCAGCTAACTATAACTCGCGCGCCCGCAATGCACTGCTGATGACGTTACATATTACATCACTCATGACATGGTCAGTGACATCACTCATGACATCACTGATGACATCTCAAATGACATCACTGATGACATCATCCAGTGAATGTGTGTTTTTTTGAAAATTACATATGTTTTATATATGGATATCTCAAGGTCGATGGAAGAATAAATGGGTATATAAGTGTCTAAATGGATGATTTGTTTTTGAAAAATTGATTGTATAACTGACTGATTAAGTGTATGTTAGTGAATACATGGCTTAGTGAGTAATGTTTAAATGTGTAAATATCTGTATCAGTCTCTCACTTTGTGTATAAGTGGCTGCATGGGTTGGTGAGTAGCTACATGAGTGTCTATATAGGTCATTAGTTGGTTTTTTGAGTATCAGTATGAGTGTCTGAGTGTCTGTATGGTTCGGTGGGGGGTATTACGTAGTGCATAGATGCATGAATGAGTGACTCACTGTTTGTATGTGTCGAAGACAGCATGTGTGCAGGACTGTATGGGTGGATGAGTGTGTGCATGGGTGTGTTAGTTAGTGAGTGATAGACTGTCTCAATAGTGTCTTTATGAGTAACTACATATGTTTTAAACTAGTATATGTGACTATTGGTGTATATAAGTGAGTATATGTGAGCGTGAGAGATTGAAAGAGTTCCTGTATGAATAAGTATGTGTTTCTATAAGTGATTGTTTAAAAGACTAAGTATGTGTAAGTTTCTGTAGAAGTAAGTGTGGTGGTGTGTGTATAACTGTATATGCAAGTAAAAGGATGTTTGATTCTTTATTAGCATGAGTGACTGTGTGTGAGTAACTCTATGGATGAGTGGCGTTGTGTAACAGGATGTATAGGTGTGTGAGTACATATGATGAGTGAGTACATGTATGAGTGACTGTATAGGACTGTTGGTGAATGAGTGGATGTGTATGTGGATCTTAGAATTACTGAATAGGTTGTTGTAACTGGTATTGGTATGTCCATTGTTTTGAACATTGTAGTTTCTATTTTTGAATGTGTGTATCAAAGGTTATATTAGGGGAAGAGGAGGTCTGCCACTCTATCACAAGGATGATGTCATCAGTGATGTCATTAGTGATGTAATTTGAGATGTCATCAGTGATGTCATGAGTGATGTCACTGACCATGTCATGAGTGATGTAATATGTGACGTCATCAGCAGTGCATTGCGGGCGCGCGAGTTATAGTTAGCTGAACTAACTATAACGGGGGAATTTCAATGGTTTTGTACGAGTGAAAAGTCCAGCTAACTATAACGCCCCTGAAACCTATGGTTTTTTCAGTGAATTTCTAAGGTTTTTTAAATGCTAATTCCTAACTATAACGTGCCTGAAACCTATGGTTTTTTCAGTGAATTTCAAAGGTTTTTTAAATGCTAATTTCTAACTATGCCTACAGAGATAGGACATGTGAAGAAAGAAGTAAAAACGCACAGACAGAAAAAAAAGAAATGCAGAAAGAAGCAACAGAAGTCCTCAAAGACGAAGAAAAGTGCAGGAAGAAGGATAACGTGCAGACAGAACAAACAGAAGAGCAGAAAGAAGCCTTGTTGTAAAATCATCCTGTACCCTCAACTTTTTCAGAAGGATACTGGTGGTAACTGAGTCTGACTAACCAGTCCTAGAGCCAGTGCTATGTTAAAAGACACACAGAATACAGTGAAAACACCTACATACACTAAGGAAACCTATGCGTTGGGGTCCCCCTGTGATCAGCATGACCTCCTCTGTAAGCCGCTAGTATATAATAGGGCAGGGGATTAAAACTACCTCTTAAAACGCGCCACAGGGCGTGTTTGCACACGTCACCTCAGGCCCCGTCCCCTCACTTCCCCACTGTGTAAACACGCCCTGTGGCCATTTAAGTTGGGAGATTAAGTCCCCTTGAATCCTGAGGGTCCCTAGGGTCCAACTAGACCACTAGGTACCTCCAGTAAGCGCCACAGAGCTGCGTTGCAGAGAGATGTAAAAAGGGGCGAGGCCTAGACCACCTCTCTGCAACGCAGCGGAGTGGTGCTTACTGGAAGCACCTGGTGGGCTAGTTGGCCCCCAGGGTCCCTCAGGATTGAAGGGGAATTATTTCCCCAACTTAAAACACGCCACAGGGCTTGTTTGCACACGTTAACTCAGGCCCCGTCCCCTTCCTTCACCACTGTGTAAACACGCCCTGTGGCCGTTTTTAGTTGGGAGATTAAGTTCATTTGAATCCTGAGGGTCCCTAGGGTCCAACTAGCCCGCTAGGTACCTCCAGTATGCGCCACAGAGCTGCGTTGCAGAGAGGTGTAAAAAGTGGCACGGCCTGGACCACCTCTCTGCAACGCAGCTCAGTGGCGCTTACTGGAAGCACCTGGTGGGCTAGTTAGCCCTCAGGATTGAAGGGGAATTATTTCCCCAACTTAAAACGCGCCACAGGGCTTGTTTGCACACGTTAACTCAGGCCCCGTCCCCTCCCTTCACCACTGTGTAAACACGCCCTGTGGCCATTTTTAGTTGGGAGATTAAGTTAATTTGAATCCTGAGGGTCCCTAGTGTCCAACTAGCCCACTAGGTACCTCCAGTATGCGCCACAGAGCTGCGTTGCAGAGAGGTGTAAAAAGTGGCACGGCCTGGACCACCTCTCTGCAACGCAGCTCAGTGGCGCTTACTAGAAGCACCTGGTGGGCTAGTTAGCCCCCAGGGGCCCTCAGGATTGAAGGGGAATTATTTCCCCAACTTAAAACGCGCCATAGGGCGTGTTTGCACACGTCACCTCAGGCCCCGTCCCCTTCCTTCCCCACTGTGTAAACATGCCCTGTGGCCGTTTTTTAAGTTGGGAGATTAAGTCCCCTTGAATCCTGAGGATCCCTAGGGGCAAAATAGCCCACTAGGTACGTCCAGTAAGCGCCATTGCAGAGAGGTGTAAAAAAGGGCACGGCCTGCACCACCTCTCTGCAACGCAGAGCAGTGGCACTTACTGGAAGCACCTGGTGGGCTAGCTGCCCACCAGGGTCCCTCAGGATTGAAAGGGAATTATTTCCCCAACTTAAAACGCGCCACAGGGCGTGTTTGCACACGTCACCTCAGGCCCCGTCCCCTCCCTTCACCACTGTGTAAACGCGCCCTGTGGCCGTTCTAAGTTGAGAGATTAAGTCCCCTTGAATCCTAAGGGTCCCTAGGGTCAAACTAGCCCACTAGGTACCTCCAGTAAGCGCCACAGAGCTGCGTTGCATAGAGGTGTAAAAAGGGGCGTGGCCTCAGAACACCTGTCTGCAACGCAGCTCCCTGGTGCACACTGGAGATACCTGTTGGGCTAGATGGCCCTCAGGGACCCTCAGTATTGAAGGGGAATTAATTCCCCAACTTACAACTGGCCAGGGGGCGCGTTTGCAGAGTGCTGCAAGGAGGGGGCGTGGCCTCCAGCGCGATGCCGTTTTTTTATTTATTTTATTTTTTTAAGAAGGGGGGCTGTGTGGCCCCCCTTCTTTTTCTGATTTACTGGCCCTGGGGACCCCATCCCCCAGGGCCTGCACCCTAATTTTTCTTTGTTGAAAAAAATAAATTTGGCCCTCCCAAGGCCTTAATCGGCCCCGGGGACCCCAATCCCCGGGTCATGGCCTTTTTTTAATTTAAATTCTTTAGGAGGGGGCTGCGTTGCCCCCCTTCTCAGGCCACTTATGGCTCCGGGGACCCCATCCCCCGGGGCCGGCCTTTGTTTTTTATTATTTTAAAAATATATATATTTATAGAAACACCTGGGACATGCTGGACAAACCGTATGTACCTATCACCATGGCGATTTGCGTGATATTCATTAAAAGGCGACTATGCATAGAATGAATCCACATGGAATGTATTTACACCGCTAGTGAAGCTCTGACGTGTCTGACGCCCTACCGTGCCTAATCCCAGCGCCCCCGCCGGTGGGTACTCTCCAAGTAGACACCCTTGTCGTTTATTTATACAAACATGGGTAGCTATTGACGGGCACATTTAATATACACGCACACCAAGCCATTCAAAGGGGATTCGACAAAAATTCGACCAAACTATGCAAGAAACCCCCCTCACGGTAATAAAAAACACATCCACCGCCAGATGTGTAATACTTTTTATTTTACTCTCTGGAAAGGAGACAAACCTCACTTGAGAGTCACAGCGTGCTCCTGGCTGAGCCCAATGCTGTGTTACACCCACCAGTGCCTGCCGATTGCCTCACACCTCTGTGGTGTATTCCACCAGCTAGTGCGTATGCTATGACACTCTCTAGCCCATGTGCACTGTAACACCACCCCGTGAATATGTCATGCCACACTTGCCTTCGCACGGGTTTTATTGCCCCATCTAACGTGCCTTCCTCGATGTGTATGTTATAACGCACAGCGCTATGCCATACATATTAAAATCTGGGATCCATATCTTTGTCACAGTGCATATGCAACGTTACACTCCCCAGCACATCTTTTATATTTCAACTTTAGAGACTAGTTATGTTACACAACACTGCCCTGTGCATATTACACTCCAATGCGCAGATCGCATAGCACGCGCTAGTGCCTGTGCTCTCCAATGAATCTGTCATTGCGCACAATGTATTGCATATTATATTTCACGCCCCGGTTCATCTTATATCACACTTTTTGGTGCATAGTTCATACCATATACTACATCTAGTTTTCATTTTCAATCGTGCTCTCAGGATTATGTTCTATATAACACTGCGTCCACCTACCCTTTTCACGGGCATTACATTTTGCGATGGGGGTGGAGGGTCAGGGGGTGTTTCTGCCAAGTGAGCCCGGAGTCACAGTCACAAATGTCCTCTTCTTCCTGAATAAAAGTGAGATTATGCTGCATACTTGTTCATATTTTAAGTAGTTCGCACAGACACACATTTTAAAAACAATAAAGTTCCTAATACCCACCTTCTCTGAACAGTTAGCTTGCTGCCCCATCCACCTCCTCCCTATCCTCTGTTGTCTGAATCCATGGACTAGCCTCCTCCCTCCTGCCATGCATGGTCTGATGTGCTGCCACTGCCCTCCATTTAGCATGATGTACCAGTCCACTCCTCCTGCCCTCCATTGCCCAATTCTATGGCCCATCATTGACCTCCTGCTTAGCCTCTGTGCTTAGCTTGCTGCCCCTATTTTCCTTCCCCCTGCCCTGTGATGTCTTTGTGCATGCCCCTGCTCCATCCTTTTTGCCCACCATGTTCCATGGACCTGCCACTCCTATCTACTCTGAGTGTTCTATTGAGCTGCCACTCCCCTCCCACCTGCCTAGCATTTTCAGATGACTGTAACCTGTCCCTGCCACCTCTACCCTGCCTGTCCACATACCATGCCCCCATCCCCTTACTCCTGTCCTCCATGGTCCATTTTACTGCCACACCCTTCTGCCCTCCCTGATCTGTTGTGCTGCAACTGCTCCTCCTGCCTGCCCCGCGCGGTCTGTTGTGAGGCCCCTTCCCCTGAACTCTCTTGGCTGTGCCCAGGTCCTGACCCTCCCTTCTATCCTCCATGGTCCTTTGTGCATGCCCCTGCACCCTCCTTCTTGCCCATCATAGCCATTGTGCTGCCACTAACCCTCCCGGTTGCCATGCATGGTCTTCTGTGCTGCCATGGCCCCTCCCACCTTCCCTGTGTGGTCAGCTAGCTGCCCCTGACCCCCTCCCACCTTCCCTCCATGGTCTGTGTGTATGCCACCATAGTCTCATTGTTGCTCTCCATGGTGTGTCTTGTTTCTAGTGCCCCTCCTGCCTGACCTCCATGGCCATCTTGCTGCTCCTGCACTGCCACCTTGCCCCCAGCCCTCTGTTTCCATGTGCAGACCCCCTATTCCCTCCCTCCTGTCTTGTCTGTTCCATTGTAATGCCCCTGATCCCTCCCTGCCCTTTATGGTCTGTTATGCTGCAGCTTTCTCTCCTGTCTGTCCATTATGGTCAGCTAGCTACCATTGCCTCTTTCCCATCTGTTCTCTGTTGTCCATGTGCATGGTCCTGTCCCCTCCCTATTGCTTTCTATGGATTGTTGTGCTGCACTCCCGTCCCGCATGCGCTGTGTGGTGTATTGTGCTGCTGCAAACCCTGATGCCTGCCCTGTAGGGTCAGTTTGGTGCACCTCTCCATGTCCCTCCTGTCCTCTGTTATCCGAGTCCATGTCCCTACCCCAATTCCTCCTGCCTACCATGATTCAATGTACCATACTTGCGAACATTTTGAACTTGGTAAGAGGGAGATTTTGAAAAAAAAACTGGGGTATTGTTTTTCCCCTTTGAGTTACATTGAAAAAGAGGAGATTGTAGACAGGAGACAGATCAAATAAAGCTCATTTGAGCTCAAAAACATTGGACGTTTCCTGGCTGAAACGGGTATGTTGGCATGTATGGTTGTACTACCACTGCCTCTTCCTTCTGCCCACAATGGTCTATTATATTGCCACAGCCTCTTTTGCCAGTCCTGTATTGTTGGTTTGTTGCACCTGCCCCCCTTTCCACTGCCCTCCATAGTCTGTTGTGCTGCCACTGCCCTACCTGCCTGCCCAGTGTGGTCAAATTGTTGCCTCTGCACTCTCCTACCTGCCTTCAATTTTCAGAGTCCGTGCCCCTGGCCTCTGCCTCTCAACGGTATCCCAATGAACAACTAGATTGCTAACATTCTATATTTATTACAAAAGTGTGGAATGCCTGACGTCATCTTGATGTAATCAAAACTGTAATACCTAGAGTATTTCCTTTAGGAATTACATATATGAGAGGGTCTTATTTGCATCAAAATTATGGTTAGTGCTCTAAAAAACTAAAATGAGGACATATTTTCTGAGTTTTCAAATAGCGACAAAGAACTTTTAAATTATTTGTAATCTTTATGTTCTTTTATCCAGTTGACCACTTGATTAAATGTTGCACCTTGGGGAGAGGATGTGGTGTTACTTCCAGAGCTGCAGACTTTGCAACTGGGGAACCAGGTTGGAGTTTCTGCTTCAGCTCAACATTCTGTGATTGTGGTCAAATCACTTAATCTCCCCATGTCTACAACCAAAATGAATTTGATATTGTGTGATGTAACCAATGCTCATGTAAAGCATTCCTATACCTGGCAAGTCTGCACTATATAAAACTGCATATACACACTTCTGTCATTGGGCTACATGTGGGCTACATCTGGGTGATATTTGTGCTGCATTTAGGCTCTTTTGTGTCTGGTGGCCATCTTGGGAGATTTATTTGTTATGAAGTTTCCTAATTTCCTCATTTACTGCAGTCTCCTCAGTAGGAAATACTTTCAGTTTTTTACTTGGTTCCATCAAGAAGGCATTCAGATGTGTCACACATTTGCCATAAATTCTGAATGTTAGCACTCTAGTTGCTCATTAGATCACTGTAGTAAAGCTACTGCTCACCAGGGAAGTCTGCTGCTGGTATTCAAAGTGCATGGTTCAGTCTGCATATCAGAATTTTTTAATGAAATAGAAGAGGATTTGAGAAGTCACTCAAAATGTGCCCTAATTTTTCTTTCTGCAGCACTAATCATAATTTCTATGGCAAAATGAATCCCCTCATTGTGTTCCTTTGTAAATTAAATGTTTTAAGTGTTACCACTTTATTCCATTCAAGATGGCTTCAGGTGTGCCATACTTTTGTCATAAGTAAGACTGTTAGCGCTCTAGTTGTTCGTTAGAACACTCTGGGACATTCTGTCATTGGGCTATACTTGGGCTACATCTGGGTGATATTTGGGCTACATTTGGGCTCTTTTGTCTCTGGTGGCCATTTTGGGAGACTTATTTGTTATGATGTTTCCTAATTTCCTCATTTACTACAGTCTCCTCAGTAGGAAATACTTTCAGTTTTTTACTTTGATTCCATCAAGAAGGCATTCAGATGTGTCACAAATTTGCCATAAATTCAGAATGTTAGCACTCTAGTTGCTTATTAGATCACTGTAGTAAAGCTACTGCTAACCAGGGAAGTCTGCTGCTGGTATTGAAAGTGCATGTTTCAGTCTGCATGTCAGAATTTTTTAATGAAATAGAAGAGGATTTGAGGAGTCACTCAAAATGTGCCCTAATTTTTCTTTCTGTAGCACTAATCATACTTTCTATGGCAAATTGAATCCCCTCATTTTGTTCCTTTTTAAATTAAATGTTTTAAGAATTACCACTTTATTCCAACCAAGATGGCTTCAGGTGTGCCATACGTTTGTCATAAGTAGGACTGTTAGCGATCTAGTTGTTCTTTAGAACACTCTGGGAAGCTGCAGTAGAACACAAAGGAATCAACTGACAGTCTCTCCCCTTGTTGGATGTACATGTTTTACTGAGAATGTCAGACTTCATTCTCACATGACTGAGAAAGATAATGTGAATTTACAGAAAATATGCTCTCAGTTAGCTTATAGATCACCTTCCAAACCTCTGTGGAAAAAGCATGAGAAAATAGTTTTCTCTCAAACATGATTCATCATATCACAGCAGAAGGCTTTTTCACATGGTAAAATCACCTTAGAACACACCACAATTCCTAAAATGAGTATGGTTCCATCAACAAATGATTTATAATGTAACTAAAGTCTTAAAACCTTCTATTAACTGCAATGCTTTTTAATGAGGTGCTATCATGTATATTGGTCCCAAGATGGTTGCCAACACTTCTTGGATGAAGTGCTGACAGCCAATCAGATCTCACGATGAGATGTGTGGTTAGGCTCCGCCCAGATATATCTGTGATTTTACTTTTGATTTTCTCAGGAACGACTGAACGGATTTACACCATTTAAGCAAAAGGCACATGCCTGACCTGAGGACTAGCTCTTTGCCAAATTTCAAGTAATTCTGTTCAGCCGTTCGGGCTGTACCTTGCATGGGGAAAACGCGTTTTGGGACCCCCCTTTTTCTCAGCCCCCGCTTGACGAATCACCCCGAAACTTTCAGGGTAGGAGCGGAGCGCCCCATTAGTTTTGAAAATTTCACGAAGATAAGTCAACTGGCGCCAAAGGTATTCAAAATAGAATTTTCAGATTTCCTATGGGAACTCGGTCCTAACTATAACTATCTTCTGGCGACCGCCAGTAGATAATATATATATAGGTATATATAGATATATATAGATATACATACATATATATGTGTGTGTATATATATATTCACTTAAAAAAACCATAGGTTTCACACATGTTATAGTTAGCTGGACATTTCACTCGTAAAAAACCAATGAAATTCCCCCGTTATAGTTACTGCAGGCAACTATAACTCACGCGACCGCAATCCTCTGCTGATGACGTCAGATATTACATCACTGTATTTAGACACTTATTTACCCATGTCTTCTTCCACTAATCTTTAGCTATACATATATTACAAATATTTATTTTTCAGAAAGACACATATGTCATCAGTGATGTAATATCTGACGTCATCAGCTGAGGATTGCGGTCGCGTGAGTTATAGTTGCCTGCAGTAACTATAACGGGGGAATTTCATTGGTTTTTTACGAGTGAAATGTCCAGCTAACTAGAAAATGTGTGAAACCTATGTTTTTTTAAGTGAATTTGCAAGGTTTTTTAAATGCTAATTCGTAACTATAACGTGTGTGAAACCTATGGTTTTTTCAGTGAATTTGTACGTTTTTTTAAATGCTAAGTTATGTTTTTATTTATTTATTTTTTTCAGGTTTAACACCGTGCGCGCACCGTGCGCGCACGGTGTAATTCGCGCACCGTGCGCGCTCTGTTTTAACACCGTGCGCCCACGGTTCACAGTGCGCGCAGGGTGAACGCACCTCGCGATTTAAAAAAAAAAAAAAAGTGGTTTTTTTTTCCCTTGGGGGTCCTTCTGTGACCCCCTGACCAAGGCTAGGGGGTCAGGAACTGTCCACTCTGCCCCCTTTTCACGTTCTCCACCTTTGTTTTTCACCCCCTCAGACTGCGAGAGACAAAATGGCGGCCGACACTTCCTGGTTTCGACCGATTCGAAGGTTTACCGACATCTAACAACCAATCAGAATTGCGCTCTCGCGCGGCAGGGTGCGCGCACGGTGCGCGCGTATAGATATTGATATGCTTTTAAATGCTATTTTCTCAGGAAATACTGAACAGATTTACGCCAGACCTGCAAAAGGCACTTCCTTGAGCTTATGGCTACCTCTCTGCCAAATTCCACGTAATTCTGTTCAGCCGTTCGGGCTGTAGCTGCGTCTAAAGGTCCTATGGAAAAATGCATGGGAAAAACGTGTTTTGGAACCGCCCTTTTTCTCGGCGCCCGCTTGACGAATCACCCCGAGACTTTCAGGGTAGGAGCTGAACGGAGCGCCCCATTAGTTTTGAAAATTTCGGGAGGATTCGTCAACCGGCGCCAAAGTTATTCAAAATAGAATTTTTAGATTTCCTATGGAAACTAGGTTGTAACTATAACTATCTACTGGCGAACTCCAGTAGATAATATATATATATATATATATATATATATATATATATATATATATATATATATATATATATATATATATATATTACCTACTGGCAGTCGCAAGTAGGTAGTTATAGTTAGGACCTATTTTTTCATAGGAAATCCGCAACATTCTATTTGGAATAACATTGGCGCCGATTGACGAATCTTCACGAAATTTTCCAAACTTTTGCCCAGCTCCGGTCCGCTCCTATCCTGAAATTTTCATGGTGATTCGTCAAGCGGGGGCCGAGAAAAAAGGGGGGTCCCAAAACACATTTTCCCCATGCATTTTCCCATACGACCTGTTGACGCAGCTACAGCCCGAACTGCTGAACGGAATTACACCAAATTTGGCAAAGAGGTAGTCCTCAGTTCAGACTCGTGCCTTTTGCTTAAATGGTGTAAATCCGTTCAGTAGTTCCTGAGAAAATTAGAGTTAAAAAGATAGATATATCTGGGTGGAGCCTAACCACACATCTCATCGTGAGATCTGATTGGCTGTCAGTACTTCATCCAAGAAGTGTTGGCAGCCATCTTGGGACCAATATACATGATAGCACCTCATTAAAAAGCATTGCAGTTAATACAAGGTTTTAAGACTTTAGTACATTATAAATCATTTGTTGATGGTACCATACTCATTTTAGGAATTGTGGTGTGTTCTAAGGTTATTTTACCATGTAAAAAAGCCTTCTGCTGTGATATCATGAATCATGTTTGAGAGAAAACTATTTTCTCATGCTTTTCCCACAGAGGTTTGGAAGCTGATCTATAAGCTAAACTGAGAGCATATTTTCTGTAAATTCACATTATCTTTCTCATTCATGTGAGAATGAAGTCTGACATTCTCAGTAAAACATGTACATTCAACAAGGGCAGAGACTGTCAGTTGATTCCTTTGTGTTCTACTGCAGCTCCCCAGAGTGTTCTAAAGAACAACTAGAGCGCTAACAGTCCTACTTATGACAAACATATTGCACACCTGAAGCCATCTTGATTGGAATAAAGTGGTAACTCTTAAAACATTTAATTTAAAAATGAACAAAATGAGAGGGTTCATTTTGCCATAGAAAGTATGATTAGTGCTGCAGAAAGAAAAATTAGGGCACATTTTGAGTAACTTCTCAAATCCTCTTCTATTTCATTAAAAACATTCTGACATGCAGACTGAAACATGCACTTTGAATACCAGCAGCAAACTTCCGTGGTGAGCAGTAGCTTTACTACAGTGATCTAATGAGCAACTAGAGTGCTAACATTCAGAATTTATGGCAAATGTGTGACACATCTGAATGCCTTCTTGATGGAACCAAAGTAAAAAACTGAAAGTATTTCCTACTGAGGAGACTGCAGTAAATGAGGAAATTAGGAAATTTCATAACAAATAAAGCTCCCAAGATGGCCACCAGAGATAAAAGAGCCCAAATGTAGCCCAAATATCACCCAGATGTAGCCCAAGTATAGCCCAATGACAGAATGTCCCAGAGTGTTCTAACGAACAACTAGAGCGCTAACAGTCTTATTTATGACAAAAGTATGGCACACCTGAAGCCATCTTGATTGGAATAAAGTGGTAACACTCAAAACATTTAATTTACAAAGGAACAAAATGAGGGGGTTCATTTTGCCTTAGAAATTATGATTAGTGCTGCAGAAAGAAAAATTAGGGCACATTTTGACTTCTCAAATCCTCTTCTATTTCATTAAAAAATTCTGATATGCAGACTGAAACATGCACTTTTAATAGCAGCAGCAGACTTCCGTGGTGAGCAGTAGCTTTACTACAGTGATCTAATGAGCAACTAGAGTGCTAACATTCAGAATTTATGGCAAATGTGTGACATTTCTGAATACCTTCTTGAGGGAATCAAAGTAAAAAAACTGAAAGCATTTCCTACTGAGGAGACTGCAGTAAATGAGGAAATTAGGAAACTTCATAACAAATAAATCTCCCAAGATGACCACCAGAGACAAAAGAGCCCAAATGCAGTACAAATATCACCCAGATGTGGCCCACATGTAGCCCAATGACAGAAGTGTGCAAAAAACGTATTATTTGTGTATTTGCAGTTTTATATAGTGCAGACTTGTCAGGTATTGGAGTGCTGTACATGAGCATTGGTTACATCACACAAGATCAAATTCATTTTGGTTGTAGACATGGGGAGATTAAGTGATTTGACCACAATCACAGAATGTTGAGCTGAAGCAGAAACTCCAACCTGGTTCCCCAGTTGCAAAGTCTGCAGCTCTGGAAGTAACACCATATCCTCTCCCCTAGGTGCAACATTTAATCAACTGGATAAAAAAACATAAAGATTACAAATAATTTAAAAGTTCTTTGTCGCTATTTGAAAACTCAGAAAATATGTCCTCATTTTAGTTTTTTAGAGCACTACCCATAATTTTGAAGCAAATAAGACCCTCTCATATATGTCATTTCTAAAGGAAATGCTCTAGGTATTACAGTTTTGATTACATCAAGATGACATCAGGCGTTCCACACTTTTGTAATAAATATAGAATGTTAGCAATCTAGTTGTTCATTGGGATACTGTTGAGAGGCAGAGGCCAGGGGCACGGACTCTGAAAATTGAAGGCAGGTAGGAGAGTGCAGAGGCAACAATGTGACCACACTGGGCAGGCAGGAAGGGCAGTGGCAGCACAACAGACTATGGAGGGCAGTGGAAAGGGGGGCAGGGGCAACAAACCAACAATACAGGACTGGCAAGAGAGGCTGTGGCAATATAATAGACCATTGTGGGCAGAAGGAAGAGGCAGTGGTAGTACAGCCATACATGCCAACAGACCCGTTTCAGCCAGGAAACGTCCAATGTTTTTGAGCTCAAATGGGCTTTATTTGATCTGTCTCCTGTCTACAATCTCCTCTTTTTCAATGTAACTCAAAGGGGAAAATCAATACCCCAGGTTTTTTTTCAAAATCTCCCTCTTACCAAGTTCAAAATGTTCGCAAGTATGGCACATTGGATCATGGTAGGCAGGAGGAATTGGGGTAGGGACATGGACTCGGATAACAGAGGACAGGAGGGACATGGAGAGGTGCACCAAACTGACCCTACAGGTCAGGCATCAGGGTTTACAGCAGCACAATACACCACACAGGGCATGCGGGACGGGAGTGCAGCACAACAATCCATAGAAAGCAATAGGGAGGGGACAGGACCATGCACATGGACAACAGAGAACAGAGGGGAAAGAGGCAGTGGTAGCTAGCTGACCATAATGGACAGACAGGAGAGAAAGCTGCAGCATAACAGACCATAAAGGGCAGGAGGGACGGCGGGACAGATCAGGGGCATTACAATGGAACAGACAAGCCAGGAGGGAGGGAATAGGGGTCTGCACATGGAAACAGAGGGCTGGGGGCAAGGTGGCAGGGCAGGAGCAGCAAGATGACCATGGAGGTCCGGCAGGATGGGCACTAGAAACAAGACATACCATGGAGAGCAACAGTGAGACTATAATGGCATACACATAGACCATGGAGGGAAGGTGGGAGGGGCCATGGCAGCACAGAAAACCATGCATGGCAAGCGGGAGGGTTAGTGGCAGCACAATGGCTATGATGGGCAAGAAGGAGGGTGCAGGGGCATGCACAAAGGACCATGGAGGATAGAAGGGAGGGTCAGGGCCTGGGCACAGACAAGAGAGTTCAGGGGAAGGGGCCTCACAACAGACCGCGCTGGGCAGGCAGGAGGAGCAGTTGCAGCACAACAGAGCAGGGAGGGCAGAAGGGTGTGGCAGGAAAATGGACCATGGAGGACAGGAGGAAGGGGATAGAGGCATGGCATGTGGACAGGCAGGGTGGAGGTGGCAGGGACAGGTTACAGTCATCTGACAATGCTAGGCAGGTGGGAGGGGAGTGGCAGCTCAACAGAACACTCAGAGTAGATAGGAGTGGCAGGTCCATGGAACATGGTGGGCAAAAAGGATGGAGCAGGGGCATGCACAAAGACATCGGAGGGCAGGGGGAAGGAGAATAGGGGCAGCAAGCTAAGCACAGAGGCTAAGCAGGAGGTCAATGATGGACCATAGAATTGGGCAATGGAGGGCAGGAGGAGTGGACTGGTACATCATGCTAAATGGAGGGCAGTGGCAGCACATCAGACTATGCATGGCAGGAGGGAGGAGGCTAGTCCATGGATTCAGACAACAGAGGATAGGGAGGAGGTGGATGGGGGAGCAAGCTAACTGTTCAGAGAAGGTGGGTATTAGGAACTTTATTGTTTTTCAAATGTGTGTCTGTGCGAACTACTTAAAATATGAACAAGTATGCAACATAATCTCACTTTTATTCAGGAAGAAGAGGACGTTTGTGACTGTGACTCCGGGCTCACTTGGCAGAAACACCCCCTGACCCTCCACCCCCCATCGCAAAATATAATGCCCGTGAAAAGGGTAGGTGGACGCAGTGTTATATAGAACATAGTCCTGAGAGTACGATTGAAAATGAAAACTAGATATAGTATATGGTATAAACTATGCACCAAAAAGTGTGATATAAGATGAACCGGGCGTGAAATATAATATGCAATACATTGTGCGCAATGACAGATTCATTGGAGAGCGCGAGATAGCACAGGCACTAGCGTATGCTATGCGATATGCGTCTTGGAGTGTAATATGCACAGGGCAGTGTTGTGTAACCTAACTAGTCTCTAAAGTTGTAATATAAAATATGTGCTGGGGAGTGTAACGTTGCATATGCACTGTGACAAACATATGGATCCCAGATTGTAATATATATGGTATAGCGCTGTGCGTTATAACATAGACATCGAGGAAGGCACGTTAGATGGGGCAATATAACCCGTGCGAAGGCAAGTATGGCATGACATATTCACGGGGTGGTGTTACAGTGCACATGGGCTAGAGAGTGTCATAGCATACGCACTAGCTGGTGGAATACAACACAGAGGTGCGTGGCACTTGGCGGACACTGGTGGGTGTAACACAGCATTGGGCTCAGCCAGGAGCACGCTGTGACTCTCAAGTGAGGTTTGTCTCCTTTCCAGAGAGTAAAATAAAAAGTATTACACATCCGGCGGTGGATGTGTGTTTTATGAACCATGAGGGGGGTTTCTTGCATAGTTTGGTCGAATCCCCTTTGAATGGCTTGGTGTGCGTGTATATTAAATGTGCCCGTCAATAGCTACCCATGTTTGTATAAATAAACGACAAGGGTGTCTACTTGGAGAGTACCCACCGGCGGGGGCGCCGGGATTAGGCACGGTAGGGCGTCAGACACGTCAGAGCTTCACTAGCGGTGTAAATACATTCCACGTGGATTCATTGTATGCATAGTCGCCTTTTAAAGAATATCACGCAAATCGTCATGGTGATAGGTACATACGGTTTGTCCAGCATGTCCTAGGTGTTTCTATAAATATATATATTTTTTTAAATAATAAAAAACAATGGTCGGCCCCGGGGGATGGGGTCCCCGAGGCCATAAGTGGCCTGAGGAGGGGGGAAACGCAGCCCCCCTCCTAAAGAATAAATTTAAAAAAAAGGCCATGACCCGGGGGTTGGAGGGGCCGATTAAGGCCTTGGGAGGGCCAAATTTCTTTTTTTCAACAAAACAAATTAGGGTGCAGGCCCTTGGGGATGGGGTACCCAGGGCCAATAAATTAGAAAAAGAAGGGGGGCCACACAGCCCTCCTTCTTAAAAAAATAAAATAAATAAAAGACCGGCATCGCGCCGGAGGCCACGCCCCCTCCTTGCAGCACACTGCAAACGCGCCCCCTGGCCAGTTGTAAGTTGGGGAATTAATTCCGCTTCAATACTGAGGGTCCCTGAGGGCCAACTAGCCCAACAGGTATCTCCAGTATGCGCCAGGGAGCTGCGTTGCAGACAGGTGTTCTGAGGCCACGCCCCTTTTTACACCTCTATGCAATGCAGCTCTGTGGCGCTTACTGGAGGTACCTAGTGGCCTAGTTTGACCCTAGGGACCCTTAGGATTCAAGGGGACTTAATCTCCCAACTTAAAAAACGGCCACAGGGCGTGTTTACACAGTGGTGAAGGGAGGGGACGGGGCCTGAGGTGACGTGTGCAAACACGCCCTATGGCGTGTTTTAAGTTGGGAAAATAATTGCCCTTCAATCCTGAGGGTCCCTGGGGGCTAACTAGCCCACCAGGTGCTTCCAGTAAGCGCCACTGAGCTGCGTTGCAGAGAGGTGGTCCGGGCCGTGCCACTTTTTACACCTCTCTACAACGCAGCTCTGTGGCGCTTACTGGAGGTACCTAGTGGGCTAGTCTGACCCTAGGGAACCTCAGGATTCAAATGAACTTAATCTCCCAACTAAAAACGGCCACAGGGCGTGTTTACACAGTGGTGAAGGGAGGGGACGGGGCCTGAGTTAATATGTGTAAACACGCCCTGTGGCGCGTTTTAAGTTGGGGAAATAATTCCCCTTCAATCCTGAGGGACCCTGGGGGCCAACTAGCCCACCAGGTGCTTCCAGTAAGCGCCACTGCGCTGCGTTGCAGAGAGGTGGTCTAGGCCGTGCCCCTTTTTACATCTCTCTGCAACGCAGCTCTGTGGTGCTTACTGGAGGTACCTAGTGGTCTAGTTGGACCCTAGGGACCCTCAGGATTCAAGGGGACTTAATCTCCCAACTTAAAACGGCCACAGGGCGTGTTTACACAGTGGGGAAGGGAGGGGATGGGTCCTGAGGTGACGTGTGCAAACACGCCCTGTGGCGCGTTTTAAGAGATAGTTTTAATCCCCTGCCCTATTATATACTAGGGGCTTACAGAGGAGGTCATGCTAATCACAGGGGGACCCCAACGCATAGTGTTCCCTAGTGTATGTAGGTGTTTTCACTGTATTCTGAGTGTCTTTTAACATAGCACTGGCTCTAGGACTGGTTAGTCAGACTCAGTTACCACCAGTATCCGTCTGAAAACGTTGAGGGTACAGGATGATTTTGCAACAAGGCTTCTTTCTGCTCTTCTGTTTGTTCTTTCTGCACGTTATCCTTCTTCCTGCACTTTTCTTCGTCTTTTAGGACTTCTGTTGCTGCTTTCTGCATTTCTTTTTTTTCTTTCTGTGCGCTTTTTTCTTCTTTCTTCACATGTCCTATCTCTGTAGGCATAGTTAGAAATTAGCATTTATAAAACCTTTGAAATTCACTGAAAAAACCATAGGTTTCAGGCACGTTATAGTTAGGAATTAGCATTTAAAAAAACCTTAGAAATTCACTGAAAAATATTAGTAGTTGTTCAGCAAACGACAAGCTGTAGTGAGAGGCAAGATGGCGCCTGAGCAGTGGTAACCCGATACAGCTCCCCGGCCGGCCCTTACGTTTTATAATGATTATGGCATCCCCGTAATTGCTATCAAATACTTGCATGAGATTTCTTCCCCTTACCGCATGAATATTACTCCGAGCTCAAGGCAGCACCGGGATCGGTTTGGACGACGAGCAGCATCGCGTCTGACCCCTGGAGCTGGAAATCCGGTAGCTCCTGGATCCTTGCTTCACGCAGCCCTGCGGCTGCTCTCCACGGCGCGTTACACCACGCTATCGGCGATCTCGAAATTCCTGCCGACAGCCTTGGGAGAAGCGCAACGAGGAAGTCATCGCTCTAAGCAACAGTGGATACTTTGTTTCCAGTTTACTAGCAGCCCCAGAGGAAACCAAGTAAGGATGTCGGGGCGAGGAGGGAAGGCGGTGAAAGTTAAAAATACTCAAAATTTGGTCACTAAATCCACACAGCCTCGTAAATTTGAAGGGTCATTGAGACGCCCAGAAACACGGGGGCTAAAAAGTAGAGAGCAAAGTGAACAAAGTGAACAAATCTATCGAAATGAGCATTTATTAGTTGATGACAATGCTAAACAGAGCAAGAAACCGCAAACCAACCCAACAAAGCAAATGGGAACTACACATATTTCACAACCATTGATTTCCAATATGTTTAGCCCATTAGAGGTGGGGAGACAGGTAAACAGAGATGAGGATGGGATTGCAACTGGAGATCCGGTGGAGAAAACTGTGTCAGGACCAGATGAAGCGGTAAATCAAAGCTATATTTGTTCCTCTTTAGTAAATTTTAACAGAGAGGGTGTATCATCTCCTACTAATATGGAAACGGCCAGAGAACCAGTAGATAATACTGGGAAAGTTCAACAGTCCGGTGATTGCTTGGTGGATGTGTCGCCCGTGGCTACAGGTATTTTAGGGCTGGAGCTACATGCAAAAAATAACATGCAAGGAAATACCGAACGCCCTGAATCCCCTGACATTCAAGAAAAACTTTGTTTAATGACAGACGACTCAGAAATGTATGAAACCGGGATTTCAACATCTAGTGAAGAGGGAAACGAAGAAGGAAAACATGAATGGGGCGCAAGAAATTCACTGAAAAAACCATAGGTTTCAGGGGCGTTATAGTTAGCTAGACTTTTCACTCGTACAAAACCATTGAAATTCCCCCGTTATAGTTAGTTCAGCTAACTATAACTCACGCGCCCGCAATGCACTGCTGATGACGTCACATATTGCATCACTCATGACATGGTCAGTGACATCACTCATGACATCACTGATGACATCTCAAATGACATCACTGATGACATCATCCTTGTGATAGAGTGGCAGACCTCCTCTCCCCCTAATATAACCTTTGATACACACATTCAAAATAGAAACTAACATTTTCAAAACAATGGACATACCAATACCAGTTACAACAACCTATTCAGTAATTCTAAGATCCACATACACATCCACTCATTCACCAACAGTCCTATACAGTCACTCATACATGTACTCACTCACCATATGTACTCATACACCTATACATCCTGTTACACAACGCCACTCATCCATAGAGTTACTCACACACATAGTCACTCATGCTAATAAAGAATCAAACATCCATTTACTTGCATATACAGTTATACACACACCACCACACTTACTTCTACAGAAACTTACAGATACTTAGTCTTTTAAACAATCACTTATAGAAAAACATACTTATTCATACAGGAACTCTTTCAATCTCTCACTCTCACATATACTCACTTATATAAACCAATAGTCACATATACTAGTTTAAAACATATGTAGTTACTCATAAAGACACTATTGAGACAGTCATTCACTCACTAACACACCCATGCACACACTCATCCACCCATACAGTCCTACACACATGCTGTCTTCAACACATACAAACAGTGAGTCACTCATTGATGCACCTATGCACTACGTAATACCCCCCACCGAACCATAGACACTCAGACACTCATACTGATACTCAAAAAACCAACTAATGACCTATATAGACACTCATGTAGCTACTCACCAACCCATGCAGCCACTTATACACAAAGTGAGAGACTGATACAGATATTTACATATTTAAACATTACTCACTAAGCCATGTATTCACTTAGATACACTTAATCAGTCAGTTATACAATCAATTTTTCAAAAACAAATCATCCATTTAGACTGTTATATACCCATTTATTCTTCCATCGACCTTGAAATATACATATATAAAACATATGTAATTTTCAGAAAAACACACATTCACTGGATGATGTCATCAGTGATGTCATTTGAGAGGTCATCAGTGATGTCATGAGTGATGTCACTGACCATGTCATGAGTGATGTAATATGTGACGTCATCTGCAGTGCATTGCGGGCGCGCGAGTTATAGTTAGCTGAACTAACTATAACGGGGGAATTTCAATGGTTTTGTACGAGTGAAAAGTCCAGCTAACTATAATGCCCCTGAAAACTATGGTTTTTTCAGTGAATATATATATGAACAATTCCAACTTCAATTAGTTCAAAGATGACTCCAGCACTCCTGTGAGTATATCACTACTGTTTATTTCCCCAACACAAAGCAATAAAACATCCACGCGTTCCGGCTGCTTCACACAGCCTTGTTCACAATGATATATATACTTTTCTCTAATCCTACAATGAATACACTTTAATAGTGGTGTCAAGCGCAACAGTTTACATTAATAATGTTAGGGCACACTGACTAGGTAGCGCTAAGTGCAAATTAGTATTGCGTATTTGTGATGTGTAAGGGTGGAGTCAAAATTACGCTGCTCAATAGATCTTGCTAGAGAGACATGTAGGCATTTGTAGTATGATCTCAGGGATGTTCAAAATACCAGTTTTATGCCAGAATATTGAATAATTTTTATTGTAAGGAAAATTTAAGGAAATTCACATTAATCAATTAAAAAATATATACTGTCAACAAAGAAATGTTTCTGTATGTATTCATTTTAAATTATTATATTGAAAGTTTATTAATTGATGCAGCATTTGAACATAAGTTTTGCATTGCATCAAATAAGCTATTTTGCTCTATGTTGGGGTCAAAAACACTGGTGGGGCTCTTCACAAAGGTAACTCCCACTTGCGTGCAATTGACTCTTACACATTTGACTAACTTTACTACTATTGGCTATTCACAAAATCCAAGTGTAAATTTCCTAAAAATGGTAAACTTACATGTCCCCACCTCCTAAAACGGGGTGAGCCAAATCTACGAGTGTAAGTTAGTACTGCCACAAAATACAGCAGTGAGTCCAGTACGAATCATGGCCAATCATTGGTGCTGCAACACTGACACATACAAAATAATGGAGATAAGGACTTAAATAAAACCCATTGGAAAGACTGTTACAAATGTACGGTGGGCTGGAAGAAGAGAGGAAAGAAAGCGGGGTGGATGGCTGTTGCAAGTAGTCTATTTAATGGCACATAAAAAGAAAAATATCCAACATTATGACTTTCAGCTATTCTAGCGACTTGCAACTGCCTGACTTGTATGAATGGCAGAAACAAGGTCCGAGGGCCAGTGGCCTGTCACCCCTCTGGCTTCCTATTGTGAATTGATGGAATAAGCTCTTCAAGACAGCTAAAGCTAAAAAGAGTAATTTTATGAAAATCTTTACAGATGCAAGCCCAAACTGTTACCTAGCTGAGGAAGTTGCAAGGGGGCTTTGACATAAATGTATACAATTTCAATGTGTTTGACCCAATGATATACAGTCACATTTTTATTATATGTTTTGCCTTGTGTATTTGTGTGTTCCCTGTGTGTATGCATTGTATAATATTAAGTAAATACTGATCAATAAGTCTACCCTGGTTTGTTACAAAATTCTATATAAATGAAGGCAAGCATAAAATGTTATTCCATTATACTTTCTGTAATCTAATTTCAGGTTTAGAACTAAATATTGCTTTAGAGAAAATTGATGTTCCCTGTTTGGAGTTATTGGTTTGTTATCTTCCCAATTAATGTGATATGCTTAATCCATTTTGAATGCTGCTCTTATCAAGGTAAGATCCTAAATTGTTCCAAAGCATAATGCATCACCACTTCTTCTCCTAAATTGTAATCACAGCTGTACACAGACCCAAAACACCGTGGCTAATTCTGAAAAACAAAAGAGTCAGGAAACATAAGATAGAGAGGAAACAGGCACACTTTGAACCTGACCTATTCTCCCCTGTCTGCACTCATCTGCCCTCATTGGCATTACACTGGTGCCTGTGTACAGGGGGTTTCACAGCAGTGAACATGAGTAGCACCTGCCAAAGAAATTTTACTCAGGCAGCTATTGTTAACTACAAATGCTGGATACATTTCCTGGCCAAATATTTAGAAACAACAACTAAGATTCGTGGGAAGAGTTTAGAAATAAAATGTTGAAAGTGCTGTAGTATATTTTGTCATTAGTTCTACATTAAAAAAAAATATCATCTATTGAGGCATCTGCCATGGCTGCCCGCTCTCCCCGCTCCTTTGTACCATCTACATGAAGCCCTTAGCGCAGAGGTTGGGAGACAATCCGGCTGCCACTGGGATCCCGTTTGATACTGATCACCACTTGGTCAGTCTATACGCCGACTATGTCATCTTTTTGGTCAGGGAACCCTTGACTTTGCACAAGGCCATTAAAGTGGAGCTCTGACTTTTTGGCCCTGTTTAAGGCTTTTGGGTCAATTTACAGAAGTCCCAGATATTTAATCTTACGGCCTCCCAGGACATGGAGCACATTTTACCAGCAAGATTCGCTTTCCCATGGGGCACCGAGGACCTTCCCTATCTGGGCCTCTCTTTTGCCCGAACGTTACCTAAGATGGTGGCTGAAAATCACGTGTCCCTAGCCACCCAGATTCGCAAACACCTAGTGATATGGCACTGATTATCGCTGTTGTGGTTAGGCCGGATCGCAGTGGTTAACATGTCTGTCCTCCCCCGCGCCTTTTATATTTTCTAAACACGTCCACTGACACCAGCTGTTGCAGTGCTTCGATCTCTCAAACTAGGTAACAATAATTTAATATGGGGGGAGAAACCTAGGCTTCAGAAACACCTTGAATCGGGCGAAGCAGGAGGAGGAACTAGCAGTGCCCTTGCTGTCGCTCTATTATCAAGCTGCTCAACTCCGCAACCTTATTGAATGGAGCAGGCCTCCATCCAGAAACACTGGATCTTCATGGACCAGGTGGTAGCGGGCTTTCTATGTTGGAGGGAGATGTGGCTTCAACGTCGTTATAGGGCCCGGGGTCTCTATTTGTCGCCTGTGACGTGCTCAGCCCTGAAAGTCTGGGACACAGTGGCAGTGAAGGCAGGCCTAGCAACTTTTCCTTCCACTGTGACACCTCTTTTTGCTAATCCAGAGTTCCCTCCCAGGATGGAGCAAGGCCGCTTTCGCAGATGGGTGGAAGAGGGCTGTAAACACCTTGGCTGGATATTTGATCTGAATGGTCTCATGCCATTTGATCAGCTCAAGCTTGGCTACTCTTTGCCGGAAGCAGGTTGGTTTTCGTTTTTGCAGCTCCACCACTGGGTATTAATAATATTGATCTCCCTTTTAAAACAACCATCCCATGATTCCCAGCATACGCTATCCTGGGGCTTCCTAATGCAATAACGTTTCCTTTGCGTTTCCTCCAGGGGAGACAGATGGCTCTAGCACTGAACACAGCCCTCTGGGTAATTTCTCACTTTAGGGCACTGGACCATCTTACATGGTTACATCAATTGTGGCTCCTACTAGGAATGGAGATGTTGTCCTTGGCGATCACTCCTAGGGGTTCTTCTTACTCAGATTTGTGGGCTCCCTTTATGTCGATACTCTCTAAGGAATCTAGAGAAGTGTCCTGCCCATCCTATCATTGAATCCTACGTTTTATCCCCGGAATACTCCCCCCCCCCCCCCGCCCCCGAGCACAGATGGGTGCTACTGTAGGCAGTATGGATGGGGCCCCTGGATACAGGCCAGTTGACCACACTTGACTCCCCCTATAGCAGTAGGTCTGAAGGAAGGAGGGTGGGCGGTAGGAGTTGTTCTTTTCTTTCACTTTCATGTTTGTTTTTCTTTAACATATCAAAACGCAGTATTGTTTTGCAATATATTCTCATGGCAAAGACGGCGATTCTACACATCGAGTGAATGTAGCCGGCCCTGTGGGGTTGTAGGTGGCATGCTGTGTACTGTAATATATGGGCTGTATTAATAAACAGAGCTGATCCTAAAATACATATAATATATTAATATCTAGTTATATTTACCATTAAAATATTTGTATTAATTTTATACAAGTTTATTAAACTTTTTTACTTCTCCAAATATTTAAAAAAATATGCGCCCTGCCTCCAAAGTTTCTCGAAGCTAAAATACAGGGAAAAGTAGAAACCCTATCTACTTGAAAAATAGGAAAATGTTTCTATGTTTAATATAACTGTAAATTGCCCCTTTAGTATCGTATATATAACCGCTTCGGACCTGCACACAAGCACTTTAATTACCCATAGTGATTTATCTACAAAAATTCCAACTGCAGCACTGAAAACTCGCACTTTAACCGTTAGGGAAAAGGACAGTCCTCGATCAGCTATCTCGACCTATTTTACATCTATATTTGGCATTTTTATCTATACAGTAAAGGAAGGGAAGCCAAAAAATATGAAGGTTTAGTAACAAGATGACCAATAGCTGAAGTAGATGTATGACAAATTTTTTAGATTCTTTTGTATTCATTTTTAATCTTTTTGTCTTGCATGATTGAATTGTGTTTATGGTTTTAATTGACTAATAAACTAAACTACCACTACTACTTTTCCCAATACTTTAAAATAAAAAATCTCCACCCTGCCTGCAAAGTTTCTCTATGCTAAAATACAGGGGAAAGTAAAAAGCCTATTTACTTGAACAAATAGTAAAATGTTTTTATGTTGAATATAACTGTAAATTAATTGTATACATTTATTATAAATTAAGTAAAAAAATAGAATTCTAAAGTTTAAGCTAAAAGATAAACTCCCACCTAAAGTTAAAAAAAAAGTTGTCATTATGCATTAATAATTATTAAAAGTGATGTATAGAAATGATTGAAAGTCATTTTTTTCCCAACAAATGTTATTTGGTTTTGACAGTATAATCGGGCTACCGCGGCCCGCATATATGTAAATTGAAAGTCATTAAATTATATTTTAGTAATCATTAATGTTGAATACAGTTTTTTAGTTTAACCTTTCATTTATTTCGACGGGTTCATTAAAGCAAGCATAATTGCATTGTACGCACAGAAAAGTACATTTCTTGCCTTGAGATTCGGAGAAATACCCACACTAGACCTAATGCCAAAATAGAGGATGGCTGGTTTAAGGGAAGACCGATCCTGCCATCTTTGCCACCAGGGGAATGAAACATTGCTTCACATCGTATGCATCTGTACTGCATTAATGGCTCAACAAAGATCTTTATTAAGACGGGAGTTCCTTGAACGGGGAATTAGGTCGTGCAGGCCTATGGACCCATGCAATACAATGCTGAAGATTAGACTAACCCAATTGTTGAATATATTTCTAAAAAGATGATCAGCGAACAGGTTGGACAATGAGTAATCTGGAGGGGTTTCCCAGGTCGATCTTTTAAAATTGATAAATCAGTAGCCCTTAAGGCACACCTAATATGAGCAGATAATCTTCAAAGACGAGTTGCTAGGGATTGCTATAATTCGCTGTTCCCTATCCCGTTAAGCTCAGGCAACTACCTTGTTTATCCTGGCATTTTAATGATGCAAAGTCTTGCACACTTGCACCTTTTTAGGGGGAACCATAGTCCGTTCTGGCATCGTACATATTCCTGCCCAAGTCCTGCACATAAGCACTTTATTTACCTATATTAATTTACTTAAGGGAGCTTTAGTCGCCCGTATGGCAATTTTGCACTTTATACACTAGGGAAAAGACCCGTCCCTGATCATCTACTTTTACCCAATCTATATCTGCAGTTGGCACTACTATTTAAAAACATAGGAAAGAAAGCTGAAGAAAGTGAAGGACTTGTGACACGATGCCCAGTGGTAATAGTAGACGTATGACAATTCCATTTTATTTTATCCTTTTGTATGTATTTTTAAACTTTATGCACTGAATGATCTTGTTTATGGTTTTAATTAACCATTATTGTCACACACAGAAAAGTAAAATAAAATCTTTCATTTAGATTACCAAAGCTTATGGGGTCATTGCAATGGCAGTCGGACAAGCGTCCGACCACCATCATTGCGGGATTGGGACCGGCCGGCAAGTAGTAGGCGGTCCCATCTGCCAGATTAGGAGGTGACCGCTGCATAGACAGTCGAAAACATCCCTTTTTCAATGCAGCTCGTGTTGTGGCCAGGAAAAGGGCCACAGCACAAGCCACAATTTAAAAAGGAATGTTTTTAAACATCCATGCACTGTGTGCCAGGCACCATCCTGTGCCTGGCACACGGTGCATGGATGTTTTGGGTGGCACCACATTTAACCCTCTGGCCACATTCCAGTGGGCCACGGGGAACGGGGGCCCAGCTTGGGGCCGCTAAAGTCCCTTTCCGGCTGCCTGTTCACGTCGTTGGGACTACCATGAACAGGCAGTCGGAAAGGAATATCCCAATCCCTACAGCAGTGTCTGCAAAGGCACCACCCCCATTAAAGGGATTAGGAATCCTTCCGCCGTCCCAACAGTCTTACCCCCCACTTCTGCGGTCTGACCAGCTGCATTGTAATGCAGAGGTCGGACCGATGCCCTAAATAGCGAGCGGACCGCCACAAACAGCCTGTCTGACTTAGTATTACAAAATTCCAAGCAATTTGGGTATATGGTTATAGTTAGGCGTGGTGTGTGGCATGGGATATGGTGTCCAATAGGTCATGGTTAGGGGGATAAGGAGTTTTCTAGGGGAGGGCGGAACTTGCAGAGTTTCACTCAATGGAATTCTGTGAAGTTACACTGATTTTTAGCCCTGGAAACTTATTCTGCACTGTAAAATCAGGTCGAATGGCACCATGTGGGGCACCGGAGGGCGCTGCTTCTTCCTGCCGTTCCAGTAGGCATTCTAGTACCAGAAAATCACGCTCAGGGACGCAAATTCTCTGTCACCAGAGTACTGGCTGGTAAGCCACGTGCAAGAAAAAATTCCACCACACGGCGGGTGGTGGAGTTTTCCCAGAATTCCACATTCCAAATGCAACGCAGAGAAGGGGGAAACCCTGCAAACTCCACCAGCAGAGCAGACTTTTCCCTCTTCCCGAATCTTTTCCTAATGTTGATATAGTTTCAGAATGGGACACATGTTTTCTTGAATTTTTGAGGTGTAATGTTACATTTATCTTAAAATTCCAAAATGGTTAATAAAATATTCTATAGTTAAATAACAAATGTCTCATTTTTATATTTGTTGTACATTAAATTATATTTCTATTTGAGACTATTTCAAATACTTTAAGTCCATTCAACATTATTTCTTAAGGGTTTTTATTTTCAGTCCCTACCTCCACTATTTTCAATGGGAGGGTGCTTCTGTACTAGTGGTTGGCCATGTGTGGCGATGAGCTCAGAGACAGAGTAGTTTACAACTGTTTTGGATCTCTGTTTGGCTGTAGTAACTTTAGTGGAGTTTGTGACTAGTAATGGGTTCACTATTTTGTGAGTGGGTGCACGTCCCTCCTTATCACCTCCATAACCTTCTGTAAACCCCTCCTTACTCCTACCAAAATCCCACTAATTTAGTTGAGTGCACTTTTTCCACCCCCCCCTCTGTCCCTCCCACATGTATTGCTAGGCAGTAAACTTGCATGTGTGAGGATCTCCCCATAGAAAACACCATAAAGGTGGAGATTTACACTTGTCGGTTTTTGAATAGCATTTTGAAGTACTTTAGTAGTACTGTTGTAGTACTGCTAAACAAACTACAAAAGCAGTTTGTGAATAGCCGCTAGGGAGTTCTAAACAAGCTACAGAACTCATCAAAACTATTTTCCCTATTTTGCACTGGTTACTGTGATAGTGTTTTGTTCTTTGCTGTACAGTGCTGAGCGTGTGTACTGCAGCACATCTATAAACAATGAATGTTTAAAAGTGTGCTTGTTTTTTCCTGTAAAAAACTAAGAAAGGTTTTGGTTTTACAATATTGTGAGTAAATAACTTTCAGGTTACTTACTACTAGTTCAACAACTTCTAGATGGCAAAGGAAAAACCTCCTCAGTTAAGCAATCAATTCATAATTATTTTCCTAGAACGACAACCCATAGGGGCATATTCACAAGGAACTATCGCCGAGTCAACGGCAATTTATCGCAGCCAAAGTTGCGATAAAGTTATCGCCCCATTCACAAGCTGGTGTTAACATACAACAGCACCAGTTTGCCCGCGATAGCAGCCGCAAAAAACATCGCCACAGAGGCCCCCCCGCAACCATCACTAATGAGATGCAGAGTGGGCGTTCCTGTACCAAAAGCAGCGACAACATCACACCTCAACATTCTCAACGACCAGACAGAACTGCGATAAAAACACAAAACAGGCAATAATGCGCGTTATCCCCAGGAAATCTACACCTGCTCTGACCTGGTGTAAAGTCGGACGGCAGTCCGCACAACAAAAGGGAGCACAGCCCTGGGCCACATCGTAAGGGCAACAGATGCCATGGAGCCACCCATCATGCGGCCCGGACACCCAAGAGGGCCACAACACCCACCAACACCACCCCAGGACCACAACCCACACCCGGAACAACCCCTCCAGACCACCACAGACGCAGTGCAGACAAATACAGCGGACCCCCAGGAAGAGTACCAGCCGCACAGACCCAACCTCTGTCAATGTCACTGTCCACCACAGGCTGAAAGGGACAACCATTCCACGCATCCCGACCATCATCGCCCAAAAGGCCTACAGCACCAACACAGCAGACAACCAACATCCCACCCCACACCAAGCTGCTGGCTTGGCTGCACCTGTTGGCCCCTGGCACCTCCAACCAACACCCACCAGAGTCGGAGGAGTCTCACTGACAGCCACATCCAAGTCCCTCACACCTGTCCTGGACATCACCATCACCCTGGTACCCCAGTCCCCATACGTCCAACACAATGCGCAGGTCACGCTGGAGACCAAGCAAGGACCATACGCCATAGCAGGATGCACGCACGTGTTGGGGGCAGTCCACAGCACACATGTCCCACCTGTGCCCCCTGGTGACACAGCACACAATCACCGCAACAGAAAGCACACGTCCCACCCCAATGTGCAGGCAACAACAGAACACCGTGGAACCTCCAACAATGTCACCTTCAAATGCACAGCCAGTGTGCATGACTCCTCCATCCTCTGACAGTCCATCAGCAACCAGCGTTCCCAGGATGGCACCAAGGGAAATGCACAGCCCTTTGGCAAGTTCCAAATGAACATCCCACTCATCTCAACTCCACAACCATGCAAATCACAACTCTGGCAATGCACACGTCACAAAATCACAACCAACATGCACAACAACATGCCGGCCCACCAGACATGACAGAACAACTCACACTGGTTACCTGGCCAAGCCGTGAACATGAGCCATCAACGGCATGGCACCTCAGCCACACAACAGCCGGATATGGGGAGAGGTGGCAAACAGGCATGTGTGAAGGATGCAGTAGTACCATGATTGGGAAAGTACACAATGCCAAGAGTGGCGGAGAAGTGCTGGACAGACCGCAGTATGCAGCACACACCCATATCCATGGCGACATACACCTCTGGTGTATGGAGTGTAGTGGACAGTGGACGCAACCATAGCCAGTGGGGGACCTCACGGAAATCTTGCCTGTTACGCCTCCCCCTAAGCGTGACCGGAGTGGAATGGCCTGGCGTATGCCACGCCAGCGTAGGGGTGTGAATAAGAAGCACGTAGCCCTCTGTGTGGTCCTCTTCTGGAAAGCCCAACGTCTCTGCCAGGGCGGCGCCTCTTACCCCGCCACGAGGCCGACGCCGTCCTCTAGAGTGGAGTTGCCTGCGACACGTGCACGTGCCAGACCCCAGCATGCTGGACCACAAACCATTCAGGCCTGCCCCTGCGCAGCCAGGCCTCACTGATCACCTGCCAACACCGGCGTGTGTCAAGGAGGGCCCACCACGTTCCGGCGCAACCTCCAGGCCCGGGTCCCGCAACCTTGGCAGCCTCCTCGGACCATCATGGGCCCGCTTTAGTCATTTTTCGTTGATGTACTCTACTGCCACCTCAGGCCTACTCCTTGGCCCAGTAAATCCCATGTGTGAAACTGTGTCCTGAGTCATGAATGGCAGTGACCCCAAATCCGGGCCAGCAGCAACAGCACCAGGCCCCACCCGATCAGTGAGTAATAGTTCCATATGGGCTTCTTGCAACACGTGGTGCCACTAACCCTGTTCAATGCCAGCCGGCAACACGTGGTGCCACTAACCCTGTTCAACGCGGGCCTGCAACACGTGGTGCCACTAACCCTGTTCAACGCTAGCCGGCGATACGTGGATGAGGGACCAGTACTACCCTGCGGACCAGTGGGTCCCACATCCAGCACCTAGGCACATGGAACTGAGTCTTGATTACACCATGGCAGTGAACACCATTTCAGGCATAGGACAAGTCACTATACTCACTTCGATGTGGTGCCAACAAGTCTGTGCATGGCATCACAACCACGGACTACTGCCCTCGGCCTACGCTGCGCACAGATTTGTAACTGAACATCGGTTATTCAAAAAGCAGAATACATGTCATCGCATGCACAGAGAGGCATAAGAGGATGACGCGTTGCAGTCCGGAGGGAACAAGATCATCGTTACGGAGGTGATCGAATACTACCGACAACTGCCCTTGTGTCACTAACTCTGTGCCTCGCCAGCCAACGACACGTGGCTGTGGGCCACTGCTGACCGCTGCCTCCATCCTACACTGCGGTCTAGTAGGTCACAGACTCTTCATTTTGCAATGGCTGAGTTCATATCAGCGTACCGGCATCATCGCAGACCGCATCCCCTCTCAGCCCCGGTTCCACTAAGTCTGTTCCCCGACTATCATGGACACCCTCTGGTCGAACTTTGGTGGCGTCTGAGTCTATGGACTAGGGGGCAGCTTTCATCCTCATGTAACTGATACCGAATTGGTGGTGGCAATGAGGCTGTCGCATTCCATTCCTCCATTTGCTGCTTCCGGATAAAATCAAACCTTTTGGCGTCATGCCCTGGAGGACACCTTCCACCATACCCCGAAACCCACCGCAACATACACCTTGGACACTGATGGTGACCCGCTCAGGTCGCATGGCCCATCTGACTGCACCGCAAGTCACCGTCCCGTGGCTGGGTGCCTGTGCCGGCCGCTGTGCATCCGGGGACACTAACTCTGTACTTGTCAGGTCCGGGACCCCTTCTTCTGAGATATTGGATGGCCCCTGAAGCATTGGCCTTGGGGTCATCAACGCCATTTCTCTGTGGCCCGGCACTGTACGCAGCCTCTGGGCCCAACAGCGTCCCACCAGGGCTCACACACCAAATCGAGTGCTGACCGCAGGAGGCACACGCCACCACTGCAAGGACCACCTCCAACAGCCATCTGCCACAGTCGACACAGTGGTCCTGACAGACTTACGGAGTTGCTCAGACCTGTCGTGGATGCTATCATCGGCTTGATACCCTGCTCAGCACTCCAGGTGCCAGTGACTCAGTGCACCGCAAGCCATTGTCTGTTTTTGTGATTGAGTTTAGAGGTTGCGCAGCTATGTCACCTCAAACAGTGTGGGGGCCCTGAGACGTTGATGGGGAAGATGATGCAGGTATGACACACCCCACTGCATCTGCATCAGGTATCTGTCAGAGGGACACAATCCGAGACTTTTTTTTCACATGGGCACGCTCATCTCTAGTGTCCCATCCCCAGTGCACTGCAACTCACGGACACTTCTGTTTGCATGTTGGCTGTCGTCTGGACTTTCTCCAGCTCCCTCCATGTTGCTCAGCAGTTGACTCTTTTATGCATAATAATAATAATCCACATTTGTAAAGCGCGAACAATCACCCGTAAGGGTCTCTAGGCACTGGGGGCCGTCGGGAAGATTAAGCAAACTATTGCCCAGAGTCAGATGATGCTGGGCTAATCTGCCACCGTTGCCGGGTATCGAACCGTGATCCCCAGATTCCGGAGTCAGTCACCCTGGCCGCGGCGCCACACCTCTTGTGTTTTCTGTTTCCGTTGCACTGGTGTCTAATGTTCAAGTGGTTGCCAGCACCAGACATTCCATGCGGAATGGCTTACACTCGCTCCACACACATCCAGCACAGGCGTCACTGTAAATGTGACCCTGCCAATAAAGGGGCCGGGCGCATGTGCCTGTAGCCAGTTCAACATGATATCTGCGTGTGTCCCTGTGGGCCCTAGGCCCTACGCCATTACATTGTGCTGTGTACTTCAGATGCAGACGTGTCACCGCAGGCAGCGGGTTGGAGCTTGGACATGTAGCTTTGTCGTCACCCACTCAATTCGTAAGGGGTGTGGCCAGGGCCGTCGTATGCAGAGCCAACATGGGTGTGTGACTGCTATTTGAGCACCCCTGCCCGTGGTTCTATACTGTGAATGTGCATCTGCATGTGTCTCTATGACAGTGTGGGTCTCCTTAGTGGGGTGTTGGTGGCCCCTGAAGGGTGATAGACACCTACGTATGTGTCCTGGTTCACATTCCATGGGTTCGGCCCCCACCCACACTTGTTGGGCCACCTCCTTTTGGCGTGCAGGAACATGGCATTTGGGTGCGATGTGTGGGTGGGTGAAGCATTGTGAGTCAGCTGTGCTTGAGGGTGCTTCCTGCTGTGTGGTCTGTTGCAGGCTCGGTGTCCTCCTCTGAGTAGCTTGGCTGTCCGGGTCCTGGTGGGGGTTGCATGGGATATCCATGTGCTGTTGTAGGGCGTCGGTGTCGATGGTGTGGTGGTCCTCTCCGGCCTCACTGATGTGTTGTATTCTGTGCTCTGCTGAAGGTGTTGTGTGCCCCTCTGCGATGTGAAGGGGAGATGCGTATTGACTTTGTGTTGACATATATGTTGGCGCATTGTGCAGGTTTGCATGCAGACTGTATGGTGATTGTTTGGGGGTTGCTGGAGTCTTCTGCGGGACAGTGTACATTTGGTCTACATGACGGATGTGAGGTCGTACGCGCACATTTCCATTTCACAGTTTCCGGCTCCGTCAGATGTAGTAGGCATATTTCTGTGCATGTTCGGAGCCAATTGTGTCCTCTACTCTGCAGTGTCAACTATGCGCGTTGTTCCTCGTTGTCGTCAATGTGGGTGTGCTGTTTGTGCTATGTGTGTGTGTGCTGCAGTGTGCCAAGGGGATCGGGCCCATGGACCTGGGCGATTGTGGGTGTGCAGTGTGCTACACCTCGTTGTGCATGTATGCCATTGTGCCCACTCCCTCTGTCCCCCCAGTCCCTGTTCGTTGCACTCCCTGTTGATGTTGTGTCAGGTCTTCTCGAGCTGTGTCCATATTCCCTACTCCTTGCATCTTCTCCACACTGATGACTGTGGCCTGGGTTTCCTACTACTCCTCCGGGGGCGCTGGACTGCCACCTCCTGTCGCCATTGCTGCCTTCTTGTTGGCAGCGGGTTTGTGCCTGGTTTAGGTAGTCACATCATGCCGGTGCCTATTGGCCTCCTGGATTGGCCTCCTCTGCACTACGACTGCAATCCAGGTGGTCTGCTAGTGGGTCAGTGTGACGGTTGCGCTGGGACAGACTGAACACCGGTTCTTGGTAAACAGGGTTTTATTGAAGTATATCGTTTTTTTAGTCTGCTAGTCAGTCTTTCCCGGGCAAATTCTGCCTTATCCGTGTTGGTGGTTGGAGGAGAGTCTTCTGCCTGAAGATCCTGGGCTTCTGAGGGTCTGTAGCCACGCTCGCTCCGGTGTTCCGGTCTCCCCGGGGATGTGGTCGGCCCCAAAAGTAAAGGAAAGACAGGGAATATGGTCAATGGGACGTTTAAGCACAAGGCTACCTGCCCAGGGACCGGGAGTGAGGAAACCCCTAACCGTGCAGTAGTGCTCCCCCCTCCCCTCCTCTCGTTACGGTGACTTGAGATGAGTGTTGCTAACAGGGCTAAGCCCACAAGGTGCGGGAAAAAAGAATATGAGGGAAAGGAGAAAAATCCAAAACAAAACAGGTATGTCAGGCACGTTACTTTAAGGAGGCTGCTGCTCCCGTTTCCCCATCCAGCCCACTACGCGGTCTCGTACCTGTCCTAGCCACGCTCCTCCCCTGGGAACGTGGCGGGGCGCTTCGTGGGGTCCCGGGCCTCCAGGCCGCCCGGTCGTCGTTTCTCCGCTTCGTCCTCTTCCTCCTCGCCGATCTTCCTTGGCCTCTCTCCGAATTCGCTGCTCGACTCTTCTCTTCTGCTCCACTCGTCTGCTCCGCTCCTCCGGGAATCGCCGTCCGTCCACTTCCTGGTCTCGCTTCCCTTTGACGCTCCCGGCGTTGTGACGTCATACGGGGCTTGTTTCCAGTCCAGGGAGGACCTGGCTTGGCAGTTCGGGCTGGACTGTTCCCATGAGGCACAGGGTCAAGACTGATTTGCATATGGCTGGGTTCAAACTGGAATGGCATGGTGAGCAAAAAAACTATGGATTTAGGCCCAGATCTCTGTACTGGGGTGAATGTATGACATTGTTCTGCATTCTGTCCATCAATTGTTGTTTTTGCATTTGTCACCCCAAGTGGGACGGGTATGCTCAGACGTGAGTCCCGTGCTCTCCATGCCACTGGAATCAAGCTATCCTGGCTGAAGAGGGGTGAAACCCCGAAACCGGTCCTAGGATGCTTGTTTCCAGTCCAGGGAGGACCTGGCTTGGCAGTTCGGGCTGGACTGTTCCCATGAGGCACAGGGTCAAGACTGATTTGCATATGGCTGGGTTCAAACTGGAATGGCATGGTGAGCAAAAAAACGATGGATTTAGGCCCAGATCTCTGTACTGGGGTGAATGTATGACATTGTTCTGCATTCTGTCCATCAATTGTTGTTTTTGCATTTGTCACCCCAAGTGGGACGGGTATGCTCAGACGTGAGTCCCGTGCTCTCCATGCCACTGGAATCAAGATATCCTGGCTGAAGAGGGGTGAAACCCCAAAACCGGTCCTAGGATGCTTGTTTCCAGTCCAGGGAGGACCTGGCTTGGCAGTTCGGGCTGGACTGTTCCCATGAGGCACAGGGTCAAGACTGATTTGCATATGGCTGGGTTCAAACTGGAATGGCATGGTGAGCAAAAAAACGATGGATTTAGGCCCAGATCTCTGTACTGGGGTGAATGTATGACATTGTTCTGCATTCTGTCCATCAATTGTTGTTTTTGCATTTGTCACCCCAAGTGGGACGGGTATGCTCAGACGTGAGTCCCGTGCTCTCCATGCCACTGGAATCAAGCTATCCTGGCTGAAGAGGGGTGAAACCCCGAAACCGGTCCTAGGATGCTTGTTTCCAGTCCAGGGAGGACCTGGCTTGGCAGTTCGGGCTGGACTGTTCCCATGAGGCACAGGGTCAAGACTGATTTGCATATGGCTGGGTTCAAACTGGAATGGCATGGTGAGCAAAAAAACGATGGATTTAGGCCCAGATCTCTGTACTGGGGTGAATGTATGACATTGTTCTGCATTCTGTCCATCAATTGTTGTTTTTGCATTTGTCACCCCAAGTGGGACGGGTATGCTCAGACGTGAGTTCCGTGCTCTCCATGCCACTGGAATCAAGATATCCTGGCTGAAGAGGGGTGAAACCCCAAAACCGGTCCTAAGATGCTTGTTTCCAGTCCAGGGAGGACCTGGCTTGGCAGTTCGGGCTGGACTGTTCCCATGAGGCACAGGGTCAAGACTGATTTGCATATGGCTGGGTTCAAACTGGAATGGCATGGTGAGCAAAAAAACGATGGATTTAGGCCCAGATCTCTGTACTGGGGTGAATGTATGACATTGTTCTGCATTCTGTCCATCAATTGTTGTTTTTGCATTTGTCACCCCAAGTGGGACGGGTATGCTCAGACGTGAGTCCCGTGCTCTCCATGCCACTGGAATCAAGCTATCCTGGCTGAAGAGGGGTGAAACCCCGAAACCGGTCCTAGGATGCTTGTTTCCAGTCCAGGGAGGACCTGGCTTGGCAGTTCGGGCTGGACTGTTCCCATGAGGCACAGGGTCAAGACTGATTTGCATATGGCTGGGTTCAAACTGGAATGGCATGGTGAGCAAAAAAACGATGGATTTAGGCCCAGATCTCTGTACTGGGGTGAATGTATGACATTGTTCTGCATTCTGTCCATCAATTGTTGTTTTTGCATTTGTCACCCCAAGTGGGACGGGTATGCTCAGACGTGAGTCCCGTGCTCTCCATGCCACTGAAATCAAGCTATCCTGGCTGAAGAGGGGTGAAACCCCGAAACCGGTCCTAGGATGCTTGTTTCCAGTCCAGGGAGGACCTGGCTTGGCAGTTCGGGCTGGACTGTTCCCATGAGGCACAGGGTCAAGACTGATTTGCATATGGCTGGGTTCAAACTGGAATGGCATGGTGAGCAAAAAAACGATGGATTTAGGCCCAGATCTCTGTACTGGGGTGAATGTATGACATTGTTCTGCATTCTGTCCATCAATTGTTGTTTTTCCATTTGTCACCCCAAGTGGGACGGGTATGCTCAGACGTGAGTCCCGTGCTCTCCATGCCACTGGAATCAAGCTATCCTGGCTGAAGAGGGGTGAAACCCCGAAACCGGTCCTAGGATGCTTGTTTCCAGTCCAGGGAGGACCTGGCTTGGCAGTTCGGGCTGGACTGTTCCCATGAGGCACAGGGTCAAGACTGATTTGCATATGGCTGGGTTCAAACTGGAATGGCATGGTGAGCAAAAAAACGATGGATTTAGGCCCAGATCTCTGTACTGGGGTGAATGTATGACATTGTTCTGCATTCTGTCCATCAATTGTTGTTTTTGCATTTGTCACCCCAAGTGGGACGGGTATGCTCAGACGTGAGTCCCGTGCTCTCCATGCCACTGGAATCAAGCTATCCTGGCTGAAGAGGGGTGAAACCCCGAAACCGGTCCTAGGATGCTTGTTTCCAGTCCAGGGAGGACCTGGCTTGGCAGTTCGGGCTGGACTGTTCCCATGAGGCACAGGGTCAAGACTGATTTGCATATGGCTGGGTTCAAACTGGAATGGCATGGTGAGCAAAAAAACGATGGATTTAGGCCCAGATCTCTGTACTGGGGTGAATGTATGACATTGTTCTGCATTCTGTCCATCAATTGTTGTTTTTGCATTTGTCACCCCAAGTGGGACGGGTATGCTCAGACGTGAGTCCCGTGCTCTCCATGCCACTGGAATCAAGCTATCCTGGCTGAAGAGGGGTGAAACCCCGAAACCGGTCCTAGGATGCTTGTTTCCAGTCCAGGGAGGACCTGGCTTGGCAGTTCGGGCTGGACTGTTCCCATGAGGCACAGGGTCAAGACTGATTTGCATATGGCTGGGTTCAAACTGGAATGGCATGGTGAGCAAAAAAACGATGGATTTAGGCCCAGATCTCTGTACTGGGGTGAATGTATGACATTGTTCTGCATTCTGTCCATCAATTGTTGTTTTTGCATTTGTCACCCCAAGTGGGACGGGTATGCTCAGACGTGAGTCCCGTGCTCTCCATGCCACTGGAATCAAGCTATCCTGGCTGAAGAGGGGTGAAACCCCGAAACCGGTCCTAGGATGCTTGTTTCCAGTTCAGAGAGGACCTGGCTTGGCAGTTCGGGCTGGACTGTTCCCATGAGGCACAGGGTCAAGACTGATTTGCATATGGATGGGTTCAAACTGGAATGGCATGGTGAGCAAAAAAACGATGGATTTAGGCCCAGATCTCTGTACTGGGGTGAATGTATGACATTGTTCTGCATTCTGTCCATCAATTGTTGTTTTTGCATTTGTCACCCCAAGTGGGACGGGTATGCTCAGACGTGAGTCCCGTGCTCTCCATGCCACTGGAATCAAGCTATCTTGGCTGAAGAGGGGTGAAACCCCGAAACCGGTCCTAGGATGCTTGTTTCCAGTCCAGGGAGGACCTGGCTTGGCAGTTCGGGCTGGACTGTTCCCATGAGGCACAGGGTCAAGACTGATTTGCATATGGCTGGGTTCAAACTGGAATGGCATGGTGAGCAAAAAAACGATGGATTTAGGCCCAGATCTCTGTACTGGGGTGAATGTATGACATTGTTCTGCATTCTGTCCATCAATTGTTGTTTTTGCATTTGTCACCCCAAGTGGGACGGGTATGCTCAGACGTGAGTCCCGTGCTCTCCATGCCACTGGAATCAAGCTATCCTGGCTGAAGAGGGGTGAAACCCCGAAACCGGTCCTAGGATGCTTGTTTCCAGTCCAGGGAGGACCTGGCTTGGCAGTTCGGGCTGGACTGTTCCCATGAGGCACAGGGTCAAGACTGATTTGCATATGGCTGGGTTCAAACTGGAATGGCATGGTGAGCAAAAAAACGATGGATTTAGGCCCAGATCTCTGTACTGGGGTGAATGTATGACATTGTTCTGCATTCTGTCCATCAATTGTTGTTTTTGCATTTGTCACCCCAAGTGGGACGGGTATGCTCAGACGTGAGTCCCGTGCTCTCCATGCCACTGGAATCAAGCTATCCTGGCTGAAGAGGGGTGAAACCCCGAAACCGGTCCTAGGATGCTTGTTTCCAGTCCAGGGAGGACCTGGCTTGGCAGTTCGGGCTGGACTGTTCCCATGAGGCACAGGGTCAAGGCTGATTTGCATATGGCTGGGTTCAAACTGGAATGGCATGGTGAGCAAAAAAACGATGGATTTAGGCCCAGATCTCTGTACTGGGGTGAATGTATGACATTGTTCTGCATTCTGTCCATCAATTGTTGTTTTTGCATTTGTCACCCCAAGTGGGACGGGTATGCTCAGACGTGAGTCCCGTGCTCTCCATGCCACTGGAATCAAGCTATCCTGGCTAAAGAGGGGTGAAACCCCGAAACCGGTCCTAGGATGCTTGTTTCCAGTCCAGGGAGGACCTGGCTTGGCAGTTCGGGCTGGACTGTTCCCATGAGGCACAGGGTCAAGACTGATTTGCATATGGCTGGGTTCAAACTGGAATGGCATGGTGAGCAAAAAAACGATGGATTTAGGCCCAGATCTCTGTACTGGGGTGAATGTATGACATTGTTCTGCATTCTGTCCATCAATTGTTGTTTTTGCATTTGTCACCCCAAGTGGGACGGGTATGCTCAGACGTGAGTCCCGTGCTCTCCATGCCACTGGAATCAAGCTATCCTGGCTGAAGAGGGGTGAAACCCCGAAACCGGTCCTAGGATGCTTGTTTCCAGTCCAGGGAGGACCTGGCTTGGCAGTTCGGGCTGGACTGTTCCCATGAGGCACAGGGTCAAGACTGATTTGCATATGGCTGGTGTAGGAGAGTAGGGTCTGCAATCCTATGATCACCCAGATTTTTTTGCTTTTGCTTCATTGGTTTACGACTTTCTCCGGCTGTGGGCCTGCCAATCAGACCCACAGCCTAGCTGTTCTCTCTCGAAATTAACACACATGTACGTTAGGTGCATCCACTAATTGGAACTGGGCCGCCTTGTCAGTCCCTGTCTCAGCATACCACAGGTATCCAGGGCATCGGTGTACCCAGGGCCTAGCAGGGGCTGAAGCATGTATTATGCCACCCCTGGAATGGCCGCCCAAATCTGACACAACTGGCTGCACGACAGCTGGGGCCACGTGGTGTAATCACCCGTCGCTGTAGGTGTAGTATTCCTACCCCTAAACCCTAAAATGGACACATGGATTCCTATCAGTCACTCCTATAGCAGGCCTTATCAATCCTGAAGGCAGAGTGCAGGGAATCATGTGGGACGGTGCTCTGGCGCGAGCTGAGCCCGTCGACGGCTTGCGGAACCAAGTCCTAATAGCCGTTCCATGGTGACGCGGGCCAACTACTTTTAATGCATTATAATCCTTGCGGTTATTTGCTAACTTTGGCATCGCATCACCTATACATGTCGAGTAAGGTGTCATACGAATGGGAATACGAACCCCTCGCCAGTCCTGGTGCCGGGGTTAGCATTCCCCCCTTTTAGAGGGACACGACATGGAAGTAACCTTGAACCCCGGTTAAAGTTGACTCAAGCCTCAGCATCACAAAATGGATGCTGCCACCAGACACAAGTCTGACCTCCTGCTGCTGGGGGACCTTCCAGCAAGGGGAGCTTGGACAAAGGGTTTCCTGTCGAGGGCGGTGTTTGCACCGTCCCAGACAGGGTTTGTGTATCCCAGGTAGGCAGGGCTGAAAGGGAGGTGATTGCAAGTGGCACCCCGGTGCTCACTGTGCATAGCCCGGCTCAAACCAGTTTCGGGGGCACACCAGCCCCTGAGCTGGCGCGAAGCCGGACAAAGGATAGGGGTGTAACCACCCCCCTCCTGGCTCCACCCATAGGTAGAACCTAGTCACGGGCCAGCCCCTTTTCTTAGAATAAAGGTAGGAGCGAGTCCCCTTCCCAAATTGGATAATCAGATAATCGGATAACTCCGAATCACGAACTACTTTCCACGAAAGGAACTCTTGACTATTTCTGAAGACTCTCCCTTGTGGCTAAGGAGTAGCCACCCTGCACCAGCAGGCACCATCTAAGCGCTTGCGGTTTGCTGTAAGTCTCTCCTACGGATCAAGACTGCCCAGCTCGACGAGACCCGAGTCCCTGCCATCTCTGACCTTTTACCTACCTCATCAGCCCAGCTGAGAGTCGTAGGTGTGACGAGACCTGCGGGACCGGCTATCTTCAGAACCTGCACGACGCTTACCTAGCACGCCCACCGAGGGACCCTCGAGTGAGTGCACCTAGGGTTCGAGAAGCCCTAACCCTGAGCAGCTCCAGCATCGAAGTCTGCCTCCCCAGCATCCCCGAGATCTGCGTGGGGGCCCTTCCGCTCCTTGTTGTTCACCGCGTTGTTCGACCACTTGCCGACCGGCGTGTGGCCCTCTTCACGACGCACCACGATTGTTTCATCACTAGTCTGGTTGCTCCAGACTGGCTCTTGCTCCCCTTCAACAGAGGAGTACCACGGACCCTCCTGGTCCACTCCCGACGCCATCTTGACTCCCCCGCTTGGGTTGCCACTGCCAAGATCCGCTGCCCCTGCCTGGGCCCAGCATCATCGACAGCAGACACCTTCGTGGGACAGCTCGCCCTCCATCCTGGTCGCCGCCGCGCCTCCTGGTCCGAGGAACAGCCGAGTCCGACGTCACCCACTCACCTGGTCGAGGTGACTTCAGCCGGTACCCTCCTGGTACCCACACGATCGCTGGCTAGCGGTTGAGAACTGAGTCCCCTCTGCTTTCAGGTTTCCTTCATCACCGATCCAGGCTTGGATCGCTCCGAACATCGTCACTGGTCGCCTGCCAGCAACTTCTTCTTTCAGGCTCCTGAGACTACACGAGGACTCCCGACATCTTGCCGAACTTCACACAGCCGCAGCCTCCGGGCTAGGTAACTCGAGCATCTCGGTGCTCCATCGCAGGTTCGCTCTACAAGTGTCCAGTTCCTTTTTCGTTTAGTCCCACTGATCGGATCACTCCGGAATCAGTACCTCCAGACTCTAACCATTCGCATTTCACTGTTAGTGTAGGTGGTTTCTCGTGCCCCTCGGGCATTTGTGTAAATTGTGCAACTGAAGTATTTTCCTAAGAGTTTTGTAGTGTGCTTAGCTCCCTGACTCATAAAGAGCCAGGGTAGTCTTGTTATAAATAAATATCCTTTTATTTTCATAACAACTTGTGTGGTGTCCTTTCACTTGGTGTTCAAGGGGTATATGTGATGGTAAACAGCTGGCTTAACACGCCCTCTAGAGTTTAGCCTAAAGACTGCTCGTATCCACGCTACTAGGATAGCTGGTCTAAAAGGTTGACTTACAACCAATCATCAATAAGGGTCGTTTGGAATGATACACAGTGATCACTAGAATAGTGAGCACTACATATCAGGCCAACTTCTCACATTGGTGAGCAGCGGTTGGGATTTGAGCTTGCTGTTGTTTTACCACACACGTATCCTAAGAATATCGCAGTGAAAGATCACATAAGTACCCAGGTACATATAACTTAACTTAGAATACTCCGAGTTCTACTGAACCGGCTGTTGTAGTGTAACAGGGCTTAGCACACCCTGACTACAACTCTTAGCAAGGGATCAGTAGGTAAACCCATAGTGTAGGTAGGTGCAACACTTACACCTCACTAGAAAAGCATGTCGGTCCACGGAGAGTCTGCAGGGACTCCCCTAGTGGTCAGTGACCCTCCACAGGTCGTGTCACGATATGCAACTCTTAGCTTCAAGGAGATGAGACAACTGTGTGCCTCCAGGAAGCTAAACCAGGGTTCTAACCCTACCATCGCAATACTGATAGGTCTCTTAGAGGCGTACGATGCTAGGAGGTCCTCTAACCCAGGTCCCCCCAGTGCAGATGGGAACATGCCCCCCTTAGAGGGAACCCTCGGTGACCCAGACCTCGACCTCCACACAGAGGAGGAGGACGAGGACGAGTTATCGGGAGACGAGGCAGACAAAGGTCCAGTGGTAGTCGGGAGGCTTACAAGGACCAACTTAAGCAGGCATGAGAATGGAACTGGGGGAGCCCCGGGCCCACGCTCAAGCAGGCTTAACCTTGGGAACGGACGAGCTAGGTCTCTCTCCAGAGGATCTGGCAGATCGGTTCATACACATGTCTCTCAGGCACCCTCTCAGAGAGGAATGACTTCCCCTCAGAGGAGGGAGCATGAAGCGAAGATGCGGGAGGTCAATCTGAGGATCGAGCGGGAAGAACTTGCCCTCGCCAAAGAAAGACTTGCCTTGGCCTGAGAGCAGAAATTAAGTGGGTTAGATCCCGCTGGTGGCAGCATTCTCAATAGAGAGAAAGACAGGGGTATAGACACTAGACACCTGAGTAAAATAGTGCCCCCCTTTAAACAAGGGGACGACATCCACAAGTGGATAACTGCCTTGGAGAGGGCCTGCACTGTCCAGTGCGTCCCCCCAAGTCAGTGGGCAGCTATACTGTGGCTTTCCTTTGAAGGTAAAGGAAGGGACAAGCTCCTCACTACAAGAGCTGAGGATGCTAACAACTACCAAGTCCTGAAGAACACACTGATTGATGGGTTCGGCTTAACCACGGAACAGTACCGGGTGCTGTTCCGGGACACCCAGAAAATTCAGTCTCAGGATTGGGCTGACTTTGTCGATTGTGCCACTAAGGCTTTGGAAGGCTGGTTGCTGGGTAGCAAGGTTACTGATTACACAGGATTGTACAATCTTATCATGCGAGAACAGATTTTAAACAACTGTCAGAACCAATTGTTGCATCAGCACCTTGTCGACTCGGATCTGACCTCTCCCCAAGAATTGGGAAAGAAGGCAGACAGATGGGTCAGAACAAGGGTCAAGCAGAACCAGAATCAGAACCAGGGTGGTCAGAAGAAAGCAGACCAGAAGGGTAGTAACAAGAACGAACAAAATGACCAGAAGTCTTCGACAGGTCCCCAACAAACCAAAGAGGGTGGGGGTCAGGCTTCACAGAAGAAGAAGACTCAAGAAGGCCAGTCAAAAAGGTGGTGCCAATACTGTAAAAGTAAGACTCACTGGTTTAGTGAGTGCACCAAGAAAGGAGGGCAAACTCCTACCACTGCAGCCCCTAAGGCACCTGCGCCCCCTAGTACAGTCAGCAGTGGTAGTGCGCCTCCCAAGGCATTAGTTGGGTTAACCTTGGGAACCGAGGGGAGTGACGACTTAGTCGGCACGCTCACTCAGGCCGTCCTTGTCTGTACAGGGGATATGGATATGTCCCCTGATGCCAGTCCCAATACTTTGGGCAAATACAGGCAGACACCTTTGATAAATGGAAGAGTGGCTCAGGCCTACAGGGACACTTGTGCCAGTGTCACCATGGTGACGCCTAACTTTGTGGACCCTGGACAGATCATGCTAGGTACCAGTTACCTAGTGACCAATGCCAGCAACGTCACTACCAATCACAGTATGGCAGTTGTTGATTTCTCCTGGGGAGGGGTAAGTGGCCCGAAAAAGGTTGTGGTTAGTTCAGACCTCCCCGTAGAATGTCTGTTGGGCAATGATTTGGAAACGTCACAATGGTCAGAAGTGGAGCAGAGGACTCACATGGAAATGTTAGGTTTGCCAGCACATGTCCTTGCTGTGACCAGGTCACAGGCCAAAAGGTGCCCCACTGAACAGGTGCTGGATCCTGGAAGAACGGACCAGACACCTTCCAAGAAAAGGAGCAGTAAGGGTAAGGCTTCGCCTTCCCCCTTGCCCCAGGTCGTGGATCAAGTCTCCGAGGAGGCTGACCTTAAAGAACTGAGGGAAACTGAGCCGCAGGAGCTTGAACCTGGTCAGGTTGAGTTTCTGGGCTCAGGGGGACCCTCCAGGGAAGACCTGGGGAAGGCACAGTTAGACTGCCCCTCACTTGAACCCCTCAGACAGCAGGCCGCTGCTGAGGCTGCAGGGAACGCCACAGGTACCCACAAAGTGTACTGGGACGATGGACTCCTGTACTCTGAGGCAAGAGACCCCAAACCTGGTGCGACCAGGAGGCTGGTCATCCCCTTGTCTCTGAGAGGTTTCCTTCTCACCTTGGCCCACGAGATTCCCCTTGCAGGTCACTTAGGCCAGAATAAGACTTGGGACAGAATTGTTCCACACTTTCACTGGCCCCACATGTCCGAAGATACGAAGGAGTTTTGCCGCTCCTGTGTCACTTGCCAAGCCAGTGGTAAGTCAGGTGGCACGACAAAGGCCCCCCTCATACCACTACCAGTGGTGGGGGTACCCTTTGAACGAGTGGGGATCGACATTGTCGGACCAATGGAACCCCAGACAGCATCAGGGCACAAGTTTATACTGGTGGTGGTGGACCACGCCACCAGGTATCCTGAAGCTATTCCCCTTAGGACCACTACGGCACCTGTGGTGGCACGGGCCCTACTTGGAGTGTTCTCCAGAGTGGGCTTCCCTAAGGAGGTCGTCTCAGACAGAGGTGCAAACTTCATGTCGGGATATCTGACTGCTATGTGGAAGGAATGTGGTGTCAACTACAAGTTCACCACACCCTATCACCCGCAATGCAATGGGCTTGTTGAGAGATTCAACAGGACCCTAAAAGGGATGATTCACGGGCTACCTGAAAAGCTTCGGCGGAGATGGGATGTCCTGATACCCTGCCTCTTGTTCGCCTACAGAGAGGTCCCGCAGAAGGGGGTTGGCTACAGCCCTTTTGAGCTTCTGTTCGGACATCCTGTAAGGGGACCCCTTTGTTTGGTAAAGGAAGGATGGGAGAGACCTCTCAGAAAGCCGGCATCAAACATTGTGGACTATGTGCTCGGTCTCCGCTCGCGGATGGCGGAGTACATGGAAAAGGCGTCTAAAAACCTGGAGGCGAGCCAAGAATTACAGAAAGCTTGGCACGACCAAAAGGCTGTCCTGACTGTGTACCAGCCTGGACAGAAGGTGTGGGTGCTGGAGCCAGTGGCCCCAGCAGCACTCAAAGACAAATGGTCTGGGCCCCACACGATCATTGAGCAAAAGGGAGAGGTCACCTACTTGGTAGACCTGGGAACTCCCCGGAGCCCCCACAGGGTGCTCCATGTAAACAGGCTCAAGGCATATGTCGACAGGGAGGGCATGGGCTTGCTCATGGCCACAGATGAGGGACAGGAGGAGGAGAGTGACCCTCTCCCAGACCTGCTCTCTCAGAACCCTGACGATGGATCAGTAGATGGTGTTGTCTTTTGTGGCAGCCTCTCTGGACATCAACAAGAGGATTGTAAACAGGTTCTTCAATCCTTTCGACATATGTTCTCTCTGACACCCAGTCAGACCAAGTGGTGTACCCACGAGGTCGACACTGGGGACAGTCTGCCCGTAAAGAGTAAAATCTATCGGCAACCTGATCATGTCAGAGACTGCATCAAGACAGAGGTGCAGAAAATGTTGGAGCTGGGAGTCATTGAACCCTCGGACAGCCCCTGGGCTAGTCCCGTAGTGCTCGTGCCGAAACCTCACACCCAGGGCGGTAAGAAAGAGATGAGGTTTTGCGTGGACTACAGAGGTCTCAATGCGGTCACTAAGACCGACGCCCACCCGATACCAAGAGCAGACGAACTTATCGACCGGTTGGCCTCGGCCAACTACTTAAGTACGTTTGACCTGACAGCTGGGTATTGGCAAATCAGGTTAGCTGAGGAGGCCAAGCCCAAAACAGCATTTTCTACCCCGGGTGGGCATTATCAGTTCGTGGTAATGCCCTTTGGTTTGAAAAATGCACCTGCCACCTTCCAAAGGCTGGTGAATCGAGTTCTCACTGGGTTGGACGACTTCTGTGCGGCGTATCTGGACGATATCGCTGTCTTTAGCTCCACCTGGGAGGATCACCTGGTCCACCTGAGGAAAGTGTTAGAGGCCCTGCAGAAGGCAGGCCTCACTATCAAGGCCACCAAGTGCCAGATAGGGCAGACACAGGTTGTATACCTGGGCCACCTTGTAGGTGGAGGCCAGGTTCAACCATTGGAGAGCAAAATACAGGCCATCCAGGACTGGGCTCCTCCAACCACCCAGACTCAGGTTCGAGCTTTCTTGGGCCTGACTGGTTATTACCGGAAATTTGTCAGAAATTATGGATCCATTGTGACCCCGCTAAACGACCTGACAAGTAAAAAGATGCCAAAAAAAGTTCAGTGGACAGCAAGCTGTCAGAAGGCATTCGATGACCTAAAGCAGGCCATGTGCACAGCACCTATCCTAAAGAGTCCAGACTACTCCAAACCATTCATTGTCCAAACAGACGCTTCGGAGCTGGGTGTGGGAGCTGTTCTATCGCAACTGAATTTTGATGGTCATGACCAGCCCATAGCTTTTATTAGCAGGAGGCTGACCCCCAGAGAGAAGAATTGGTCAGCTATCGAGAGGGAGGCCTTTGCTGTGGTTTGGGCCCTGAAGAAGTTGAGGCCATACTTGTTTGGCACTCACTTCAAGATTCAGACCGACCATAAGCCCCTCTTGTGGCTAAATCAAATGAAGGGTGAAAACCCCAAACTACTTAGGTGGTCCATTTCCCTACAGGGGATGGACTTCACAGTGGAGCATAGACCTGGCACTGATCATGGCAATGCAGATGGGCTCTCCAGGTATTTCCACTTAGAGCAAGAAGACTCACCTGGTCAAGGTTAGCTTATTGTCCCAAAGTTTGGGGGGGGGGTCATGTAGGAGAGTAGGGTCTGCAATCCTATGATCACCCAGATTTTTTTGCTTTTGCTTCATTGGTTTACGACTTTCTCCGGCTGTGGGCCTGCCAATCAGACCCACAGCCTAGCTGTTCTCTCTCGAAATTAACACACATGTACGTTAGGTGCATCCACTAATTGGAACTGGGCCGCCTTGTCAGTCCCTGTCTCAGCATACCACAGGTATCCAGGGCATCGGTGTACCCAGGGCCTACCAGGGGCTGAAGCATGTATTATGCCACCCCTGGAATGGCCGCCCAAATCTGACACAACTGGCTGCACGACAGCTGGGGCCACGTGGTGTAATCACCCGTCGCTGTAGGTGTAGTATTCCTACCCCTAAACCCTAAAATGGACACATGGATTCCTATCAGTCACTCCTATAGCAGGCCTTATCAATCCTGAAGGCAGAGTGCAGGGAATCATGTGGGACGGTGCTCTGGCGCGAGCTGAGCCCGTCGACGGCTTGCGGAACCAAGTCCTAATAGCCGTTCCATGGTGACGCGGGCCAACTACTTTTAATGCATTATAATCCTTGCGGTTATTTGCTAACTTTGGCATCGCATCACCTATACATGTCGAGTAAGGTGTCATACGAATGGGAATACGAACCCCTCGCCAGTCCTGGTGCCGGGGTTAGCATTCCCCCCTTTTAGAGGGACACGACATGGAAGTAACCTTGAACCCCGGTTAAAGTTGACTCAAGCCTCAGCATCACAAAATGGATGCTGCCACCAGACACAAGTCTGACCTCCTGCTGCTGGGGGACCTTCCAGCAAGGGGAGCTTGGACAAAGGGTTTCCTGTCGAGGGCGGTGTTTGCACCGTCCCAGACAGGGTTTGTGTATCCCAGGTAGGCAGGGCTGAAAGGGAGGTGATTGCAAGTGGCACCCCGGTGCTCACTGTGCATAGCCCGGCTCAAACCAGTTTCGGGGGCACACCAGCCCCTGAGCTGGCGCGAAGCCGGACAAAGGATAGGGGTGTAACCACCCCCCTCCTGGCTCCACCCATAGGTAGAACCTAGTCACGGGCCAGCCCCTTTTCTTAGAATAAAGGTAGGAGCGAGTCCCCTTCCCAAATTGGATAATCAGATAATCGGATAACTCCGAATCACGAACTACTTTCCACGAAAGGAACTCTTGACTATTTCTGAAGACTCTCCCTTGTGGCTAAGGAGTAGCCACCCTGCACCAGCAGGCACCATCTAAGCGCTTGCGGTTTGCTGTAAGTCTCTCCTACGGATCAAGACTGCCCAGCTCGACGAGACCCGAGTCCCTGCCATCTCTGACCTTTTACCTACCTCATCAGCCCAGCTGAGAGTCGTAGGTGTGACGAGACCTGCGGGACCGGCTATCTTCAGAACCTGCACGACGCTTACCTAGCACGCCCACCGAGGGACCCTCGAGTGAGTGCACCTAGGGTTCGAGAAGCCCTAACCCTGAGCAGCTCCAGCATCGAAGTCTGCCTCCCCAGCATCCCCGAGATCTGCGTGGGGGCCCTTCCGCTCCTTGTTGTTCACCGCGTTGTTCGACCACTTGCCGACCGGCGTGTGGCCCTCTTCACGACGCACCACGATTGTTTCATCACTAGTCTGGTTGCTCCAGACTGGCTCTTGCTCCCCTTCAACAGAGGAGTACCACGGACCCTCCTGGTCCACTCCCGACGCCATCTTGACTCCCCCGCTTGGGTTGCCACTGCCAAGATCCGCTGCCCCTGCCTGGGCCCAGCATCATCGACAGCAGACACCTTCGTGGGACAGCTCGCCCTCCATCCTGGTCGCCGCCGCGCCTCCTGGTCCGAGGAACAGCCGAGTCCGACGTCACCCACTCACCTGGTCGAGGTGACTTCAGCCGGTACCCTCCTGGTACCCACACGATCGCTGGCTAGCGGTTGAGAACTGAGTCCCCTCTGCTTTCAGGTTTCCTTCATCACCGATCCAGGCTTGGATCGCTCCGAACATCGTCACTGGTCGCCTGCCAGCAACTTCTTCTTTCAGGCTCCTGAGACTACACGAGGACTCCCGACATCTTGCCGAACTTCACACAGCCGCAGCCTCCGGGCTAGGTAACTCGAGCATCTCGGTGCTCCATCGCAGGTTCGCTCTACAAGTGTCCAGTTCCTTTTTCGTTTAGTCCCACTGATCGGATCACTCCGGAATCAGTACCTCCAGACTCTAACCATTCGCATTTCACTGTTAGTGTAGGTGGTTTCTCGTGCCCCTCGGGCATTTGTGTAAATTGTGCAACTGAAGTATTTTCCTAAGAGTTTTGTAGTGTGCTTAGCTCCCTGACTCATAAAGAGCCAGGGTAGTCTTGTTATAAATAAATATCCTTTTATTTTCATAACAACTTGTGTGGTGTCCTTTCACTTGGTGTTCAAGGGGTATATGTGATGGTAAACAGCTGGCTTAACACGCCCTCTAGAGTTTAGCCTAAAGACTGCTCGTATCCACGCTACTAGGATAGCTGGTCTAAAAGGTTGACTTACAACCAATCATCAATAAGGGTCGTTTGGAATGATACACAGTGATCACTAGAATAGTGAGCACTACATATCAGGCCAACTTCTCACAGCTGGGTTCAAACTGGAATGGCATGGTGAGCAAAAAAACGATGGATTTAGGCCCAGATCTCTGTACTGGGGTGAATGTATGACATTGTTCTGCATTCTGTCCATCAATTGTTGTTTTTGCATTTGTCACCCCAAGTGGGACGGGTATGCTCAGACGTGAGTCCCGTGCTCTCCATGCCACTGGAATCAAGCTATCCTGGCTGAAGAGGGGTGAAACCCCGAAACCGGTTCTAGGATGCTTGTTTCCAGTCCAGGGAGGACCTGGCTTGGCAGTTCGGGCTGGACTGTTCCCATGAGGCACAGGGTCAAGACTGATTTGCATATGGCTGGGTTCAAACTGGAATGGCATGGTGAGCAAAAAAACGATGGATTTAGGCCCAGATCTCTGTACTGGGGTGAATGTATGACATTGTTCTGCATTCTGTCCATCAATTGTTGTTTTTGCATTTGTCACCCCAAGTGGGACGGGTATGCTCAGACGTGAGTCCCGTGCTCTCCATGCCACTGGAATCAAGCTATCCTGGCTGAAGAGGGGTGAAACCCCGAAACCGGTCCTAGGATGCTTGTTTCCAGTCCAGGGAGGACCTGGCTTGGCAGTTCGGGCTGGACTGTTCCCATGAGGCACAGGGTCAAGACTGATTTGCATATGGCTGGGTTCAAACTGGAATGGCATGGTGAGCAAAAAAACGATGGATTTAGGCCCAGATCTCTGTACTGGGGTGAATGTATGACATTGTTCTGCATTCTGTCCATCAATTGTTGTTTTTGCATTTGTCACCCCAAGTGGGACGGGTATGCTCAGACGTGAGTCCCGTGCTCTCCATGCCACTGGAATCAAGCTATCCTGGCTGAAGAGGGGTGAAACCCCGAAACCGGTCCTAGGATGCTTGTTTCCAGTCCAGGGAGGACCTGGCTTGGCAGTTCGGGCTGGACTGTTCCCATGAGGCACAGGGTCAAGACTGATTTGCATATGGCTGGGTTCAAACTGGAATGGCATGGTGAGCAAAAAAACGATGGATTTAGGCCCAGATCTCTGTACTGGGGTGAATGTATGACATTGTTCTGCATTCTGTCCATCAATTGTTGTTTTTGCATTTGTCACCCCAAGTGGGACGGGTATGCTCAGACGTGAGTCCCGTGCTCTCCATGCCACTGGAATCAAGATATCCTGGCTGAAGAGGGGTGAAACCCCAAAACCGGTCCTAGGATGCTTGTTTCCAGTCCAGGGAGGACCTGGCTTGGCAGTTCGGGCTGGACTGTTCCCATGAGGCACAGGGTCAAGACTGATTTGCATATGGCTGGGTTCAAACTGGAATGGCATGGTGAGCAAAAAAACGATGGATTTAGGCCCAGATCTCTGTACTGGGGTGAATGTATGACATTGTTCTGCATTCTGTCCATCAATTGTTGTTTTTGCATTTGTCACCCCAAGTGGGACAGGTATGCTCAGACGTGAGTCCCGTGCTCTCCATGCCACTGGAATCAAGCTATCCTGGCTGAAGAGGGGTGAAACCCCGAAACCGGTCCTAGGATGCTTGTTTCCAGTCCAGGGAGGACCTGGCTTGGCAGTTCGGGCTGGACTGTTCCCATGAGGCACAGGGTCAAGACTGATTTGCATATGGCTGGGTTCAAACTGGAATGGCATGGTGAGCAAAAAAACGATGGATTTAGGCCCAGATCTCTGTACTGGGGTGAATGTATGACATTGTTCTGCATTCTGTCCATCAATTGTTGTTTTTGCATTTGTCACCCCAAGTGGGACGGGTATGCTCAGACGTGAGTCCCGTGCTCTCCATGCCACTGGAATCAAGCTATCCTGGCTGAAGAGGGGTGAAACCCCGAAACCGGTCCTAGGATGCTTGTTTCCAGTCCAGGGAGGACCTGGCTTGGCAGTTCGGGCTGGACTGTTCCCATGAGGCACAGGGTCAAGACTGATTTGCATATGGCTGGGTTCAAACTGGAATGGCATGGTGAGCAAAAAAACGATGGATTTAGGCCCAGATCTCTGTACTGGGGTGAATGTATGACATTGTTCTGCATTCTGTCCATCAATTGTTGTTTTTGCATTTGTCACCCCAAGTGGGACGGGTATGCTCAGACGTGAGTCCCGTGCTCTCCATGCCACTGGAATCAAGCTATCCTGGCTGAAGAGGGGTGAAACCCCGAAACCGGTCCTAGGATGCTTGTTTCCAGTTCAGAGAGGACCTGGCTTGGCAGTTCGGGCTGGACTGTTCCCATGAGGCACAGGGTCAAGACTGATTTGCATATGGCTGGGTTCAAACTGGAATGGCATGGTGAGCAAAAAAACGATGGATTTAGGCCCAGATCTCTGTACTGGGGTGAATGTATGACATTGTTCTGCATTCTGTCCATCAATTGTTGTTTTTGCATTTGTCACCCCAAGTGGGACGGGTATGCTCAGACGTGAGTCCCGTGCTCTCCATGCCACTGGAATCAAGCTATCTTGGCTGAAGAGGGGTGAAACCCCGAAACCGGTCCTAGGATGCTTGTTTCCAGTCCAGGGAGGACCTGGCTTGGCAGTTCGGGCTGGACTGTTCCCATGAGGCACAGGGTCAAGACTGATTTGCATATGGCTGGGTTCAAACTGGAATGGCATGGTGAGCAAAAAAACGATGGATTTAGGCCCAGATCTCTGTACTGGGGTGAATGTATGACATTGTTCTGCATTCTGTCCATCAATTGTTGTTTTTGCATTTGTCACCCCAAGTGGGACGGGTATGCTCAGACGTGAGTCCCGTGCTCTCCATGCCACTGGAATCAAGCTATCCTGGCTGAAGAGGGGTGAAACCCCGAAACCGGTCCTAGGATGCTTGTTTCCAGTCCAGGGAGGACCTGGCTTGGCAGTTCGGGCTGGACTGTTCCCATGAGGCACAGGGTCAAGACTGATTTGCATATGGCTGGGTTCAAACTGGAATGGCATGGTGAGCAAAAAAACGATGGATTTAGGCCCAGATCTCTGTACTGGGGTGAATGTATGACATTGTTCTGCATTCTGTCCATCAATTGTTGTTTTTGCATTTGTCACCCCAAGTGGGACGGGTATGCTCAGACGTGAGTCCCGTGCTCTCCATGCCACTGGAATCAAGCTATCCTGGCTGAAGAGGGGTGAAACCCCGAAACCGGTCCTAGGATGCTTGTTTCCAGTCCAGGGAGGACCTGGCTTGGCAGTTCGGGCTGGACTGTTCCCATGAGGCACAGGGTCAAGACTGATTTGCATATGGCTGGGTTCAAACTGGAATGGCATGGTGAGCAAAAAAACGATGGATTTAGGCCCAGATCTCTGTACTGGGGTGAATGTATGACATTGTTCTGCATTCTGTCCATCAATTGTTGTTTTTGCATTTGTCACCCCAAGTGGGACGGGTATGCTCAGACGTGAGTCCCGTGCTCTCCATGCCACTGGAATCAAGCTATCCTGGCTAAAGAGGGGTGAAACCCCGAAACCGGTCCTAGGATGCTTGTTTCCAGTCCAGGGAGGACCTGGCTTGGCAGTTCGGGCTGGACTGTTCCCATGAGGCACAGGGTCAAGACTGATTTGCATATGGCTGGGTTCAAACTGGAATGGCATGGTGAGCAAAAAAACGATGGATTTAGGCCCAGATCTCTGTACTGGGGTGAATGTATGACATTGTTCTGCATTCTGTCCATCAATTGTTGTTTTTGCATTTGTCACCCCAAGTGGGACGGGTATGCTCAGACGTGAGTCCCGTGCTCTCCATGCCACTGGAATCAAGCTATCCTGGCTGAAGAGGGGTGAAACCCCGAAACCGGTCCTAGGATGCTTGTTTCCAGTCCAGGGAGGACCTGGCTTGGCAGTTCGGGCTGGACTGTTCCCATGAGGCACAGGGTCAAGACTGATTTGCATATGGCTGGGTTCAAACTGGAATGGCATGGTGAGCAAAAAAACGATGGATTTAGGCCCAGATCTCTGTACTGGGGTGAATGTATGACATTGTTCTGCATTCTGTCCATCAATTGTTGTTTTTGCATTTGTCACCCCAAGTGGGACGGGTATGCTCAGACGTGAGTCCCGTGCTCTCCATGCCACTGGAATCAAGCTATCCTGGCTGAAGAGGGGTGAAACCCCGAAACCGGTCCTAGGATGCTTGTTTCCAGTCCAGGGAGGACCTGGCTTGGCAGTTCGGGCTGGACTGTTCCCATGAGGCACAGGGTCAAGACTGATTTGCATATGGCTGGGTTCAAACTGGAATGGCATGGTGAGCAAAAAAACGATGAATTTAGGCCCAGATCTCTGTACTGGGGTGAATGTATGACATTGTTCTGCATTCTGTCCATCAATTGTTGTTTTTGCATTTGTCACCCCAAGTGGGACGGGTATGCTCAGACGTGAGTCCCGTGCTCTCCATGCCACTGGAATCAAGCTATCCTGGCTGAAGAGGGGTGAAACCCCGAAACCGGTCCTAGGATGCTTGTTTCCAGTCCAGGGAGGACCTGGCTTGGCAGTTCGGGCTGGACTGTTCCCATGAGGCACAGGGTCAAGAATGATTTGCATATGGCTGGGTTCAAACTGGAATGGCATGGTGAGCAAAAAAACGATGGATTTAGGCCCAGATCTCTGTACTGGGGTGAATGTATGACATTGTTCTGCATTCTGTCCATCAATTGTTGTTTTTGCATTTGTCACCCCAAGTGGGACGGGTATGCTCAGACGTGAGTCCCGTGCTCTCCATGCCACTGGAATCAAGATATCCTGGCTGAAGAGGGGTGAAACCCCAAAACCGGTCCTAGGATGCTTGTTTCCAGTCCAGGGAGGACCTGGCTTGGCAGTTCCGGCTGGACTGTTCCCATGAGGCACAGGGTCAAGACTGATTTGCATATGGCTGGGTTCAAACTGGAATGGCATGGTGAGCAAAAAAACGATGGATTTAGGCCCAGATCTCTGTACTGGGGTGAATGTATGACATTGTTCTGCATTCTGTCCATCAATTGTTGTTTTTGCATTTGTCACCCCAAGTGGGACAGGTATGCTCAGACGTGAGTCCCGTGCTCTCCATGCCACTGGAATCAAGCTATCCTGGCTGAAGAGGGGTGAAACCCCGAAACCGGTCCTAGGATGCTTGTTTCCAGTCCAGGGAGGACCTGGCTTGGCAGTTCGGGCTGGACTGTTCCCATGAGGCACAGGGTCAAGACTGATTTGCATATGGCTGGGTTCAAACTGGAATGGCATGGTGAGCAAAAAAACGATGGATTTAGGCCCAGATCTCTGTACTGGGGTGAATGTATGACATTGTTCTGCATTCTGTCCATCAATTGTTGTTTTTGCATTTGTCACCCCAAGTGGGACGGGTATGCTCAGACGTGAGTCCCGTGCTCTCCATGCCACTGGAATCAAGCTATCCTGGCTGAAGAGGGGTGAAACCCCGAAACCGGTCCTAGGATGCTTGTTTCCAGTCCAGGGAGGACCTGGCTTGGCAGTTCGGGCTGGACTGTTCCCATGAGGCACAGGGTCAAGACTGATTTGCATATGGCTGGGTTCAAACTGGAATGGCATGGTGAGCAAAAAAACGATGGATTTAGGCCCAGATCTCTGTACTGGGGTGAATGTATGACATTGTTCTGCATTCTGTCCATCAATTGTTGTTTTTGCATTTGTCACCCCAAGTGGGACGGGTATGCTCAGACGTGAGTTCCGTGCTCTCCATGCCACTGGAATCAAGATATCCTGGCTGAAGAGGGGTGAAACCCCAAAACCGGTCCTAGGATGCTTGTTTCCAGTCCAGGGAGGACCTGGCTTGGCAGTTCGGGCTGGACTGTTCCCATGAGGCACAGGGTCAAGACTGATTTGCATATGGCTGGGTTCAAACTGGAATGGCATGGTGAGCAAAAAAACGATGGATTTAGGCCCAGATCTCTGTACTGGGGTGAATGTATGACATTGTTCTGCATTCTGTCCATCAATTGTTGTTTTTGCATTTGTCACCCCAAGTGGGACGGGTATGCTCAGACGTGAGTCCCGTGCTCTCCATGCCACTGGAATCAAGCTATCCTGGCTGAAGAGGGGTGAAACCCCGAAACCGGTCCTAGGATGCTTGTTTCCAGTCCAGGGAGGACCTGGCTTGGCAGTTCGGGCTGGACTGTTCCCATGAGGCACAGGGTCAAGACTGATTTGCATATGGCTGGGTTCAAACTGGAATGGCATGGTGAGCAAAAAAACGATGGATTTAGGCCCAGATCTCTGTACTGGGGTGAATGTATGACATTGTTCTGCATTCTGTCCATCAATTGTTGTTTTTGCATTTGTCACCCCAAGTGGGACGGGTATGCTCAGACGTGAGTCCCGTGCTCTCCATGCCACTGAAATCAAGCTATCCTGGCTGAAGAGGGGTGAAACCCCGAAACCGGTCCTAGGATGCTTGTTTCCAGTCCAGGGAGGACCTGGCTTGGCAGTTCGGGCTGGACTGTTCCCATGAGGCACAGGGTCAAGACTGATTTGCATATGGCTGGGTTCAAACTGGAATGGCATGGTGAGCAAAAAAACGATGGATTTAGGCCCAGATCTCTGTACTGGGGTGAATGTATGACATTGTTCTGCATTCTGTCCATCAATTGTTGTTTTTCCATTTGTCACCCCAAGTGGGACGGGTATGCTCAGACGTGAGTCCCGTGCTCTCCATGCCACTGGAATCAAGCTATCCTGGCTGAAGAGGGGTGAAACCCCGAAACCGGTCCTAGGATGCTTGTTTCCAGTCCAGGGAGGACCTGGCTTGGCAGTTCGGGCTGGACTGTTCCCATGAGGCACAGGGTCAAGACTGATTTGCATATGGCTGGGTTCAAACTGGAATGGCATGGTGAGCAAAAAAACGATGGATTTAGGCCCAGATCTCTGTACTGGGGTGAATGTATGACATTGTTCTGCATTCTGTCCATCAATTGTTGTTTTTGCATTTGTCACCCCAAGTGGGACGGGTATGCTCAGACGTGAGTCCCGTGCTCTCCATGCCACTGGAATCAAGCTATCCTGGCTGAAGAGGGGTGAAACCCCGAAACCGGTCCTAGGATGCTTGTTTCCAGTCCAGGGAGGACCTGGCTTGGCAGTTCGGGCTGGACTGTTCCCATGAGGCACAGGGTCAAGACTGATTTGCATATGGCTGGGTTCAAACTGGAATGGCATGGTGAGCAAAAAAACGATGGATTTAGGCCCAGATCTCTGTACTGGGGTGAATGTATGACATTGTTCTGCATTCTGTCCATCAATTGTTGTTTTTGCATTTGTCACCCCAAGTGGGACGGGTATGCTCAGACGTGAGTCCCGTGCTCTCCATGCCACTGGAATCAAGCTATCCTGGCTGAAGAGGGGTGAAACCCCGAAACCGGTCCTAGGATGCTTGTTTCCAGTCCAGGGAGGACCTGGCTTGGCAGTTCGGGCTGGACTGTTCCCATGAGGCACAGGGTCAAGACTGATTTGCATATGGCTGGGTTCAAACTGGAATGGCATGGTGAGCAAAAAAACGATGGATTTAGGCCCAGATCTCTGTACTGGGGTGAATGTATGACATTGTTCTGCATTCTGTCCATCAATTGTTGTTTTTGCATTTGTCACCCCAAGTGGGACGGGTATGCTCAGACGTGAGTCCCGTGCTCTCCATGCCACTGGAATCAAGCTATCCTGGCTGAAGAGGGGTGAAACCCCGAAACCGGTCCTAGGATGCTTGTTTCCAGTCCAGAGAGGACCTGGCTTGGCAGTTCGGGCTGGACTGTTCCCATGAGGCACAGGGTCAAGACTGATTTGCATATGGCTGGGTTCAAACTGGAATGGCATGGTGAGCAAAAAAACGATGGATTTAGGCCCAGATCTCTGTACTGGGGTGAATGTATGACATTGTTCTGCATTCTGTCCATCAATTGTTGTTTTTGCATTTGTCACCCCAAGTGGGACGGGTATGCTCAGACGTGAGTCCCGTGCTCTCCATGCCACTGGAATCAAGCTATCTTGGCTGAAGAGGAGTGAAACCCCGAAACCGGTCCTAGGATGCTTGTTTCCAGTCCAGGGAGGACCTGGCTTGGCAGTTCGGGCTGGACTGTTCCCATGAGGCACAGGGTCAAGACTGATTTGCATATGGCTGGGTTCAAACTGGAATGGCATGGTGAGCAAAAAAACGATGGATTTAGGCCCAGATCTCTGTACTGGGGTGAATGTATGACATTGTTCTGCATTCTGTCCATCAATTGTTGTTTTTGCATTTGTCACCCCAAGTGGGACGGGTATGCTCAGACGTGAGTCCCGTGCTCTCCATGCCACTGGAATCAAGCTATCCTGGCTGAAGAGGGGTGAAACCCCGAAACCGGTCCTAGGATGCTTGTTTCCAGTCCAGGGAGGACCTGGCTTGGCAGTTCGGGCTGGACTGTTCCCATGAGGCACAGGGTCAAGACTGATTTGCATATGGCTGGGTTCAAACTGGAATGGCATGGTGAGCAAAAAAACGATGGATTTAGGCCCAGATCTCTGTACTGGGGTGAATGTATGACATTGTTCTGCATTCTGTCCATCAATTGTTGTTTTTGCATTTGTCACCCCAAGTGGGACGGGTATGCTCAGACGTGAGTCCCGTGCTCTCCATGCCACTGGAATCAAGCTATCCTGGCTGAAGAGGGGTGAAACCCCGAAACCGGTCCTAGGATGCTTGTTTCCAGTCCAGGGAGGACCTGGCTTGGCAGTTCGGGCTGGACTGTTCCCATGAGGCACAGGGTCAAGACTGATTTGCATATGGCTGGGTTCAAACTGGAATGGCATGGTGAGCAAAAAAACGATGGATTTAGGCCCAGATCTCTGTACTGGGGTGAATGTATGACATTGTTCTGCATTCTGTCCATCAATTGTTGTTTTTGCATTTGTCACCCCAAGTGGGACGGGTATGCTCAGACGTGAGTCCCGTGCTCTCCATGCCACTGGAATCAAGCTATCCTGGCTAAAGAGGGGTGAAACCCCGAAACCGGTCCTAGGATGCTTGTTTCCAGTCCAGGGAGGACCTGGCTTGGCAGTTCGGGCTGGACTGTTCCCATGAGGCACAGGGTCAAGACTGATTTGCATATGGCTGGGTTCAAACTGGAATGGCATGGTGAGCAAAAAAACGATGGATTTAGGCCCAGATCTCTGTACTGGGGTGAATGTATGACATTGTTCTGCATTCTGTCCATCAATTGTTGTTTTTGCATTTGTCACCCCAAGTGGGACGGGTATGCTCAGACGTGAGTCCCGTGCTCTCCATGCCACTGGAATCAAGCTATCCTGGCTGAAGAGGGGTGAAACCCCGAAACCGGTCCTAGGATGCTTGTTTCCAGTCCAGGGAGGACCTGGCTTGGCAGTTCGGGCTGGACTGTTCCCATGAGGCACAGGGTCAAGACTGATTTGCATATGGCTGGGTTCAAACTGGAATGGCATGGTGAGCAAAAAAACGATGGATTTAGGCCCAGATCTCTGTACTGGGGTGAATGTATGACATTGTTCTGCATTCTGTCCATCAATTGTTGTTTTTGCATTTGTCACCCCAAGTGGGACGGGTATGCTCAGACGTGAGTCCCGTGCTCTCCATGCCACTGGAATCAAGCTATCCTGGCTGAAGAGGGGTAAAACCCCGAAACCGGTTCTAGGATGCTTGTTTCCAGTCCAGGGAGGACCTGGCTTGGCAGTTCGGGCTGGACTGTTCCCATGAGGCACAGGGTCAAGACTGATTTGCATATGGCTGGGTTCAAACTGGAATGGCATGGTGAGCAAAAAAACGATGGATTTAGGCCCAGATCTCTGTACTGGGGTGAATGTATGACATTGTTCTGCATTCTGTCCATCAATTGTTGTTTTTGCATTTGTCACCCCAAGTGGGACGGGTATGCTCAGACGTGAGTCCCGTGCTCTCCATGCCACTGGAATCAAGCTATCCTGGCTGAAGAGGGGTGAAACCCCGAAACCGGTCCTAGGATGCTTGTTTCCAGTCCAGGGAGGACCTGGCTTGGCAGTTCGGGCTGGACTGTTCCCATGAGGCACAGGGTCAAGACTGATTTGCATATGGCTGGGTTCAAACTGGAATGGCATGGTGAGCAAAAAAACGATGGATTTAGGCCCAGATCTCTGTACTGGGGTGAATGTATGACATTGTTCTGCATTCTGTCCATCAATTGTTGTTTTTGCATTTGTCACCCCAAGTGGGACGGGTATGCTCAGACGTGAGTCCCGTGCTCTCCATGCCACTGGAATCAAGCTATCCTGGCTGAAGAGGGGTGAAACCCCGAAACCGGTCCTAGGATGCTTGTTTCCAGTCCAGGGAGGACCTGGCTTGGCAGTTCGGGCTGGACTGTTCCCATGAGGCACAGGGTCAAGACTGATTTGCATATGGCTGGGTTCAAACTGGAATGGCATGGTGAGCAAAAAAACGATGGATTTAGGCCCAGATCTCTGTACTGGGGTGAATGTATGACATTGTTCTGCATTCTGTCCATCAATTGTTGTTTTTGCATTTGTCACCCCAAGTGGGACGGGTATGCTCAGACGTGAGTCCCGTGCTCTCCATGCCACTGGAATCAAGCTATCCTGGCTGAAGAGGGGTGAAACCCCGAAACCGGTCCTAGGATGCTTGTTTCCAGTCCAGGGAGGACCTGGCTTGGCAGTTCCGGCTGGACTGTTCCCATGAGGCACAGGGTCAAGACTGATTTGCATATGGCTGGGTTCAAACTGGAATGGCATGGTGAGCAAAAAAACGATGGATTTAGGCCCAGATCTCTGTACTGGGGTGAATGTATGACATTGTTCTGCATTCTGTCCATCAATTGTTGTTTTTGCATTTGTCACCCCAAGTGGGACGGGTATGCTCAGACGTGAGTCCCGTGCTCTCCATGCCACTGGAATCAAGCTATCCTGGCTGAAGAGGGGTGAAACCCCGAGACCGGTCCTAGGATGCTTGTTTCCAGTCCAGGGAGGACCTGGCTTGGCAGTTCGGGCTGGACTGTTCCCATGAGGCACAGGGTCAAGACTGATTTGCATATGGCTGGGTTCAAACTGGAATGGCATGGTGAGCAAAAAAACGATGGATTTAGGCCCAGATCTCTGTACTGGGGTGAATGTATGACATTGTTCTGCATTCTGTCCATCAATTGTTGTTTTTGCATTTGTCACCCCAAGTGGGACGGGTATGCTCAGACGTGAGTCCTGTGCTCTCCATGCCACTGGAATCAAGCTATCCTGGCTGAAGAGGGGTGAAACCCCGAAACCGGTCCTAGGATGCTTGTTTCCAGTCCAGGGAGGACCTGGCTTGGCAGTTCGGGCTGGACTGTTCCCATGAGGCACAGGGTCAAGACTGATTTGCATATGGCTGGGTTCAAACTGGAATGGCATGGTGAGCAAAAAAACGATGGATTTAGGCCCAGATCTCTGTACTGGGGTGAATGTATGACATTGTTCTGCATTCTGTCCATCAATTGTTGTTTTTGCATTTGTCACCCCAAGTGGGACGGGTATGCTCAGACGTGAGTCCCGTGCTCTCCATGCCACTGGAATCAAGCTATCCTGGCTGAAGAGGGGTGAAACCCCGAAACCGGTCCTAGGATGCTTGTTTCCAGTCCAGGGAGGACCTGGCTTGGCAGTTCGGGCTGGACTGTTCCCATGAGGCACAGGGTCAAGACTGATTTGCATATGGCTGGGTTCAAACTGGAATGGCATGGTGAGCAAAAAAACGATGGATTTAGGCCCAGATCTCTGTACTGGGGTGAATGTATGACATTGTTCTGCATTCTGTTCATCAATTGTTGTTTTTGCATTTGTCACCCCAAGTGGGACTGGTATGCTCAGACGTGAGTCCCGTGCTCTCCATGCCACTGGAATCAAGCTATCCTGGCTGAAGAGGGGTGAAACCCCGAAACCGGTCCTAGGATGCTTGTTTCCAGTCCAGGGAGGACCTGGCTTGGCAGTTCGGGCTGGACTGTTCCCATGAGGCACAGGGTCAAGACTGATTTGCATATGGCTGGGTTCAAACTGGAATGGCATGGTGAGCAAAAAAACGATGGATTTAGGCCCAGATCTCTGTACTGGGGTGAATGTATGACATTGTTCTGCATTCTGTCCATCAATTGTTGTTTTTGCATTTGTCACCCCAAGTGGGACGGGTATGCTCAGACGTGAGTCCCGTGCTCTCCATGCCACTGGAATCAAGCTATCCTGGCTGAAGAGGGGTGAAACCCCGAAACTGGTCCTAGGATGCTTGTTTCCAGTCCAGGGAGGACCTGGCTTGGCAGTTCGGGCTGGACTGTTCCCATGAGGCACAGGGTCAAGACTGATTTGCATATGGCTGGGTTCAAACTGGAATGGCATGGTGAGCAAAAAAACGATGGATTTAGGCCCAGATCTCTGTACTGGGGTGAATGTATGACATTGTTCTGCATTCTGTCCATCAATTGTTGTTTTTGCATTTGTCACCCCAAGTGGGACGGGTATGCTCAGACGTGAGTCCCGTGCTCTCCATGCCACTGGAATCAAGCTATCCTGGCTGAAGAGGGGTGAAACCCCGAAACCGGTCCTAGGATGCTTGTTTCCAGTCCAGGGAGGACCTGGCTTGGCAGTTCGGGCTGGACTGTTCCCATGAGGCACAGGGTCAAGACTGATTTGCATATGGCTGGGTTCAAACTGGAATGGCATGGTGAGCAAAAAAACGATGGATTTAGGCCCAGATCTCTGTACTGGGGTGAATGTATGACATTGTTCTGCATTCTGTCCATCAATTGTTGTTTTTGCATTTGTCACCCCAAGTGGGACGGGTATGCTCAGACGTGAGTCCCGTGCTCTCCATGCCACTGGAATCAAGCTATCCTGGCTGAAGAGGGGTGAAACCCCGAAACCGGTCCTAGGATGCTTGTTTCCAGTCCAGGGAGGACCTGGCTTGGCAGTTCGGGCTGGACTGTTCCCATGAGGCACAGGGTCAAGACTGATTTGCATATGGCTGGGTTCAAACTGGAATGGCATGGTGAGCAAAAAAACGATGGATTTAGGCCCAGGTCTCTGTACTGGGGTGAATGTATGACATTGTTCTGCATTCTGTCCATCAATTGTTGTTTTTGCATTTGTCACCCCAAGTGGGACGGGTATGCTCAGACGTGAGTCCCGTGCTCTCCATGCCACTGGAATCAAGCTATCCTGGCTGAAGAGGGGTGAAACCCCGAAACCGGTCCTAGGATGCTTGTTTCCAGTCCAGGGAGGACCTGGCTTGGCAGTTCGGGCTGGACTGTTCCCATGAGGCACAGGGTCAAGACTGATTTGCATATGGCTGGGTTCAAACTGGAATGGCATGGTGAGCAAAAAAACGATGGATTTAGGCCCAGATCTCTGTACTGGGGTGAATGTATGACATTGTTCTGCATTCTGTCCATCAATTGTTGTTTTTGCATTTGTCACCCCAAGTGGGACGGGTATGCTCAGACGTGAGTCCCGTGCTCTCCATGCCACTGGAATCAAGCTATCCTGGCTGAAGAGGGGTGAAACCCCGAAACCGGTCCTAGGATGTTTGTTTCCAGTCCAGGGAGGACCTGGCTTGGCAGTTCGGGCTGGACTGTTCCCATGAGGCACAGGGTCAAGACTGATTTGCATATGGCTGGGTTCAAACTGGAATGGCATGGTGAGCAAAAAAACGATGGATTTAGGCCCAGATCTCTGTACTGGGGTGAATGTATGACATTGTTCTGCATTCTGTCCATCAATTGTTGTTTTTGCATTTGTCACCCCAAGTGGGACGGGTATGCTCAGACGTGAGTTCCGTGCTCTCCATGCCACTGGAATCAAGATATCCTGGCTGAAGAGGGGTGAAACCCCAAAACCGGTCCTAGGATGCTTGTTTCCAGTCCAGGGAGGACCTGGCTTGGCAGTTCGGGCTGGACTGTTCCCATGAGGCACAGGGTCAAGACTGATTTGCATATGGCTGGGTTCAAACTGGAATGGCATGGTGAGCAAAAAAACGATGGATTTAGGCCCAGATCTCTGTACTGGGGTGAATGTATGACATTGTTCTGCATTCTGTCCATCAATTGTTGTTTTTGCATTTGTCACCCCAAGTGGGACGGGTATGCTCAGACGTGAGTCCCGTGCTCTCCATGCCACTGGAATCAAGCTATCCTGGCTGAAGAGGGGTGAAACCCCGAAACCGGTCCTAGGATGCTTGTTTCCAGTCCAGGGAGGACCTGGCTTGGCAGTTCGGGCTGGACTGTTCCCATGAGGCACAGGGTCAAGACTGATTTGCATATGGCTGGGTTCAAACTGGAATGGCATGGTGAGCAAAAAAACGATGGATTTAGGCCCAGATCTCTGTACTGGGGTGAATGTATGACATTGTTCTGCATTCTGTCCATCAATTGTTGTTTTTGCATTTGTCACCCCAAGTGGGACGGGTATGCTCAGACGTGAGTCCCGTGCTCTCCATGCCACTGGAATCAAGCTATCCTGGCTGAAGAGGGGTGAAACCCCGAAACCGGTCCTAGGATGCTTGTTTCCAGTCCAGGGAGGACCTGGCTTGGCAGTTCGGGCTGGACTGTTCCCATGAGGCACAGGGTCAAGACTGATTTGCATATGGCTGGGTTCAAACTGGAATGGCATGGTGAGCAAAAAAACGATGGATTTAGGCCCAGATCTCTGTACTGGGGTGAATGTATGACATTGTTCTGCATTCTGTCCATCAATTGTTGTTTTTGCATTTGTCACCCCAAGTGGGACGGGTATGCTCAGACGTGAGTCCCGTGCTCTCCATGCCACTGGAATCAAGCTATCCTGGCTGAAGAGGGGTGAAACCCCGAAACCGGTCCTAGGATGCTTGTTTCCAGTCCAGGGAGGACCTGGCTTGGCAGTTCGGGCTGGACTGTTCCCATGAGGCACAGGGTCAAGACTGATTTGCATATGGCTGGGTTCAAACTGGAATGGCATGGTGAGCAAAAAAACGATGGATTTAGGCCCAGATCTCTGTACTGGGGTGAATGTATGACATTGTTCTGCATTCTGTCCATCAATTGTTGTTTTTGCATTTGTCACCCCAAGTGGGACGGGTATGCTCAGACGTGAGTCCCGTGCTCTCCATGCCACTGGAATCAAGCTATCCTGGCTGAAGAGGGGTGAAACCCCGAAACCGGTCCTAGGATGCTTGTTTCCAGTCCAGGGAGGACCTGGCTTGGCAGTTCGGGCTGGACTGTTCCCATGAGGCACAGGGTCAAGACTGATTTGCATATGGCTGGGTTCAAACTGGAATGGCATGGTGAGCAAAAAAACGATGGATTTAGGCCCAGATCTCTGTACTGGGGTGAATGTATGACATTGTTCTGCATTCTGTCCATCAATTGTTGTTTTTGCATTTGTCACCCCAAGTGGGACGGGTATGCTCAGACGTGAGTCCCGTGCTCTCCATGCCACTGGAATCAAGCTATCCTGGCTGAAGAGGGGTGAAACCCCGAAACCGGTCCTAGGATGCTTGTTTCCAGTCCAGGGAGGACCTGGCTTGGCAGTTCGGGCTGGACTGTTCCCATGAGGCACAGGGTCAAGACTGATTTGCATATGGCTGGGTTCAAACTGGAATGGCATGGTGAGCAAAAAAACGATGGATTTAGGCCCAGGTCTCTGTACTGGGGTGAATGTATGACATTGTTCTGCATTCTGTCCATCAATTGTTGTTTTTGCATTTGTCACCCCAAGTGGGACGGGTATGCTCAGACGTGAGTCCCGTGCTCTCCATGCCACTGGAATCAAGCTATCCTGGCTGAAGAGGGGTGAAACCCCGAAACCGGTCCTAGGATGCTTGTTTCCAGTCCAGGGAGGACCTGGCTTGGCAGTTCGGGCTGGACTGTTCCCATGAGGCACAGGGTCAAGACTGATTTGCATATGGCTGGGTTCAAACTGGAATGGCATGGTGAGCAAAAAAACGATGGATTTAGGCCCAGATCTCTGTACTGGGGTGAATGTATGACATTGTTCTGCATTCTGTCCATCAATTGTTGTTTTTGCATTTGTCACCCCAAGTGGGACGGGTATGCTCAGACGTGAGTCCCGTGCTCTCCATGCCACTGGAATCAAGCTATCCTGGCTGAAGAGGGGTGAAACCCCGAAACCGGTCCTAGGATGCTTGTTTCCAGTCCAGGGAGGACCTGGCTTGGCAGTTCGGGCTGGACTGTTCCCATGAGGCACAGGGTCAAGACTGATTTGCATATGGCTGGGTTCAAACTGGAATGGCATGGTGAGCAAAAAAAACGATGGATTTAGGCCCAGATCTCTGTACTGGTGTGAATGTATGACATTGTTCTGCATTCTGTCCATCAATTGTTGTTTTTGCATTTGTCACCCCAAGTGGGACGGGTATGCTCAGACGTGAGTCCCGTGCTCTCCATGCCACTGGAATCAAGCTATCCTGGCTGAAGAGGGGTGAAACCCCGAAACCGGTCCTAGGATGCTTGTTTCCAGTCCAGGGAGGACCTGGCTTGGCAGTTCGGGCTGGACTGTTCCCATGAGGCACAGGGTCAAGACTGATTTGCATATGGCTGGGTTCAAACTGGAATGGCATGGTGAGCAAAAAAACGATGGATTTAGGCCCAGATATCTGTACTGGGGTGAATGTATGACATTGTTCTGCATTCTGTCCATCAATTGTTGTTTTTGCATTTGTCACCCCAAGTGGGACGGGTATGCTCAGACGTGAGTCCCGTGCTCTCCATGCCACTGGAATCAAGCTATCCTGGCTGAAGAGGGGTGAAACCCCGAAACCGGTCCTAGGATGCTTGTTTCCAGTCCAGGGAGGACCTGGCTTGGCAGTTCGGGCTGGACTGTTCCCATGAGGCACAGGGTCAAGACTGATTTGCATATGGCTGGGTTCAAACTGGAATGGCATGGTGAGCAAAAAAACGATGGATTTAGGCCCAGATCTCTGTACTGGGGTGAATGTATGACATTGTTCTGCATTCTGTTCATCAATTGTTGTTTTTGCATTTGTCACCCCAAGTGGGACGGGTATGCTCAGACGTAAGTCCCGTGCTCTCCATGCCACTGGAATCAAGCTATCCTGGCTGAAGAGGGGTGAAACCCCGAAACCGGTCCTAGGATGCTTGTTTCCAGTCCAGGGAGGACTGGCTTGGCAGTTCGGGCTGGACTGTTCCCATGAGGCACAGGGTCAAGACTGATTTGCATATGGCTGGGTTCAAACTGGAATGGCATGGTGAGCAAAAAAACGATGGATTTAGGCCCAGATCTCTGTACTGGGGTGAATGTATGACATTGTTCTGCATTCTGTCCATCAATTGTTGTTTTTGCATTTGTCACCCCAAGTGGGACGGGTATGCTCAGACGTGAGTTCCGTGCTCTCCATGCCACTGGAATCAAGATATCCTGGCTGAAGAGGGGTGAAACCCCAAAACCGGTCCTAGGATGCTTGTTTCCAGTCCAGGGAGGACCTGGCTTGGCAGTTCGGGCTGGACTGTTCCCATGAGGCACAGGGTCAAGACTGATTTGCATATGGCTGGGTTCAAACTGGAATGGCATGGTGAGCAAAAAAACGATGGATTTAGGCCCAGATCTCTGTACTGGGGTGAATGTATGACATTGTTCTGCATTCTGTCCATCAATTGTTGTTTTTGCATTTGTCACCCCAAGTGGGACGGGTATGCTCAGACGTGAGTCCCGTGCTCTCCATGCCACTGGAATCAAGCTATCCTGGCTGAAGAGGGGTGAAACCCCGAAACCGGTCCTAGGATGCTTGTTTCCAGTCCAGGGAGGACCTGGCTTGGCAGTTCGGGCTGGACTGTTCCCATGAGGCACAGGGTCAAGACTGATTTGCATATGGCTGGGTTCAAACTGGAATGGCATGGTGAGCAAAAAAACGATGGATTTAGGCCCAGATCTCTGTACTGGGGTGAATGTATGACATTGTTCTGCATTCTGTCCATCAATTGTTGTTTTTGCATTTGTCACCCCAAGTGGGACGGGTATGCTCAGACGTGAGTCCCGTGCTCTCCATGCCACTGGAATCAAGCTATCCTGGCTGAAGAGGGGTGAAATCCCGAAACCGGTCCTAGGATGCTTGTTTCCAGTCCAGGGAGGACCTGGCTTGGCAGTTCGGGCTGGACTGTTCCCATGAGGCACAGGGTCAAGACTGATTTGCATATGGCTGGGTTCAAACTGGAATGGCATGGTGAGCAAAAAAACGATGGATTTAGGCCCAGATCTCTGTACTGGGGTGAATGTATGACATTGTTCTGCATTCTGTCCATCAATTGTTGTTTTTGCATTTGTCACCCCAAGTGGGACGGGTATGCTCAGACGTGAGTCCCGTGCTCTCCATGCCACTGGAATCAAGCTATCCTGGCTGAAGAGGGGTGAAACCCCGAAACCGGTCCTAGGATGCTTGTTTCCAGTCCAGGGAGGACCTGGCTTGGCAGTTCGGGCTGGACTGTTCCCATGAGGCACAGGGTCAAGACTGATTTGCATATGGCTGGGTTCAAACTGGAATGGCATGGTGAGCAAAAAAACGATGGATTTAGGCCCAGATCTCTGTACTGGGGTGAATGTATGACATTGTTCTGCATTCTGTCCATCAATTGTTGTTTTTGCATTTGTCACCCCAAGTGGGACGGGTATGCTCAGACGTGAGTCCCGTGCTCTCCATGCCACTGGAATCAAGCTATCCTGGCTGAAGAGGGGTGAAACCCCGAAACCGGTCCTAGGATGCTTGTTTCCAGTCCAGGGAGGACCTGGCTTGGCAGTTCGGGCTGGACTGTTCCCATGAGGCACAGGGTCAAGACTGATTTGCATATGGCTGGGTTCAAACTGGAATGGCATGGTGAGCAAAAAAACGATGGATTTAGGCCCAGATCTCTGTACTGGGGTGAATGTATGACATTGTTCTGCATTCTGTCCATCAATTGTTGTTTTTGCATTTGTCACCCCAAGTGGGACGGGTATGCTCAGACGTGAGTCCCGTGCTCTCCATGCCACTGGAATCAAGCTATCCTGGCTGAAGAGGGGTGAAACCCCGAAACCGGTCCTAGGATGCTTGTTTCCAGTCCAGGGAGGACCTGGCTTGGCAGTTCGGGCTGGACTGTTCCCATGAGGCAAAGGGTCAAGACTGATTTGCATATGGCTGGGTTCAAACTGGAATGGCATGGTGAGCAAAAAAACGATGGATTTAGGCCCAGATCTCTGTACTGGGGTGAATGTATGACATTGTTCTGCATTCTGTCCATCAATTGTTGTTTTTGCATTTGTCACCCCAAGTGGGACGGGTATGCTCAGACGTGAGTCCCGTGCTCTCCATGCCACTGGAATCAAGCTATCCTGGCTAAAGAGGGGTGAAACCCCGAAACCGGTCCTAGGATGCTTGTTTCCAGTCCAGGGAGGACCTGGCTTGGCAGTTCGGGCTGGACTGTTCCCATGAGGCACAGGGTCAAGACTGATTTGCATATGGCTGGGTTCAAACTGGAATGGCATGGTGAGCAAAAAAACGATGGATTTAGGCCCAGATCTCTGTACTGGGGTGAATGTATGACATTGTTCTGCATTCTGTCCATCAATTGTTGTTTTTGCATTTGTCACCCCAAGTGGGACGGGTATGCTCAGACGTGAGTCCCGTGCTCTCCATGCCACTGGAATCAAGCTATCCTGGCTGAAGAGGGGTGAAACCCCGAAACCGGTCCTAGGATGCTTGTTTCCAGTCCAGGGAGGAGCTGGCTTGGCAGTTCGGGCTGGACTGTTCCCATGAGGCACAGGGTCAAGACTGATTTGCATATGGCTGGGTTCAAACTGGAATGGCATGGTGAGCAAAAAAACGATGGATTTAGGCCCAGATCTCTGTACTGGGGTGAATGTATGACATTGTTCTGCATTCTGTCCATCAATTGTTGTTTTTGCATTTATCCCCCAAGTGGGACGGGTATGCTCAGACGTGAGTCCCGTGCTCTCCATGCCACTGGAATCAAGATATCCTGGCTGAAGAGGGGTGAAACCCCAAAACCGGTCCTAGGATGCTTGTTTCCAGTCCAGGGAGGACCTGGCTTGGCAGTTCGGGCTGGACTGTTCCCATGAGGCACAGGGTCAAGACTGATTTGCATATGGCTGGGTTCAAACTGGAATGGCATGGTGAGCAAAAAAACGATGGATTTAGGCCCAGATCTCTGTACTGGGGTGAATGTATGACATTGTTCTGCATTCTGTCCATCAATTGTTGTTTTTGCATTTGTCACCCCAAGTGGGACGGGTATGCTCAGACGTGAGTCCCGTGCTCTCCATGCCACTGGAATCAAGCTATCCTGGCTGAAGAGGGGTGAAACCCCGAAACCGGTCCTAGGATGCTTGTTTCCAGTCCAGGGAGGACCTGGCTTGGCAGTTCGGGCTGGACTGTTCCCATGAGGCACAGGGTCAAGACTGATTTGCATATGGCTGGGTTCAAACTGGAATGGCATGGTGAGCAAAAAAACGATGGATTTAGGCCCAGATCTCTGTACTGGGGTGAATGTATGACATTGTTCTGCATTCTGTCCATCAATTGTTGTTTTTGCATTTGTCACCCCAAGTGGGACGGGTATGCTCAGACGTGAGTCCCGTGCTCTCCATGCCACTGGAATCAAGGTATCCTGGCTGAAGAGGGGTGAAACCCCGAAACCGGTCCTAGGATGCTTGTTTCCAGTCCAGGGAGGACCTGGCTTGGCAGTTCGGGCTGGACTGTTCCCATGAGGCACAGGGTCAAGACTGATTTGCATATGGCTGGGTTCAAACTGGAATGGCATGGTGAGCAAAAAAACGATGGATTTAGGCCCAGATCTCTGTACTGGGGTGAATGTATGACATTGTTCTGCATTCTGTCCATCAATTGTTGTTTTTGCATTTGTCACCCCAAGTGGGACGGGTATGCTCAGACGTGAGTCCCGTGCTCTCCATGCCACTGGAATCAAGCTATCCTGGCTGAAGAGGGGTGAAACCCCGAAACCGGTCCTAGGATGCTTGTTTCCAGTCCAGGGAGGACCTGGCTTGGCAGTTCGGGCTGGACTGTTCCCATGAGGCACAGGGTCAAGACTGATTTGCATATGGCTGGGTTCAAACTGGAATGGCATGGTGAGCAAAAAAACGATGGATTTAGGCCCAGATCTCTGTACTGGGGTGAATGTATGACATTGTTCTGCATTCTGTCCATCAATTGTTGTTTTTGCATTTGTCACCCCAAGTGGGACGGGTATGCTCAGACGTGAGTCCCGTGCTCTCCATGCCACTGGAATCAAGCTATCCTGGCTGAAGAGGGGTGAAACCCTGAAACCAGTCCTAGGATGCTTGTTTCCAGTCCAGGGAGGACCTGGCTTGGCAGTTCGGGCTGGACTGTTCCCATGAGGCACAGGGTCAAGACTGATTTGCATATGGCTGGGTTCAAACTGGAATGGCATGGTGAGCAAAAAAACGATGGATTTAGGCCCAGATCTCTGTACTGGGGTGAATGTATGACATTGTTCTGCATTCTGTCCATCAATTGTTGTTTTTGCATTTGTCACCCCAAGTGGGACGGGTATGCTCAGACGTGAGTCCCGTGCTCTCCATGCCACTGGAATCAAGCTATCCTGGCTGAAGAGGGGTGAAACCCCGAAACCGGTCCTAGGATGCTTGTTTCCAGTCCAGGGAGGACCTGGCTTGGCAGTTCGGGCTGGACTGTTCCCATGAGGCACAGGGTCAAGACTGATTTGCATATGGCTGGGTTCAAACTGGAATGGCATGGTGAGCAAAAAAACGATGGATTTAGGCCCAGATCTCTGTACTGGGGTGAATGTATGACATTGTTCTGCATTCTGTCCATCAATTGTTGTTTTTGCATTTGTCACCCCAAGTGGGACGGGTATGCTCAGACGTGAGTCCCGTGCTCTCCATGCCACTGGAATCAAGCTATCCTGGCTGAAGAGGGGTGAAACCCCGAAACCGGTCCTAGGATGCTTGTTTCCAGTCCAGGGAGGACCTGGCTTGGCAGTTCGGGCTGGACTGTTCCCATGAGGCACAGGGTCAAGACTGATTTGCATATGGCTGGGTTCAAACTGGAATGGCATGGTGAGCAAAAAAACGATGGATTTAGGCCCAGATCTCTGTACTGGGGTGAATGTATGACATTGTTCTGCATTCTGTCCATCAATTGTTGTTTTTGCATTTGTCACCCCAAGTGGGACGGGTATGCTCAGACGTGAGTCCCGTGCTCTCCTTGCCACTGGAATCAAGCTATCCTGGCTGAAGAGGGGTGAAACCCCGAAACCGGTCCTAGGATGCTTGTTTCCAGTCCAGGGAGGACCTGGCTTGGCAGTTCGGGCTGGACTGTTCCCATGAGGCACAGGGTCAAGACTGATTTGCATATGGCTGGGTTCAAACTGGAATGGCATGGTGAGCAAAAAAACGATGGATTGAGGCCCAGATCTCTGTACTGGGTTGAATGTATGACATTGTTCTGCATTCTGTCCATCAATTGTTGTTTTTGCATTTGTCACCCCAAGTGGGACGGGTATGCTCAGACGTGAGTCCCGTGCTCTCCATGCCACTGGAATCAAGCTATCCTGGCTGAAGAGGGGTGAAACCCCGAAACCGGTCCTAGGATGCTTGTTTCCAGTCCAGGGAGGACCTGGCTTGGCAGTTCGGGCTGGACTGTTCCCATGAGGCACAGGGTCAAGACTGATTTGCATATGGCTGGGTTCAAACTGGAATGGCATGGTGAGCAAAAAAACGATGGATTGAGGCCCAGATCTCTGTACTGGGGTGAATGTATGACATTGTTCTGCATTCTGTCCATCAATTGTTGTTTTTGCATTTGTCACCCCAAGTGGGACGGGTATGCTCAGACGTGAGTCCCGTGCTCTCCATGCCACTGGAATCAAGCTATCCTGGCTGAAGAGGGGTGAAACCCCAAAACCGGTCCTAGGTTGCTTGTTTCCAGTCCAGGGAGGACCTGGCTTGGCAGTTCGGGCTAGACTGTTCCCATGAGGCACAGGGTCAAGACTGATTTGCATATGGCTGGGTTCAAACTGGAATGGCATGGTGAGCAAAAAAACGATGGATTTAGGCCCAGATCTCTGTACTGGGGTGAATGTATGACATTGTTCTGCATTCTGTCCATCAATTGTTGTTTTTGCATTTGTCACCCCAAGTGGGACGGGTATGCTCAGACGTGAGTCCCGTGCTCTCCATGCCACTGGAATCAAGCTATCCTGGCTGAAGAGGGGTGAAACCCCGAAACCGGTCCTAGGATGCTTGTTTCCAGTCCAGGGAGGACCTGGCTTGGCAGTTCGGGCTGGACTGTTCCCATGAGGCACAGGGTCAAGACTGATTTGCATATGGCTGGGTTCAAACTGGAATGGCATGGTGAGCAAAAAAACGATGGATTTAGGCCCAGATCTCTGTACTGGGGTGAATGTATGACATTGTTCTGCATTCTGTCCATCAATTGTTGTTTTTGCATTTGTCACCCCAAGTGGGACGGGTATGCTCAGACGTGAGTCCCGTGCTCTCCATGCCACTGGAATCAAGCTATCCTGGCTGAAGAGGGGTGAAACCCCGAAACCGGTCCTAGGATGCTTGTTTCCAGTCCAGAGAGGACCTGGCTTGGCAGTTCGGGCTGGACTGTTCCCATGAGGCACAGGGTCAAGACTGATTTGCATATGGCTGGGTTCAAACTGGAATGGCATAGTGAGCAAAAAAACGATGGATTTAGGCCCAGATCTCTGTACTGGGGTGAATGTATGACATTGTTCTGCATTCTGTCCATCAATTGTTGTTTTTGCATTTGTCACCCCAAGTGGGACGGGTATGCTCAGACGTGAGTCCCGTGCTCTCCATGCCACTGGAATCAAGCTATCTTGGCTGAAGAGGGGTGAAACCCCGAAACCGGTCCTAGGATGCTTGTTTCCAGTCCAGGGAGGACCTGGCTTGGCAGTTCGGGCTGGACTGTTCCCATGAGGCACAGGGTCAAGACTGATTTGCATATGGCTGGGTTCAAACTGGAATGGCATGGTGAGCAAAAAAACGATGGATTTAGGCCCAGATCTCTGTACTGGGGTGAATGTATGACATTGTTCTGCATTCTGTCCATCAATTGTTGTTTTTGCATTTGTCACCCCAAGTGGGACGGGTATGCTCAGACGTGAGTCCCGTGCTCTCCATGCCACTGGAATCAAGCTATCCTGGCTGAAGAGGGGTGAAACCCCGAAACCGGTCCTAGGATGCTTGTTTCCAGTCCAGGGAGGACCTGGCTTGGCAGTTCGGGCTGGACTGTTCCCATGAGGCACAGGGTCAAGACTGATTTGCATATGGCTGGGTTCAAACTGGAATGGCATGGTGAGCAAAAAAACGATGGATTTAGGCCCAGATCTCTGTACTGGGGTGAATGTATGACATTGTTCTGCATTCTGTCCATCAATTGTTGTTTTTGCATTTGTCACCCCAAGTGGGACGGGTATGCTCAGACGTGAGTCCCGTGCTCTGCATGCCACTGGAATCAAGCTATCCTGGCTGAAGAGGGGTGAAACCCCGAAACCGGTCCTAGGATGCTTGTTTCCAGTCCAGGGAGGACCTGGCTTGGCAGTTCGGGCTGGACTGTTCCCATGAGGCACAGGGTCAAGACTGATTTGCATATGGCTGGGTTCAAACTGGAATGGCATGGTGAGCAAAAAAACGATGGATTTAGGCCCAGATCTCTGTACTGGGGTGAATGTATGACATTGTTCTGCATTCTGTCCATCAATTGTTGTTTTTGCATTTGTCACCCCAAGTGGGACGGGTATGCTCAGACGTGAGTCCCGTGCTCTCCATGCCACTGGAATCAAGCTATCCTGGCTAAAGAGGGGTGAAACCCCGAAACCGGTCCTAGGATGCTTGTTTCCAGTCCAGGGAGGACCTGGCTTGGCAGTTCGGGCTGGACTGTTCCCATGAGGCACAGGGTCAAGACTGATTTGCATATGGCTGGGTTCAAACTGGAATGGCATGGTGAGCAAAAAAACGATGGATTTAGGCCCAGATCTCTGTACTGGGGTGAATGTATGACATTGTTCTGCATTCTGTCCATCAATTGTTGTTTTTGCATTTGTCACCCCAAGTGGGACGGGTATGCTCAGACGTGAGTCCCGTGCTCTCCATGCCACTGGAATCAAGCTATCCTGGCTGAAGAGGGGTGAAACCCCGAAACCGGTCCTAGGATGCTTGTTTCCAGTCCAGGGAGGACCTGGCTTGGCAGTTCGGGCTGGACTGTTCCCATGAGGCACAGGGTCAAGACTGATTTGCATATGGCTGGGTTCAAACTGGAATGGCATGGTGAGCAAAAAAACGATGGATTTAGGCCCAGATCTCTGTACTGGGGTGAATGTATGACATTGTTCTGCATTCTGTCCATCAATTGTTGTTTTTGCATTTGTCACCCCAAGTGGGACGGGTATGCTCAGACGTGAGTCCCGTGCTCTCCATGCCACTGGAATCAAGCTATCCTGGCTGAAGAGGGGTGAAACCCCGAAACCGGTCCTAGGATGCTTGTTTCCAGTCCAGGGAGGACCTGGCTTGGCAGTTCGGGCTGGACTGTTCCCATGAGGCACAGGGTCAAGACTGATTTGCATATGGCTGGGTTCAAACTGGAATGGCATGGTGAGCAAAAAAACGATGGATTTAGGCCCAGGTCTCTGTACTGGGGTGAATGTATGACATTGTTCTGCATTCTGTCCATCAATTGTTGTTTTTGCATTTGTCACCCCAAGTGGGACGGGTATGCTCAGACGTGAGTCCCGTGCTCTCCATGCCACTGGAATCAAGCTATCCTGGCTGAAGAGGGGTGAAACCCCGAAACCGGTCCTAGGATGCTTGTTTCCAGTCCAGGGAGGACCTGGCTTGGCAGTTCGGGCTGGACTGTTCCCATGAGGCACAGGGTCAAGACTGATTTGCATATGGCTGGGTTCAAACTGGAATGGCATGGTGAGCAAAAAAACGATGGATTTAGGCCCAGATCTCTGTACTGGGGTGAATGTATGACATTGTTCTGCATTCTGTCCATCAATTGTTGTTTTTGCATTTGTCACCCCAAGTGGGACGGGTATGCTCAGACGTGAGTCCCGTGCTCTCCATGCCACTGGAATCAAGCTATCCTGGCTGAAGAGGGGTGAAACCCCGAAACCGGTCCTAGGATGCTTGTTTCCAGTCCAGGGAGGACCTGGCTTGGCAGTTCGGGCTGGACTGTTCCCATGAGGCACAGGGTCAAGACTGATTTGCATATGGCTGGGTTCAAACTGGAATGGCATGGTGAGCAAAAAAACGATGGATTTAGGCCCAGATCTCTGTACTGGGGTGAATGTATGACATTGTTCTGCATTCTGTCCATCAATTGTTGTTTTTGCATTTGTCACCCCAAGTGGGACGGGTATGCTCAGACGTGAGTCCCGTGCTCTCCATGCCACTGGAATCAAGCTATCCTGGCTGAAGAGTGATGAAACCCCGAAACCGGTCCTAGGATGCTTGTTTCCAGTCCAGGGAGGACCTGGCTTGGCAGTTCGGGATGGACTGTTCCCATGAGGCACAGGGTCAAGACTGATTTGCATATGGCTGGGTTCAAACTGGAATGGCATGGTGAGCAAAAAAACGATGGATTTAGGCCCAGATCTCTGTACTGGGGTGAATGTATGACATTGTTCTGCATTCTGTCCATCAATTGTTGTTTTTGCATTTGTCACCCCAAGTGGGACGGGTATGCTCAGACGTGAGTCCCGTGCTCTCCATGCCACTGGAATCAAGCTATCCTGGCTGAAGAGGGGTGAAACCCCGAAACCGGTCCTAGGATGCTTGTTTCCAGTCCAGGGAGGACCTGGCTTGGCAGTTCGGGCTGGACTGTTCCCATGAGGCACAGGGTCAAGACTGATTTGCATATGGCTGGGTTCAAACTGGAATGGCATGGTGAGCAAAAAAACGATGGATTTAGGCCCAGGTCTCTGTACTGGGGTGAATGTATGACATTGTTCTGCATTCTGTCCATCAATTGTTGTTTTTGCATTTGTCACCCCAAGTGGGACGGGTATGCTCAGACGTGAGTCCCGTGCTCTCCATGCCACTGGAATCAAGCTATCCTGGCTGAAGAGGGGTGAAACCCCGAAACCGGTCCTAGGATGCTTGTTTCCAGTCCAGGGAGGACCTGGCTTGGCAGTTCGGGCTGGACTGTTCCCATGAGGCACAGGGTCAAGACTGATTTGCATATGGCTGGGTTCAAACTGGAATGGCATGGTGAGCAAAAAAACGATGGATTTAGGCCCAGATCTCTGTACTGGGGTGAATGTATGACATTGTTCTGCATTCTGTCCATCAATTGTTGTTTTTGCATTTGTCACCCCAAGTGGGACGGGTATGCTCAGACGTGAGTCCCGTGCTCTCCATGCCACTGGAATCAAGCTATCCTGGCTGAAGAGGGGTGAAACCCCGAAACCGGTCCTAGGATGCTTGTTTCCAGTCCAGGGAGGACCTGGCTTGGCAGTTCGGGCTGGACTGTTCCCATGAGGCACAGGGTCAAGACTGATTTGCATATGGCTGGGTTCAAACTGGAATGGCATGGTGAGCAAAAAAACGATGGATTTAGGCCCAGATCTCTGTACTGGGGTGAATGTATGACATTGTTCTGCATTCTGTCCATCAATTGTTGTTTTTGCATTTGTCACCCCAAGTGGGACGGGTATGCTCAGACGTGAGTCCCGTGCTCTCCATGCCACTGGAATCAAGCTATCCTGGCTGAAGAGGGGTGAAACCCCGAAACCGGTCCTAGGATGCTTGTTTCCAATCCAGGGAGGACCTGGCTTGGCAGTTCGGGCTGGACTGTTCCCATGAGGCACAGGGTCAAGACTGATTTGCATTTGGCTGGGTTCAAACTGGAATGGCATGGTGAGCAAAAAAACGATGGATTTAGGCCCAGATCTCTGTACTGGGGTGAATGTATGACATTGTTCTGCATTCTGTCCATCAATTGTTGTTTTTGCATTTGTCACCCCAAGTGGGACGGGTATGCTCAGACGTGAGTCCCGTGCTCTCCATGCCACTGGAATCAAGCTATCCTGGCTGAAGAGGGGTGAAACCCCGAAACCGGTCCTAGGATGCTTGTTTCCAGTCCAGGGAGGACCTGGCTTGGCAGTTCGGGCTGGACTGTTCCCATGAGGCACAGGGTCAAGACTGATTTGCATATGGCTGGGTTCAAACTGGAATGGCATGGTGAGCAAAAAAACGATGGATTTAGGCCCAGATCTCTGTACTGGGGTGAATGTATGACATTGTTCTGCATTCTGTCCATCAATTTTTGTTTTTGCATTTGTCACCCCAAGTGGGACGGGTATGCTCAGACGTGAGTCCCGTGCTCTCCATGCCACTGGAATCAAGCTATCCTGGCTGAAGAGGGGTGAAACCCCGAAACCGGTCCTAGGATGCTTGTTTCCAGTCCAGGGAGGACCTGGCTTGGCAGTTCGGGCTGGACTGTTCCCATGAGGCACAGGGTCAAGACTGATTTGCATATGGCTGGGTTCAAACTGGAATGGCATGGTGAGCAAAAAAACGATGGATTTAGGCCCAGATCTCTGTACTGGGGTGAATGTATGACATTGTTCTGCATTCTGTCCATCAATTGTTGTTTTTGCATTTGTCACCCCAAGTGGGACGGGTATGCTCAGACGTGAGTCCCGTGCTCTCCATGCCACTGGAATCAAGCTATCCTGGCTGAAGAGGGGTGAAACCCCGAAACCGGTCCTAGGAAGCTTGTTTCCAGTCCAGGGAGGACCTGGCTTGGCAGTTCGGGCTGGACTGTTCCCATGAGGCACAGGGTCAAGACTGATTTGCATATGGCTGGGTTCAAACTGGAATGGCATGGTGAGCAAAAAAACGATGGATTTAGGCCCAGATCTCTGTACTGGGGTGAATGTATGACATTGTTCTGCATTCTGTCCATCAATTGTTGTTTTTGCATTTGTCACCCCAAGTGGGACGGGTATGCTCAGACGTGAGTCCCGTGCTCTCCATGCCACTGGAATCAAGCTATCCTGGCTGAAGAGGGGTGAAACCCCGAAACCGGTCCTAGGATGCTTGTTTCCAGTCCAGGGAGGACCTGGCTTGGCAGTTCGGGCTGGACTGTTCCCATGAGGCACAGGGTCAAGACTGATTTGCATATGGCTGGGTTCAAACTGGAATGGCATGGTGAGCAAAAAAACGATGGATTTAGGCCCAGATCTCTGTACTGGGGTGAATGTATGACATTGTTCTGCATTCTGTCCATCAATTGTTGTTTTTGCATTTGTCACCCCAAGTGGGACGGGTATGCTCAGACGTGAGTTCCGTGCTTCCATGCCACTGGAATCAAGATATCCTGGCTGAAGAGGGGTGAAACCCCAAAACCGGTCCTAGGATGCTTGTTTCCAGTCCAGGGAGGACCTGGCTTGGCAGTTCGGGCTGGACTGTTCCCATGAGGCACAGGGTCAAGACTGATTTGCATATGGCTGGGTTCAAACTGGAATGGCATGGTGAGCAAAAAAACGATGGATTTAGGCCCAGATCTCTGTACTGGGGTGAATGTATGACATTGTTCTGCATTCTGTCCATCAATTGTTGTTTTTGCATTTGTCACCCCAAGTGGGACGGGTATGCTCAGACGTGAGTCCCGTGCTCTCCATGCCACTGGAATCAAGCTATCCTGGCTGAAGAGGGGTGAAACCCCGAAACCGGTCCTAGGATGCTTGTTTCCAGTCCAGGGAGGACCTGGCTTGGCAGTTCGGGCTGGACTGTTCCCATGAGGCACAGGGTCAAGACTGATTTGCATATGGCTGGGTTCAAACTGGAATGGCATGGTGAGCAAAAAAACGATGGATTGAGGCCCAGATCTCTGTACTGGGGTGAATGTATGACATTGTTCTGCATTCTGTCTATCAATTGTTGTTTTTGCATTTGTCACCCCAAGTGGGACGGGTATGCTCAGACGTGAGTCCCGTGCTCTCCATGCCACTGGAATCAAGCTATCCTGGCTGAAGAGGGGTGAAACCCCGAAACCGGTCCTAGGATGCTTGTTTCCAGTCCAGGGAGGACCTGGCTTGGCAGTTCGGGCTGGACTGTTCCCATGAGGCACAGGGTCAAGACTGATTTGCATATGGCTGGGTTCAAACTGGAATGGCATGGTGAGCAAAAAAACGATGGATTTAGGCCCAGATCTCTGTACTGGGGTGAATGTATGACATTGTTCTGCATTCTGTCCATCAATTGTTGTTTTTGCATTTGTCACCCCAAGTGGGACGGGTATGCTCAGACGTGAGTCCCGTGCTCTCCATGCCACTGGAATCAAGCTATCCTGGCTGAAGAGGGGTGAAACCCCGAAACCGGTCCTAGGATGCTTGTTTCCAGTCCAGGGAGGACCTGGCTTGGCAGTTCGGGCTGGACTGTTCCCATGAGGCACAGGGTCAAGACTGATTTGCATATGGCTGGGTTCAAACTGGAATGGCATGGTGAGCAAAAAAACGATGGATTTAGGCCCAGATCTCTGTACTGGGGTGAATGTATGACATTGTTCTGCATTCTGTCCATCAATTGTTGTTTTTGCATTTGTCACCCCAAGTGGGACGGGTATGCTCAGACGTGAGTCCCGTGCTCTCCATGCCACTGGAATCAAGCTATCCTGGCTGAAGAGGGGTGAAACCCCGAAACCGGTCCTAGGATGCTTGTTTCCAGTCCAGGGAGGACCTGGCTTGGCAGTTCGGGCTGGACTGTTCCCATGAGGCACAGGGTCAAGACTGATTTGCATATGGCTGGGTTCAAACTGGAATGGCATGGTGAGCAAAAAAACGATGGATTTAGGCCCAGATCTCTGTACTGGGGTGAATGTATGACATTGTTCTGCATTCTGTCCATCAATTGTTGTTTTTGCATTTGTCACCCCAAGTGGGACGGGTATGCTCAGACGTGAGTCCCGTGCTCTCCATGCCACTGGAATCAAGCTATCCTGGCTGAAGAGGGGTGAAACCCCGAAACCGGTCCTAGGATGCTTGTTTCCAGTCCAGGGAGGACCTGGCTTGGCAGTTCGGGCTGGACTGTTCCCATGAGGCACAGGGTCAAGACTGATTTGCATATGGCTGGGTTCAAACTGGAATGGCATGGTGAGCAAAAAAACGATGGATTTAGGCCCAGATCTCTGTACTGGGGTGAATGTATGACATTGTTCTGCATTCTGTCCATCAATTGTTGTTTTTGCATTTGTCACCCCAAGTGGGACGGGTATGCTCTGACGTGAGTCCCGTGCTCTCCATGCCACTGGAATCAAGCTATCCTGGCTGAAGAGGGGTGAAACCCCGAAACCGGTCCTAGGATGCTTGTTTCCAGTCCAGGGAGGATCTGGCTTGGCAGTTCGGGCTGGACTGTTCCCATGAGGCACAGGGTCAAGACTGATTTGCATATGGCTGGGTTCAAACTGGAATGGCATGGTGAGCAAAAAAACGATGGATTTAGGCCCAGATCTCTGTACTGGGGTGAATGTATGACATTGTTCTGCATTCTGTCCATCAATTGTTGTTTTTGCATTTGTCACCCCAAGTGGGACGGGTATGCTCAGACGTGAGTCCCGTGCTCTCCATGCCACTGGAATCAAGCTATCCTGGCTGAAGAGGGGTGAAACCCCGAAACCGGTCCTAGGATGCTTGTTTCCAGTCCAGGGAGGACCTGGCTTGGCAGTTCGGGCTGGACTGTTCCCATGAGGCACAGGGTCAAGACTGATTTGCATATGGCTGGGTTCAAACTGGAATGGCATGGTGAGCAAAAAAACGATGGATTTAGGCCCAGATCTCTGTACTGGGGTGAATGTATGACATTGTTCTGCATTCTGTCCATCAATTGTTGTTTTTGCATTTGTCACCCCAAGTGGGACGGGTATGCTCAGACGTGAGTCCCGTGCTCTCCATGCCACTGGAATCAAGCTATCCTGGCTGAAGAGGGGTGAAACCCCGAAACCGGTCCTAGGATGCTTGTTTCCAGTCCAGGGAGGACCTGGCTTGGCAGTTCGGGCTGGACTGTTCCCATGAGGCACAGGGTCAAGACTGATTTGCATATGGCTGGGTTCAAACTGGAATGGCATGGTGAGCAAAAAAACGATGGATTTAGGCCCAGGTCTCTGTACTGGGGTGAATGTATGACATTGTTCTGCATTCTGTCCATCAATTGTTGTTTTTGCATTTGTCACCCCAAGTGGGACGGGTATGCTCAGACATGAGTCCCGTGCTCTCCATGCCACTGGAATCAAGCTATCCTGGCTGAAGAGGGGTGAAACCCCGAAACCGGTCCTAGGATGCTTGTTTCCAGTCCAGGGAGGACCTGGCTTGGCAGTTCGGGCTGGACTGTTCCCATGAGGCACAGGGTCAAGACTGATTTGCATATGGCTGGGTTCAAACTGGAATGGCATGGTGAGCAAAAAAACGATGGATTTAGGCCCAGATCTCTGTACTGGGGTGAATGTATGACATTGTTCTGCATTCTGTCCATCAATTGTTGTTTTTGCATTTGTCACCCCAAGTGGGACGGGTATGCTCAGACGTGAGTCCCGTGCTCTCCATGCCACTGGAATCAAGCTATCCTGGCTGAAGAGGGGTGAAACCCCGAAACCGGTCCTAGGATGCTTGTTTCCAGTCCAGGGAGGACCTGGCTTGGCAGTTCGGGCTGGACTGTTCCCATGAGGCACAGGGTCAAGACTGATTTGCATATGGCTGGGTTCAAACTGGAATGGCATGGTGAGCAAAAAAACGATGGATTTAGGCCCAGATCTCTGTACTGGGGTGAATGTATGACATTGTTCTGCATTCTGTCCATCAATTGTTGTTTTTGCATTTGTCACCCCAAGTGGGACGGGTATGCTCAGACGTGAGTCCCGTGCTCTCCATGCCACTGGAATCAAGCTATCCTGGCTGAAGAGGGGTGAAACCCCGAAACCGGTCCTAGGATGCTTGTTTCCAGTCCAGGGAGGACCTGGCTTGGCAGTTCGGGCTGGACTGTTCCCATGAGGCACAGGGTCAAGACTGATTTGCATATGGCTGGGTTCAAACTGGAATGGCATGGTGAGCAAAAAAACGATGGATTTAGGCCCAGATCTCTGTACTGGGGTGAATGTATGACATTGTTCTGCATTCTGTCCATCAATTGTTGTTTTTGCATTTGTCACCCCAAGTGGGACGGGTATGCTCAGACGTGAGTCCCGTGCTCTCCATGCCACTGGAATCAAGCTATCCTGGCTGAAGAGGGGTGAAACCCCGAAACCGGTCCTAGGATGCTTGTTTCCAGTCCAGGGAGGACCTGGCTTGGCAGTTCGGGCTGGACTGTTCCCATGAGGCACAGGGTCAAGACTGATTTGCATATGGCTGGGTTCAAACTGGAATGGCATGGTGAGCAAAAAAACGATGGATTTAGGCCCAGATCTCTGTACTGGGGTGAATGTATGACATTGTTCTGCATTCTGTCCATCAATTGTGGTTTTTGCATTTGTCACCCCAAGTGGGACGGGTATGCTCAGACGTGAGTCCCGTGCTCTCCATGCCACTGGAATCAAGCTATCCTGGCTGAAGAGGGGTGAAACCCCAAAACCGGTCCTAGGATGCTTGTTTCCAGTCCAGGGAGGACCTGGCTTGGCAGTTCGGGCTGGACTGTTCCCATGAGGCACAGGGTCAAGACTGATTTGCATATGGCTGGGTTCAAACTGGAATGGCATGGTGAGCAAAAAAACGATGGATTTAGGCCCAGATCTCTGTACTGGGGTGAATGTATGACATTGTTCTGCATTCTGTCCATCAATTGTGGTTTTTGCATTTGTCACCCCAAGTGGGACGGGTATGCTCAGACGTGAGTCCCGTGCTCTCCATGCCACTGGAATCAAGCTATCCTGGCTGAAGAGGGGTGAAACCCCAAAACCGGTCCTAGGATGCTTGTTTCCAGTCCAGGGAGGACCTGGCTTGGCAGTTCGGGCTGGACTGTTCCCATGAGGCACAGGGTCAAGACTGATTTGCATATGGCTGGGTTCAAACTGGAATGGCATGGTGAGCAAAAAAACGATGGATTTAGGCCCAGATCTCTGTACTGGGGTGAATGTATGACATTGTTCTGCATTCTGTTCATCAATTGTTGTTTTTGCATTTGTCACCCCAAGTGGGACGGGTATGCTCAGACGTGAGTCCCGTGCTCTCCATGCCACTGGAATCAAGCTATCCTGGCTGAAGAGGGGTGAAACCCCAAAACCGGTCCTAGGATGCTTGTTTCCAGTCCAGGGAGGACCTGGCTTGGCAGTTCGGGCTGGACTGTTCCCATGAGGCACAGGGTCAAGACTGATTTGCATATGGCTGGGTTCAAACTGGAATGGCATGGTGAGCAAAAAAACGATGGATTTAGGCCCAGATCTCTGTACTGGGGTGAATGTATGACATTGTTCTGCATTCTGTCCATCAATTGTTGTTTTTGCATTTGTCACCCCAAGTGGGACGGGTATGCTCAGACGTGAGTCCCGTGCTCTCCATGCCACTGGAATCAAGCTATCCTGGCTGAAGAGGGGTGAAACCCCGAAACCGGTCCTAGGATGCTTGTTTCCAGTCCAGGGAGGACCTGGCTTGGCAGTTCGGGCTGGACTGTTCCCATGAGGCACAGGGTCAAGACTGATTTGCATATGGCTGGGTTCAAACTGGAATGGCATGGTGAGCAAAAAAACGATGGATTTAGGCCCAGATCTCTGTACTGGGGTGAATGTATGACATTGTTCTGCATTCTGTCCATCAATTGTTGTTTTTGCATTTGTCACCCCAAGTGGGACGGGTATGCTCAGACGTGAGTCCCGTGCTCTCCATGCCACTGGAATCAAGCTATCCTGGCTGAAGAGGGGTGAAATCCCGAAACCGGTCCTAGGATGCTTGTTTCCAGTCCAGGGAGGACCTGGCTTGGCAGTTCGGGCTGGACTGTTCCCATGAGGCACAGGGTCAAGACTGATTTGCATATGGCTGGGTTCAAACTGGAATGGCATGGTGAGCAAAAAAACGATGGATTTAGGCCCAGATCTCTGTACTGGGGTGAATGTATGACATTGTTCTGCATTCTGTCCATCAATTGTTGTTTTTGCATTTGTCACCCCAAGTGGGACGGGTATGCTCAGACGTGAGTCCCGTGCTCTCCATGCCACTGGAATCAAGCTATCCTGGCTGAAGAGGGGTGAAACCCCGAAACCAGTCCTAGGATGCTTGTTTCCAGTCCAGGGAGGACCTGGCTTGGCAGTTCGGGCTGGACTGTTCCCATGAGGCACAGGGTCAAGACTGATTTGCATATGGCTGGGTTCAAACTGGAATGGCATGGTGAGCAAAAAAACGATGGATGTAGGCCCAGATCTCTGTACTGGGGTGAATGTATGACATTGTTCTGCATTCTGTCCATCAATTGTTGTTTTTGCATTTGTCACCCCAAGTGGGACGGGTATGCTCAGACGTGAGTCCCGTGCTCTCCATGCCACTGGAATCAAGCTATCCTGGCTGAAGAGGGGTGAAACCCCGAAACCGGTCCTAGGATGCTTGTTTCCAGTCCAGGGAGGACCTGGCTTGGCAGTTCGGGCTGGACTGTTCCCATGAGGCACAGGGTCAAGACTGATTTGCATATGGCTGGGTTCAAACTGGAATGGCATGGTGAGCAAAAAAACGATGGATTTAGGCCCAGATCTCTGTACTGGGGTGAATGTATGACATTGTTCTGCATTCTGTCCATCAATTGTTGTTTTTGCATTTGTCACCCCAAGTGGGACGGGTATGCTCAGACGTGAGTCCCGTGCTCTCCATGCCACTGGAATCAAGCTATCCTGGCTGAAGAGGGGTGAAACCCCGAAACCGGTCCTAGGATGCTTGTTTTCAGTTCAGGGAGGACCTGGCTTGGCAGTTCGGGCTGGACTGTTCCCATGAGGCACAGGGTCAAGACTGATTTGCATATGGCTGGGTTCAAACTGGAATGGCATGGTGAGCAAAAAAACGATGGATTTAGGCCCAGATCTCTGTACTGGGGTGAATGTATGACATTGTTCTGCATTCTGTCCATCAATTGTTGTTTTTGCATTTGTCACCCCAAGTGGGACGGGTATGCTCAGACGTGAGTCCCGTGCTCTCCATGCCACTGGAATCAAGCTATCCTGGCTGAAGAGGGGTGAAACCCCGAAACCGGTCCTAGGATGCTTGTTTCCAGTCCAGGGAGGACCTGGCTTGGCAGTTCGGGCTGGACTGTTCCCATGAGGCACAGGGTCAAGACTGATTTGCATATGGCTGGGTTCAAACTGGAATGGCATGGTGAGCAAAAAAACGATGGATTTAGGCCCAGATCTCTGTACTGGGGTGAATGTATGACATTGTTCTGCATTCTGTCCATCAATTGTTGTTTTTGCATTTGTCACCCCAAGTGGGACGGGTATGCTCAGACGTGAGTCCCGTGCTCTCCATGCCACTGGAATCAAGCTATCCTGGCTGAAGAGGGGTGAAACCCCGAAACCGGTCCTAGGATGCTTGTTTCCAGTCCAGGGAGGACCTGGCTTGGCAGTTCGGGCTGGACTGTTCCCATGAGGCACAGGGTCAAGACTGATTTGCATATGGCTGGGTTCAAACTGGAATGGCATGGTGAGCAAAAAAACGATGGATTTAGGCCCAGATCTCTGTACTGGGGTGAATGTATGACATTGTTCTGCATTCTGTCCATCAATTGTTGTTTTTGCATTTGTCACCCCAAGTGGGACGGGTATGCTCAGACGTGAGTCCCGTGCTCTCCATGCCACTGGAATCAAGCTATCCTGGCTGAAGAGGGGTGAAACCCCGAAACCGGTCCTAGGATGCTTGTTTCCAGTCCAGGGAGGACCTGGCTTGGCAGTTCGGGCTGGACTGTTCCCATGAGGCACAGGGTCAAGACTGATTTGCATATGGCTGGGTTCAAACTGGAATGGCATGGTGAGCAAAAAAACGATGGATTTAGGCCCAGATCTCTGTACTGGGGTGAATGTATGACATTGTTCTGCATTCTGTTCATCAATTGTTGTTTTTGCATTTGTCACCCCAAGTGGGACGGGTATGCTCAGACGTGAGTCCCGTGCTCTCCATGCCACTGGAATCAAGCTATCCTGGCTGAAGAGGGGTGAAACCCCGAAACCGGTCCTAGGATGCTTGTTTCCAGTCCAGGGAGGACCTGGCTTGGCAGTTCGGGCTGGACTGTTCCCATGAGGCACAGGGTCAAGACTGATTTGCATATGGCTGGGTTCAAACTGGAATGGCATGGTGAGCAAAAAAATGATGGATTTAGGCCCAGATCTCTGTACTGGGGTGAATGTATGACATTGTTCTGCATTCTGTCCATCAATTGTTGTTTTTGCATTTGTCACCCCAAGTGGGACGGGTATGCTCAGACGTGAGTTCCGTGCTCTCCATGCCACTGGAATCAAGATATCCTGGCTGAAGAGGGGTGAAACCCCAAAACCGGTCCTAGGATGCTTGTTTCCAGTCCAGGGAGGACCTGGCTTGGCAGTTCGGGCTGGACTGTTCCCATGAGGCACAGGGTCAAGACTGATTTGCATATGGCTGGGTTCAAACTGGAATGGCATGGTGAGCAAAAAAACGATGGATTTAGGCCCAGATCTCTGTACTGGGGTGAATGTATGACATTGTTCTGCATTCTGTCCATCAATTGTTGTTTTTGCATTTGTCACCCCAAGTGGGACAGGTATGCTCAGACGTGAGTCCCGTGCTCTCCATGCCACTGGAATCAAGCTATCCTGGCTGAAGAGGGGTGAAACCCCGAAACCGGTCCTAGGATGCTTGTTTCCAGTCCAGGGAGGACCTGGCTTGGCAGTTCGGGCTGGACTGTTCCCATGAGGCACAGGGTCAAGACTGATTTGCATATGGCTGGGTTCAAACTGGAATGGCATGGTGAGCAAAAAAACGATGGATTTAGGCCCAGATCTCTGTACTGGGGTGAATGTATGACATTGTTCTGCATTCTGTCCATCAATTGTTGTTTTTGCATTTGTCACCCCAAGTGGGACGGGTATGCTCAGACGTGAGTCCCGTGCTCTCCATGCCACTGGAATCAAGCTATCCTGGCTAAAGAGGGGTGAAACCCCGAAACCGGTCCTAGGATGCTTGTTTCCAGTCCAGGGAGGACCTGGCTTGGCAGTTCGGGCTGGACTGTTCCCATGAGGCACAGGGTCAAGACTGATTTGCATATGGCTGGGTTCAAACTGGAATGGCATGGTGAGCAAAAAAACGATGGATTTAGGCCCAGATCTCTGTACTGGGGTGAATGTATGACATTGTTCTGCATTCTGTCCATCAATTGTTGTTTTTGCATTTGTCACCCCAAGTGGGACGGGTATGCTCAGACGTGAGTCCCGTGCTCTCCATGCCACTGGAATCAAGCTATCCTGGCTGAAGAGGGGTGAAACCCCGAAACCGGTCCTAGGATGCTTGTTTCCAGTCCAGGGAGGACCTGGCTTGGCAGTTCGGGCTGGACTGTTCCCATGAGGCACAGGGTCAAGACTGATTTGCATATGGCTGGGTTCAAACTGGAATGGCATGGTGAGCAAAAAAACGATGGATTTAGGCCCAGATCTCTGTACTGGGGTGAATGTATGACATTGTTCTGCATTCTGTCCATCAATTGTTGTTTTTGCATTTGTCACCCCAAGTGGGACGGGTATGCTCAGACGTGAGTCCCGTGCTCTCCATGCCACTGGAATCAAGATATCCTGGCTGAAGAGGGGTGAAACCCCAAAACCGGTCCTAGGATGCTTGTTTCCAGTCCAGGGAGGACCTGGCTTGGCAGTTCGGGCTGGACTGTTCCCATGAGGCACAGGGTCAAGACTGATTTGCATATGGCTGGGTTCAAACTGGAATGGCATGGTGAGCAAAAAAACGATGGATTTAGGCCCAGATCTCTGTACTGGGGTGAATGTATGACATTGTTCTGCATTCTGTCCATCAATTGTTGTTTTTGCATTTGTCACCCCAAGTGGGACGGGTATGCTCAGACGTGAGTCCCGTGCTCTCCATGCCACTGGAATCAAGCTATCCTGGCTGAAGAGGGGTGAAACCCCGAAACCGGTCCTAGGATGCTTGTTTCCAGTCCAGGGAGGACCTGGCTTGGCAGTTCGGGCTGGACTGTTCCCATGAGGCACAGGGTCAAGACTGATTTGCATATGGCTGGGTACAAACTGGAATGGCATGGTGAGCAAAAAAACGATGGATTTAGGCCCAGATCTCTGTACTGGGGTGAATGTATGACATTGTTCTGCATTCTGTCCATCAATTGTTGTTTTTGCATTTGTCACCCCAAGTGGGACGGGTATGCTCAGACGTGAGTCCCGTGCTCTCCATGCCACTGGAATCAAGCTATCCTGGCTGAAGAGGGGTGAAACCCCGAAACCGGTCCTAGGATGCTTGTTTCCAGTCCAGGGAGGACCTGGCTTGGCAGTTCGGGCTGGACTGTTCCCATGAGGCACAGGGTCAAGACTGATTTGCATATGGCTGGGTTCAAACTGGAATGGCATGGTGAGCAAAAAAACGATGGATTTAGGCCCAGATCTCTGTACTGGGGTGAATGTATGACATTGTTCTGCATTCTGTCCATCAATTGTTGTTTTTGCATTTGTCACCCCAAGTGGGACGGGTATGCTCAGACGTGAGTCCCGTGCTCTCCATGCCACTGGAATCAAGCTATCCTGGCTGAAGAGGGGTGAAACCCCGAAACCGGTCCTAGGATGCTTGTTTCCAGTCCAGGGAGGACCTGGCTTGGCAGTTCGGGCTGGACTGTTCCCATGAGGCACAGGGTCAAGACTGATTTGCATATGGCTGGGTTCAAACTGGAATGGCATGGTGAGCAAAAAAACGATGGATTTAGGCCCAGATCTCTGTACTGGGGTGAATGTATGACATTGTTCTGCATTCTGTCCATCAATTGTTGTTTTTGCATTTGTCACCCCAAGTGGGACGGGTATGCTCAGACGTGAGTCCCGTGCTCTCCATGCCACTGGAATCAAGCTATCCTGGCTGAAGAGGGGTGAAACCCCGAAACCGGTCCTAGGATGCTTGTTTCCAGTCCAGGGAGGACCTGGCTTGGCAGTTCGGGCTGGACTGTTCCCATGAGGCACAGGGTCAAGACTGATTTGCATATGGCTGGGTTCAAACTGGAATGGCATGGTGAGCAAAAAAACGATGGATTTAGGCCCAGATCTCTGTACTGGGGTGAATGTATGACATTGTTCTGCATTCTGTCCATCAATTGTTGTTTTTGCATTTGTCACCCCAAGTGGGACGGGTATGCTCAGACGTGAGTCCCGTGCTCTCCATGCCACTGGAATCAAGCTATCCTGGCTGAAGAGGGGTGAAACCCCGAAACCGGTCCTAGGATGCTTGTTTCCAGTCCAGGGAGGACCTGGCTTGGCAGTTCGGGCTGGACTGTTCCCATGAGGCACAGGGTCAAGACTGATTTGCATATGGCTGGGTTCAAACTGGAATGGCATGGTGAGCAAAAAAACGATGGATTTAGGCCCAGATCTCTGTACTGGGGTGAATGTATGACATTGTTCTGCATTCTGTCCATCAATTGTTGTTTTTGCATTTGTCACCCCAAGTGGGACGGGTATGCTCAGACGTGAGTCCCGTGCTCTCCATGCCACTGGAATCAAGCTATCCTGGCTGAAGAGGGGTGAAACCCCGAAACCGGTCCTAGGATGCTTGTTTCCAGTCCAGGGAGGACCTGGCTTGGCAGTTCGGGCTGGACTGTTCCCATGAGGCACAGGGTCAAGACTGATTTGCATATGGCTGGGTTCAAACTGGAATGGCATGGTGAGCAAAAAAACGATGGATTTAGGCCCAGATCTCTGTACTGGGGTGAATGTATGACATTGTTCTGCATTCTGTCCATCAATTGTTGTTTTTGCATTTGTCACCCCAAGTGGGACGGGTATGCTCAGACGTGAGTCCCGTGCTCTCCATGCCACTGGAATCAAGCTATCCTGGCTGAAGAGGGGTGAAACCCCGAAACCGGTCCTAGGATGCTTGTTTCCAGTCCAGGGAGGACCTGGCTTGGCAGTTCGGGCTGGACTGTTCCCATGAGGCACAGGGTCAAGACTGATTTGCATATGGCTGGGTTCAAACTGGAATGGCATGGTGAGCAAAAAAACGATGGATTTAGGCCCAGATCTCTGTACTGGGGTGAATGTATGACATTGTTCTGCATTCTGTCCATCAATTGTTGTTTTTGCATTTGTCACCCCAAGTGGGACGGGTATGCTCAGACGTGAGTCCCGTGCTCTCCATGCCACTGGAATCAAGCTATCCTGGCTGAAGAGGGGTGAAACCCCGAAACCGGTCCTAGGATGCTTGTTTCCAGTCCAGGGAGGACCTGGCTTGGCTGTTCGGGCTGGACTGTTCCCATGAGGCACAGGGTCAAGACTGATTTGCATATGGCTGGGTTCAAACTGGAATGGCATGGTGAGCAAAAAAACGATGGATTGAGGCCCAGATCTCTGTACTGGGGTGAATGTATGACATTGTTCTGCATTCTGTCCATCAATTGTTGTTTTTGCATTTGTCACCCCAAGTGGGACGGGTATGCTCAGACGTGAGTCCCGTGCTCTCCATGCCACTGGAATCAAGCTATCCTGGCTGAAGAGGGGTGAAACCCCGAAACCGGTCCTAGGATGCTTGTTTCCAGTCCAGGGAGGACCTGGCTTGGCAGTTCGGGCTGGACTGTTCCCATGAGGCACAGGGTCAAGACTGATTTGCATATGGCTGGGTTCAAACTGGAATGGCATGGTGAGCAAAAAAACGATGGATTTAGGCCCAGATCTCTGTACTGGGGTGAATGTATGACATTGTTCTGCATTCTGTCCATCAATTGTTGTTTTTGCATTTGTCACCCCAAGTGGGACGGGTATGCTCAGACGTGAGTCCCGTGCTCTCCATGCCACTGGAATCAAGCTATCCTGGCTGAAGAGGGGTGAAACCCCGAAACCGGTCCTAGGATGCTTGTTTCCAGTCCAGGGAGGACCTGGCTTGGCAGTTCGGGCTGGACTGTTCCCATGAGGCACAGGGTCAAGACTGATTTGCATATGGCTGGGTTCAAACTGGAATGGCATGGTGAGCAAAAAAACGATGGATTTAGGCCCAGATCTCTGTACTGGGGTGAATGTATGACATTGTTCTGCATTCTGTCCATCAATTGTTGTTTTTGCATTTGTCACCCCAAGTGGGACGGGTATGCTCAGACGTGAGTCCCGTGCTCTCCATGCCACTGGAATCAAGCTATCCTGGCTGAAGAGGGGTGAAACCCTGAAACCGGTCCTAGGATGCTTGTTTCCAGTCCAGGGAGGACCTGGCTTGGCAGTTCGGGCTGGACTGTTCCCATGAGGCACAGGGTCAAGACTGATTTGCATATGGCTGGGTTCAAACTGGAATGGCATGGTGAGCAAAAAAACGATGGATTTAGGCCCAGATCTCTGTACTGGGGTGAATGTATGACATTGTTCTGCATTCTGTCCATCAATTGTTGTTTTTGCATTTGTCACCCCAAGTGGGACGGGTATGCTCAGACGTGAGTCCCGTGCTCTCCATGCCACTGGAATCAAGCTATCCTGGCTGAAGAGGGGTGAAACCCCGAAACCGGTCCTAGGATGCTTGTTTCCAGTCCAGGGAGGACCTGGCTTGGCAGTTCGGGCTGGACTGTTCCCATGAGGCACAGGGTCAAGACTGATTTGCATATGGCTGGGTTCAAACTGGAATGGCATGGTGAGCAAAAAAACGATGGATTTAGGCCCAGATCTCTGTACTGGGGTGAATGTATGACATTGTTCTGCATTCTGTCCATCAATTGTTGTTTTTGCATTTGTCACCCCAAGTGGGACGGGTATGCTCAGACGTGAGTCCCGTGCTCTCCATGCCACTGGAATCAAGCTATCCTGGCTGAAGAGGGGTGAAACCCCGAAACCGGTCCTAGGATGCTTGTTTCCAGTCCAGGGAGGACCTGGCTTGGCAGTTCGGGCTGGACTGTTCCCATGAGGCACAGGGTCAAGACTGATTTGCATATGGCTGGGTTCAAACTGGAATGGCATGGTGAGCAAAAAAACGATGGATTTAGGCCCAGATCTCTGTACTGGGGTGAATGTATGACATTGTTCTGCATTCTGTCCATCAATTGTTGTTTTTGCATTTGTCACCCCAAGTGGGACGGGTATGCTCAGACGTGAGTCCCGTGCTCTCCATGCCACTGGAATCAAGCTATCCTGGCTGAAGAGGGGTGAAACCCCGAAACCGGTCCTAGGATGCTTGTTTCCAGTCCAGGGAGGACCTGGCTTGGCTGTTCGGGCTGGACTGTTCCCATGAGGCACAGGGTCAAGACTGATTTGCATATGGCTGGGTTCAAACTGGAATGGCATGGTGAGCAAAAAAACGATGGATTTAGGCCCAGATCTCTGTACTGGGGTGAATGTATGACATTGTTCTGCATTCTGTCCATCAATTGTTGTTTTTGCATTTGTCACCCCAAGTGGGACGGGTATGCTCAGACGTGAGTCCCGTGCTCTCCATGCCACTGGAATCAAGCTATCCTGGCTGAAGAGGGGTGAAACCCCGAAACCGGTCCTAGGATGCTTGTTTCCAGTCCAGGGAGGACCTGGCTTGGCAGTTCGGGCTGGACTGTTCCCATGAGGCACAGGGTCAAGACTGATTTGCATATGGCTGGGTTCAAACTGGAATGGCATGGTGAGCAAAAAAACGATGGATTGAGGCCCAGATCTCTGTACTGGGGTGAATGTATGACATTGTTCTGCATTCTGTCCATCAATTGTTGTTTTTGCATTTGTCACCCCAAGTGGGACGGGTATGCTCAGACGTGAGTCCCGTGCTCTCCATGCCACTGGAATCAAGCTATCCTGGCTGAAGAGGGGTGAAACCCCGAAACCGGTCCTAGGATGCTTGTTTCCAGTCCAGGGAGGACCTGGCTTGGCAGTTCGGGCTGGACTGTTCCCATGAGGCACAGGGTCAAGACTGATTTGCATATGGCTGGGTTCAAACTGGAATGGCATGGTGAGCAAAAAAACGATGGATTTAGGCCCAGATCTCTGTACTGGGGTGAATGTATGACATTGTTCTGCATTCTGTCCATCAATTGTTGTTTTTGCATTTGTCACCCCAAGTGGGACGGGTATGCTCAGACGTGAGTCCCGTGCTCTCCATGCCACTGGAATCAAGCTATCCTGGCTGAAGAGGGGTGAAAACCCGAAACCGGTCCTAGGATGCTTGTTTCCAGTCCAGGGAGGACCTGGCTTGGCAGTTCGGGCTGGACTGTTCCCATGAGGCACAGGGTCAAGACTGATTTGCATATGGCTGGGTTCAAACTGGAATGGCATGGTGAGCAAAAAAACGATGGATTTAGGCCCAGATCTCTGTACTGGGGTGAATGTATGACATTGTTCTGCATTCTGTCCATCAATTGTTGTTTTTGCATTTGTCACCCCAAGTGGGACGGGTATGCTCAGACGTGAGTCCCGTGCTCTCCATGCCACTGGAATCAAGCTATCCTGGCTCAAGAGGGGTGAAACCCCGAAACCGGTCCTAGGATGCTTGTTTCCAGTCCAGGGAGGACCTGGCTTGGCAGTTCGGGCTGGACTGTTCCCATGAGGCACAGGGTCAAGACTGATTTGCATATGGCTGGGATCAAACTGGAATGGCATGGTGAGCAAAAAAACGATGGATTTAGGCCCAGATCTCTGTACTGGGGTGAATGTATGACATTGTTCTGCATTCTGTCCATCAATTGTTGTTTTTGCATTTGTCACCCCAAGTGGGACGGGTATGCTCAGACGTGAGTCCCGTGCTCTCCATGCCACTGGAATCAAGCTATCCTGGCTGAAGAGGGGTGAAACCCCGAAACCGGTCCTAGGATGCTTGTTTCCAGTCCAGGGAGGACCTGGCTTGGCAGTTCGGGCTGGACTGTTCCCATGAGGCACAGGGTCAAGACTGATTTGCATATGGCTGGGTTCAAACTGGAATGGCATGGTGAGCAAACAAACGATGGATTTAGGCCCAGATCTCTGTACTGGGGTGAATGTATGACATTGTTCTGCATTCTGTCCATCAATTGTTGTTTTTGCATTTGTCACCCCAAGTGGGACGGGTATGCTCAGACGTGAGTCCCGTGCTCTCCATGCCACTGGAATCAAGCTATCCTGGCTGAAGAGGGGTGAAACCCCGAAACCGGTCCTAGGATGCTTGTTTCCAGTCCAGGGAGAACCTGGCTTGGCAGTTCGGGCTGGACTGTTCCCATGAGGCACAGGGTCAAGACTGATTTGCATATGGCTGGGTTCAAACTGGAATGGCATGGTGAGCAAAAAAACGATGGATTTAGGCCCAGATCTCTGTACTGGGGTGAATGTATGACATTGTTCTGCATTCTGTCCATCAATTGTTGTTTTTGCATTTGTCACCCCAAGTGGGACGGGTATGCTCAGACGTGAGTCCCGTGCTCTCCATGCCACTGGAATCAAGCTATCCTGGCTGAAGAGGGGTGAAACCCCAAAACCGGTCCTAGGATGCTTGTTTCCAGTCCAGGGAGGACCTGGCTTGGCAGTTCGGGCTGGACTGTTCCCATGAGGCACAGGGTCAAGACTGATTTGCATATGGCTGGGTTCAAACTGGAATGGCATGGTGAGCAAAAAAACGATGGATTTAGGCCCAGATCTCTGTACTGGGGTGAATGTATGACATTGTTCTGCATTCTGTCCATCAATTGTTGTTTTTGCATTTGTCACCCCAAGTGGGACGGGTATGCTCAGACGTGAGTCCCGTGCTCTCCATGCCACTGGAATCAAGATATCCTGGCTGAAGAGGGGTGAAACCCCAAAACCGGTCCTAGGATGCTTGTTTCCAGTCCAGGGAGGACCTGGCTTGGCAGTTCGGGCTGGACTGTTCCCATGAGGCACAGGGTCAAGACTGATTTGCATATGGCTGGGTTCAAACTGGAATGGCATGGTGAGCAAAAAAACGATGGATTTAGGCCCAGATCTCTGTACTGGGGTGAATGTATGACATTGTTCTGCATTCTGTCCATCAATTGTTGTTTTTGCATTTGTCACCCCAAGTGGGACGGGTATGCTCAGACGTGAGTCCCGTGCTCTCCATGCCACTGGAATCAAGCTATCCTGGCTGAAGAGGGGTGAAACCCCGAAACCGGTCCTAGGATGCTTGTTTCCAGTCCAGGGAGGACCTGGCTTGGCAGTTCGGGCTGGACTGTTCCCATGAGGCACAGGGTCAAGACTGATTTGCATATGGCTGGGTTCAAACTGGAATGGCATGGTGAGCAAAAAAACGATGGATTTAGGCCCAGATCTCTGTACTGGGGTGAATGTATGACATTGTTCTGCATTCTGTCCATCAATTGTTGTTTTTGCATTTGTCACCCCAAGTGGGACGGGTATGCTCAGACGTGAGTCCCGTGCTCTCCATGCCACTGGAATCAAGCTATCCTGGCTGAAGAGGGGTGAAACCCCGAAACCGGTCCTAGGATGCTTGTTTCCAGTCCAGGGAGGACCTGGCTTGGCAGTTCGGGCTGGACTGTTCCCATGAGGCACAGGGTCAAGACTGATTTGCATATGGCTGGGTTCAAACTGGAATGGCATGGTGAGCAAAAAAACGATGGATTTAGGCCCAGATCTCTGTACTGGGGTGAATGTATGACATTGTTCTGCATTCTGTCCATCAATTGTTGTTTTTGCATTTGTCACCCCAAGTGGGACGGGTATGCTCAGACGTGAGTCCCGTGCTCTCCATGCCACTGGAATCAAGCTATCCTGGCTGAAGAGGGGTGAAACCCCGAAACCGGTCCTAGGATGCTTGTTTCCAGTCCAGGGAGGACCTGGCTTGGCAGTTCGGGCTGGACTGTTCCCATGAGGCACAGGGTCAAGACTGATTTGCATATGGCTGGGTTCAAACTGGAATGGCATGGTGAGCAAAAAAACGATGGATTTAGGCCCAGATCTCTGTACTGGGGTGAATGTATGACATTGTTCTGCATTCTGTCCATCAATTGTTGTTTTTGCATTTGTCACCCCAAGTGGGACGGGTATGCTCAGACGTGAGTCCCGTGCTCTCCATGCCACTGGAATCAAGCTATCCTGGCTGAAGAGGGGTGAAACCCCGAAACCGGTCCTAGGATGCTTGTTTCCAGTCCAGGGAGGACCTGGCTTGGCAGTTCGGGCTGGACTGTTCCCATGAGGCACAGGGTCAAGACTGATTTGCATATGGCTGGGTTCAAACTGGAATGGCATGGTGAGCAAAAAAACGATGGATTTAGGCCCAGATCTCTGTACTGGGGTGAATGTATGACATTGTTCTGCATTCTGTCCATCAATTGTTGTTTTTGCATTTGTCACCCCAAGTGGGACGGGTATGCTCAGACGTGAGTCCCGTGCTCTCCATGCCACTGGAATCAAGCTATCCTGGCTGAAGAGGGGTGAAACCCCGAAACCGGTCCTAGGATGCTTGTTTCCAGTCCAGGGAGGACCTGGCTTGGCAGTTCGGGCTGGACTGTTCCCATGAGGCACAGGGTCAAGACTGATTTGCATATGGCTGGGTTCAAACTGGAATGGCATGGTGAGCAAAAAAACGATGGATTTAGGCCCAGATCTCTGTACTGGGGTGAATGTATGACATTGTTCTGCATTCTGTCCATCAATTTTTGTTTTTGCATTTGTCACCCCAAGTGGGACGGGTATGCTCAGACGTGAGTCCCGTGCTCTCCATGCCACTGGAATCAAGCTATCCTGGCTGAAGAGGGGTGAAACCCCGAAACCGGTCCTAGGATGCTTGTTTCCAGTCCAGGGAGGACCTGGCTTGGCAGTTCGGGCTGGACTGTTCCCATGAGGCACAGGGTCAAGACTGATTTGCATATGGCTGGGTTCAAACTGGAATGGCATGGTGAGCAAAAAAACGATGGATTTAGGCCCAGATCTCTGTACTGGGGTGAATGTATGACATTGTTCTGCATTCTGTCCATCAATTGTTGTTTTTGCATTTGTCACCCCAAGTGGGACGGGTATGCTCAGACGTGAGTCCCGTGCTCTCCATGCCACTGGAATCAAGCTATCCTGGCTGAAGAGGGGTGAAACCCCGAAACCGGTCCTAGGATGCTTGTTTCCAGTCCAGGGAGGACCTGGCTTGGCAGTTCGGGCTGGACTGTTCCCATGAGGCACAGGGTCAAGACTGATTTGCATATGGCTGGGTTCAAACTGGAATGGCATGGTGAGCAAAAAAACGATGGATTTAGGCCCAGATCTCTGTACTGGGGTGAATGTATGACATTGTTCTGCATTCTGTCCATCAATTGTTGTTTTTGCATTTGTCACCCCAAGTGGGACGGGTATGCTCAGACGTGAGTCCCGTGCTCTCCATGCCACTGGAATCAAGCTATCCTGGCTGAAGAGGGGTGAAACCCCGAAACCGGTCCTAGGATGCTTGTTTCCAGTCCAGGGAGGACCTGGCTTGGCAGTTCGGGCTGGACTGTTCCCATGAGGCACAGGGTCAAGACTGATTTGCATATGGCTGGGTTCAAACTGGAATGGCATGGTGAGCAAAAAAACGATGGATTTAGGCCCAGATCTCTGTACTGGGGTGAATGTATGACATTGTTCTGCATTCTGTCCATCAATTGTTGTTTTTGCATTTGTCACCCCAAGTGGGACGGGTATGCTCAGACGTGAGTTCCGTGCTTCCATGCCACTGGAATCAAGATATCCTGGCTGAAGAGGGGTGAAACCCCAAAACCGGTCCTAGGATGCTTGTTTCCAGTCCAGGGAGGACCTGGCTTGGCAGTTCGGGCTGGACTGTTCCCATGAGGCACAGGGTCAAGACTGATTTGCATATGGCTGGGTTCAAACTGGAATGGCATGGTGAGCAAAAAAACGATGGATTTAGGCCCAGATCTCTGTACTGGGGTGAATGTATGACATTGTTCTGCATTCTGTCCATCAATTGTTGTTTTTGCATTTGTCACCCCAAGTGGGACGGGTATGCTCAGACGTGAGTCCCGTGCTCTCCATGCCACTGGAATCAAGCTATCCTGGCTGAAGAGGGGTGAAACCCCGAAACCGGTCCTAGGATGCTTGTTTCCAGTCCAGGGAGGACCTGGCTTGGCAGTTCGGGCTGGACTGTTCCCATGAGGCACAGGGTCAAGACTGATTTGCATATGGCTGGGTTCAAACTGGAATGGCATGGTGAGCAAAAAAACGATGGATTGAGGCCCAGATCTCTGTACTGGGGTGAATGTATGACATTGTTCTGCATTCTGTCTATCAATTGTTGTTTTTGCATTTGTCACCCCAAGTGGGACGGGTATGCTCAGACGTGAGTCCCGTGCTCTCCATGCCACTGGAATCAAGCTATCCTGGCTGAAGAGGGGTGAAACCCCGAAACCGGTCCTAGGATGCTTGTTTCCAGTCCAGGGAGGACCTGGCTTGGCAGTTCGGGCTGGACTGTTCCCATGAGGCACAGGGTCAAGACTGATTTGCATATGGCTGGGTTCAAACTGGAATGGCATGGTGAGCAAAAAAACGATGGATTTAGGCCCAGATCTCTGTACTGGGGTGAATGTATGACATTGTTCTGCATTCTGTCCATCAATTGTTGTTTTTGCATTTGTCACCCCAAGTGGGACGGGTATGCTCAGACGTGAGTCCCGTGCTCTCCATGCCACTGGAATCAAGCTATCCTGGCTGAAGAGGGGTGAAACCCCGAAACCGGTCCTAGGATGCTTGTTTCCAGTCCAGGGAGGACCTGGCTTGGCAGTTCGGGCTGGACTGTTCCCATGAGGCACAGGGTCAAGACTGATTTGCATATGGCTGGGTTCAAACTGGAATGGCATGGTGAGCAAAAAAACGATGGATTTAGGCCCAGATCTCTGTACTGGGGTGAATGTATGACATTGTTCTGCATTCTGTCCATCAATTGTTGTTTTTGCATTTGTCACCCCAAGTGGGACGGGTATGCTCAGACGTGAGTCCCGTGCTCTCCATGCCACTGGAATCAAGCTATCCTGGCTGAAGAGGGGTGAAACCCCGAAACCGGTCCTAGGATGCTTGTTTCCAGTCCAGGGAGGACCTGGCTTGGCAGTTCGGGCTGGACTGTTCCCATGAGGCACAGGGTCAAGACTGATTTGCATATGGCTGGGTTCAAACTGGAATGGCATGGTGAGCAAAAAAACGATGGATTTAGGCCCAGGTCTCTGTACTGGGGTGAATGTATGACATTGTTCTGCATTCTGTCCATCAATTGTTGTTTTTGCATTTGTCACCCCAAGTGGGACGGGTATGCTCAGACATGAGTCCCGTGCTCTCCATGCCACTGGAATCAAGCTATCCTGGCTGAAGAGGGGTGAAACCCCGAAACCGGTCCTAGGATGCTTGTTTCCAGTCCAGGGAGGACCTGGCTTGGCAGTTCGGGCTGGACTGTTCCCATGAGGCACAGGGTCAAGACTGATTTGCATATGGCTGGGTTCAAACTGGAATGGCATGGTGAGCAAAAAAACGATGGATTTAGGCCCAGATCTCTGTACTGGGGTGAATGTATGACATTGTTCTGCATTCTGTCCATCAATTGTTGTTTTTGCATTTGTCACCCCAAGTGGGACGGGTATGCTCAGACGTGAGTCCCGTGCTCTCCATGCCACTGGAATCAAGCTATCCTGGCTGAAGAGGGGTGAAACCCCGAAACCGGTCCTAGGATGCTTGTTTCCAGTCCAGGGAGGACCTGGCTTGGCAGTTCGGGCTGGACTGTTCCCATGAGGCACAGGGTCAAGAATGATTTGCATATGGCTGGGTTCAAACTGGAATGGCATGGTGAGCAAAAAAACGATGGATTTAGGCCCAGATCTCTGTACTGGGGTGAATGTATGACATTGTTCTGCATTCTGTCCATCAATTGTTGTTTTTGCATTTGTCACCCCAAGTGGGACGGGTATGCTCAGACGTGAGTCCCGTGCTCTCCATGCCACTGGAATCAAGCTATCCTGGCTGAAGAGGGGTGAAACCCCGAAACCGGTCCTAGGATGCTTGTTTCCAGTCCAGGGAGGACCTGGCTTGGCAGTTCGGGCTGGACTGTTCCCATGAGGCACAGGGTCAAGACTGATTTGCATATGGCTGGGTTCAAACTGGAATGGCATGGTGAGCAAAAAAACGATGGATTTAGGCCCAGATCTCTGTACTGGGGTGAATGTATGACATTGTTCTGCATTCTGTCCATCAATTGTTGTTTTTGCATTTGTCACCCCAAGTGGGACGGGTATGCTCAGACGTGAGTCCCGTGCTCTCCATGCCACTGGAATCAAGCTATCCTGGCTGAAGAGGGGTGAAACCCCGAAACCGGTCCTAGGATGCTTGTTTCCAGTCCAGGGAGGACCTGGCTTGGCAGTTCGGGCTGGACTGTTCCCATGAGGCACAGGGTCAAGACTGATTTGCATATGGCTGGGTTCAAACTGGAATGGCATGGTGAGCAAAAAAACGATGGATTTAGGCCCAGATCTCTGTACTGGGGTGAATGTATGACATTGTTCTGCATTCTGTCCATCAATTGTGGTTTTTGCATTTGTCACCCCAAGTGGGACGGGTATGCTCAGACGTGAGTCCCGTGCTCTCCATGCCACTGGAATCAAGCTATCCTGGCTGAAGAGGGGTGAAACCCCAAAACCGGTCCTAGGATGCTTGTTTCCAGTCCAGGGAGGACCTGGCTTGGCAGTTCGGGCTGGACTGTTCCCATGAGGCACAGGGTCAAGACTGATTTGCATATGGCTGGGTTCAAACTGGAATGGCATGGTGAGCAAAAAAACGATGGATTTAGGCCCAGATCTCTGTACTGGGGTGAATGTATGACATTGTTCTGCATTCTGTCCATCAATTGTGGTTTTTGCATTTGTCACCCCAAGTGGGACGGGTATGCTCAGACGTGAGTCCCGTGCTCTCCATGCCACTGGAATCAAGCTATCCTGGCTGAAGAGGGGTGAAACCCCAAAACCGGTCCTAGGATGCTTGTTTCCAGTCCAGGGAGGACCTGGCTTGGCAGTTCGGGCTGGACTGTTCCCATGAGGCACAGGGTCAAGACTGATTTGCATATGGCTGGGTTCAAACTGGAATGGCATGGTGAGCAAAAAAACGATGGATTTAGGCCCAGATCTCTGTACTGGGGTGAATGTATGACATTGTTCTGCATTCTGTTCATCAATTGTTGTTTTTGCATTTGTCACCCCAAGTGGGACGGGTATGCTCAGACGTGAGTCCCGTGCTCTCCATGCCACTGGAATCAAGCTATCCTGGCTGAAGAGGGGTGAAACCCCAAAACCGGTCCTAGGATGCTTGTTTCCAGTCCAGGGAGGACCTGGCTTGGCAGTTCGGGCTGGACTGTTCCCATGAGGCACAGGGTCAAGACTGATTTGCATATGGCTGGGTTCAAACTGGAATGGCATGGTGAGCAAAAAAACGATGGATTTAGGCCCAGATCTCTGTACTGGGGTGAATGTATGACATTGTTCTGCATTCTGTCCATCAATTGTTGTTTTTGCATTTGTCACCCCAAGTGGGACGGGTATGCTCAGACGTGAGTCCCGTGCTCTCCATGCCACTGGAATCAAGCTATCCTGGCTGAAGAGGGGTGAAACCCCGAAACCGGTCCTAGGATGCTTGTTTCCAGTCCAGGGAGGACCTGGCTTGGCAGTTCGGGCTGGACTGTTCCCATGAGGCACAGGGTCAAGACTGATTTGCATATGGCTGGGTTCAAACTGGAATGGCATGGTGAGCAAAAAAACGATGGATTTAGGCCCAGATCTCTGTACTGGGGTGAATGTATGACATTGTTCTGCATTCTGTCCATCAATTGTTGTTTTTGCATTTGTCACCCCAAGTGGGACGGGTATGCTCAGACGTGAGTCCCGTGCTCTCCATGCCACTGGAATCAAGCTATCCTGGCTGAAGAGGGGTGAAATCCCGAAACCGGTCCTAGGATGCTTGTTTCCAGTCCAGGGAGGACCTGGCTTGGCAGTTCGGGCTGGACTGTTCCCATGAGGCACAGGGTCAAGACTGATTTGCATATGGCTGGGTTCAAACTGGAATGGCATGGTGAGCAAAAAAACGATGGATTTAGGCCCAGATCTCTGTACTGGGGTGAATGTATGACATTGTTCTGCATTCTGTCCATCAATTGTTGTTTTTGCATTTGTCACCCCAAGTGGGACGGGTATGCTCAGACGTGAGTCCCGTGCTCTCCATGCCACTGGAATCAAGCTATCCTGGCTGAAGAGGGGTGAAACCCCGAAACCAGTCCTAGGATGCTTGTTTCCAGTCCAGGGAGGACCTGGCTTGGCAGTTCGGGCTGGACTGTTCCCATGAGGCACAGGGTCAAGACTGATTTGCATATGGCTGGGTTCAAACTGGAATGGCATGGTGAGCAAAAAAACGATGGATGTAGGCCCAGATCTCTGTACTGGGGTGAATGTATGACATTGTTCTGCATTCTGTCCATCAATTGTTGTTTTTGCATTTGTCACCCCAAGTGGGACGGGTATGCTCAGACGTGAGTCCCGTGCTCTCCATGCCACTGGAATCAAGCTATCCTGGCTGAAGAGGGGTGAAACCCCGAAACCGGTCCTAGGATGCTTGTTTCCAGTCCAGGGAGGACCTGGCTTGGCAGTTCGGGCTGGACTGTTCCCATGAGGCACAGGGTCAAGACTGATTTGCATATGGCTGGGTTCAAACTGGAATGGCATGGTGAGCAAAAAAACGATGGATTTAGGCCCAGATCTCTGTACTGGGGTGAATGTATGACATTGTTCTGCATTCTGTCCATCAATTGTTGTTTTTGCATTTGTCACCCCAAGTGGGACGGGTATGCTCAGACGTGAGTCCCGTGCTCTCCATGCCACTGGAATCAAGCTATCCTGGCTGAAGAGGGGTGAAACCCCGAAACCGGTCCTAGGATGCTTGTTTTCAGTTCAGGGAGGACCTGGCTTGGCAGTTCGGGCTGGACTGTTCCCATGAGGCACAGGGTCAAGACTGATTTGCATATGGCTGGGTTCAAACTGGAATGGCATGGTGAGCAAAAAAACGATGGATTTAGGCCCAGATCTCTGTACTGGGGTGAATGTATGACATTGTTCTGCATTCTGTCCATCAATTGTTGTTTTTGCATTTGTCACCCCAAGTGGGACGGGTATGCTCAGACGTGAGTCCCGTGCTCTCCATGCCACTGGAATCAAGCTATCCTGGCTGAAGAGGGGTGAAACCCCGAAACCGGTCCTAGGATGCTTGTTTCCAGTCCAGGGAGGACCTGGCTTGGCAGTTCGGGCTGGACTGTTCCCATGAGGCACAGGGTCAAGACTGATTTGCATATGGCTGGGTTCAAACTGGAATGGCATGGTGAGCAAAAAAACGATGGATTTAGGCCCAGATCTCTGTACTGGGGTGAATGTATGACATTGTTCTGCATTCTGTCCATCAATTGTTGTTTTTGCATTTGTCACCCCAAGTGGGACGGGTATGCTCAGACGTGAGTCCCGTGCTCTCCATGCCACTGGAATCAAGCTATCCTGGCTGAAGAGGGGTGAAACCCCGAAACCGGTCCTAGGATGCTTGTTTCCAGTCCAGGGAGGACCTGGCTTGGCAGTTCGGGCTGGACTGTTCCCATGAGGCACAGGGTCAAGACTGATTTGCATATGGCTGGGTTCAAACTGGAATGGCATGGTGAGCAAAAAAACGATGGATTTAGGCCCAGATCTCTGTACTGGGGTGAATGTATGACATTGTTCTGCATTCTGTCCATCAATTGTTGTTTTTGCATTTGTCACCCCAAGTGGGACGGGTATGCTCAGACGTGAGTCCCGTGCTCTCCATGCCACTGGAATCAAGCTATCCTGGCTGAAGAGGGGTGAAACCCCGAAACCGGTCCTAGGATGCTTGTTTCCAGTCCAGGGAGGACCTGGCTTGGCAGTTCGGGCTGGACTGTTCCCATGAGGCACAGGGTCAAGACTGATTTGCATATGGCTGGGTTCAAACTGGAATGGCATGGTGAGCAAAAAAACGATGGATTTAGGCCCAGATCTCTGTACTGGGGTGAATGTATGACATTGTTCTGCATTCTGTTCATCAATTGTTGTTTTTGCATTTGTCACCCCAAGTGGGACGGGTATGCTCAGACGTGAGTCCCGTGCTCTCCATGCCACTGGAATCAAGCTATCCTGGCTGAAGAGGGGTGAAACCCCGAAACCGGTCCTAGGATGCTTGTTTCCAGTCCAGGGAGGACCTGGCTTGGCAGTTCGGGCTGGACTGTTCCCATGAGGCACAGGGTCAAGACTGATTTGCATATGGCTGGGTTCAAACTGGAATGGCATGGTGAGCAAAAAAATGATGGATTTAGGCCCAGATCTCTGTACTGGGGTGAATGTATGACATTGTTCTGCATTCTGTCCATCAATTGTTGTTTTTGCATTTGTCACCCCAAGTGGGACGGGTATGCTCAGACGTGAGTTCCGTGCTCTCCATGCCACTGGAATCAAGATATCCTGGCTGAAGAGGGGTGAAACCCCAAAACCGGTCCTAGGATGCTTGTTTCCAGTCCAGGGAGGACCTGGCTTGGCAGTTCGGGCTGGACTGTTCCCATGAGGCACAGGGTCAAGACTGATTTGCATATGGCTGGGTTCAAACTGGAATGGCATGGTGAGCAAAAAAACGATGGATTTAGGCCCAGATCTCTGTACTGGGGTGAATGTATGACATTGTTCTGCATTCTGTCCATCAATTGTTGTTTTTGCATTTGTCACCCCAAGTGGGACGGGTATGCTCAGACGTGAGTCCCGTGCTCTCCATGCCACTGGAATCAAGCTATCCTGGCTGAAGAGGGGTGAAACCCCGAAACCGGTCCTAGGATGCTTGTTTCCAGTCCAGGGAGGACCTGGCTTGGCAGTTCGGGCTGGACTGTTCCCATGAGGCACAGGGTCAAGACTGATTTGCATATGGCTGGGTTCAAACTGGAATGGCATGGTGAGCAAAAAAACGATGGATTTAGGCCCAGATCTCTGTACTGGGGTGAATGTATGACATTGTTCTGCATTCTGTCCATCAATTGTTGTTTTTGCATTTGTCACCCCAAGTGGGACGGGTATGCTCAGACGTGAGTCCCGTGCTCTCCATGCCACTGGAATCAAGCTATCCTGGCTAAAGAGGGGTGAAACCCCGAAACCGGTCCTAGGATGCTTGTTTCCAGTCCAGGGAGGACCTGGCTTGGCAGTTCGGGCTGGACTGTTCCCATGAGGCACAGGGTCAAGACTGATTTGCATATGGCTGGGTTCAAACTGGAATGGCATGGTGAGCAAAAAAACGATGGATTTAGGCCCAGATCTCTGTACTGGGGTGAATGTATGACATTGTTCTGCATTCTGTCCATCAATTGTTGTTTTTGCATTTGTCACCCCAAGTGGGACGGGTATGCTCAGACGTGAGTCCCGTGCTCTCCATGCCACTGGAATCAAGCTATCCTGGCTGAAGAGGGGTGAAACCCCGAAACCGGTCCTAGGATGCTTGTTTCCAGTCCAGGGAGGACCTGGCTTGGCAGTTCGGGCTGGACTGTTCCCATGAGGCACAGGGTCAAGACTGATTTGCATATGGCTGGGTTCAAACTGGAATGGCATGGTGAGCAAAAAAACGATGGATTTAGGCCCAGATCTCTGTACTGGGGTGAATGTATGACATTGTTCTGCATTCTGTCCATCAATTGTTGTTTTTGCATTTGTCACCCCAAGTGGGACGGGTATGCTCAGACGTGAGTCCCGTGCTCTCCATGCCACTGGAATCAAGATATCCTGGCTGAAGAGGGGTGAAACCCCAAAACCGGTCCTAGGATGCTTGTTTCCAGTCCAGGGAGGACCTGGCTTGGCAGTTCGGGCTGGACTGTTCCCATGAGGCACAGGGTCAAGACTGATTTGCATATGGCTGGGTTCAAACTGGAATGGCATGGTGAGCAAAAAAACGATGGATTTAGGCCCAGATCTCTGTACTGGGGTGAATGTATGACATTGTTCTGCATTCTGTCCATCAATTGTTGTTTTTGCATTTGTCACCCCAAGTGGGACGGGTATGCTCAGACGTGAGTCCCGTGCTCTCCATGCCACTGGAATCAAGCTATCCTGGCTGAAGAGGGGTGAAACCCCGAAACCGGTCCTAGGATGCTTGTTTCCAGTCCAGGGAGGACCTGGCTTGGCAGTTCGGGCTGGACTGTTCCCATGAGGCACAGGGTCAAGACTGATTTGCATATGGCTGGGTACAAACTGGAATGGCATGGTGAGCAAAAAAACGATGGATTTAGGCCCAGATCTCTGTACTGGGGTGAATGTATGACATTGTTCTGCATTCTGTCCATCAATTGTTGTTTTTGCATTTGTCACCCCAAGTGGGACGGGTATGCTCAGACGTGAGTCCCGTGCTCTCCATGCCACTGGAATCAAGCTATCCTGGCTGAAGAGGGGTGAAACCCCGAAACCGGTCCTAGGATGCTTGTTTCCAGTCCAGGGAGGACCTGGCTTGGCAGTTCGGGCTGGACTGTTCCCATGAGGCACAGGGTCAAGACTGATTTGCATATGGCTGGGTTCAAACTGGAATGGCATGGTGAGCAAAAAAACGATGGATTTAGGCCCAGATCTCTGTACTGGGGTGAATGTATGACATTGTTCTGCATTCTGTCCATCAATTGTTGTTTTTGCATTTGTCACCCCAAGTGGGACGGGTATGCTCAGACGTGAGTCCCGTGCTCTCCATGCCACTGGAATCAAGCTATCCTGGCTGAAGAGGGGTGAAACCCCGAAACCGGTCCTAGGATGCTTGTTTCCAGTCCAGGGAGGACCTGGCTTGGCAGTTCGGGCTGGACTGTTCCCATGAGGCACAGGGTCAAGACTGATTTGCATATGGCTGGGTTCAAACTGGAATGGCATGGTGAGCAAAAAAACGATGGATTTAGGCCCAGATCTCTGTACTGGGGTGAATGTATGACATTGTTCTGCATTCTGTCCATCAATTGTTGTTTTTGCATTTGTCACCCCAAGTGGGACGGGTATGCTCAGACGTGAGTCCCGTGCTCTCCATGCCACTGGAATCAAGCTATCCTGGCTGAAGAGGGGTGAAACCCCGAAACCGGTCCTAGGATGCTTGTTTCCAGTCCAGGGAGGACCTGGCTTGGCAGTTCGGGCTGGACTGTTCCCATGAGGCACAGGGTCAAGACTGATTTGCATATGGCTGGGTTCAAACTGGAATGGCATGGTGAGCAAAAAAACGATGGATTTAGGCCCAGATCTCTGTACTGGGGTGAATGTATGACATTGTTCTGCATTCTGTCCATCAATTGTTGTTTTTGCATTTGTCACCCCAAGTGGGACGGGTATGCTCAGACGTGAGTCCCGTGCTCTCCATGCCACTGGAATCAAGCTATCCTGGCTGAAGAGGGGTGAAACCCCGAAACCGGTCCTAGGATGCTTGTTTCCAGTCCAGGGAGGACCTGGCTTGGCAGTTCGGGCTGGACTGTTCCCATGAGGCACAGGGTCAAGACTGATTTGCATATGGCTGGGTTCAAACTGGAATGGCATGGTGAGCAAAAAAACGATGGATTTAGGCCCAGATCTCTGTACTGGGGTGAATGTATGACATTGTTCTGCATTCTGTCCATCAATTGTTGTTTTTGCATTTGTCACCCCAAGTGGGACGGGTATGCTCAGACGTGAGTCCCGTGCTCTCCATGCCACTGGAATCAAGCTATCCTGGCTGAAGAGGGGTGAAACCCCGAAACCGGTCCTAGGATGCTTGTTTCCAGTCCAGGGAGGACCTGGCTTGGCAGTTCGGGCTGGACTGTTCCCATGAGGCACAGGGTCAAGACTGATTTGCATATGGCTGGGTTCAAACTGGAATGGCATGGTGAGCAAAAAAACGATGGATTTAGGCCCAGATCTCTGTACTGGGGTGAATGTATGACATTGTTCTGCATTCTGTCCATCAATTGTTGTTTTTGCATTTGTCACCCCAAGTGGGACGGGTATGCTCAGACGTGAGTCCCGTGCTCTCCATGCCACTGGAATCAAGCTATCCTGGCTGAAGAGGGGTGAAACCCCGAAACCGGTCCTAGGATGCTTGTTTCCAGTCCAGGGAGGACCTGGCTTGGCAGTTCGGGCTGGACTGTTCCCATGAGGCACAGGGTCAAGACTGATTTGCATATGGCTGGGTTCAAACTGGAATGGCATGGTGAGCAAAAAAACGATGGATTTAGGCCCAGATCTCTGTACTGGGGTGAATGTATGACATTGTTCTGCATTCTGTCCATCAATTGTTGTTTTTGCATTTGTCACCCCAAGTGGGACGGGTATGCTCAGACGTGAGTCCCGTGCTCTCCATGCCACTGGAATCAAGCTATCCTGGCTGAAGAGGGGTGAAACCCCGAAACCGGTCCTAGGATGCTTGTTTCCAGTCCAGGGAGGACCTGGCTTGGCTGTTCGGGCTGGACTGTTCCCATGAGGCACAGGGTCAAGACTGATTTGCATATGGCTGGGTTCAAACTGGAATGGCATGGTGAGCAAAAAAACGATGGATTTAGGCCCAGATCTCTGTACTGGGGTGAATGTATGACATTGTTCTGCATTCTGTCCATCAATTGTTGTTTTTGCATTTGTCACCCCAAGTGGGACGGGTATGCTCAGACGTGAGTCCCGTGCTCTCCATGCCACTGGAATCAAGCTATCCTGGCTGAAGAGGGGTGAAACCCCGAAACCGGTCCTAGGATGCTTGTTTCCAGTCCAGGGAGGACCTGGCTTGGCAGTTCGGGCTGGACTGTTCCCATGAGGCACAGGGTCAAGACTGATTTGCATATGGCTGGGTTCAAACTGGAATGGCATGGTGAGCAAAAAAACGATGGATTGAGGCCCAGATCTCTGTACTGGGGTGAATGTATGACATTGTTCTGCATTCTGTCCATCAATTGTTGTTTTTGCATTTGTCACCCCAAGTGGGACGGGTATGCTCAGACGTGAGTCCCGTGCTCTCCATGCCACTGGAATCAAGCTATCCTGGCTGAAGAGGGGTGAAACCCCGAAACCGGTCCTAGGATGCTTGTTTCCAGTCCAGGGAGGACCTGGCTTGGCAGTTCGGGCTGGACTGTTCCCATGAGGCACAGGGTCAAGACTGATTTGCATATGGCTGGGTTCAAACTGGAATGGCATGGTGAGCAAAAAAACGATGGATTTAGGCCCAGATCTCTGTACTGGGGTGAATGTATGACATTGTTCTGCATTCTGTCCATCAATTGTTGTTTTTGCATTTGTCACCCCAAGTGGGACGGGTATGCTCAGACGTGAGTCCCGTGCTCTCCATGCCACTGGAATCAAGCTATCCTGGCTGAAGAGGGGTGAAACCCCGAAACCGGTCCTAGGATGCTTGTTTCCAGTCCAGGGAGGACCTGGCTTGGCAGTTCGGGCTGGACTGTTCCCATGAGGCACAGGGTCAAGACTGATTTGCATATGGCTGGGTTCAAACTGGAATGGCATGGTGAGCAAAAAAACGATGGATTTAGGCCCAGATCTCTGTACTGGGGTGAATGTATGACATTGTTCTGCATTCTGTCCATCAATTGTTGTTTTTGCATTTGTCACCCCAAGTGGGACGGGTATGCTCAGACGTGAGTCCCGTGCTCTCCATGCCACTGGAATCAAGCTATCCTGGCTGAAGAGGGGTGAAACCCTGAAACCGGTCCTAGGATGCTTGTTTCCAGTCCAGGGAGGACCTGGCTTGGCAGTTCGGGCTGGACTGTTCCCATGAGGCACAGGGTCAAGACTGATTTGCATATGGCTGGGTTCAAACTGGAATGGCATGGTGAGCAAAAAAACGATGGATTTAGGCCCAGATCTCTGTACTGGGGTGAATGTATGACATTGTTCTGCATTCTGTCCATCAATTGTTGTTTTTGCATTTGTCACCCCAAGTGGGACGGGTATGCTCAGACGTGAGTCCCGTGCTCTCCATGCCACTGGAATCAAGCTATCCTGGCTGAAGAGGGGTGAAACCCCGAAACCGGTCCTAGGATGCTTGTTTCCAGTCCAGGGAGGACCTGGCTTGGCAGTTCGGGCTGGACTGTTCCCATGAGGCACAGGGTCAAGACTGATTTGCATATGGCTGGGTTCAAACTGGAATGGCATGGTGAGCAAAAAAACGATGGATTTAGGCCCAGATCTCTGTACTGGGGTGAATGTATGACATTGTTCTGCATTCTGTCCATCAATTGTTGTTTTTGCATTTGTCACCCCAAGTGGGACGGGTATGCTCAGACGTGAGTCCCGTGCTCTCCATGCCACTGGAATCAAGCTATCCTGGCTGAAGAGGGGTGAAACCCCGAAACCGGTCCTAGGATGCTTGTTTCCAGTCCAGGGAGGACCTGGCTTGGCAGTTCGGGCTGGACTGTTCCCATGAGGCACAGGGTCAAGACTGATTTGCATATGGCTGGGTTCAAACTGGAATGGCATGGTGAGCAAAAAAACGATGGATTTAGGCCCAGATCTCTGTACTGGGGTGAATGTATGACATTGTTCTGCATTCTGTCCATCAATTGTTGTTTTTGCATTTGTCACCCCAAGTGGGACGGGTATGCTCAGACGTGAGTCCCGTGCTCTCCATGCCACTGGAATCAAGCTATCCTGGCTGAAGAGGGGTGAAACCCCGAAACCGGTCCTAGGATGCTTGTTTCCAGTCCAGGGAGGACCTGGCTTGGCTGTTCGGGCTGGACTGTTCCCATGAGGCACAGGGTCAAGACTGATTTGCATATGGCTGGGTTCAAACTGGAATGGCATGGTGAGCAAAAAAACGATGGATTTAGGCCCAGATCTCTGTACTGGGGTGAATGTATGACATTGTTCTGCATTCTGTCCATCAATTGTTGTTTTTGCATTTGTCACCCCAAGTGGGACGGGTATGCTCAGACGTGAGTCCCGTGCTCTCCATGCCACTGGAATCAAGCTATCCTGGCTGAAGAGGGGTGAAACCCCGAAACCGGTCCTAGGATGCTTGTTTCCAGTCCAGGGAGGACCTGGCTTGGCAGTTCGGGCTGGACTGTTCCCATGAGGCACAGGGTCAAGACTGATTTGCATATGGCTGGGTTCAAACTGGAATGGCATGGTGAGCAAAAAAACGATGGATTGAGGCCCAGATCTCTGTACTGGGGTGAATGTATGACATTGTTCTGCATTCTGTCCATCAATTGTTGTTTTTGCATTTGTCACCCCAAGTGGGACGGGTATGCTCAGACGTGAGTCCCGTGCTCTCCATGCCACTGGAATCAAGCTATCCTGGCTGAAGAGGGGTGAAACCCCGAAACCGGTCCTAGGATGCTTGTTTCCAGTCCAGGGAGGACCTGGCTTGGCAGTTCGGGCTGGACTGTTCCCATGAGGCACAGGGTCAAGACTGATTTGCATATGGCTGGGTTCAAACTGGAATGGCATGGTGAGCAAAAAAACGATGGATTTAGGCCCAGATCTCTGTACTGGGGTGAATGTATGACATTGTTCTGCATTCTGTCCATCAATTGTTGTTTTTGCATTTGTCACCCCAAGTGGGACGGGTATGCTCAGACGTGAGTCCCGTGCTCTCCATGCCACTGGAATCAAGCTATCCTGGCTCAAGAGGGGTGAAACCCCGAAACCGGTCCTAGGATGCTTGTTTCCAGTCCAGGGAGGACCTGGCTTGGCAGTTCGGGCTGGACTGTTCCCATGAGGCACAGGGTCAAGACTGATTTGCATATGGCTGGGATCAAACTGGAATGGCATGGTGAGCAAAAAAACGATGGATTTAGGCCCAGATCTCTGTACTGGGGTGAATGTATGACATTGTTCTGCATTCTGTCCATCAATTGTTGTTTTTGCATTTGTCACCCCAAGTGGGACGGGTATGCTCAGACGTGAGTCCCGTGCTCTCCATGCCACTGGAATCAAGCTATCCTGGCTGAAGAGGGGTGAAACCCCGAAACCGGTCCTAGGATGCTTGTTTCCAGTCCAGGGAGGACCTGGCTTGGCAGTTCGGGCTGGACTGTTCCCATGAGGCACAGGGTCAAGACTGATTTGCATATGGCTGGGTTCAAACTGGAATGGCATGGTGAGCAAACAAACGATGGATTTAGGCCCAGATCTCTGTACTGGGGTGAATGTATGACATTGTTCTGCATTCTGTCCATCAATTGTTGTTTTTGCATTTGTCACCCCAAGTGGGACGGGTATGCTCAGACGTGAGTCCCGTGCTCTCCATGCCACTGGAATCAAGCTATCCTGGCTGAAGAGGGGTGAAACCCCGAAACCGGTCCTAGGATGCTTGTTTCCAGTCCAGGGAGAACCTGGCTTGGCAGTTCGGGCTGGACTGTTCCCATGAGGCACAGGGTCAAGACTGATTTGCATATGGCTGGGTTCAAACTGGAATGGCATGGTGAGCAAAAAAACGATGGATTTAGGCCCAGATCTCTGTACTGGGGTGAATGTATGACATTGTTCTGCATTCTGTCCATCAATTGTTGTTTTTGCATTTGTCACCCCAAGTGGGACGGGTATGCTCAGACGTGAGTCCCGTGCTCTCCATGCCACTGGAATCAAGCTATCCTGGCTGAAGAGGGGTGAAACCCCAAAACCGGTCCTAGGATGCTTGTTTCCAGTCCAGGGAGGACCTGGCTTGGCAGTTCGGGCTGGACTGTTCCCATGAGGCACAGGGTCAAGACTGATTTGCATATGGCTGGGTTCAAACTGGAATGGCATGGTGAGCAAAAAAACGATGGATTTAGGCCCAGATCTCTGTACTGGGGTGAATGTATGACATTGTTCTGCATTCTGTCCATCAATTGTTGTTTTTGCATTTGTCACCCCAAGTGGGACGGGTATGCTCAGACGTGAGTCCCGTGCTCTCCATGCCACTGGAATCAAGATATCCTGGCTGAAGAGGGGTGAAACCCCAAAACCGGTCCTAGGATGCTTGTTTCCAGTCCAGGGAGGACCTGGCTTGGCAGTTCGGGCTGGACTGTTCCCATGAGGCACAGGGTCAAGACTGATTTGCATATGGCTGGGTTCAAACTGGAATGGCATGGTGAGCAAAAAAACGATGGATTTAGGCCCAGATCTCTGTACTGGGGTGAATGTATGACATTGTTCTGCATTCTGTCCATCAATTGTTGTTTTTGCATTTGTCACCCCAAGTGGGACGGGTATGCTCAGACGTGAGTCCCGTGCTCTCCATGCCACTGGAATCAAGCTATCCTGGCTGAAGAGGGGTGAAACCCCGAAACCGGTCCTAGGATGCTTGTTTCCAGTCCAGGGAGGACCTGGCTTGGCAGTTCGGGCTGGACTGTTCCCATGAGGCACAGGGTCAAGACTGATTTGCATATGGCTGGGTTCAAACTGGAATGGCATGGTGAGCAAAAAAACGATGGATTTAGGCCCAGATCTCTGTACTGGGGTGAATGTATGACATTGTTCTGCATTCTGTCCATCAATTGTTGTTTTTGCATTTGTCACCCCAAGTGGGACGGGTATGCTCAGACGTGAGTCCCGTGCTCTCCATGCCACTGGAATCAAGCTATCCTGGCTGAAGAGGGGTGAAACCCCGAAACCGGTCCTAGGATGCTTGTTTCCAGTCCAGGGAGGACCTGGCTTGGCAGTTCGGGCTGGACTGTTCCCATGAGGCACAGGGTCAAGACTGATTTGCATATGGCTGGGTTCAAACTGGAATGGCATGGTGAGCAAAAAAACGATGGATTTAGGCCCAGATCTCTGTACTGGGGTGAATGTATGACATTGTTCTGCATTCTGTCCATCAATTGTTGTTTTTGCATTTGTCACCCCAAGTGGGACGGGTATGCTCAGACGTGAGTCCCGTGCTCTCCATGCCACTGGAATCAAGCTATCCTGGCTGAAGAGGGGTGAAACCCCGAAACCGGTCCTAGGATGCTTGTTTCCAGTCCAGGGAGGACCTGGCTTGGCAGTTCGGGCTGGACTGTTCCCATGAGGCACAGGGTCAAGACTGATTTGCATATGGCTGGGTTCAAACTGGAATGGCATGGTGAGCAAAAAAACGATGGATTTAGGCCCAGATCTCTGTACTGGGGTGAATGTATGACATTGTTCTGCATTCTGTCCATCAATTGTTGTTTTTGCATTTGTCACCCCAAGTGGGACGGGTATGCTCAGACGTGAGTCCCGTGCTCTCCATGCCACTGGAATCAAGCTATCCTGGCTGAAGAGGGGTGAAACCCCGAAACCGGTCCTAGGATGCTTGTTTCCAGTCCAGGGAGGACCTGGCTTGGCAGTTCGGGCTGGACTGTTCCCATGAGGCACAGGGTCAAGACTGATTTGCATATGGCTGGGTTCAAACTGGAATGGCATGGTGAGCAAAAAAACGATGGATTTAGGCCCAGATCTCTGTACTGGGGTGAATGTATGACATTGTTCTGCATTCTGTCCATCAATTGTTGTTTTTGCATTTGTCACCCCAAGTGGGACGGGTATGCTCAGACGTGAGTCCCGTGCTCTCCATGCCACTGGAATCAAGCTATCCTGGCTGAAGAGGGGTGAAACCCCGAAACCGGTCCTAGGATGCTTGTTTCCAGTCCAGGGAGGACCTGGCTTGGCAGTTCGGGCTGGACTGTTCCCATGAGGCACAGGGTCAAGACTGATTTGCATATGGCTGGGTTCAAACTGGAATGGCATGGTGAGCAAAAAAACGATGGATTTAGGCCCAGATCTCTGTACTGGGGTGAATGTATGACATTGTTCTGCATTCTGTCCATCAATTGTTGTTTTTGCATTTGTCACCCCAAGTGGGACGGGTATGCTCAGACGTGAGTCCCGTGCTCTCCATGCCACTGGAATCAAGCTATCCTGGCTGAAGAGGGGTGAAACCCCGAAACCGGTCCTAGGATGCTTGTTTCCAGTCCAGGGAGGACCTGGCTTGGCAGTTCGGGCTGGACTGTTCCCATGAGGCACAGGGTCAAGACTGATTTGCATATGGCTGGGTTCAAACTGGAATGGCATGGTGAGCAAAAAAACGATGGATTTAGGCCCAGATCTCTGTACTGGGGTGAATGTATGACATTGTTCTGCATTCTGTCCATCAATTGTTGTTTTTGCATTTGTCACCCCAAGTGGGACGGGTATGCTCAGACGTGAGTCCCGTGCTCTCCATGCCACTGGAATCAAGCTATCCTGGCTCAAGAGGGGTGAAACCCCGAAACCGGTCCTAGGATGCTTGTTTCCAGTCCAGGGAGGACCTGGCTTGGCAGTTCGGGCTGGACTGTTCCCATGAGGCACAGGGTCAAGACTGATTTGCATATGGCTGGGTTCAAACTGGAATGGCATGGTGAGCAAAAAAACGATGGATTTAGGCCCAGATCTCTGTACTGGGGTGAATGTATGACATTGTTCTGCATTCTGTCCATCAATTGTTGTTTTTGCATTTGTCACCCCAAGTGGGACGGGTATGCTCAGACGTGAGTCCCGTGCTCTCCATGCCACTGGAATCAAGCTATCCTGGCTCAAGAGGGGTGAAACCCCGAAACCGGTCCTAGGATGCTTGTTTCCAGTCCAGGGAGGACCTGGCTTGGCAGTTCGGGCTGGACTGTTCCCATGAGGCACAGGGTCAAGACTGAGTTGCATATGGCTGGGTTCAAACTGGAATGGCATGGTGAGCAAAAAAACGATGGATTTAGGCCCAGATCTCTGTACTGGGGTGAATGTATGACATTGTTCTGCATTCTGTCCATCAATTGTTGTTTTTGCATTTGTCACCCCAAGTGGGACGGGTATGCTCAGACGTGAGTCCCGTGCTCTCCATGCCACTGGAATCAAGCTATCCTGGCTGAAGAGGGGTGAAACCCCGAAACCGGTCCTAGGATGCTTGTTTCCAGTCCAGGGAGGACCTGGCTTGGCAGTTCGGGCTGGACTGTTCCCATGAGGCACAGGGTCAAGACTGATTTGCATATGGCTGGGTTCAAACTGGAATGGCATGGTGAGCAAAAAAACGATGGATTTAGGCCCAGATCTCTGTACTGGGGTGAATGTATGACATTGTTCTGCATTCTGTCCATCAATTGTTGTTTTTGCATTTGTCACCCCAAGTGGGACGGGTATGCTCAGACGTGAGTCCCGTGCTCTCCATGCCACTGGAATCAAGCTATCCTGGCTGAAGAGGGGTGAAACCCCGAAACCGGTCCTAGGATGCTTGTTTCCAGTCCAGGGAGGACCTGGCTTGGCAGTTCGGGCTGGACTGTTCCCATGAGGCACAGGGTCAAGACTGATTTGCATATGGCTGGGATCAAAGTGGAATGGCATGGTGAGCAAAAAAACGATGGATTTAGGCCCAGATCTCTGTACTGGGGTGAATGTATGACATTGTTCTGCATTCTGTCCATCAATTGTTGTTTTTGCATTTGTCACCCCAAGTGGGACGGGTATGCTCAGACGTGAGTCCCGTGCTCTCCATGCCACTGGAATCAAGCTATCCTGGCTGAAGAGGGGTGAAACCCCGAAACCGGTCCTAGGATGCTTGTTTCCAGTCCAGGGAGGACCTGGCTTGGCAGTTCGGGCTGGACTGTTCCCATGAGGCACAGGGTCAAGACTGATTTGCATATGGCTGGGTTCAAACTGGAATGGCATGGTGAGCAAAAAAACGATGGATTGAGGCCCAGATCTCTGTACTGGGGTGAATGTATGACATTGTTCTGCATTCTGTCCATCAATTGTTGTTTTTGCATTTGTCACCCCAAGTGGGACGGGTATGCTCAGACGTGAGTCCCGTGCTCTCCATGCCACTGGAATCAAGCTATCCTGGCTGAAGAGGGGTGAAACCCCGAAACCGGTCCTAGGATGCTTGTTTCCAGTCCAGGGAGGACCTGGCTTGGCAGTTCGGGCTGGACTGTTCCCATGAGGCACAGGGTCAAGACTGATTTGCATATGGCTGGGTTCAAACTGGAATGGCATGGTGAGCAAAAAAACGATGGATTTAGGCCCAGATCTCTGTACTGGGGTGAATGTATGACATTGTTCTGCATTCTGTCCATCAATTGTTGTTTTTGCATTTGTCATACGGGGGTGTGTCCGGGGGTATGTAGTCTTCCCAGTTAAAGGGCTCCACTCCTTCGTTTTGACCTCGAGTTGTGGTTTCTGTAGACGGCAACCAGTCTTCCTGCGGTAAGGGGACAAGAGGGGGTGAGAAAGGCACATAGGTCCACCAATCCATATATTCCTGATGCGCTGTCCTTCCTGCTCCGTTACAGTCAGTTGCTGGTAGTGTTCTGTCACCTCCGTGACGCTGGTCTTGTTTTCCTGTGGCCTGCACCCCATCTTCCTCTCCCTCTTCTCCTTGGCCTTCCCCGACCTCGTTGTTCCTTGCTGGTAGTCTGTGGGGGTTGTGGGGTTCGAGTTGGCCCCGGCGCTGTGTCAGGGGGCATCCATGTTGCTACGCACTTTGGATTGTTTTTGGTTTATTTTATCTGTGGTTTTTATGGTGCATTGTTCCGCCAGACGCGTGGGATTTGCAGGCCTTTGGCTGGTTTTCGCTACTTTTTGTAACGTGGGTGGCCTCATCGCATGTTTTTTTGCATTCACGTATCGCATTTATGCGGCGTGGCGTTGATTTTCTTGCGGAGATTTGGCGCATTATCTGGTGACTATCGCATGCTACCGCCTTGTTGTGAATTCCACGTTGACACGGGGTTATTTTCTCGCGATAGGCTGCGATATTGAAAGTTGCGTTATGCTACTCTTTCGGTAGTTATCACACGTTCTTGTGAATATACCCCATAGTTTCTTATTTTAACAGAAACAAACCAGTGCCAAAGCGAAGAATGTGGCATCTATTTTAAAAACATAATACACATGATAATGAACTGTATGGTTTGGAGGAGTTTTATCAAATTGAAAACATTTTTAAATATATATTTCCAAGCCATTGTTGGAAAGCTTTTGGTATCTGTAAAACTTGCACTCGCAGCAATACAAGCAGAAACAGTTTTCATGTACGTATCATCTGTTGCTTTAAAAAGTATACAAATCGCAATTAGGAAATCGCAATTTCAAATGTACACGTAACTATATTGAGTTTAATTTGCGATTCCCAGTGAGTGTCAAATAGACCTACTTAATTGATATTCATGAGGTAGGTCGCAATTTGCGACCCATTGGGAATTGCTAAAAACACAGGGATGGTGGCCTGCTGGGGATAGCAGACCACCATCCCTGTGCTCTTGTCCCCTATTTACAGTATGTATGAATAAACAATGTTCCTTACGGAGACATTCATTCAACACATGGGTACCAATTCAACCTAACTCTCCTGTTTTTGTTAAGACATCAGTCTTTTACAGTGAATTATATTGTTTCTATAGAGAGAGCAGTAGTAGGCTGAACTTCCTCCAATGTCAATAAGTTAATTAATTTGAAGGAGCTAAACATTTACTGCCCTCGATTGCATGCAAATCCTAACATATTGACATAAAGACTTGTGCAATTTCAGTGCAAGTGGCACAGTAATAGGTCTGAAACATGCTAGAGACAGTTTTCGAAGTGGTAGAGCAACAGGTTTAAAATAACAAGAAGGCGGTGTAGTACATAAAGAAATTGTTTAAACCAATCATCTTGTTTGGTGCATAAATAATCATTTGATATAATGATATAATTGGACAGGATCTTCCGATGGAGGAGCAGAGATTGCACCTCTTTGTTTCTGACTTGTTCTATCTAAAGTTCATGCATTAATTCAGAGAAACTCAGTGTTTTGTGTATGCATTTTAGACCCCTCGAGCACAAAAAACAGACGATCTTCACAGTGCTCAGCCAGCACATTGCCCCCATAGTTGTAGCATTAAAGTGGGAGGTTTTGCACTATTTGCACTTATGATGTGCGAAGGTGCACTCCTTACTTGTTCGCTAGATCCAGGGAGGGTACATCCCACATGCACAGTTGTTTTAACTTGCGCCGCCCACTGGCACTCTGAGTATACTTACTATTGTCACAGCATTTATTTTAAAGGCGTGCTTTGTTTGAGAAATGCTCCGCAAGACGCACACGTGTTTAAAATAAATGTTACTGTAATTGTAAGGGTAACCTTTGTGTCAGTGACCTTGACAGTTAATGACATTTCACATGTGGAAAAACAAATGTCGTGGAAAAACAAATGTCACGGAAAATCAAATCAGTAATGGAAAGTGCCCCAGTGCATGTCCCCAGTCATAGGTGAAGTGCAAAAAGCATACTTGATCTGCGCTCGTGCTGTTTAATCAAAATCAAATAAATCAGAGGCCATATCATAAAGGTGTGCTTTACCACAAGACATATCCGTGCGCTGTTTTTTTTTTATTCCAGTTCACCCTCTAAATCACTTACATTTAACTCTGAATTTCTCCGAGTTAATGCATGCGCCGCTGATAGCTCAGCTTGCAAATAGAGAGAGACATTCACTGCTCACTGTGTCCGAGCTGTGCTGTCTGCAGCGCATGGGTTAACTCAAAGACATTCTCAGTTAAATGTATGCACTTTAGCACGCGCCATCACATATAAACAGGGGCACAGCTGTGCCCTGTGCAAATGCACATCTTATGTTATTGCCCCAGATGGGCACGTTAAATTGAATGCGTGTAGTGCAGCGTAGCCAACATTCATGAACTGAAAGTTCATCTGCACTATTGTGCGTTTAAAATGCGCCAAAACCATGAGTTTATCAATATGCAGAGCCTGACACATTAAAAAATTTAAAGATATGTAAGTGCAAAACGGGCTGTGACGTTTTCGCCTACAGGACACATTTTAAAAGCACACTAACTGAGCAGTGTTACCACCAATACATAATCTGCACATTAGCAAAAATATGCTATAACTAAACACAAGCAAGTGTAACAGTTTAAACATAGGTATTAAAACAATACAGTTCATGGATTGCAAGGAAAATTGAGAGGGCCTGTAACACATTCACTGCTCCAAAAGATGAGTGAAGTCACTCGGAGAGCTGATTACAGCATCACAAATTGTAGAGTTGATTATTGTGATCCAATCCTTACCACAGATCCCCTCATTCATCAGCCCTGTAGCGCTGATTATTGTCACCCAATCCTTACTATAGATCTAATTCAGTCCCCAAAAGCACGCTGACTATCCCCCTCATTGAATTACTGCCAATAGCTCCAGCAACCGCCTCCGCCACAACCTAGTCCAAGCATATGAACCAAGACCCAAACTATATCCTATAAGCCAAAGATCCCTTAACCAAAATAATTTGGTTCAATTTCAATAATTACCGATGGGTACAAAGATGTAGCCAGAAAATTAAAATATCCCCCCACTTAAAACCATACCTCGAATATCATTGAGCAAGTGAGCGGAGTCATTCGTGAAAACGTTTCCCCATCCATCCATCCATCCGTCCATCCATCTATCCGTCTCTTCCGTCCATCTTGTCAGCCATTTACATTTTCACTCATCCACCCTTTCACCAATTTATCCATCAAAGCACCCATCATTAAACCATCTATGCTTCTAACTTTACCATCTATCATCCTTACATCCTTCCATTCACTCTCCCTTTCTACCTTTCTTTTATTCTTTTCTCTCCTCTTTATGTTTTCTTTCTTTGCTTTCTCTCTCCAGATCACGCTACGTGCCTCAGTTTCGCAGTCTCACTGTATTTGGCTCGTTTAGCAGCCCTTTGCCCTTTGCCCATGCTCCTTATGCCCTTACAGTGTTATTAGAGAAATGGCAAGATGGAGAGATGTCCAATCGCATGATTCAAAATGGCGGCTCTTTGCTAACCTTCTGACGCACCCGGGTTTATGACGAGCTTTTTATTGCCAATTTAATAAGGTAATATAATTCCTGTTTGTCATTTTCCTTGCCCACTTGAGGTGAGGAGCTTTCTGGTTGCTTTTGGTGGCTGTGACTATTCATGGCATCCTGCACAGAGGCTTCTGTCAGCGGTGCCTTTGGAGTTCCTGTCAGGAATGCTAGGGTTTCTTCTGGAAAGGGTGCAGCTTCCACCTAGAAGTCAGTCCTCACACTGTCTGTTTTAGCTGCTGCAACTGGATGTTTACTTCATTTCTACACTTGTTTGGCACATTTACATACATTTCTATATGTTATCCTATACTGTTTTATTAATATGGAAAGCAACGCTTCAACTTTATCAGGTCATATGTGTAAACAAGCAGCGTCTCCTCCACTTGTTATTTCTAAAATTGTAGATTCATCTGAACCCTCACTTACTACCATTTTGGAGGAACTGCAGGCTGGCAGGTCTAATACAGATAATATTACCAATTAATATAAAAAATATAAGTAAGGATATGGCAGGTCTTTCAATGAAAGTTGCGGATAATGAAATTGAAATTAATGACATTAAAACAAAAACGAATAAGCTAATGCTGCTTGCCACAACATTCCTTCTATCAATACTAGATTGTTTGAGTTAGTAAATAGAAAAAGGTAATATAACTTGCACATTTTTAATTTTCCTGAAGATGTAAAGGGAAATTAGTGTAGATGCCACACTGAGAACCTATTGCCTAGTCTCTTAAATCTAAAAATTTCAAAAACTTTGGATTGATAAAGCACATCGAATTCCAAAACATCGTAAGCCTGGCCAAACCAACCACACCAAGTCATCTTGAAGGTTCTTCACACCACCATCTTGTCCTAATTTGAAAAGCAGCACAAGAAATTCCTTCTCTCCTGGTTAATGGTACTAAAATCTTCATCCATCAGGATTTTGCTAAAGAGACCGTCACCATTCGAAGAAGAGATTTTTGCATCTTTGAGGACTAAACCAATCCGGCTTCAAATATGGGCTTTTTGACCCATCCAACATGCGCATTTGGAAAGATGACATTTCCAAGCCATTTCATTGTCTGGAAGACCTTCAAGCATTTCTAGATAATCATTTCCCTCACTCAATGGAAACGCAAGACCCTTCAATCTGACATTTTTTTGACCATATTACAGTTACTATACAAATTGTTCAAACTAGAGTTATAGATTATAGGTTTTTATTAATCCTGTTATTATATGTGTTATTTTACTTGCTATGGGCCTCTCTCTTCTTTAGCTATTCTTCTCATATGCACTTGTGTGTCTCATCAATTTTATGTATGTTCTTTGTTGTTTTGTATGTATGTTTATGTATGTGTTCTTTTATTTTATGTTCTTCTTTCTTCTAGATCTACTTCAATGGTCTTCGCCACTTCTTATTTTATATCTCTGTTCATACTCTTTGCTTCACTTCTTAACCAATGGATACTGCTCACAGAATTTAAATTATTTCCTTGAATGTTAAGGGATTACAACATCCTGTTAAGCGTTAGCCTCTTCAGTGCCCATGACGAGATAGTCTCGTCATGGAGCACGGTCGCGCTGTGCCCATGACGAAACTATCTCGTCATGAACCCCACCCACTAATGTAACGCCCGGCACAGGAGGGGGAAAGGGCGTGGCACAGAAGGGGTTAAGATCACCTATTTAGACAAAAAGCTGACATTTGTTTATTTCAAGAAACGCATATTGATGACAACATCTTAGCCTATATGCAAAAGAAATGGGTGGGTCAGATTCTCTCTTCTCTAGCACTGGGTAAACACTATTGTGTGGCTATTCTCTTTTCTAAAAATCTGAAATTACAAATTTTAGATAAATGATCTGACTCAAATGGCTGATTTCTATTGGTTAAAATAATACTTGGTGATACTATTTTACATTTAATTAATATATATGGACCATCAGCGGATGACCCTAAGATTTGTCATCGCATTACTTCTGGAATTCTCCAACTTCGAAATGTTTTACTCATTTTTTATGGAGATTTCAATTTGATAAGAGACCCCCTTTTAGATAGACTTTCCACTACTAAAGTTTTACTTCCAAAGTCATTTCACTCACGAAAAACTTTATTTAAAAACTCTAAACTTGTTGACATTTGGAGACTACATTTCCTCACTCAGAGAGACTTCACCTTTTTTCTAATCCTCCTAATTCTCACTCATGCTTAGATTATCTGTTAACATCCAGAAATTTGGTAAAATCTATATGTCAGCGCTCTGTTGAAAATATTGAGGTTTCTGACCATGCAATTATTTATCTTTACCTAAAAGTTAATACATTTTGCTGTTTCTCACTCCTGTTGGCACACAAATGTAGATATTGTCCTTCAAGATGTTGATAAAGACACAATTTTAGCAGCTACTCAAGAGTATTTTTCGTTCAATCCTGATGGAGTAACCTCCCCCATCATAAATGGGGCACTTTTAAAGCATATTTACAAGGGTTGATCATTTCTATAATGGCCCATGAAAATAAGACATTTAATACCAAATTATTAGATTTAAAGAAGCAAATTGCTAAATTTGAAAGATTATTTATTTCTTCCCATAATATTACTTTTAAAACCACATTGCAAAACTTAGATATGTATATGATTTAATCTAACTAGAAGTCAACTGATGCAGTATCAATCCAGGCTTGATGGTCCTATGTTACTTCTGTTAGTTCTGGTGCCCAACTAGCGTTTAAGCGAACGGATACAAATACCTTTTCATTTCAACAGTTAGGGAGAACAATTGATGATTATATAACTACTTACATGCAAAATATTAAGTAATTACAAGTATTATTTTTATAGGTGTGGTTGAAAGCCTAATGCTTTGGGAAGTAGCCACAGCTTGTTCCGTATTCATTATTTCATTTCTATTACCTTTAAGACAATTACAACAAGCATTTGCAATGCATTAGGTCTCGCATTTACGCGAGTTTGAGCTATTGGCATTGTAAATGACAATGCCAATAGGCATTGTTATTTGCAATGTCAATAGCTCAAACTCGCGTAAATGCGAGACCTAACGCATTGCAAATGCTTGTTGGTTTGGATTGTCAGCACAGCTGTCTGCCAGTCCTATTAGTGCCACTTCTTTCAAACATACGAACAGTGCACTATGGCTCCGCCCAGAGGATCAAGGCTGTCTCTCTCCTCTCTGAGTGGTTGTTTGGTGTTTTCCAGCCTCCTATGGAGTGCTTGCATTCAATGCACGTTGGAATATTGCACATCTCAGAAGTGCACTAAATCGACACACATTAAATTCTTTGCCATGCATGCATTGTATAAAGGATTTTTTTTAAATTTGATTTCTCACTTTTGTAATATTTGAGTTCGGATTAGCTCTTTTCCAGCAGGAGAGCGCCATACACTGATAAACGTGCATTGGCAAATCCAATAAGTCTGACTTTAAGGTGCCAACACAGTCGTATGGAAAGGATGTTTACATACTTTAGCACATTGAAGCCAGAACCCTTGGCTCTGCTAATGCTCGCTATTAAATGACTGACTTAGAGGCCCACACTAAAAGCCTGGGCCTCCTCAGATGTGACAAATCTCACACACAAATCTTTAGAGCACCCACGTGTTTATTGGGGTTACTATAAGCGGCCCTTCCAAGGGCTGGAAGGAACTGGGGACTTGGGCGCCTGCCTCCCTTATCAGGGCCGGACTTTCAAAAGAGTCACACTAGGATGTGAAACCGGAAGAGGTAACCAGAGAGGAGGGGGGAGGGGGGGGGGGGGGGGGAGGCAAGGATGACGCGCCAAAGATCGAAAGGTATATGTCTAACAGTGTGTCCCCCACCCCCCCCCCCCCCCAAACACCCGCATGGCATGGAAATGTGGATAACATGGGGTGGAGGAAAAGTAAAGAAGGAAGAACACGGGGAGAATGAAGGAGGAAAGGCGAGAGGAATGAAGGAAATGGAGGGAAGGATGAATATTGAAGGGGAGAAAAGGAAGGAGAGAGATAAGGAAGGAGGGGGATATAACGGGGAGCGAAGGCGGGACAAGGAGCAAGAGAAGAGAGGGGAGGGAGTAATAAAGGAAAATAGACACGGGGACAAAGAAAAGGAGAAGAGGTGGAGAACAGACGATTGGGAAGAGGAGGAATGGAGGGGGAAGAGAGAAAGGGGAGATAAAGAAAATGGCAGAAGGATGAGAAATGGGAGGGGGGACTGGAGGAACAGGAAGGAATAAATGAAAGGCGAGGAAGGGGTGAATGCTGCACAGAGAGGAAAGACAGGAGGAGACACGAGGGAGAGGAAAGGAAGCAGCAGGGGCGTAATAAGGAAAGGCTCTACGGACTTTGTGAGTGGGAAAGAAAAGAAGTGAGGAGAAGGGAAGGACAGGCGTGAGGAGGAACAAGAAAGACGAAAGTGAAAGTAGAAAATGAAGATGGTAAAGAACAAGGGTGAAAAGAAGAAAGGTGGGAAGGAAGCGGAGGGAATGTTGGGGAGAAGGAGGGACTGACGGCAAAGGCATGAAAAGCTATGAAGAGGGAATGGAAAAGATAATGTGCAAGATGGTGGCGGAATACACTAGGCGCCAGGGAGGACGGTCACATATAGGATTATAGCAGGAGAACTCAGTGGCGTAGCAGTAGCTGGGAGGGGGGTCACTCTTTTTGGGGGCAGAGGAGGTGAGCAAGTCGTTTCTGTGAACTACCACCGTACCCCCAGAACAAGTCGCCCGTAGCCCCCTGCCCTGGAACAAGTCGCCCCCACCTGCTCTTACCTGCACCAGACTGCAAACTCGGGGGCTCCGCGGGTGGCAGGAGGTCTGGTTACGTCACTTGGAGAACTGTGAATATCAGGAGGTCATTCATGGACAGGCTGTGAGTGACATCAAATGGCCGAGAGTAAAGCTTGCGCTGTCTATGACGTCACTTAGAACCACGAGCTGAATAACACCCCCATTATTCACAGTTGCTATCGGTAATTTTATTTTGTATATTGAAGCTGACGAGGAGGGAGTGGGAGGGGGGAGTGGGGGCGGGCACAGTGGTGCGGGCCGCAGTTGTAAAAGGCAGGGAGAGGCTGAGATGGAGAAAGGGAAAGATAGGGATCAAAGGAAACAAGGACGACACCTAGCTAGACAATAACAAGCAAGAAGGGGGTGGCAAATGGTGTGCACTTTGATGTCCTCAGTGGCCACGGGGCTCACTGAGGACATCAAAGCGGCCGTGAAAGTGATCAGGCAGTGCTTTTCAGGCTGCCAAATGGTGCGCACGCCCGGCGCACATGCACTGTATTTGGAGGCCTGAAAAGCCACTGTTTGCACTTCCAAAACTCGCTTACTATAAGTCTCGCCAGAGCAGCGCTAAAGCGCTGGCTCAGACGAGACCTAAAAAATATATATCAATAGATATAATGTAGGAAGAGTATTTTAAAGTTGTGTATCTATCTGTTATATATACCAACATTGTATAGTTGTTTGTATTGTCTTTTCATTTGCAAAAACCAATAAAATATCTTTAACATATAAAAATGGCAAGACCATGCACTTGAATCACATAAGAAAGAATATCAAACAGGGATAACCTACGGAACAAATCTAAACTTATTGAACACTGCCCAACAAGTATTAACCTACTTTGTGCCTAATGACATGCCCTAAAACTCCCTACCATTTTGGCAGAACTTGTTTTAGCCTTCCCATTCAAATTGTCAAGCAAACATATAAGCCCAACATGGGATAAAATGTTCAATGCTTTGCTTCAACATATAGATTGCAATCCACTCCCAAAATATGATGTTCTGGGAGATCTTAACAACTTCTGTCATATCCCATGCCTCCCTTCCTTGGCTAAGGCAAAGAAAATCTCACTTTTCTCACAACTTCTACAATTAATTTCAAAAACCTACCTCAGCAGTGATACAGCAACATTGAAAATTGTAAATGACGGCCTACATTTCCTGCACAACAGAGAACTGCCTTCTTAAGCGTCTCAATTTCACAGGTGCTGTTGACGTTGTCAGTCACGCAATCCTCCTAAGTCCCACAAACACCTGAATGGGTGATGAAGCCACTGTTGTAGAATGGTTTACTGTCTTCCGCTAAAAGCGAATATAACTCATGAAAATCGAGGAGTCCTGATCCTTATTGATCTTAATACCATGTGGAGTACTCCATAGATTCCAAGTTTACCAGATTATGCATGATGCGGTGCTCCAGTCCAAGATTTTACCTTTGCATTCTGGGACTTGAAATCAAATTTTATAAAGAAATAAACAAGACTACAAATCCTAGAATTAAAAAAAATACCCTGGGTTGGAGCAGCACATCACACATGGACCTGGGAAATCTTACAGGGCTGGTATTCCAAGATATGGTCTTCTTCAGCAATCTTTTCATTCTTTCATTTAGGCACTGGAAGATATATTTGAAAAACGTGTGTTTATATACACTCAGTTGTACTTCAAATTCACAGGTCATCACATCTTTCTATGAATGCTCGTCAACATTGCATAACACACTAATATCTAAAACTGAACCTGCAGAATACTAAATTTGTACTGCTAACCTCTCCTATTAATCATTACCCCATTCAAACACTGGAGTCCAGAGCAAAATCCCGAGGATGTTTGCTTGATAGATAACTCCATGTGGATAAATAATGTGGTGAAATGAGATGCATCTTCTTAGAAGGATAAAGTACTACATTACAGGACAGTGCAGATGCACAGCAATACAGGTCATGGTATGGTTGAGACTGGAATTCAGAGATATCCTGCAGACTGACTAGCTAAAATTCTAACAAATGTCATGGAAAGATAATTGACACACAGCAACTAAACTGATTTTAGAAACCTGGAGCAATGACCAAGTTACCCTTCTACTGAATGTCACTGTATCTGTAAAACTGACTGGGCTATGCACAAAGATAAATTACATATGTATGTTTGTTCTTACAATTTGAGTAAATTTACTACTTGGGCTATTCACATGAAATCCAATGGTATAATGGTGGTAGGGACTTAATATAAAACACCCTGACTGTGGAGTCTCCTTATGGTAAACTATAGGAAAATATAAAAAAAAGCTTATTTAAGTTAAAGTAATATTCAAAATATTTTTATGTCAAATGTAAAGTAATTATATATATTTATTTAAATGTACAACAAAATAAAACATTACAGCACTATTAACTTAATTTGAATTCAATATAGTTAGTTAATTTTAAAATTATAATTTTAATAGAATTATTTTTCTGTAGTTTAGATTAACAAATAAATCCATACCTAAAGTAAAATAATCACGTCATTCTGCATTAATAATTATTAAATGTGAGGTATAAAATTCATTAAAAGTAAGTTAATTATATTTTTTATAAAAATGAATGCTATATTAATTTATAAATTAAAAAATGTTTTAAAAATATTTGATAATTAAATGTTATATTTTTACAAAGTTAAGTATATTAAATAATTTAATTTGATTTTATTTTATTCCCTACATTCATTCTTTTCTGTGGTAGGGGGTTTCAGTGCCTGTGGTTGGTAATGTGTGGTGCTGGACTTACTCAGCAAGAGCAATGTACTACTGTTTTAATCCCTTTTTTGTCCCTCATTATTTTAGAAGTACAGTTTATAAATGGCAATAGGCTTATATTCTTTTGAGGGTGGGTGCATGTTCCCCAATACAACCCTCCCTAAGCCTCACTAAATCCCCTCCTTACTCCTTCCTATAGGAAAACACCTCTTTTTGTGTGACCCCCCACTCCCCCATTTTTTCAGGATGATGTTACTGGTTTATTGACTGGGCCCAGTGGGCAGAGTTAAAAAACAGCCCCAGTGCATGTGCTCTGATCCCTAAAACATTTCAAATTAGCTAAACTCCTGAGTGACATAATTAATTTACCTATAAGTCCCTGGTATATGATACAAAACTTTACAGAGGGCCTATAAGTTAAATGTCACTAGCGCACAGCAGCAGATATTGTGCCACCACTCAAGTGACAATGCAAAGTATCTCCAGGCCTTCCACTGAAGCCTGAGTTTTAGAACTGCCAATTTAACCCAGCAAAATAATCCTTGTGCCAGGCCTAAACCTTCCTTTTGAATAATTATAAGTCACACCTAAGATATGCCCTAAACGTCCATAGGGCATGGTGCACCGTATTTAAAAAGTAGGACAATTGTATTATAAATGAAACTTTAAAGGATTCGTGCCTTATCACAGGCAGATGTCCCTAACACTGGAGCCTGATCACTCTACTGTCCTGCTGGCAAAGCTAGCACCTGTCCCATTGGGAGTGGACCAGGCCCCAGAGCTGATTTTGAATGACCACTGAGGAAAATAAAAATTATGAGGCATGTATGTCCCCATGTGCCCCCCAACGCTTATGTGCACATGCATGTAACCTATGCATTTCCTCTCCATGGCCTGTCTATCATGATGCTTATACTATAACGTGGCCTGCCATCATTCAGTCTCCCATGAGAGAAACGACAAATCTGTATCGAGGCCTACACGTTTTTCATCATGTTTTCCTGCACCACATAAAACCCGTGTTTTGTGGCTCAGCTAGACCCGAGAAGAGGTTTCAGGCCTCAGCTGCAGCTGCGTATCCTTGGCCTTGCACACTTGGGCCTCAGCCAAAGGGGCCCTGTCAGAGGTGCAGAGACAGTATTGAGCACGGTTATCTGCTTACTCCTACAGAGCCGCATTCCTGCCTGGAGAAGGAGGGATCAACATAACCCATCAGCAAAGGAGAAAGCCTTACTGTCTCTTTTTGTGCGATTACAAAGCTCACATCAGTGAAAAGCCCATAGCCCCCATGTAAGACTTCAGCAGTAAACGAAGAAATAAATGCCACATTGGCTCTTGGTGATGGGCAACCTATGTCACAAATCAGTCCCTGCTCCAGACTTTAGATATCAGATAATACAAGATGTGCTGGTCGCCCTGACACTGAAGGCCTCACTGAAGGCCTCTCTTCCAGACTTCCTAACTGCACAAGCAGCCTTCCCCCAGTCACACGTCAGTTACACGTCATGCTCGAGTTGAGCACAAGTAAGGCAAAGTTCCAGTACAATTCCAGCAGATCACGCAACCCCCTCCAGGTATCCACCCACCTATGACAAAATACCCATTATCATCAAGTAAACGCCCACTAGGACGCCCACCTTCACACCTTCTTACACGCCCACATGCTCTTATCTCATTCTCTTTTGCTCTTTTCGCTTACGTACATTATGGAGATGTATATATACTGTACTCTGTGAATAATGTTTTGAGAATACTTTTGAGACCCTTCCAGATCCCTTGTGGTGATGGTAATATTCTCCCTATGACTCGAGTTATTGGAATAAAGCCCTTTTTGAACCTGATACCACAGACTCAGCCTCTTGCTTTATGCATGATCCTATTGATATTCTGAAATTCAGAGAGCGTAATATTTTATTTACGACATAATGGCGCCCGAATAGGGACAATTCTCTTTCCCCACACGCCGGAGATGAAGGTACAGTTTTGCCCCCTTCCACAGCTGTGACAGACTTCAAGTACGTACGTCGCGGGTTTTCCCGCCAACTCCCTCAGGCCAACGAAGGAGACGGACTGCGACCAGGCATCCATACGAGGCGGTGAGGAACGCAGATCGTCCTAACCCAGAGCCCACCTGCGAGAGAGCTGTGTCCGAGGTTTCTGGAGATCCACCTAGGATACGCCATTCCCCGCGCAGCGTCAAGTTTCGGAGGCCTTCGACTTCAAGTTCAAGTTCAAGTTCAAGTTCCGCTTCCCGGTGAGTTTTCTCATGGGGTTGCAATCAAGACGGGTTCTCACTTGTGAGACCTGTATGTTCAAGTGCATGCAGCTAGAGTTATAGGAAATAGAGATCTCAAAGTATTCAAGGTGCACCTGTATGAATGTTATTGTCCTAGTCAGGTTCAGTTAGGTTTGAATGTGTCAGGTTTTATGTAAGTTTGTTTTATTATAGTTTTTGTTTTTACAGCGCTATTGTGATTCTTGTTTTTTGGCTACATTCCAACATGCCGTTATTTTCGAAACTACGTAAAATATGTACCAGAAAAGGTGTACTAGAGGAACCAGTTAACATTCCGCCTAGGGACACACCTGAACATTTCATGTACTGTAAGCATGGTTTAGATGCCGTGTTGTTTTTAGAACTATGGGTAGATTACACGAAGGATTTAGAGACAAAATATAGATGGCCTATCACGGGAACGTGGGATGCGGAAAGCATTATGAAAGTAGAGGAAGAAATATGGAAGAGAAAATCTAGACCTGCTCAGAAGGATGCCATTGAGTTGTGGCGTAAGGAGTCACATAGAAGAACAGAAAAAGAGTTCCACAAAATAGAGAGAAGTAAGGATGAATCTGAAAAAGCCAAAGAAAAGAAATTACGGGAGGAAGGGGAACGAGTAAAAAGAGAGCAGACTGAAAGAGAAATTAATACTGTCGTTGCTGGTATTTACCCCGTCCTTTCAGAGGAACTAGCGAAAGTGACTCCAGTAGAAAGACCCATTAGAGTGCCTCCGCCAGTACCCCGAAAATTAAAAACAGCATCTGACAGGTTTATTGACACCTATCTAGAGGAATCCCCACCAGCCTACGTGGACGGATCTTTCCCTGCACCCCCAACGCCAGAACAGCTCCAGGAGCTCGATGACGGCGGGGAGGGGGGATCCGGGACAGCGTCAGGAGGGGTGTCGACAGTAAAAGTAGACATCCCCAAATGTATATATGATCCAGACCCAGGAAAGGGCAGGATGCTTGTGTTTTCACTACGGCTTAGACGAGCAGTCACAGATCTGGAAAAACTACCAGATATGGATAAACATCTAAAGAAAATGTACACATTCATAAGAACAGGGGAAGGTCCTGAGAGCATAGCAGACGCTATACAAAATAGAAAAGTGGTTGTTAAGAATTACATCCTTCGCTTCCTAATTAATTGTCTGATCAGAGAAAAAGACGAAGGAAACGGGGATGTAGACCATCGTTATACTGGTTGGAGTGATCGCATAGATGCCGGTCAGCATGATAAATCAGGACAGACTGACAACATGTTGACCAAAATCCGAAAAACAATAATAGCGTCACACGAAGCAGGACCGCACGATAAAGCTGCTTTATCATCTGATGATGAAGCAGGGGACCAAGATAAAATACAATACGTGGGCCATGCCCGACGATTCGAGAAACCTAAAGGCCTGAATTACCGTAAACAGGGAACGGCTATAAAAAAGAGATTTTCCCTTGAAAATTTGTTCCAAATCACCGACAAAGCGGTGAATGAATGGTTAGGTAATGAACAGCCCTTAACCCCAACCGAACTTGAATTAGCACGATCAGCCACCCTGTGGGTATCCCAATACGATTTATATAATAATGATGTCGTAGCACAGACGTTTTTGAGCCTTCCACCGAATGAACAGCGCTTAGCTGGTGTTTACATGGTCCAACATTTAATAACGTTATATGAAAGTCAGTACTCTGGTCCTGGTATATTGTATAGGTTGCTGGACGACATAATACTAGACAGATGGATGAACTTGGGTACTGAACTGATTAATGTCATCTTGGATCAGCGACACAAATATATAGTATATGTAACTAGATCCCTGCTTCCCGTTCCACCCCAGGTTAAGGGGCAGGCATACGACAAACTGAACCCCCTACGAGAGGTACATCCTGTAAAGGATGCAAACAATGAACTACAACGGGTGTATGTCTACACCCCTCTGTCAAAATTAGAGATACTGGAAATGAAAAAGATGTTGCCCTCCCATGACAAAGACCCGGGGGGTTTTCACAGGGAATTAAAAGACATTCTCCGCTTAGGGGAATATACATATGCGGACACAAATATATAGTATATGTAACTAGATCCCTGCTTCCCGTTCCACCCCAGGTTAAGGGGCAGGCATACGACAAACTGAACCCCCTACGAGAGGTACATCCTGTAAAGGATGCAAACAATGAACTACAACGGGTGTATGTCTACACCCCTCTGTCAAAATTAGAGATACTGGAAATGAAAAAGATGTTGCCCTCCCATGACAAAGACCCGGGGGGTTTTCACAGGGAATTAAAAGACATTCTCCGCTTAGGGGAATATACATATGCGGACGTTCTAAAGTTATTAAAAGTACTATTGCCTGCTGGTATTTACGAGAAGCTTAAAGAAAAAGACTGGGAGGTGGGAGAGAGCAAGATTAGCTGGGATGTGTTGCAAACAGAAGAAAATGCAAGAGGCCCGGGGGTAGGTCTGGGTCCCCGAGCTAAAGAATTACCTGAACTCCTTGTACAAGTTTTGCCAAGATTATTAATTACCAAGAAAGAAGACTGGGATGCTATTTCAGCTTGTAAACAGAAGCCAGACGAGGACACTAGCGATTTTTATTCTAGGTTTGAGAAATGTTTTACTATCAACAGTGGCCTTAAGCCCGGTAGTGATTCATATCCCCATCTTTTTGTGAGCAAATTAGTAGAAAATTCCATACCTGAGGTAAAGTATAGAGTACTGAAGGTTGAGAGTACTTGGCAAGCAAACAGCCCTTCCCAAATGTTACAGATGTTACAGTATCACCAGAACAGAATTAGAGAGGAACATGACCAAGAAAAGAGACGCATGAAAGACACAAAGATGAAGATGCTGGTGGCCTAATCGACACCAGCAAACACAAATGCAAGCACGAACAAGAATAGCACGAAACAAAATAGTGGGACTTGTAATTATTGCAAGAAGCCAGGCCACTTCGTAAATGAGTGTGCAGTGCTGAAAAACAATATAGCGATAGGTAAAACAAAGCCTCGTCAATATCCTCCCAAGGACAGTAACACACATCAGACATCAGACACGTTTCCACCGCCGCCACCGTCCGTCCATGCACCTGCACCAGCCCAAGCTACAACACAAATGTATGAGCACGCTCAAAACAACTATCTAGAATACCAAGCATATTCATGAAGCTGCCCAGAGAGGGAATTCGACCTGCCCCTCATTCCAGTTCCTGTGGACCAAGCGGGTCCCTATGTACATGCACGGTTACTGGGACAAAATAAAAAGTTTTTGATTGACACTGGGGCTAGTAGAACTACCATTAGTCATTCCGAGGTGCCCGGGGCACCCCTCTCGGGCTCAAAGAGTGTATCCCTGGGATTTTCGGGTAGACCTATTGTTAATGAGGTTTCAGAACCAGTCTCCTTAGGAGTTGGTCCACTGATACATACTACAGACTTACTACTTACTAAATCATGTCCGGAAAACTTGCTCGGTATAAAAACATTAAAAGAACTAGGAGCAGTAATCTGTTGCTCACCAGAAGGAGTGCGACTGTATTTACGTGATTTCAAGGGACATTTTGTAATGAAAGATATTGACATCAGGCTCCGAGACGTACCACAGCACCTATGGGCACAAGGCCCAACTGACGTAGGTTACATGAACATTACACCACACCAGGTCATCCTAAAGGAAGGTGTAGTGCTACCACGGATTAGACAATACAAAATACCACCCGAGGCTGAAGTGGGTTTACTAAAAATAATAGATGACCTGATTGCACAAGGGGTGGTGATTGAGACTGATTCGAATATATGTAATTCACCGGTCCTTCCTATTCTTAAAAGAACTGACCCCAATATACCACCTGTATATAGATTAGTTGTGGACCTGCGAGAGTTAAACAAATGTGTGGTACCACAGTACCCTGTGGTCCCGGACATCTCTTCGATATTGACTGCCATTGATGCGAATGCTACGTTCTTTACAGTGATAGCTCTGAAGAACGCATTTTTCAGTATTCCAATACATCCGGACAGCCAATATCTTTTCGGTTTCAGTTTAAAAGGTCGCAGCTTCAGATTCACGAGAGCACCACAGGGCTTCACGGAAAGTCCTAGCATTTATAGTCAGGCACTGAAAAGACAACTAGACAGTATTCATATGCCTAGCTCTACAGCACTGATACAGTATGTCGATGACAATCTCATCACTGCACGATCGGACCATGATTGTGAAGATGCTTCCCTGATGGTTTTACATTTCCTGGCTGACAAGGGGCACAAAGTGTCCCCTTCGAAGTTGCAATTCTGTGAACAGCAAGTGGCGTACCTTGGGCACTTGCTATCCAAGGAGGGTAGGAGACTGACACCTGAGCGTATACAATTAATTTCAGGTCTTTCACAGCCCACGACACAAAAGGAGGTACGTGCATTCATTGGCCTCACTTCATATTGCAGGCAGTGGATTCCCCAGTATGCTTACATAGCCAAGCCCCTAATACAGTTGACGACACAGGAGGCAGCCTCTACGAAAGTCCTCCCTTGGACACAAGAACACACTGTGGCATTTGAAGAATTAAAGAGAGCTTTATGTCAAGCACCAGTTTTAGCGATCCCTGATTACAACAAATCTTTTATGCTTTTTGTGACAGAGCGGGATGGAACAGCACTATCTGTCCTCACACAAGATCATGCAGGAAAACACAAGCCCTGTGCTTATTTTTCTAGTACATTGGACCCAGTAGCACAGGCTTTGCCTGCGTGCCTAAAATCTGTTGCAGCAACGGCCTTAGCCATAAGACAAAGTGACACGATAGTGCTGGGCCACCCCCTGACAGTACAAGTCCCGCACGCAGTGGAGGTTCTCTTGAACTGGACACAAACCCAACACCTGACTGTAGCTAGACTGACAGGCTATGAGCTGACGTTATTCCAACCACACATAGAGATCAGACGATGCAACATACTGAATCCCGCTACTCTATTGCCCTCCAGTACAGAAAGCCTTTCCCCACACGACTGTGTTGAAGTAATACATACCGTGACTAAGCCAAGACAAGACTTGACAGACGTTGCACTTCCAGACCCTGACCTAACACTATATGTTGACGGTTCATGCATGAGGACAGGGGCGGGAGAATTAGTGGCAGCATATGCAGTGACTACTGATGCTGAAATAATAGAGACTAAAAGAATAGACATATTGTCAGCACAAGCAGCAGAGCTCATCGCCCTAACACAAGCATGCATAAGAGCTGAGCACCTGAAAGTAAACATTTACACCGACTCCCAATATGCATATGGGGTAGTTCATGATTTCGGGGTGCTCTGGCGAGAAAGAGGGTTCTTGACCTCTCATGGGGCCAAGATACAGCATGGCCCCCTTATTCAAGCCCTTCTGGAAGCGATACATTTACCAACAGCCATAGCTATCCTAAAATGCAAAGCACATACTAGAGCCACAGATACCATTTCCCAAGGCAATGATCTGGCAGACCGAACTGCTAAACAGACAGCTCAGACCCCACTAGACATGACAAAGTCACAGGTACCATCAGTGTCCAAAGCCATGACAGTTAGGGATCCTTCCAAGGATGTACAAGACATACAGACACATGCAACTCTAGACGAACTAAAGTAATGGTCGGAACAAGGAGGGGTACTGACTCATCAGGGTTGGATGACTAAGGGCAAATCCACATGGTTTCTTCCTGATTCGATGGTACAAGTGATCATAAATACCGCACATAGTCCTGCACACTTAGGAGAGAAAGCAATGCTAGACAGCCTACAGAATATATGGTTCAACAAGCACCTGCGTGCAGCAGCGAAACAAAAGGTCAGGACATGTATGATCTGTTGCCAATTCAATCCAGGTAAAGGCATTCCGATGGAACAAGGTGGATTCCATCCACCTGACCATCCTTTTGAGGTCCTCCAAATGGATTATATCCAAATGAATAGGTGTAGAGGTTACAAATATGTCCTGGTAGTAGTATGTTCATTATCAAGGTGGACTGAAGCCTATCCAGTCCCTGATTATACTGCTGTAACTACCGCCAGACAATTGGTACGAGAGTTTTTCCCACGTTATGGATTACCGCGTGTCGTATATTCCGACAACGGTCAGCCTTTCTCTTCTGAACTCATGAAACAAGTGTCCCTTCTGTTAGGGTATACCTGGAAGTTCCATTGTGTGCGACATCCTGAAGCAGCAGGCCTTGTAGAAAGACACAATCAGACCTTAAAAATAAAACTAGCAAAGATTTGCGCAGACAAAGGTGTAGATTGGATGGTAGCCCTACCGGTTGCCCTCTTTTACATGCGAATGGTAGCCCATTCTAGAACAGGCTTATCTCCCTATGAAGTGGTTTTCGGTAGACCACCGAATATGTGGGGCACTCCAATGCCTAAAAAAATCACTGATGTTGATAGCAACATGCTGACAGATTACCTGGCTTCCTTGATGTCTGCACTACTCTCTTGTCGTTCGCAGGTTGCCGCCGCTTTCCCTGACAACACCCAGGTCAAAGAATACTCGATCGCTCCTGGCGACTATGTGCTGATCCGGAACTTTGATAGATCAAGCCCTCTTGAGCCGAGGTGGAAGACGCCGAAATTGGTGTTGCTAACCACAAGGACCGCCGTTAAAGTCGAGGGACGGAAAGGATGGATACATCTTCATCATTGTAAACGTTACTTCGGGAATAACTGTACTCTCAAAAAGAACACTGACTGCTCAGACTTTGAGCCCCCTTTACTATAGGAGACTCCGCAGCAGAAGTATAAAGCTAAACTTAGATCTCATAAGTCAGAACCCGTTTGATCGATTAAGTCCACTAGGTGGTGAAGCGGTTGAACATGCATTCTGTCTTGCATAAGATCTCGAATAAAGCGAACGAGAGAAAGAGCAAGATGAAAAGAAAATACTGTAAAATATTACGTGGCAGATGTATAGTTACTTTGATTTTTCTATCTCTTCTGTGTATCACGATAATATGTATCAGCTTAATACTACATGCTATTTTTCCTCCTATTGCTTCACTCTTACACTCCTCGTCTAATGATACCACAAAACACACATTTAGTGATCTGCCATCCCATGAGTTATCGTATCGACTTGCTCTGCGCAACAATACCTTTATTCAGATGCTGCACCATTCACATCAGACTAGTAACGCTACAGACTGCTGGGTCTGTGGCCGACTTCCCCCGTATCAGAAGGTAAAGGGAGTGTTGCCTCTTTTCCCTTTTCCGTTCTCCCATAATGGTTCTTGCGGAGCATGGTTTGCCTTAATGACATCCATCAACGGTGATGCCAAAGAATGTCAAGAGGAGGTTTGTAGGGGCGAGTGGGTATGGGGTAACTTGAATAAAGTCATGAACGAAGCATGTTTCCCAGATGAAGAGGGTCTTCCCCAAATGAAAGGTACAGATCTAGAAACTGAAGAGTATCTGCAAGGAAATGCGACCCTCGATTTCATAGTGTTGAACGTAAAGCCCCTACACATGTCAGGTCCATCTTCAATTACTGTTCTGCCAGTGAAAGGGAACTTGTGTGTCAGAAAAGAAGGCTCAGTACATTTGGGGCACAGTGAGTGTGATACTATAATAGTATTCAAAGACAAAGGAAAGTCCTATTTCAGAGCATCACGACACACCTACTTTATTTGTGGCCAGACAGCCTATGTGCAGCTGCCCTTAGACTGGGGTGGGACTTGCTACATATCATTTCTTCTACCACCCGTTTTTTTGGCCCCATCGAGCTATCATCAAGATCTTCGGCTCACACTTGTCAGACACAGACGAGGGCTCGATGCCTCTGGCATTGACCAAACTGAGACAGCTTGGGAGCAATATACAGATTTCAACAAAGGATTCTTTTTCTTCATAGGTCCCGTCCAGAATAGTAAACTTATCCGAAGGTTAACAAGGATTCTAGAAACAGTTGCTAATGTGACTGCATCGGCCCTGGGGAATCTGACCCAGGAACAGTATGCTGTGAGACTGGTCGTTCTTCAGAATCGTCTTGTTCTTGACGTCATCCTGGCGGATAGGGGCGGGGCTTGTAGGGTCATCGGTTCTAGCTGTTGCGTTTTCATACCTAATAACGCACCATCTGTATACAAAGCAATAACGAGGCTCCACAAGATTGCCCAAAGCATACATCAAGACCCAGGCACGTGGACATGGTCCAGTTGGCTCTGGGGATTAATATCGGCATGGGGATGGAAAGTGTTGACCGTCTGTGGGTTGGTACTATTAATAATATTCAGTTGTTGCCTATGTCTGCAGTGTGGCCCGGCCATTTGCGGCCTGTGTGCTACTGCATGTGTTCCACATCCCCATTTACAGAGCATTGAAAATGGAAAAATAATGCTGCAAGAACAGATCGACTGTCTCATGAAAATAGATGTTACATAAGGGGTTCACTAGGGAACAAGGAGGGAATGAGGAAAATAAAAATTATGAGGCATGTGTGTCCCCATGTGCCCCCCAACGCTTATGTGCACATGCATGTAACCTATGCATTTCCTCTCCATGGCCTGTCTATCATGATGCTTATACTATAACGTGGCCTGCCATCATTCAGTCTCCCATGAGAGAAACGACAAATCTGTATCGAGGCCTACACGTTTTTCATCATGTTTTCCTGCACCACATAAAAACCCGTGCTTTGTGGCTCAGCCAGACCCGAGAAGAGGTTTCAGGCCTCAGCTGCAGCTGCGTATCCTTGGCCTTGCACACTTGGGCCTCAGCCAAAGGGGCCCTGTCAGAGGTGCCGAGACAGTATTGAGCACGGTTATCTGCTTACTCCTACAGAGCCGCATTCCTGCCTGGAGAAGGAGGGATCAACATAACCCATCAGCAAAGGAGAAAGCCTAGCCTTACTGTCTCTTTTTGTGCGATTACAAAGCTCACGTCAGTGAAAAGCCCATAGCCCCCATGTAAGACTTCAGCAGTAAACGAAGAAATAAATGCCACATTGGCTCTTGGTGATGGGCAACCTATGTCACAAATCAGTCCCTGCTCCAGACTTTAGATATCAGATAATACAAGATGTGCTGGTCGCCCTGACACTGAAGGCCTCACTGAAGGCCTCTCTTCCAGACTTCCTGACTGCACAAGCAGCCTTCCCCCAGTCACACGTCAGTTACACGTCATGCTCGAGTTGAGCACAAGTAAGGCAAAGTTCCAGTACAATTCCAGCAGATCACGCAATCCCCTCCAGGTGTCCACCCACCTATGACAAAATACCCATTATCATCAAGTAAACGCCCACTAGGACGCCCACCTTCACACCTTCTTACACGCCCACATGCTCTTATATCATTCTCTTTTGCTCTTTTCGCTTACGTACATTATGGAGATGTATATATACTGTACTCTGTGAATAATGTTTTGAGAATACTTTTGAGACCCTTCCAGATCCCTTGTGGTGATGGTAATATTCTCCCTATGACTCGAGTTATTGGAATAAAGCCCTTTTTGAACCTGATACCACAGACTCAGCCTCTTGCTTTATGCATGATCCTATTGATATTCTGAAATTCAGAGAGCGTAATATTTTATTTACGACACCACAAGGAATTGTTTGCACATTATCATAGCCACACCTCTGGGTGGGCACATGGAGATCTGCACAGGCCAAGGTAGGTTCTGCCATCTTGGTTTTAGGGAGAGAAGGGCAATGTGGGATAGTTTACAGTAAAACACACAGGATGTGCTGCAAAAGTGGCATGGGTCATCCCTGGGAACCCATACCCCATTAATTAGAGAGTGGTCAAGAGTTTCCCCCACCCGCAGTATGGCACTGGGCATAAATGTAGCTGCAAAAGATACAAGAAGGAGTGCACCAACTGTTCTGACTTGTGAGGAGAACCCTGAGGGCTGGATCGGCACCCACTTGTTCTCAGGACCAGGAAGTAGACTCCAAGAATCAGTTGCAAGAAGTCCAGTGACCACTGAAGAGCCCAGATGACCAGTTACAACTGAACCTGTCCTAGACTCTGCTGGCGATTTCTACTGGAGTGAGCCCTGACCTCTATCTAGTGTCTCTGAGGTTCTGGGGCCCTTTGATAAGTGTCAAAGTCTACTCCACCTGCCTAACCCTAAAACATGGGACTTAGAAACATATACAAGGATTTATTTCCTGAAAAAGAGACAGCAGTCTGTGACTAGCCTGCCAAGTCAATCTAACAAAGGTGCATTGCCTTGGGCCAGAGATTCAGGGTTCTCGTGCTCAGACCTTTTTGGAAGCAGCACATCCATTTTAGCGGGACATCACAGAGAAGATATCCGACCTTGTGGAGTCCTATTCGGCTACGTCTTACAGCCTTGCTCCACTGGAGGAATCCGAATTCCAAAAAAGTGACTAAACCCGAAGGTAGAAATGTTCACTAGGAGAAGATGCCATGAGTATCCGGAAAGCAAGGGACCACCTTGGGCATGAATTTTTTAATTCTCCCCCTTAGAGCTTTCCCACATAAATCAACAGTTTCGCTGGTATCTCATCTGACGGCTATCCACTCTCATGGAACCCTTCTCAGCCTTAGCCTGCTGCCTTCCCTGCTGCGGATATTTTGACTTCCATTTCAGAACCTAACTCAGAAGGTAAAACTTCTGTGTAGGATGAACCTGGTCTCTGTATCAAACTGCGCTCCATTGCGGTCAGTCTTAAACATTAGCCTTGTCTTGTTCTAGCACAACCAGTTGCCCGCGTTGGCCCTTTGTGCTTTTTAGCACTATATTAATCCAAAACAATAAAAATTAATATCTCAAGATCCCCTTATTGGATATTTGGTGTTATTTGGTTCATTAAACTATCCTCTAAATTTATAATCTGGAGTGAGTGTGTTGTGTTTTCAACTTTTAACTGTTTTGGCACTTCTAAATGCTTTACACATTTTCTTAAATTAGGCCTGTCAGCTCTATGCCATATATATAAGGGGTTCAGCTCAGGTTTAAATTACTGAAATCTTTACTAGACCTCACAAGAATAGTGACATTATTACTGGTGGTGGACCACCATCCAACCCAAGTACTGATCTATTATCTCACATTCCCCTAACCCCTTGCATTTATTAATTAGTTTGCTCCTTTTCCAGTCACTCCTCCAGTCCCTCCCATATTTATAACTAAGGGCCCGATAACGATGTGGTAAGGAATGGCTCTGACCCTCGGCCGGAGCCATCCTTACTGCATCATAATCTCCTGTTTGTAATAATTTCTGATCGACCCATTTTGATGGACTCGATCGGAAATTATTGCAAACAGGAGTTCCGAATGGCTGACGACGGGCTTGGAAGGCCTGCAGTAATCCCTTGGGGATTACGATGGCAGTTTGCCCACTGGGAAACTGTCTTTGTAGGCCCCCAGCAGGGCCCCCATAAGTGCAAGGCTGCCAAATGGCGGCCTAGGGGGCATCTATGGTGTCCCCCTGTTGATCACTGCATGCGGTGGGAGGCACCTTGAGGTGCCTTCCACAGGGTGCAGGAACAAACTGCACCTCTGCTCTTTGCTATGAGAGCATGTATTCTGTTCAGAATGCATGCTCCCATAGCAAAGTATAAGATTGCGACCAAACAGGGTTCGGTTGCATCCTAATTCCTGGGCTGTAACGGATGACAGGAGGTTGTTCAGTTACAGTTCCAAACCAACGTCGGACGGACCGGAATCCATCCGACATCGGAATCAAGGCATAAGTAGTAAACTTACATGTGTGAGAATGTCCGCATAGAAGAGATAGGACAAGTATAGGTGTGAATAGCATTGTGTAGCACTTTAGGAATACAATTGTAGTGCTACTAAACATATTACAAAATGCAGTTTGCAAATAGGCTCCTAAATATGTACCATGAGAAGCTGGTTGCCTCAACGACCCACAATATGTACCTGTATACTACACAGCCAAGAAATGTATAATATTTTGTCTCCTGAGGTCTGCATGGCACAATTGTACATCCTTTCAGGAAAAAAGTAAAACATTGCTCTGACCAGCAAGCCTGGATCTCCCAGCATCTCTTAAATGCATGTGAAGCCTCATCAAGTTCAACCATGTATCTCAACATCCACCATTGCTCTAGTGGTAGTTGATCTGATAACCCTTACGTTGTACGTCTTGCGAGTGAGCATGCGCACTCGCAATACAGACAACGTAGGGTTTATCTAAGAAGAAGGATGGCAAGAAAGGAGAGCGACCATTGCGAGGAGGAGGCAGCCATGGCAAGAAAGTGACTTTTAATCACTTTATAATTACTTTGGGAGGGGGGAGGACGCGGAGCTAAGTTCAACTGAGTTGTTTTCCAACTCCATGGAACTTCGCGTAGAAGCACTATGCCTGCTCCACCCAGGGTTACATCTTACACATATATATACAGAGTCCAAGCAGTACCCTATAGGTATTTACATTAATCGATTGATTACTTTGTGTACCTGTAAGGTGAACCCATATGCGGTGCTCAACATGTAACACTGATTAGCGTGCTAAAGATTTCTATATATCTACCATGCGTATCCATCAATCAACTGCTGTTAGGCATGTTCGAAATTTCCATTATTTCGGAACGCCGCAAAATACACAAATTTAGTGTTATGCGAAGTCCATGAAATTCCACCTATTTTTGAATCTTTGAATATTTGTATCATCTTATTCTGCAGTGAAACAGGTAGGAACAGAAGGGCCCAGGGGGCATATTACAGAAAGTGCCCTGGGGTGCCACAGACATGTGCATTCCCGGGGCACTTTGGAATTACAGAAGGGGTTGCAGACACTTGTGTGGCTCCCTTTTGTAACACAGATAGAGCTGGTGCACAAATAGCGCGAGCGCTAGCTCAAGTGGGCGTTCCCTTAATTGCATGAGGGCGTGCCACCATACAAATGAGGGAATCTCTTTGCCTCTGCGCCTGCACCATATTATGGATGCGAATGCAAAGGCAAAGAAGATTATCACAAAAAGGTGGCGCACTGTCAGTGCATTCCCAGAGGGCAGCCCTCTCGACTGATGAAGGGGTCCCATGGATCCCCTAGACATCGCCATGCAAGCAGGTGCAGTCACTCACTGAACCCTCCTGCAAGAAAATCTCTAACCCCTATTAAAATGCAGATGGGATGCCAACTGCACTGTGAAACACGGAGTGGCTTTGAAGCAGACTCACTGTATTTCACTTGAATGTGCTGTCCCTAAGGCAGTATGAGTTCGCAGCTGCCCTAAGGGTAGTACATTCAACATAATAGGGCGAACTTTCCCTGTTTGCGCATGGCATGCCTGTTTAAAGGTGCGCCATGGCGCAAACAGGAAAATTGCGCCCTTATTCTCATATGGGCCCTGATTTCCAAACATTTAGTACTGTGTTTGCATCACAAAAGTGACAAAAAACAGTGCAAAATGCTTTATTGCTATGCATTACTCTCCATCAAGGGAGCCTTCTATGGTTGGTGGTACATGGGCGCTCCCATGCAACCACCCATGGTTTTTGACGCAAAACCTTGTCTACTAGCAATAGTAGACAAGGTTTGTGCCCAAAAAAAACACCACTTTTAAATAGGCGTTAAAAGGAGAAATGCTTTTATTTCTCCAAATATTTCCCATTTTGCATGTATGCTGCTCTGTACAGCACACATTCGACGTGGGAAAAGTTCTAAAGCTAGGCACCCTTTCAGTACAAAACCTATGCTCGACTCACGCAGACACACTTGCACCATGATGCAACGGTGTGTGGAAGGCGCTCGGCTGCCTGATTGTGCGCCAACACTAAGGAGACAGCAGGATAGTGCAATATGTTTGTAAATATAGCACTTTCGGTCTCTCTCCTTGTCATGCAATGCAGCGCAGCAACTTTGAGTGCTGCGGTGCATTCCGTGACATCTTTGGTAATTTGTGGCCATCATTTCTTACAGGAGCAGAAAATGCTATGCAGGACAACGTAAAATTTTCTTTTGTAAACCTTTCTATAATTTTAGTAAAGAAAATAGTGCAATTTCGCACAGCTTAAGTCCCATTGCAATTATCTGGAATGTGGGTGCCTTATTTAAACAGAACCACATGTTCAACCTGCTGCTTCTTGTGATTTGTGTGCGCCTCTTAACAATGGCAGTATTGTTAAGGACATGGGCACTCTGTCCGGGCTGGCGTCGCGACACTTGAAACCACGAGTAACTAAATAAATAAAGTGTCACGACTCCTCATCTGCAATCAACGGCGTCTTGTGTTAATCTTTTAACCAGTGCATTTTTCAGAAGATGTTGCACAAGGGAGGCTTGCTCAATGTTCTGTTGGGCTTGTTTCCTTCGGGACACCGGAACAGCCCGTCTCCACGAAACAGACTGGTGAAAGAGGAGCATTATGGCCAGGCCGTGAACTGCCAGCTTTTATTTCTCAACTGCAATCATCAATCACGCCTTTGTTAAAAGAATAAAATAAAATAAAAAGGAGAGAGAGAGACCATTTGGCTGCAGCTATAAAGCGGTTCACAACGTGCCATTTATCCATCACTTCGTTGACTCCAACACTTCCATTTTCAGACACAGAAAATGCACTATAGGTGTGCAATATGCCGTGGAAGGTGTGCCGGTGGGAGTTGGCTGTGGGCATTGGCACTCATTTTGACCTGGAGCAAGAGAGAGCAATTCAGAAAAGGAAGAAAGACTTTGGAAGAGCAGTGTGGGAATGATGGGCATAAGGGAGAAAGCAGAGATCAGTGCTTAATTTGAGCCGGTGGTTTCCGATGCTCAGCACCAGTACTTAATTGTCAACGTCGGTACTTATGACAGTCTAAACTATGGTGGCGCTGACTGTCTAATGTAGAGATGAACACAACAACAGATGCTGATTAATCCACGATACATTAAAAGGACTATTACCAGTGCTCATGCCATTCTTATAGCTTTGAGTGACTGGACTAGTCTGAATAGTCACACATTTAGGAGTGTGATAGTTAATAGTTGTGTTGGTACTGTCATGAGCAGCGCTGGACGATCAAATGCCCAGTGCTACCTGCAGTGGCCTGACCTCCTGGTGAGGGTCCCAGCCAGTGGCATAGCAAGGGGGGGGGGGGGGGGGGAGGTCCGCCCCAGCGATATGTGTTTTGGGGACGGCTGCCTCCCTCCGCATTAGTTTGAGCTCGGGCCATTTGCCGTCAGAAATAAGTAGTTTTCCAGTTCTTCTGTGAATTTCAGGAAATCCTCTTTAAGTTTAAGGATAAATAAAAAAAATCAAGCACCTCTTTGCACTGCTGCAGTTTTTGGCAAGGTAGCCAGCGATCAATGCATTTTATTGTCAGTTAAGAAAGTTTTTTTAGGTCTGACAAAGAAATGATTTTAGCAGTCTCACGGTACCAGAGTCATACACATCCTGTTTCAGCATATAGCATGAGCTAACCAGTCAGCCCACTTCGGGCCATTGGACATACTGCACTTTGAATGAGAGCTTTTAACCCTCATCACATGTGCACATCCACCTAAAAATGGACCATTGGACATACTGCACTTTGAATGAGAGCTTTTAACCCTCATCACATGTGCACATCCACCTAAAAATAGTTTGCTTAATATATAAAAACAAATATATAAAATTTACAAGCCCAGATATACCTATTGGTTTTCCCAATGCTTGTGTTTGCTTATTTGTGGGTTATCTAAAGTGTGGCATGCAGCTTTTCTGCCAAAAATGGGCTCTTTGGGGAAGGAGTGAGCACGTATAAAAGCGCAACGGGTGATTAGGGTATGAGAGTTGGTAGACTGACTACCATTCTGTAAATAATTTATAGTTACACTCCACAATGCCAAACAAAAACATGGGCATATACTTTTCTTAGCAGCTTCATTTTTGAATGTCATTTGTTAAAATGCAATGCATTACGTTTTGGTACCCTACATTGTGGTTGCCACATAATGATTACCATTACATCACAATGCTTTACTTTGTTGGAACTTTACATCACTGCTTGGGAGGTAAGTAGTATTTCAAACCTATGTGTGTATTCAGTAAAAAAAATACAATGGTTAAAGGGACGTTATAGTTAGGTGAAAATGTCAATTAAATCACATACTATTGTGAATGAACGAAACCCCTGAAATTCACCAGTTATAGTTATCTCAAGAAACTAAATCTTGTGCTCTAAAACTAACGTCTCACTACTAAACTCACGGCAATCCCTCTACAATTTCACCCATTATATAATGTTACATCAGAAGAAAAAGCTTGCTTCCAGCTAACTAATATGATTTTTTACAAATGGGATGACCTACACAAAGACAACCCGTTTGTCACACATGACACTATAGCGATATAAGGCCCACTTACTCCATTGGATCTCTACTTAATCCATAGAATCAAATTAGTCTGCAAAATATATTGTCCACGTTCCCATCAGTGCCTGAAAGATCAGAGCCTCTAGAGGCCTTGATGAGTGCACACAGCACTACTAAGATCACATCTCTCCTGTACAGATTCATACATGGATCATTCCCTAAGCGTGCCTTTTTGGTGGAGCAGTGTAATTTTACCTCCACCCTTACACATCACAGAAGTACAATATTTAAGTGCACTTAGCACCATATATTCTGTGTGCCTTAACTCGAATACTGCTGGAGTGTATTCACTGTAGAAAGTAGCCATTTATACAGTGTGTGCTCTAAAACCTTCATTATAATGTTACAAATTGTATTCTCGTTCACATTTACACTTGTGCATTTTGAGTTATGTGCCCAGAAGAGACTGTGTCTATGTGCCTTAGAGTAGGAGTGACCTTGCTTGATTGACTAATGATTTCCATAAAATTAAGGGAAAAGCCAGTGGAATGGTACAAGCACGTAGAGCATATTGTGAAGGTCAATATTGACTGTTTTACTAAGTTGCCTTAACCAAAGGCCTAAAGAATTTGGTCCTCGATGTTTAACCTTCGACATGAATGTTTTGCATGCTATGCAATGTTCTTTCTTTTGCAGGTGCGTTCACGTGATTTCATAGCTAGTGAAAAGCATGTTATGTATTAGAGATAGTGAGGTCCAGGAGGAGAACTTTTGGTAAGCATGAGAGGTGCTAACAAACTAAGAGAAGATGCTGATTCATGTTGTATCAGGAGCAGAGAGACATCCAAGATTGTCCTAATGTTTAAACTGTATGATGAGAAAATTGAGTGATTTAGTCAGTTTCTACTGCGAGAAGGTGGAAAATTACTGGAATTGATGATGTGGGATTCTTGAAGTTTCAGTGGGTTTAATTGGTGTTCACACGTTAGTCTTTAGAGCAAATACCCTTTTGTCTCTGACAGGTGTATACCTCTCCGCTTATATTTTCATTGTGTGCTTTATGCCACACTTTGCCTCAATTTGGAGAATGTTTACTGAAGTCTCCACTGTTCTGGCACCTTCCTGCTTTATCTGATTTAAATAGATGACCCTAGTTTCTTTTTCAACTTTACTTTAGGACTTGTTTAGGCAACTTTAGATTTATTCATGCATAGACAGGAGGATCCAAACATGTACACTAATCGTCAAATTCTATTCTTATCTTTCATATTGCTGGAACCGAATTTCTGGTATGCCTTAAGTTTAATCAACATTTCGGTTTACCTTGATGATTCTGTATCTTTACAATATGTTCTTGAGATTCATAGATCAGTTTGGTCCTTAATTTGTAATAAAACCTATTTAACTCTACTTATCGATTCATGGTCATTAATGTGTGGCCAAATGGGTTACTCTGTGAATTGAATTGTTGGATTGATGTTAACTCCCCTTTACATCTCAGGTAACTATAAAGGTTCATCACAAGATAAATGGTAAGACCGGCCTTAGTGCTCCATCACAGGCCAGGGCAGCTTGGAATAGTAATCTTGAATAGCCACTATTTGATGTAGTATTGACATATTGCTGCACACTAACTGGTAAATACTTCCCAGTAGTAATCTACACCTCATACATCACAGATGTTTACACAGCTTATACCACACCCCACTGAAGCTGCAAACATGGGGGCTTAAGAATGATTCGCAATGTGAAAGATGTGGGCGGGGTTTATACATTTAGCATGGCAATATGAAAAAATACTAGACTTCTGGTCATAGGTGAATTTCTCCTTGCAGGAGATGAATGGAGTTTGAATTCCCCAAATCCCGCTTGTTAAACTGCTGGGCTGCGTGCAAAAACTTCCCTGTGCTGACCGTAGCTTTCTTGCCTTAGCACTGCTGCTGGCCAAAGGGTTAGTGACAGACCATTGGGGTGCAGGAAAACCCCTACACAAAGGTAGTGGATATGACAGCTCATATTCTGCAGTGAGCAGGGAGAACTCTACAATGATCTCCTGCAGGAGTCCGCTAGACCCAAGGTTATATGGATGTCACTGCACAACTAACTGCTACCCTCCAGCAATAAAAAGGAAATAATATAGATTGAACGAACACCAAGAGGCGAAAAGAATATTTAGCAACAACATTGGCGTCCTGTATTCTCAAGACTCTGTGAAAATTGGTGTTCTTCTACATAATGTTTCATGCACAGTATTTTATGTAAATGCAATAAATAAGTAATTCCATTTAAAAAACTGTATCTCGTGCCTTAAAGTAACTATAACTCATGCCCCCACCACATTATAGTTCATTTGCTTTCCACACTATTACCATTTCTTGTCAGATTGTTATTTTGTCCTGTTTTGCAAAATAATAGTTGTCAGTTTACTGGCAACCCAGTCCAAATCATCTCCCTGTGCCAATAATTCACGCACTGACCCCCGAAGCAGCGACCTCCTTACCTACCTCGCTTCACTAAACAAGGGAAAAGCGTTGGCCGTTGTTACCTCAAATAACTGTGAGACCACCACGTATAAAGGTAGAGGATGTCCCTCCATAATAGATTATGTTTTTGTTACTGATAACTTGGCTAGACTGCTTCTAAATGGCATTGTAGTCCCTACAACCTTCAGTGACCACAACCCAATGGAAATCAAATTATTGTCACACTGTAGGGAGGAAATCGGGAGGGACGCAGCTCTTTGCAACTTGCAATCCTCATCAGATATCTTAGAGAAGCCTGGAAATGACAAAACCCTGCACAATACTTTGACTCCATAATCCGGGCTAACTATGAGTTGGTGCTCACCTGCCTGTCTGAGGAGGTTCACGGCTCACAGTGGTGGAGGCTTTCATTAATTTATGCCATAAAGTTAAGAGGGGTTTATTAAAACCAGTTAAACCCTTCCCCAATATTTGAAGGTGGTTTAACAATCCTTCTCAAAAGCTAGTATGGATCTTCGCCTCGGACTAACAACCAAACCAAGGGATCAATGTTCAGTGAATAGTCTGCGTAGGCAATACAAAAAAGTCACAAAAACATGCTGTCAGGAAGTTGTAAGCCCTTGCTGGAATACAATCTTACAAACATCCAAACAGGGCTGCAGTAAGACATTCTGGGCTACTGTTACTGATCTCAAATTCAGTTCAGGCTCTCTCCCACGATTTCTCACCATATCATCAGTAGCAACAGAGAGGAACATTTTAAGGGAATCTACGCTGCCCCTCATCTAGGAGGCACTTTTCAAGTTGACCAAATGTTATTGTCCCCAACGATTTAATCAAACATACTGTATTCTTTCGGGCTCCGCTCCTCATGATTATCCTCAAAATTCTTGCTAATGCTACCTTACCCGCCTCATGGAGCTCATCTGTCATTGTCCCCATATTCAAAAATGGGGACTGCTCATCTCCCGCATGCTACCGACCAATGTCCCTATTGGAAGGTACAGCTAAAATACTGGTCCGGGTTATATATAATAAAATTACTGAGTGGATGGACACCAAATCTATACTCTATTGCTGCCAGTACGGCTTCAGACGTAAATTAGGTACCATGGAGCAATGCCTTAATCTCGACCTGGTGCTAGGTAAATATACAGTGGCTAAAAGATCTCCACTTTACCTATCGTTCATGGACCTGACTTTATCATTCAACTGTGTAAATAGGGGGAAATTATGAAACATTCTTATTTCTTATGGGCTTGACACTGTTTTGGTCCATATACATGAGGGAACGAAGGCTAGAGTCCGCATTAGTCAACAGAGAGAAGTCACAGGAGAAATACAAATTCAGAGTGGTGTCAGGCAGGGATGTGTGTTAGCCCCTCTTTTATTCATTTTGTATGTGAATGATCTCTATCCCTCACTTTTAGACGCAACTCAGGACGTCCCAGTAATCAGGGGCAACCCAGTCCCAGACGGATGACGCAGTGCTTCTAGCACCAACACCTAGGGCACTGTGTCTCCTAGTACACGCCTTTACCAAATTCATGGTCTCCCTCAACCTGCAAACTAATTTTGCCAAGTCCCACGTCATGTCTTGTGGCCCTAAGTGCAGGCCCCTATCAACCATTTCAATTGGCCTCAATGCTCTGACCAGTACAAGCACCTCGCTTATCTGGGTAGTTCTTTCTCCTCCCAAGGGTCATGGTTATTTACCATCTCTGATCGTACAACAACATTTTCTTCAGCCAACAGGTCCCTATGCTCTCTTCCCCAAACCCTGGGTGGTGGATTTCTAGACAAATTGTTAAAAATGTATAAATCTCAGTGCCATCCAATTGCTATGTACGGTGCTGAGTTATGGGGTATTTCCAACTGTAAGGTAATCCAGCAAGAAATGTATTTCTACGGAGATTGCTGACACTTCCCATCTCTACTGCCAATTACATCAATCATAAATAGCTGCGATCCCTAGAAGACTTGATCCTTGTCCGGCCGGCCCTGCTCTTCTTATCAATATGGAAAAACCCTGAGCATGCCTTAACAAGAGACATAATCCTGGACCTCCTCTCTCTGGATAAAGGTTTGCAAATCCCATAGATTGGTTTTGTTAAGACTGTTTATAGTCATAGAGCGATGGAATCTTTTTTCCGGGATTCATCGACCTGTGTTTTTCATTAAGTAAAAGGAGCGTGACGGAGGCATTTTTTCGAGCTCGAGGAGTCCCAGTGGCTCAGGACTCTCCAGACATGTCCAGTTGTCCAACTGACTTACACGATAATGATAAGGTCACTAATTATCCATGGACTGCTTGAAGCAAATGGGAACTGCACTTTTATTTCGTTTTAAATCAGGCACAGTTAAGTACCTGTTATGCTTTCCCCTGGGCTCTACACCACATCTCAATTCTATATCTTGTCTGTGTGACAACGTTTCTAAATAGACTATGCTTCATTTTATCTTTTTCTGCCAATTTTATTTGCAATATTCCAAGTTGTTTTTAACCCCTATTTTAAAGAAGTACTTTTATGGCCAAAATTAATGCAGACCCGCTCTTAGATTCCTATTACTTTTACATAATGATGAAGTGTCTTTTAATGTGGGCCCATTTTCAAAGGCTGCACATGGGCACAAACTTCGATGCACTGATGGGATATGCTGTTGCAATTTGGTACTGTATGAGATATTTTATCCTTCTAGCTGAGGCATTTAATGTATTGGTCAACTCATAATTTATATTGTTATGATCTAACATGTTTTATCATTTTTTTGTTCGTGAATAACTTTTATGGCTGCTACAATGCTGCTGAATAAAGTTTTGAATTGAATTGAGTTGTCAGCCAAAAGTAGTACAGATGTATACCCTTGCACGACAACATAGAGCACACTTGTTGAGCCCTTATGCTGCTTAAAATTACCTACATGGAAAGTTTCTATCCATGCATCCTCAAATCTTTGCAAGGCAGCTGGATATTTTGAAATTTAATTCCCCACAACCAAGACAGGATGTGCCCAATTAATAAAGAGACTCCTCTTGAGAAAATGACTAGCATATGTAAAAATAATAACATTGTCTACCCTCAACCTCACAATGATAAACCAATCCCAAAACCCATCAACAACTGTAGGAAGCTGGCTCTGTATATGCTATACCAAAGTAAGGTATAGTGTGCACAGAGTCCAGGGAGTCCCCAGACGTATAGCAGAGGCTAAATTAGGTAAGTTTTAACAGCTCTCTTAGTGGTAGTATGGGCGAGCAGTTAGGTTTATCCAGAGGGTGTGTTAGGCATTTATTGTATTCAATCAATACTGATGGAACACACTCAGAGACAGAATCTAGATCAATTGGGTAAGTATAAAAAAGGTATACTTGTATTTTATTTCTAGAACCAAACAGGACTTAGTGCAGGTAGGCAAAATATACTTTCAATGGTAAACCTTTACACAGAAATGCAATTGGAATGGATTTGCAGTTTTTACAGGTCAGTCTACATTAAAAATCAATATATATTACACAGTAATTACTTTTAGAATATTTTTTGATTACTTTCGCATTACATTGACTACTGGGGCGGTATGCCTAAATACCACACCTAAGGCTCTCACAATACGAGGTAAGTAAGACTATTCTTGGATTGAGTTATAGTTACTGTTTTCCCCATATAAAACAACACTTCCACACTTAAAACATTTTAGGCCCAAAATCTCATCACATGGGTTCCTTTGGGAGAAAAATGGTTATCGGTTTCATAGGTAAGTAACCGCGTTACAAGTGGGAGTTGTAGGGGTTAGGACCAAGGTTCCCCAAGGTCTAGGTAGGTACTCGAGTTGCACCACCAGCGGCACTAGGCGGCTGGGTGCAGAGTGCAAGGACCCAATGTTAGCCAATGGGGTTAAAGGAGCCATCGGTTAGGGGCTACTTACGAGCAGGCCACTCGGGTGTGGGAGCAAAGCTCCCGGGGTTAAGGTTAGCATTGCAGGGGCCAACAATCGGCAAAGGAGCTGGATCGCCAGTAGCACTGGGGAGGCCGGGTGCAGTGCGCCAAGGAGACATCAGGGACCGTGTGATTCTCAATGGAGACCTTTGGTTCGGCAAAGTTGCTACAGGCTCAGGCAGGGAGATTTCCTGAAGGCAACCACTGGCTGGAGAGGTAAGATGGGTTCTTGGGAAATGCATGGAAGCCATCAGATGGGCCACCCAAGGCCGTGGGGCATCAGGTGCAGGTATGTCTTCTGGCATCAGGTTTTCTTACCAGCTCCGATCGAGGTCGGGGGATCCCGTCAGGCTGAGGCTGCAGGAGTCATCTTGAGGCAGGTTGGGGATCACCAGTTCCCAGGTCAGGATCACTGGGGAGACCTCCTTGTGGTGTTGGGCCACTCAAACTCGGGCCGAGGGTGTCGGGTGCAGAATGGTGCAGAATCGTGGAGTCGCCGGAATCCGGATTCTTTGGGTGAGTCTTTGCTTGAGCAAATCTGTTGCTCACGTGAGACAGAGTATGTAAGATGGTTGCAGGAAGGGCCTTCGGACTCTGGGGGCTTCTGGACTTGGCGGGGTTCTTGCTGTAGGCTGGTCATAGACGGGACAGGCCAGTAGGGCTGGAGCCAAAGCAGTTGGTGTCCTCTTCTTCCTGGGTCAGCATTGCTCTTCGGTCTTCCTTCTTTCTTCCTTGAATCTGAAGAGGCAAGGTTCAGGGTCGCCCCTAAATACTAAATTTAGTGTCATTAAAAGGGGTGTGCAGGTCGAGACCAATGGGTCCCTTCGTTAGGGTGGGTACACCCCCAGGTATGCCCCCTCTAGCAGGAGGGAGGCATGAGCCTCTTCCTGATTGGCTGAGTCCCCTCATCTTCAAGATCGAGGTGACTGAGATGTGTGCTTCACCTGAGGGGTGGGGTTGGCAAAGGTGGGCACACCTCTCTTTCTAATTTGGTTTTTCTTGCTGATTCTCCCACCCAATGTGGGGGGCAGAGCTGGTGAGAGACAGTTGCTGGGGGCAGCAAAAGGCAGGGACAGCTTCGAAAGGCAGCAGGCCTTTAAAGCTTCCCCTTCGTGGACCCAGCCTATGAGGCATGACACCTCAGCCCAGGATGGGCTTTGTCCCTGGACTCAGAGAGCGGAGGCTCTCTACCCAGGGGTTCATAGACCTGTCTGGTGGTGTCAAATGGCGGGTAGCCATTCAGGAACCACACCAGGGCTGGTCACTTTTCAGGGGCCATCTCTAAGGTGCCCTCTGAATGCATTTTACATTGAATCCCACACTGACATCAGTGTAGGTTTAACGTGCTGAAACGTTTGCTAACAAACTTCCCAGGTTTTAGTAAAGCCATTATGGAGCAGTGGAGTTCGGAATGACCAACTCCCAGACCATATACTCTTTATGGCCTTACTACACTTACAATGTCTATGAATGGAATTAGACATTGTAGGGGTAGAGGGCTCATGCCACTGTACCCTCACCAGAGGGCTAGTGCACCCTTCTATAGGGGTGGCTTACCTTGGCCTCAGGCAGTCGGTTGTAGGCATGGCACACAGGGATGTGTGACATGTTGACTCTTTACTTTTCTCTGCACCAAAACACGCAGCCTGCACTGGCAGTGTGTGGGTTTTAAGGTACAGGGCCTCTAAGGGTGGCACAATAGGTGCTGCAACCCTTAGAGGCCCTCCCTGGTCCCAGTGCCCTTGGTACACATGGTACCTTTTACAAGGGGCTTACCTGTGGCCGGAGATGGGCCAATTGTGGGTCAAATGTACAGTTTTGGGACAGAACACAGGCTTCTGGAAGCTTGATTGGCTGGGACCCAGGGCACGTCAGGTTGCATCAGAGGTTAGGCAAAAAGTGTGGGGGGGGGGTAACCATGAAAAAAAGGGCACTTTCCTACACCAACTGTATTAGAAAGCAATTTTACATGCAAAGAAAGTTTACTAGTAATCTCTCATTACTGCTGGATGTAAGTCCACTCATGAGTGAAAAATATATCAAGAACTATAGGTTTCCTCACTAACAAGGTGACCAAAGTTCTCATACCTCAAGATTTTTGTAATTCTTCGTACATCTTTTCCCACCACAAAAGTGTGGAACTGAGACAAAGAAATTGCTGATTTATCATCTGATTAGAATACTGGCATGCTCTACACACCCTTTGCCTGAACCTGAATTTAAGTACTATTAAGACATTTCACCTTGTTGCTGTGGCTCATCTGGCAGTATATATGATATATTTCCAACCTTATTAGAAATAAAGGGCCAGATTTATCAAGTTTTTGTATTGCCCTTGAGCCAGGCAAAGGGGCGTAATGGGACACAAAACCTGGGAGATTTATCAAGCCATTCAAGCCCACTTTGCATTACTCACCATGGTTTGATAAATCTAGAGTAAAGCAGCACACATCACTGGCCTGCATTACACTGCCCATGGGAGGCGTGCCACGGATGGAGCGTGGGTTTTCCCACTGAATCCACCCATGGAGTTTGGCACATTCCCAGATTTACCATTAGTGGTAGACCAGGGAATGCATCAAAATGCTATGATTCCACAAGTAAGGGCGAAACAGGCAGAAAAATGTTATATCTCCTTGTTTCTTCTTTCTATGTGTGCTGCGTTCTGTAGCACACTGAGAAAGTGCCTCTGAGGATGGTTTTTAAAAAGGAAGGGGCCCCTTCCTGCACAAAAACAATCCTGCCTATAACACAGGCACCCTTGCAACATGGTGCCAGGGTTCCTGCGGTGGTGCTAGGCAACAGAATTGCACCAGCACAGGCAGAGAACAGGATGCACCATATAATGTTAAATATGGTGCATGCCAGCTCTCTCTCATTCATGCAGTGCAGCAAGGGGGCATACATTGTTGATAAATTTCGCCCAAAGAATATGGCCTTGTTGTCCTCTGATATCACGTGTTTAATCAATGTCTTCCTTTTTCGGACCTACAAATGCGATTGTGCTGGCCCTTCTCAAGAGACTCAGCCTAGCCTCACATTTTCCAGTAAACAACGGGTCTACCTTTATTCTATCTTGTATTGCCAAAATCACTGAGATGATCACCACCACCCAGTTGCAGGGATTATTTGGACACCAATGGCCTATGCTCAGACATTTTATCTGGTTTTCGCCACTGCCGGGGGACGGAGATGGCCATTTGAAACGTTCAAGAGCATCTTCTGCCTATGAAGGACTGGGAGCACTTGTGGTCTTCACCTTACTGGATTTGTCTTTGGCATTTAAAATTGTCAACAATGCTTTGTGAGTGGCTGGACCAATGGCTCAGGGTGAGAGACAGAGCCCTGGATTGGATGAGCTCCTTTTATGAGATCGTTGTCAACAGGTCTATCTCGCTTGAACCATGTATAGTTCTTATGAGCGAACCGGTGGAGTTCCCCAGGGATCAGTCTTCTCTCCCTGGCTGTTTAATATTTATATGGTTCTTCCTTACTAATATTATTACTATCTATGGTCTCCAGTACCAAATGTACACTGACAACAACTGTCTTTCAACGACAGACACATGAAGTTGAATGTTTTACTGCTGGCAAAACTGAGGGGTTCCTTTTTGACACAGTTTGTTTGGCAGTCTTAGTTCTTACTGGCCCTCCACAATGGGCCCTCTGAGGAGTTATTTTTGGCAGGGACCATGTGGTCACATTAGGTTCTATCAGGCCTTCCATGTTAGCTCTTCCAAGGGGCTATTTTTTGGTAGAGTCCATGTACCTACATTTGGTTCATGGGGCTTTCCTTGATGGGACCACCTCGCCTCAGGCACTGAGAAATATGGGCTTTTTGTCAGTCGTACATTAGCAATTTTCTCCACAGAAACAAAGGATAAAATCCTTTTTGACACATTTATTTTAGGAATATTTAAAACACAACATATAACCAAAATGGAGTTTCTTGGAGCTAAAAAGACCATTGCACAAAGCACAGATCAACTGAGTTGGCAATATTGCAGAATAATTATCATATCAAACTAGATGATTTAGGAAACAGTTAAGATAGGAGAGGAGGATGTGGCCTAGAACGGCTAGGACGGTCGACCTCAAATCTGGGAACCGGGTTTGAGTCTCAGCAACAATCTTCAACATCCTGTGATTCTCAGCAAATCTCCCCGTACCTCACAAAATGAATGTGTCCTTATGTAACACAACTGGTGCCCAGGTAAAGCACTCTGATAACTGATACCTTCGGGTCAAGTTTGTGCTATATAAATCACCCCCCCCCCAAAGAAAATTGATAGTTCTTCAAAATTTCAGAAGATTGGGTTCGGAACGTTGGGACAAAGGTAGGGAGGCAGCACCACAGAGACACCTCTGCCACCAGAAGTTATGCAACAATACGTCAACACTTTTGGAGGTTTGTGGTTGGTGGACATTAGCGATTGCCTTGTGAATCAATCACTTTGATTTCAACAGGATTTATAGATAGCAAATGTGCTGACAAGGCAGCTGTAGCATGATCTCGCATTTTGAGCCCAAATAAAATCCCAACCACATAGTTCTGTACCAATTGCAATCTCTAAATCATATATGCAGGACGTTTCAGGTATATGGAATTTTAATAATTCATTCAAGAGGATATTAAGGCATTCAATATTTGCAGTGTCTGTGACATAGTAAACACAATTAGGATGCACTTTAAAGAATGAAGCTGGAAAAAGCAGGACTTCAACACAGTGGAAATTTAGTCTGACAGTCATAGCACACTATGGGGTATATTCTCAAGAACGTGTGATCATCACAAAATTAGCTTAATGCAACTTTGCACATCGCAGTCTATCGCGGGAAAATAACACTGTGGTAACGTGGTATTCCCAAGCCGACCATGTGATAGGCTCATGATAACGTGTCAAATGTCCATGCTAAAATCAACACGACTCCGCAAAAATGCGAAAAAACAACGCGAGAATAGTAGCGATGAGGCCAATCGCAATACAAAAATCAGCGATAACCAGCGATAGGTCTGCAATTCCCACACGTCATGTGGGAAAATGCACCATAAAAGCAGTGTATAAAAACGTTGAGACAACAATGTACGAGCACAACCCCACATCCGTGACGTAGAACAAATGACCATTGTCCCGCATCACATAGGCATCTCCTCACAGTCACAATGTACATTGAGATGCAGTCTGCATGTAAACTGCGCCAATGCAGACACAAGCATGGAACACACAGTGAAACCGCAACTCCCCTTCACATTGTAGAGGGACAACCAACCCCTCCTGCACACAGACGTGTCATGCCCATGAACATTCAATTATGACAGCATGGACGAATGTAGGGGCAGTGACTCACACTTACATACATGTCACCCATGTTGTGGGACTTAAGTCACAGGGGGCATCCCTGCATCATGGCGGTACATAACTGACCCCAAAAGGTGCCCTGTTGACACCTGTAGGTCACAAATGACATCCAAAATGGAATGATCTTGGACACATGTGAAACGCCGAAGAGTGGGATACCCTACTAACTGTGACACACAGAACTGGCGGTTCGAATACGTGACACCCCAAACAGCCTCACTGCACAGAGGTGACACATCCAGCATCCATTATCACATCATAAAATCGTTATCAACACATGTCACACTCACACTTGTCTGAGTGATGTGCCTGTACAGATGAGTGACATGCACTTAGGGAATGTCATTTTGGAATGCATTTATTTGCACATGCTGCGCCTGTGGTCATACTGTACTGTCCCATGATTGCCAAGGACTGTCACGATGTGACGTGCTCATCTGAAGAAATTTGCAATAATGGTGTCCCTGCGGGCTATACCTGCTGCGGCTGCAGTGGGGTGTGGTCCACCTGCCTCATCTTCATCATCATCCAATGCCTCTGGAACTGGTGTCCATGGTGCCTTGCTGCGTACGCATATGTTGTGCAACACACAACATGCAACGATCATCTTGCACACGATGTCTGGGCTGTACAGGAGTCTTCCACCTGTGACGTCCAGGCACCTGAAATGTGACTTCAACACGCTAAATGTGCGTTCCACAATGCCCCTGGTGCGTTTGTGGCTCGCACTGTACTGCCTCTGGTGCTGTGTGTTCGGGGCTCATCATCCAAGCGCAGAGTGCATATCCTTGGTCACCTGTGACAGTGCTGAGAGAAATGAGTCAATATTTGGTTATGCATGATGTGTTGGCAGGCTCACTGGTTCATTGGTGTGTGTGATATGTGTGACTTTGTGATTCCTGTTTGACATATGCTGCTTATTGCAAATGAGCGGCATCAATGTGTATTATGTAGCCTTATTGCTGCCCCTCCCTCCTCCCGAACCTATTCACTAGTGTGCACAGCACAGTTGCATCTCTTGCACCCCTACAGCACACCATTGTCATGCCCGTCTGCACATGTCCACAAGCCTGACAATGATACAGTGATGTTGTGTGCTGAAGGTGTGCGGCCACGTGTGTGTAGGCCTATGGTAAGGACAGGGCGGACACAGATGTAGAGTTCATGCCGGGATGAACTCGCCCTGCGGTTGAGGGTAGATCTTTGGTTTATGCTGTGAAAATAGCGACACACTCAACAGTTGGCATGTATGATCCCGGACCCTGGGCGGGCTTGCTCACCCTCATGTACCCCTCGGTCGAGGCTGCACTCCGTGGGCATGCTACATAGCAACATTGCACATTGTGTGACGGGTGACGCAGACACTACACTGGAGACACACGCATCAGTTACCTCTTTGCCAAGGCCTAAACTCTACCACGCCCAGAGCCACGTGTCGAATGACCACACCCCTACGCCGAACTGCTGTACGCCGGTCCACTCACTTACGCTCACAGGGGGGTCTGACACAGCCACATGTCCCAGGTCTACCCCACTGCCTGAGGTGACAAGGTTGCAGACGCTGTACACAGCACAATGTGATGTGGTATGGCCCGGGGCCCTCATGCATACATAATAACCACATTGACACACTGAGATAATTTGTGGAACTGGCTACAGGCACGTGCGCCCGGCACCTTTTATTGCCTGGGTCACACGTCCAGTGATGCCTGTGCTGGATGGGTGTTGGGCAGAGTAAGCAACCCCCCTGGGTTTGGTTGGTGCTGGCAACAACTACAATAGTGATCAGACAATCAGAAGTTCAAAGTACAAACAGCAAGGGTTCATGACTTGAGCTGCACAGAGTTAGTGACCCTGGATGCACTACGGCCGGCACAGGCACAGGCACACCCGCAAGGGACGATGACTTGTGGTGCACTGAGATAGGGCCACGGGAGCTGAGCAGGTCCTCGTTGATGTCCAAGGAGAATGTCGCGGAGTGTTACGGGGGACAGTGGAAGGTGTCCATCCAAGGCATGATGCAGAGGGCAGAAGCAAGCAGAAACAGGCATTATGGAGGAGTTGAATGCTACAGTCTCCTTTTTCCCACCATGTCCGTATCAGCTACATGATGAAGACAACCCCCAGGCCATAGACTCAGACGCCAACAAAGTTCAACGGGAGAGTGCCCATGACTCCTGTGGCACAGCGTCAGTTGCACCAGAGCTGGAAGGGGATGCAGTCTGCGATGAGGCCTTTACAATTATATAAACTCTGCAATGAACAAATCAAGACTCAGTTCCAATTGTGTATCCTACTCGACCGCAGTGTGTGCTGGAGGCAGCGGTTAGCGCAGAGCACCCGCTGTGCAGCCATCTCCTCCTGTATCTCTAACACACGGCGTTGATATGGCATGTGGAGAAGATTCCTGGTTGGCGGAGGTGGAGACACCAGAGCTGAGCGGGTGTGCACCCTGCGACGATGCCGTGTCCAGCCTGGGACGGACTGGATTGGATTTGTCTGAGGTCTGCTGGACCAGTGTGTATGCCTAAGGCAGAAGTCAGCAAGGGCCCACAGACACATGTGGTCGGAATGCTATGCAAAGAGTTAGTGTCACCACATCGAAGAGAGTATAGGGATTTAACCGATGCCATGAATATGTACTCTGCCATCGTGTAATCAAGATTCAGTTCCAAATGTGTAAACTACTTGTCTGCTGTGTATGCTGGTGGAGTGCGTCAATGGGAATGGAGTACTGTGGGACTTGCTCGCTGAGGCCGCGATGGTCTAAGGAGGCTGCCAAGGTCACGGGACACTAGCTTGGAGCTAGCACAGGCATGTAGTGGGCACTCTTGGAGTCAAGCTGGTGTCAGCAGGTGAGCAGTGAGGCGTGGATGTGCAAGGGCGGACGAGACTGGTTCGGGGAGCAGTGGGCTGCGGCAGGCGCACAGGATCTCAGGCACCACCGCACACGGCATTGGCCCCATGGCAGGGTGAGAGGCACTGCCTTGGCAGACACGTTGGCCATTCCGGAAGAGAACCGTGCCCTGGGCTTTGTGCTTTTTATTCACACCCCTACGCTAGCGTGGCATACGCTGGGTAAGCCCACTCCGCACACGCTTACAGTGGGGACATAACAAGCTACATTTCCGTGCTCTTTCCCAACCACTGGGGTGACATGATTGCGTCCACTGTCCACAACAGTACCAACACCAGCATTATATGTCGACATGGATATGTCTGTGGTCTGCATACTGCAGTCTGTCCAGCAAATCCATGCCACCCTGGGCAATGTGTGCATTATCATTCATGGGTCACTTTCCTCCTCCACACATGCCTGGTTGCCACCTACCTCCACATTCTGCTGGTGTGTGGCTGATGTGCCATGACGTTGGTGGATCATGTACATGGCTAGCCCAGGTTGCCACAGTAAGTTGTGCTGTCGTGTCTGGTGGGTGGGTATGTTGTTTGGCATGTTGTATGTGGGTTTGTAACATGTGCATTGCCAGAGTTGTGACTTGCATGATTGGGGATTGGAGGTGTGTGGTGTGTTCATTTGGTACTTACCAACGAGCACTGCATTTCCGTAGGTGACATCCTGGAAGCGCCGGTTGATGATGGACTGTCGGAAGATGTAGGAGTCATGCACACTGCTTGGGTAGTTGGCAACGACATTGGTGAAGAGTCCCTGGTGTTCCACTATTGCCTTCACATTGATGGAATGCGTGTGCTTTCTGTTGCGGTAATTGTGTGCAGTTTCGGCAGGGGGCACAAGTAGGGCATGTGAGCAGTCAATTGCCCGCAACACGTGCGGGAAGCCAGCTATGGCATAGAAGCCTTGCTTGGCCTCCAGCTGTTCCTGCGCAGTGTGTGGGAAGTATAGGTACTGGGGTACCAAGCTGATGATGGCATCCAGGACAGGTTTGAGGAACTGTGATAGGGCTGGCTGTGAGACTCTTCCGACGCTGGCGGTTGTTGGTTGGAAGCTCCCAGAGGCCAACAGGTGCAGCACAGCCAGCAGGGAGGGATGTTGGTTGTCCGCTGTGTTGGTACCGTCAGCCTGTGGGCAATGATGTTCAGGATGCGGAGGATGGTTGTCCTTTTGAGCCTGTAGTGGGCAATGACATACTCTGGTGTTAAGTCTGTGAGGCTGGTGCATTTCCTGAAGGTCTGCTGTCTTTGTCTGCACTGCCTCTGTGGTGGTCGGGGGGGGGGGATTGGGTGTCCGGGGAGGTGGCGGTCCTGGGGATGGTGGCGGTGGGTGTTGTGGCCCTGTTGGTGCTCCGAGCTGCATAATGAGTAGCTCCAAGGCATCTGTTGTTCTTCAGGTGTTGCAGTGGGTTGGGCTCCGTTTAAGCTGCAGGTTGTCGTCCGGCTTTGCACCAGGTCAGAGCAGGTGTTAATTTCCTGCTGGTAACGCGCCTTATCGCATGTTTTGTGATCTTATCGCATATCTGGCTGGTCGTTGAGAATGTTGCAGAGTGGTGTTGTCGCAGCTTTTTGCTCGGGAACGCCTACTCTGCATCTCATTAACGTCAGTTGCCGGGGTCATCCGTGGCGATGTCTTTTGCGGCAGCTATCGCAGGTAAACTGGTGTTATCAGCTGTTAGCACCAGCTTGTAAATGGGGAGGTAAATTTATCACGACTTTGGCTGCGCTAATGTGCCGATAACTCGGCGATAGGTCCTTGAGAATATGCCCCTAGCTATCTTAAAACTGAGGTTTCTGACATGGGGAACTGGGTTAGGCTTGGGTCCTAATATATCAGGCCAGAAGGGCAAATACCATCAATTTTCTCTCTATTCAATGTTAACTGATTTACTGTCATGCAATGAAACACTCATGAAGTTGGGCAGGAGAGTTGTGTTTATTTCTGCATATCCACACAATGATTTGAGTGTCATCTGTATAAAGACAAAAACGAAGTGCATATTTTTCAATGATATAGGCTAATGGGGCCGTTTAAGATTAATCAAAAGAGGAGATAAAATTGGTCCTTGCAGTACACAACATAAATATGGTCTAGCTGTAGATGTAAAAGATGAGAGAGAAATATTATAAGAGCGTTGAGACAAACAGAATCTGAAATTCATGCTAAAGTAAAGTCTCCAAAATCCTGCAGTTTAAAACCAGGATTATCTTTCATAAAGACAGATAATTGGTCAATGACTGCTTTTTCAAGCAGTTTAGCCAAACAAGGCAGGCTAAAGAAGGGGTCTTGAATAAAGGCAAGCCAAATACTTGTTTCCAAGGTTCATTGTAGTCCATCCAGACTCTAGCAAAAAGTTGTTTTTCTGAAGGATAGGAGATCCAATCGCCTCGCTTGTGAAATCAAAGATGAAAATATAGGCATGACCAGAGTGGAAAAATTAGAAAGCTTGCATAAATGTGTTAACGCACCTAAATGTGATTTTTGTTCCTAAACGTGTTTTTGCACCTAAAGGTGTCTCCACACTCCAGTTGATATTGTAACAAAGGCGATTTTCCACCTACATCTGATTTGGCATCTACTTGCAGCTAAATGTGTTTCTGCATGGTTCCTAAAGTTGTGTAAGGATTATTTGGCTCCTAAAAGTGGTTTTTGCTCATGTATGTGATTTTCATCGCAAGTCGTTTCAACGACTTGCTGTAGGGGACGCGCTGGCGTTGGATTTAACATCCAACACCTTCCCTGCTGTTGCGCAAACTGGAGTAGGAATAGTAAATAATACTCTTCCTACGTCCAGCACGCCCCCTACAGCAAGTCTTTGTAACGACTTGCAATATAGTAGTTCGCGTTGTAATGGCATGCGATGTATTCTATTGCGATGTGAAGATACATATTCGATATTTGCTCATAAAACTGTTTCCACAAAATGTATTTGTGCACTTACATGTGTTTTTCCACCTGAACGGGATTTTGCTACTACATGTGATGCTGCAACAGTGATAACCATGTAGGGAGGGTGATTTTGCACCTAAAAGTGATTATGCACCTAAATATAATTGATGTCATGTTATGTTATGTTAATTGTAGCTTATATAGCGCGTAATCACCTGCAGGTTTCTTAGCGCTTGTAGAGAAAACTCAGGTAGCCCCAAGAGTCCCAGGAACATGCAGAATTATACTGTAGCCAAGGCTTCCCTAAACAAATAGGTCTTAAGACCTTTCCTAAAGTAAAGGAGGGCAGAGTCCTTCCGAAGGTTTTCTGGTAATTCATTCCAGATTCGGAGAATTAAGACCGAGAATTCTCGGCCACCTTTTGATGCCAGTTTGACTCTTGGAAGGGGCAAAAAACCTGCCGTGGATGATCGCAATGTGCATTCTGGAACATAGTTCATCAGACATTCCTTGAAATAGCCCGGGGCCTGACCAAAAACAGCTTAATGGGCAATGCAGAGGCCCTTAAACTTGGCTCTCTGTTTAACAGGGAGCCAATGTAACCTGTGCAACAAAGGGGTGGCATGAGCCCATCTAGGCAGCCTAAAAATCAGCCTGGCTGCATCGTTCATGATCACCTGCAACTTGCTGATTAATTTCTCAGGGAGGCCAATGTACAAAGCATTGCCATAGTCTAATCTGAACACGATCGTGGCAGATAAGATCATTTTTCTAGTGGTAGGTGAAAGCAGGAGAGACAGCTTTCGCAACGGTCGCATTAGACCCAGGCAGGTGCCAACCAGCGAGGACATTTGATTTGTCAAGGAGAGGTTGGCATCTATGTTAATGCCCAGACTTTTAATGACCTGTGCTGGCCTCGAGGCAATGCCAAGCTCCTGCGGCCAAAAGAATTTGTTCCAGGGGCTCCCCTTAGGGGAGATAACAAGGATCTCAGTCTTGTCCGAGTTAGCTTTTAATGAATTAGTTGTCATCCAGTTCACCATGTATCTGAGGATGTTCTGGGCGCTGGACTGAGCTTGCGAGGAATTATTAATTTGCAGAATAAGTTGAGTGTCATCTGCATAATTAAATACTTGACAGTCTATAGCGGCTAGTGCTGCCACTAGTAGTTGCAGATACACGTTAAAAATAAGAGGAGACAGGGGAGGAGCTTAGCGCGTGATCAAGATGGCCGCGTGAGCCTAGAGCTCCCGAGACCCTCGCTCCCTCCGGCAGATATCCTGTCTAGTATCCTGCTTCTGATGCCCGGAATGTTGGAGGGGAGCCGTTGCTGAGGCGAGAGCCGTTGTCCGGATTGAAATCGCCCACCGGAGACCGAAGTTGTGCTGCCTGGAAGTTTGTGGCCTACTCCCCGGAAGGTGCCCGGGACTTGCGTTGGCACAGTGCCCGTGCACTAATTGAACAACAGCGGCCACGCGAGGGGCGAATCGTCGGAAGGAAGGTGTCCTCACTTTCACTTTCGCTTTCGCTTTCCTGTCTCCAACGCGCCCGGCCTGGACGTTGGTGGCGCCAGTCATTGGCTGCATGGTTGTCTACTCTGTATGGGCAAAGAGATTGTCCCCTCGGCAGATAGCGATGTCGAGTAAATCGGACGCCGAAAAACAGAAGCCCAAAAGTACCAGGCGGGGAGGCTACACCCAGACTAACAACATGGACCGCTATGCCCACCAGAAGGGGTCACCGGGCGGATCGGGACAGACACTGCAGGCCACGAAGGACGGGTCGCCCCCCTCCGCGGAACCAACCCTGCAAGATATCATGGGGGCCATCGAGGGGATGAAGTCCTCTATCGGACAACAATTTAAGACCCTGGCGCATAAAGTGGATGCCATATCGATCGACGTCAATCTGATTCGGGCAGACCTGGGGAAAACTAATGAGCGGGTTCAGTCCTTGGACCTCAAGACTGCAGGCCTCCTGGGCGACGTCTCCGGCCTTCAGCTGGAAGTCCGTACCTTGCGGACTGCAAATGATCACTTTGCCCGACGGTTGGAAGAGTTCGAGGGCAGCGCAAGGCGCAATAACGTGCGCATTATTGGGGTCCCGGAAACTTCGGAGGAACAGTCAGTGGACCTGTTTGTGGAGGACCTGGTGGTGAACCATCTGGCGCCCAAAGGCCTTAGTACGTTTTTTACGGTTGAAAGGGCCCACAGAGTTCCTGGCGGGAGGCCCAAGGTGGGGGCCCCTCCGAGGCCAATTGTCGCCAGGATCTTTAACTTCAGGGACCGTGATGCCATTCTGCAAGCATCGCGGGTGTCCGGCCCGACGCTATTCCAGAACACCACTGTAAGTTTCTATCCGGACTTTACCCAGATGGTACAGAAGCAACGACAAGGCTTCCTGGCGGTCAAGAGGAGGCTACGAGAGATGGGACTGAAATATGCCATGCTCTTCCCGGCCAGGTTGTGTGTGGTGTTCGAAGAGCGGACTTTCTTTTTTGAATCACCAGCCATGGTCGGAGATTGGCTTGACACATTGCCCCAAGGACGGACTAACGTGGAACGCCCCGGTGGAGCGGACGGTGGCGGCGATGAACAATGAGCCTGGACTTCAGTACCAGATCTCCGGTTCCCCCGGGAGGGTGACAATCCGGGGGGTAGCGGGGGCAATATGGGAGCTTTTTCCTCCTCTGGGGTTCTTTTTGTAGATTAGTCTTTGTATGGGGCGACAGGCACACTGCAAGTTGGGGGGCATTTTAGAGCTTACGCAGGGGTGCAGGGTGGGGGGTGGATTGGGGTTGTTGTTGGGGTTGTTGTTTTTGGTTATGCAAGGCGTAAAGATGCAAGCTTCTGTGACTCTAGTGCGGTTCCATGCGGGGGGGGTGGTCTCCTTACATGTTGGGATGGGGGGGTAGGGGCTTAAAAATACTCAGTTGGAATGTAAATGGCTTGGGGGATCGTATTAAGCGTGGGATTGTCCTGCAATTCCTGAAGAGATGCACCCCTGATATTGTCTTATTGCAAGAGACACACTTGATTGGTAACATGTGCTATGCACTCAATAGGAAAGGCTACAAGTTTGTTGCACACTCCGGGTTTTCTTCGGGGTCTAGAGGGGCTGGAATACTCGTCAGGTCCTCCCTGCCCTTTGAGGTTGACTCCACTACTGTTGACGATAGGGGACGCTTTGCGGCTGTAGCGGGGAGGTGGGAGGGCAGGACGCTGGTCCTGGTGTCGGTTTATGTCCCCCCTGCACTGCAACCTTCCACACTTGCGGACTTAGAGAGGACTTTGTTGGATCTCCCAGAGGGAATGTTGGTGGTGGGTGGCGACTTTAATGCGGTAGGCTCCGGATTGCTTGACAGACACCCGCCGAGGAGCTCGGGGGGGCCCAGAAATGGCTTCCGGACTTTGTAGATACCCTTGGACTGGTTGATTGTTGGAGACTACTGCATCCCACACAGCGGCAATACACTTTCCATTCCGGGGCGCATGGCAGTCTCTCCAGAATTGATTATGTGCTTACCCTAGCTGCACACGCCTCCTTTGTCTCTGAGGCCAGGCACATGGCACGGGGTATTTCTGACCATTCGCCGGTGTGGATCTGTATGGATGTTGGTAGAGGAATGGGGGGTAGGGTGGCCCCAATTAACCCGTGGTATCTCAGGGACCCTATGACTCGTAGTGCGGTGCTGAAGGCGGTCGATCGTTACTTCCAGGAGAACCTCGGCTCGGTCACGTCGGCTGTGTCTTTGTGGGAAGCGTTCAAAACAGTGCTTCGGGGGGAGGCCCTCTCCTTGATAGTAGCGGCCAAGCGTCGGAGAGACGCGGAGGTCGCCCAGATTGAGGCGGAGATCGCGGAATTGGAGCTGTCATTGGAGGGGGAGGTTACGGCGGCGGCGCTGCACAATTTGACCCTCAAGCAGTCGGAGTACAGGGCCCTTGTGACGGACGCGGCCAAAGCCTTGAGTAGGGAACAGCGGGGCCGTCTGTACGACGTCGGGGACAAGGCCGGGAAATTAATCGCGTGGCTGGATAAAAAGGAGCGGGTCAATCGTGTTGTGCCAGACCTCGTGACGGAGGATGGCGTCGTTGTCGCGGAGCCGGATGGCATAGTCCAGTGCTTTGCGGATTACTTCCACACGGTCTATACCTCCGTGTCGGGCAGGCCAGTGGGGGATTCGTGTGAACTCCTGCGTGATCTTGCGTTGCCTTGCCTTTCCGACATCGACAGGGACGATCTTGATGGCGATATCACAGTCGACGAAATCGCGGGGGCTATCCGTTCGTTACGTTCGGGCAAGGCCTCGGGCCCGAATGGCCTGCCAATTGAGTTCTACAAACTCCGGCCAGATAAGATCGCTCCGCATTTGCGAGCTATGTTCGTGGAGGCGCGGGAGACGGGATGCCTCCCACGCGACCAGCGCCTGGCAACAATCGTGGTCATACATAAAGATGGTAAGCCCAGGAACAGGTGCAGCTCATATAGGCCGATCTCGCTCCTTAATGCCGAGCCGAAGATCCTCGCTAAAATCCTCGCTAACCGTTTGGTCAGGGTGATCGGTGATCTGATCCACCCTGACCAATCCGGATTCATCCCGCATCGTAACACCGCGTTGAACCTTAGGCGCATCCACGGAGTGATCGCAAGGGTGGGGACGATGCGGGAGCCGGCCATTGTGGCAGCGCTTGACGCAACGATGGCTTTCGATACGGTAGAGTGGGAATACCTGTGGGCTGCGCTTGCGAAATTCGGCTTTGGACCCGGATTTATGGGCTGGGTGAGGCTATTATATGAAGAGCCTCTCGCTCAGGTTGCGGTCAACGGTAGGGCGTCCCGCCCTTTCGGGCTGGGGAGAGGTACCAGGCAGGGCTGTCCTCTGTCGCCGCTGTTGTTTGCTCTTGCTCTCGAGCCGCTGGCGGCCTGGATACGATGGCACCCGGAGGTGAGGGGGCTTCGCTGGTCACCTGACCACGAGGACCGCATCTCCCTCTATGCCGATGATATCCCGCTTTATCTCGCTTCACCCCGGAAGTCCCTCATAGTTATCTGCGACATTTTGACTTCCTTCGGGACTAACCATTAACTGGGGGAAGTCATATCTGTATGCCTTGTGTGGAGACGTCCCGGTTCCCCCGCGGAATTGCCCGATCCAGATCGCCCGGGAAGGTTTCATGTATCTTGGGATTTATATCTCCACCGACCCAACGGTACGGTATGAGAGGAACCTGGTCCCTCCGCTGGCGCGCCTGAGGCGAGATGTAGCGGGCTGGCGGCGGCTGCCGCTTTCCCTCCTTGGCCGAGCTGTGCTATTCAAAATGATGTCTCTTCCCCGTTTTCTCTATGTCCTGCAGAACACCCAGGAGCTGGTTCCGGCCAGCTACTTTCGGGAGGTTGAGAGTCTCCAGCGCTCGCTGCTGTGGGACGGCCGTCCGCGTATAGCGATAGCAAAACTAACTCTTCCTTGGTACGATGGGGGTATCGCGCTTCCCGACATTAGAAGATACTATTGGGCCTCCCAGCTGAGTGCGATCAACCATGGAGTCTACGGCCCGGCGCTTAGCCCCGGCTTCGCTATGGACCGGTGGTTGCTGCGTGGGGGTGGCTACTATAGAGCACTTTACTCGAGGCCCCCCGGCTGGGTCCCTCACGGGGCCGACCGAGGTGGCGGTGAGTGTGTGGAAGACAGTCACGAACTCGTTGGGCTGGAAAGAGAGGCTCACCCTCGCCACTCCGTTGTATGCTGGGGAAACTTTGGCACTCTAAGGGATTCGAGAAATGGGACCTGATTGGCATCTCCCGGGTGGGCGACCTGCTGGTCAAGGGGCGGATTAAGTCGTTTGACGAACTACGGACGGAATATGCGCTGGAGGGCACGGAATATTTCCGGTATGCGCAGGTGCGCCATGCGCTGCGGTCGGTGCTCGTTGAGGGGGAGAGGGTGTCTGAGTCCTCTCCCTTGGAGGACCGGATCCTGGACGGCCATATGCCGGAGAGCACAATCTCCCTAATTTACAAAAAGCTTGTGAATGTCCGGACCGACCTCCTCATGGGGGTTCGGGATCAGTGGACTAGGGACGGCCTTGAGCTGGACGATGAAGATTGGCAATACGCCGTCTCCTCTCCTAAGGAGGTCGCGATCCCCGCCAGACTACGGTTGGTCCAGCTTAAGATACTGCACAGAGTCTACGTCACTGGGCCCCGGCTGGTTCATATGGGATTTTCCGAGGATGGGTTATGCAAGCGGGGCTGCGGGATGGTGGGCACCTTCCTACATATCATATGGGAGTGTGGTGTGATTGCGGACTTTTGGAAGCGGATTCACGTGGTGATGCAGGAGGTCACGGGTATAGTACTGCACCCAGAGGCGCGGCGCTGTCTTTTGAATGTGTGGGGTCCTACGGATTATGACGCAGCGCAGACTCAATGGGTGACCCTAGGCACTATGGTGGCTAAGCGAGATATAGCACGACTGTGGGGATCCCATAGCCCGTCCACCCTGGATGCATGGAAGGACAACATGGACTGGAGCATGTTTCGGGAGAAAACGGTGTATAGTGCACGGGGGAGGCCTAAGAAATGGCATAAGGTATGGGGAAGTTGGAACCAATATAGGGGAGGCATATGTCTGCCTCCTGCCATTGAACCGCCGGAGGAGCCACTTTCCCCCTAGCCTCACTTCCGACTTGGGTTTTCCTGATGCACCTCCGTTAAAATGTTAGTGCCTCTGCTCTCCCTCATCCTCCCGATCGTTGGCTTTGATTTGATGTTGGAAATGGGGCCGCGCCCCCGCTGGAAACTGGCACGACTTTGTGATGTATACTGCCTTGCTTGTTGTGTTTATTGTAGGTAGTTTTAAAAAATGAGACCTTTGTCATTCTCCTGCATTAGAGCTATGGAGGACTTTACGTGTTGCTTGTTTAGCTGCCAAACCTCCGGGATGTCGGCTGAATAGCTGTGTATCTGACTTATGCGAATAAAGGTTTTTAAAAAAAAAAAAAAATAATAAAATAAGAGGAGACAGAGCTGAGCCCTGAGGGACTCCACAAGTAATGTCACCCTTTTTTGATATTTGGTCACCCAGTTGGATCCTTTGGGACCTTCCTGACAGAAAGGACTCGATCCACTGATGAGCCAGACTGCCGTGGTCAGATTAGCAATTCTCAGCAAGAGTTGTGCATGTCATGCCATTAGGCGCTTCCCACACTCATGCTGATGTCAAACCTATGGTGATTTGCACCTCAGTGTGTTGTGTATAGTGGCATACTGGTTAACACAATTTAGACCTCCTGTGGCATCTTACGGACACATTTTTGCCTATATATGTTGTCTTATAGAGGACATGCAATTTAAGGTCTAGTCTGTGGAGGGCACCAAAACCTCCATCCTTGAAACTGTGGATGAAACCCTAAGTGACGAAGGAAACAACTGCCTCCTAGGTCTCCTCAACATTTTATCAGCTTTTAAAACCACTGACCACCAAATTGTTCTAAAAATCTTAAGCGACAGAATGGGTATTGAAGGAACAGTACTCCGGTGGTCATGTTCAAACCATCAGGCAGATCACAATACATCAAAATTGGCAATTTTTTCTTCAAGACTTTTAAAATTCAGACTGGAGCCCATCAGGGCTTCAATCTTTATGTAGAACTGCTGGCAACACCCAGCAATATAACACACTTGAATACCTAAGCAGTGCCAAGGGCTTAACTTCCTTCCATAAAGCCCATTATCACCGCTTTAGCGGCAGTTTCCTGCCGCTAAAGCGGCGATAATTTTAACGCCGTTCTTGATAATATGCCCTTAATTGTCAAACAAAATACTCCATGTTGATCTTCAAGTTAAAGAGAAGGCAATAGATGCCAAATCCCAACTAAAATAGCTCCCTATTTTAAAACTGTCACATCGTTTTGTTTTTGTCCAGAGTTTACAGGAGTTTGTAGCTGAATTTGTGTAAGACAGCAGAGGAGTGAGGTTTTTGGGTGCCAAGGTTCTTTTTTTGGGAAAAGGAATCATGGCTTGTCATAAAAATTATTTGAAGTGGGGAGTTTTGAAAATCTCCCTAGAATATGACAACGTTCCAAATGTTCATATGCACTTCTGCTGTCCTACACTTACTCTTGCACATAGTCCGGTGTGATGTCCCTTCTCTGAGTTGTTGCTCAGGCAACATGGCATCTGCGTTATTGAGTGTGAATCATTCTGGGCGACACATAGTGCTACAGTGATAGAGTTTCCTGTTGTGACTCTCTGTGCTATGTTTGCTCACCATACTCGGTTCTTTGTGAATAGAAAACGGAAGGTCTGCAACCAACTTTCCTCAATGAAAGTGTTCTGAAATAGCATAAAGTTTACCTCTGTTTTAAATCAATGGCTCTCTGTTTGAATTCTGAGTGCTCGTTTCATTTTGTTCCATAATTGACCTGCATAGGTTCTTATCCCTTGTAAACATATAAGGTGGACTTTCATGAGCTCATTGTATAATTTCAAGCATTTTTCTAGATGTCACTACAGTCTGCGAACAGGGGAGTGATATAGGTGCTCAGGACACAGCTGACAGTTTAATCAGTTAGTCCACAGATTTTAAATACTGTCATCCAAGGCTGAGGGAGTTGTGTGGTAAGAACATGTTTATCTAACTCAGAATCAGAACTAACCCTGGGCAAGGAACTCTAACCAGTATTCCATAGTGGTGTCAGCTTCTAAACTGCACCCACAAATGCTTTAATAAAATAGCTTTATATGTTAAAAAGCATATAACCAATTCACAAAAGTGACCTTTGAAATTGAAAAATTTCATGCAATGAGAGAGGTGATGATTTTGAGGTCCCTCCTAACCCAGGGGGAGGACCAAGCAGATGCCTTGAACACAAAGAGCATATCATGCTGAACGATTCAGTGGTGGTCCCATCCTCTTAGGACCACCCCAAGCACAGTTATTATAGGCAAAAATACAATCCCAACCAAAGGCCCTGCAAAGCATTATGGGATGAGATTAGCAGTGGGCAGTGAATATTATAGTATCCAATATCAAAATAATTCTACAAAGAGCTGCAGTTCAACTCGTCGTTACTAGGTGTCCGCCACGAGTCAAATGCAAACGCATTGAATCAAGCTGCAGTTCCACTAGTCGTTACTAGATGTCCCTCATGAGTCAAATGCAAAAGCATTGAAACCCTTTAATGAAGCTGCAGTTCAGCTCTTTGTAGAATTTATAGTATTAGCTCTCAGCTCAGGGTTTCAATGTTACCCACATACAGTCATCTCTCCATCCACCCTTCTACTCACACTTATCCATCCATGCACCCATTTGTTCTTCCATCAGCAGACATTCATCCACCATTCCACACACATCTACCCACAGGGCATCTGTCGACCCATCCCATGCGCCCTTCACGTCTACACACTCATTCACCCATCAATCCAAAATCAGACATTTAGGCATCCATCCACACTTGCATTCATCCAGCTATCCAACAGCACCCATCCACGTTTCCACTTGTGCACTGTATGCACAAACAGTCACCCAACCACTTACTCATCCCCCTGTTATACAACCATTCATCCATCAATCAATTGATCCACAAGTCCAATCAACATCATTCTGCGTCTGTATATGCCCATTTCTGTGTTGTCTGTGTGTTGTCCGTGTGAGTATGTTTTCATCTGACTGTGGTTTGAGTGCACATGCACTCAAGTCAGACCTATTTGCTTTGACAACGTTTGCTGCTGAACCGGATATCAGTTTAACTGGCTGAAAGTGACAGAGATTTGGACCCATGATCACTTAAGAGAGGAGGTTCAAATGGACACTTCCTTGAAAATTGGGTTGTGCAACCCAAGATTAACCCTCCCCAAACTAAAAACAACACAAAGCTCCCTTTATCCTAGGTGGTAGCTTCCCCATCTAGACTGCACTGTAATGTTGAGAAGGGTCACAATACATGGTGACATGCAAATTAGTAGCACCAGAGAAGAAGGGACCACAGTAATTTGTTCTATAGAAGTAAAATGTCTCTCTACAATCATTCATGTGCATTGGACAGCAAGTTACTACTGGTAGAAACTATCCATAACTGCAGACAGAGTCTTACCCCTTATTATGCAATAAATCCTGCATTATTAGATGTTTAAACATTAAGGGGCAGATTGATCAAACTTGCTGCGCCGCATGCCAGGGAGAGGGCATAAATGTGCCATATTTACTAAGACATGATGCATACCTGCTCGTTCCCCGCGCTGGCGCACTGCTTGTTGCCTAGCGCCAACACAGATACCCTTCGCCATGGTGCAAAGGTGCCTGCACTACAGGCAGGATTGTTTTCATCCAGGAAAGGATGCCTTCCTGCACAAACACAATCTTTAGACAAATATTCCCCTTATTATGTGTGCTGCAGAATGCAGCCCACGTAGAAAGAGGAAACAACAAGGAGAAATAAAGATTTTCCTCCTCGTTACACCTCTGTTGGGAAGGTGTACCATTTTGATCCGTTCCCAGGTTTACAAGTCTTGGTAAATCAGGGAATGCACCAAATTCCATGGGTGAATGCGTGGGAACAGCCATGCTCCACCCATAGAACGCCTTCCCAACGCAGAGTAACACAAGGCAGCGATTTGCACAACCTTGTGTTACTCTGGATCTACTAAGCCCCACAGAGCCACCGCAAGGTGGTTTTGCGTGGCCTAGTAAATTTTACTAAAGGACTTGCTTTGCCTTGCGTCACCCTGCACGATGCAAGAGCCACAAAAGCCCTGTAAATCTGGGCCCTAATACCGTGGCTGCTTGCAGGCTCTAGCCTTTAACTTATGCATTTAATGCATAAATCGTGAATTAAACTAAAATATGCTATTTTTCATCTGATGGCCTATTAGATAAGTAATTAAATCATGCATTTCTTCCAGTTATATATGAATAACATTCTTCTAAGCATGAAGAGTGACACTAATTTTACTGAACAATAGTGCTCAAATATTTTGATGTAACATGCATCAGTAAAACTAAGTCAATAAAAAACAGATAGTTCATGAGAATATAATTCAAATATGTGCAGTACATAATTCTTTGAGGACTAATTTTAGCAATTCATTCATTACACTGATATTCATCATGGAGATTTAACATGATTCTGTTTAATAGCTTAAATATGTATTCCAATTTGTTCATTATTAGTATGTGGCTTGGTAAATGTCAAATGTGTTAGCTAAGAGGAATTGGCGAGTTTCAGTGTGATCATTCTTTAAAGTTCAATTTCTGTATCATAATCCACTACTTAATAAAGACTGAATAATGCTGAGGCAAGAGTAGCCTTTGGAAGGGATTTTATAGTAGTAATTGTCCCATCTACGGTGCTTGCACCAGTTTACCCAACAAAGAATGTACTTGAGAATCTCCCTCCCTGGAGTGCAGCCGAGTGTCTTTGAACATTGTGCCTTTGATCATGCTCTACTGGATTCCACTGTAAACAGCATCTGTCTGACAAGGAATACATCCCAGATTCTGGGACACATTGTAGGAGGTAGCAGCAGCACCAAGAGGGTGTTTTAGGTCCTTGCGCTATAAAGGGGCCTAAACATAATTTACAAAGATTTTGCGTCGCGTTTGTGTCACTTTTTTGATGCAGACCCCATGCAAACTCCAATTGATATTTACAAAGCAATGCAAATGTTGTTACTTGGTGTCAGGGAAGCGTTCCATGAGTGGTGCATGGGCGTTCCCATGCATCTACCCATGGAGTTTAATGCAATACCATGTCGACAAAGAGATGTAGAAATGGGTTTGCGCAAAATTGTGCGCCTGCCTCTGGCTGGCGTAACAAGGAGAAATATTTGTATTTCCTCTTTGTATTGGCGTTGCATTCTGCAGCATGCATACAAAGAGAAATTCGCCTTTAGGAATAGTTTTTGTGCAGGACGGTGTTCCTTGAACTATACTGACTGTTACACAGGCAGTGCTTAATTTGAGCCGGAGCTTTCCAGTGCTGAGCACCGGCACTTAATTGGTTTCTGATGTTCGGCACCGGCACCTAATCGTCAACACCACACTTAGGGCTGTCTACCACAAGGTGGCACTACTCATGTAATTTAGAGATGAGCAGTATAACAGTTGTTTAGGAAAACAATGTACATAAACAAAATTATTAATACCTGCCTCTTCAGCCATTTCTTTAGTTTGGGGACCTGGAATAATCTGAACTATCGCATTTCCATGCGCAAGAGATGGTTAGAAGTTGTTTGGCAGCGGTGACAGGGGCGATGGGTGGTGCCTCCTGGTCAGAGCCCTGGCACTTAATATTTTACAAATTAAGCACTGAACACAGGCACCTTTGCACTACAGTGCAAGGGTGCCTGCATGGGTGCTAGGCAGCCCAAAGTACACGAGTGCAGGTAGAAAGCAGAACTGCAATATTTCTTTGTAAATATGGCACATTTCTGTTCTTACCCTTTCATGCAAAGCAGCGCAGCAACTTCACTTGCGGTGCTGCGTTGTGTGAAATGTTTGTAATTCCAGCCCTGGTTTATTCACAGTACAATTTAATACCAAATATTCAGAGTGAACATTGCCTTGCCTGTGTAAAGCAACAGGATATATGAATTCTTAGGCTTCCAGGATGGTTGCTGATTTTCCATGCTTTTTACTAATTATCCAAAAGGATGCCCTAGCTAAGACTGACCACCGAAAAGATGAAGACTGCCCAAAGTTTCAACTAAGTATAATAGCTTATAAAATGTTCTTCTCATGTTATTATTCAAGAGATTTGTTCATTTCATAATCCTGACATATTGACTCTTCCCCCAATCTCCTCTCCCCTCCCACAGGTAAACAACAATTGCGTGTCGTGGCGTAAGTGATCACCTTGGCCCCCCGGGCCTCTGCCAACTGTGCTAGTGGAGTCAGGTACGCATTAAATAAAGTGGGACTTAAGGCCGACCCCTCCGGCCCTCCTACTGTCAACTCGAATGCTCCTGATGAGTATGGGCGAACCCATACTTCCTGCCCTCTATCATTCAAGAAGGAAGCTATCCAATCCAGAGCCAATCCACCTACAGAAATGGCTTGGATGCAAGCTCACAGCATAGAGTGAGGGACCGTATCAAAGGCCGCTAAAAGATCTAACATAACTCCATTACTAAAATCTTTATTCAACCCCTATATACAGGATGGGAGTAGATTACTAGAACATGGGTGATACAAAAAAAGGAAATGTGTTCAAATAACTTTTGGATGTCTTTGAACAGTGGTATTGTTCTAATCTTATCTTTGATTGTTAATGTTACACAATTTAAGGATTGTGATATGTCTTTTATTCAGATGTAAACAGAACTAAAACCACAACTTGATTGAAGATGTGAAGGGATTTACTTTTGTTATCCCAAAGATATGCTTGATTTAAAGGCCTTCTGGTAATTGGACAGAAAGCACCCGTATTTGTTGCCCACTAAGGTTTTTGGAGCAACCAGAATACTCACTGATCTGATGACTAAAACACACTATCAATAATATATTTGTTAAAGCATGAGATCTATTATTTCCCTTTTTCTCCACTTGGCTTTTCTAAACGCTATCCTCACACTCAGCCCTAACTAATGATGCACACAGAATCATACCACAATCTTAGATCACATCTCCTGCTACTATCTATCTATTTAGCTTGACTCTCAAGGTTTTAACATTCTCCCTCTTATGGGATTCACTCAAAATCATTCAATGCACATATTTCCCCAGGAATCATGGATTGAGATATACATTCTACTCTCTCCATTGCACAAGGAGAATGGGGACCCTGTCACTTATGGTGATGGTTATTTAAGCACAGAGGATCCAAGTTCTACACCAATCCTATTGTATTTTTATCTATTGATTCTTACAGCCTTGAGAAAGCCCCAGGCATATCAGCCCTAGGGAGTGAAACACATGTTGGCTGTTTTCAAATCAGATATCACTCATTAAGTTACTAACCTTCAAATAAAAAGTGAATGTCAAATATAATACAGCATGCGACTATGATTTATTGCGAAAAGGGGAGACACTCCTACTTTACCTTCAACAGAACCCCTATGAAGGCTTCGTGGACCCTAAGGGGTCCCCGACCATAGGTTAAGAACCACTGTTATAGAGGACAATTGTGATCCTCTTCGGTACCTATAGTAGACTGTTGGGACTTGCATGATTAGTTTAATTCCAGTCCATGAAGAAATGGGCAGTTGACAAACATTAAACGTCAAAGACAAACAGCAGACTGACGGGAACCTTTCGCATCTGATAATGTAGGATTCACTCATTCAGATTAACAGAATATAGCTGTGATTAATTTCAGAGATATCGAGAATATAGCTCGCAGGCTTTGGTCTTTGCTGCTGTTCTTGAGTCCTTCGTGTGGTGAGGTGTGGAGCTGCTGGATTTTTAATGCACAAACCTGTGCTACGGACTCTGGGGTTTTGATTTTCAGGACTGCGAGGCCCAGGGCGTATAGCGCGAACACCATCACCAGCACCTGGCGTCCTCTTCCTGACTCCTCCCCACCTCAAGGTACCTGCCACGAGGTGCAGGCATCAACAGGGGGGCACAATAGGTGTCCCCTAGGCCCCCAACTGGAGGCCATACACACAAGGGAGCCCTGCTGGGGACCCCAAAAACACTTTCCGCCAGAGAACCCAAGCCGGAAACCGCGCATCGCAATCCCAAGGGCGGAAAGGCCCACCCTTTAGGATTATGAGCCGATACCGGAAGCCAGCTGGAATTACTCTCCGGTTTCGATACTTAATCAGCCGGCCGGAATTGAAACCGATGATGGGGGTTGGATAGCCTCCGACCTTAGGTCGGAGGCTTTCCGAACTCCATCATAGTATGCCCCTTTGTCATTCCATACAAAATTATTTTCCCTCATGACTTATTAAAAAGAATCCATGCAAAGTGTAATTTGCTCAACATTCAAAGATACTTCTACATTTGAATCAAGCCTTACCAATAAGAAACTTTGAAAAGACGAATAAAAAAGTAATATGGTAGATAAAAATAAAGAAGTCAGTTGAAATTGTCTAATTAGGAAATTGGGACTTTGGCTAAATGTGCACACTATAATTGTGTCTGTGAAAAAATATAACTGAAGAAATAAAATACACAAATTTATCAAACAGATGCAATTGAGAGCGGCAGCAAGACAATATCCTGTGCTTTTTCTTCAAGAAAAAATTACTCTTAACAGTGGAAATAGATGTGTTTAGCACAATAAAATAAATTAGATGCGTCTGCGGAGACACAACAGCAATTACTTTCTAGACGTAATGAAATGTGAAACAGCATCACTTAGTAATACATTTTATATAACGTTGTGGTTTCAGTTTTCAAACAACGTTTTGTGTGGCACATTAAGGCAGTATAACATCTCACTAATACAGTATGTTTTGAGGATTATCAGAAAATGTAAATCACTAGCCAGTTGGAAAAATATTGATGATGCGTCTTGAAAAAAGAAGACAATAGCCAGAGGGATGAACAAAAACTCTATAATAGGTCTTGCCTACAGACAGCTTTAGCTGTCTGTTTTCGAAGACCCATTGTCTACAATACATAGAGTGGGGTTACTTACTCGTGATTGGATGGCTTCTTGTCTATCTCAATTCTCTGTCCCATATTGAAAGTCTTTCTTCCCTATTCTTGTGCTGGCCCTTGCTTTCTGATGGGAAGAGGTGTATCCTTCAACTGCTGCCTTGAAGAGACTCTGGGCCTTATTTATGAGAAGTGCTGTATCGCTGCAACAAAGCCACCATCGATGCGTCATATTTACTGTATGATGCATCATGTCGCAAGGAAGGACAGATATGTCAGTATTACTTACGTATCTGTCAGTGCAAAACTGACGCATTGCTGGAGTTGTGTCAGAAGCATGAAGCAACTCCAGCAATGTTCCTTTCACATGGGGCAAGCCCCATGTAAAAGGGTCTGCGTCAGTCTTACGCCAAGATATTGACGCAGTAGCATCCTAGAAGTGGCACACTGAAATCTTATAGATTTCAATGCGCCACTTCTACGAGGCATTTTGCGGGGTAAGGCCCACCCTGCATACATTATACCTGGCGCAGGTATAATGTGGCACAGGGGTTTACACAGTGAAGCATCTGCATAGATGCATCACTTTGTAAATAGGGGGCAATGTGGCGCATTTTTTACGCCGCCAGTGCATCACAAAAAGTGATGCACCGGCGGCCCAAAAGTGTCACAAGGGCCCATAAATAAGGCCCTCTTTTTAAATTTCCATTGAGCACTCCATGAGAGTGTGGAAGAGATTCATGGTGATCCAGAGTCCTGATGACCCACTACATTGTCAAATTAAATCCACCATAAATTTATTTGGTGTGTTTGAGCATTACGTAGACCATGAGTAGGACCCTCGTCCCAAGTATATATAATTGATGATACATGGAATGCAAACATAGAAATATCAACATTGTAATCACTTTCAATATATTTAATATCAATAAAATGAAGTCTCATCCAAAATTGGCTGTTTCATGGTTTTCTTGTCAGGACTTCTTTTCTTATCTTAGGATCAGTATATCTCTTTGCCCTTCGTGAGGAGCAACAGCCAATATGTGTTTCGACATCTGTGACTCGCAGGCCCGGGGCTTTATCAAGGCTAAATGGACAAGCCCACTAATGTACTAGTTGATTGTGGTGTCAGAGGTCTGGAAGTGGCTCCAAGATTTTGATCTCTGTTGCTCATGTTAAAATTGCTGTCTAAGCGCCAAAACGACATCACTGATGTATTTCATAGCAAGTTGGACAGAGGGGAGGACGGTCCGCTGCCCTCTCTGTGATCATCCTCCCATTATGTCTTGGAATACGTGCCGGTAATGCGTAGGGAATTGGTGCTGTAGACTTCATGAAACTAAAGTACCTTTGTGAATTTGGCTCATAAAACATATTTGACTTAACCTGATATAAAAGACCTACTTGCTTTGCCAGAGGGGGCTTGGCGAGGTAATGAGACATTATGTAAAATAATTGGATAACTGCCATAAAGGCAGATTTAGAGTGAGGCATTAGTGCATTGTCAACAAAATATTTTGACCAGCAAAAGTCTGGTATATACAACACAGAAATAAATAGTGAAAAATGTGGTAGCTTTTGATACTTTGTTATTCCTCATTGTTAGCAATGTCAATCTTCCCTTAATTAAGGAATGCAGCCCCAGGTCACTATTTTTTTTTGCCACAATCACTTAGGAGTCCAGCTGGGTTGTGGCAAAAATGGTAATTTGTTTTCAATTTTGACCACAAGTGGGGGCCTAATGGGGTAGGGTATTCCTACCCTGCCCCCTTATATCATTTTTTATTTTAATTTAGGTCAGGGGACTAAAGGCCAGATGTACAAACAAATCGACCTACCTCATGAATATTAATAAGGTAGGGAACAGTTTGCGACCCATTAGGAATCACAGCCATCACAGGGATGGTGACCTGCTGAGGTCTGAAGGCCGCTGGGTCTGTGATTGCTTTATAATAGGACAATTTTTTTTTTTTTTTAATGCAGACCGTTTTCCTTAAAGGAAAACAGGAAGCGTTTAAAAAGAAAAAAATGAAACCTTGTAGTTTAATTTTTTAAGAGAAGGCAGCTACTCTTAAAACATATTATTTACATTCTCAAAGGAGAAGAGGTCACTTCCCCTTTGCAAATGTGTTACCAGTAGTTATAAACCGGTGGTAAAGTATTACTGTTGCGACCGGAATTCGGTCGTAAAACAGTAATACTTACCATACCCATTCCGTATTTGGAATGGATGCCCTAAACATGCCCCTTCTATATAGTGAATCACAAATGTAAAACTACTGAATCGCATTTTGTACATTTGTAAAAGCATTTTTCAGGCTGCAAATGGCCCAATTCTGCGAACGGGGCAGGTTGTGACCAGAAAAATGCTTTGTTCATCTGGTCCAAAGTCCACAAATCCTGTAATGGCTGCCAGCAAAATCTTTCTCCTGTTGCTGGTTGCCAATCAGAGTACTTGCTCCCTTCGGAGTCATCGAGATGGCCCAAGGGAGAAAAAGCTCCCTGGGCCAATCATAACGTTCTATTTTTAAACTGTTGCTTCCCCAAGACTTGAGAGAGACTCCCGTGGACTCCACCATCGAGATATACAAATGCTTTTACATTTAAACCATAATTTATCAAAAACTACTTAACAGGCTTATACCAAATCACAAAAACATACAATCTGCTGACCAAGATCTAGCTTCCTGCCAAATTTGGTGTAATTAAGTTTAAAAAACTATTGTATATCTGGACCGTTGGGTCAGAGGGACTCCCAATTTAAAAAAAAAATTGAGTTCGTATTAGCCCAAGGATCTTTTTTTCCCTAGGACCAACTCGCTGGTGCAAGGGTACCTGCATTGCAAGCAGGATTGTTTAGTGCAGGAAGGGACACCTTTCTGCCCAAAAACAATACCATGAGTAATTTTTCTCTTTCAGATACACAGCACACAAAGAAAGAGGAAGTAACTAGGATAAATAAAGATATTTCTCCTTGTTACGCCTCCCTTGGGATGGAATAGCATTTTGGCGCATTCCCAGGTCTACCAGTAATAGTAAATCTGGGAATGCATCAAACTCCATGGGTGTTGTGTGGGAACACCCAAGCAACGCCCATGGAATGCCTCCCCGGGGTAGAGTAATGCAACCCATTGATTTGCGCTGGGCTGCATTGCGTTACTCCAGACATATCAAGCCACGCAAGTTGGCCTTGAGTGCCTTGACAAATCACATTTAGTAGTTGCGCCGCACATGCACCCCCTTGCAAGGTGCATCTGTGACACAACTACTTGATGAATAGGGCACAGAATCTGCTCCCAGGTGATAAGAGATTTCAAAAATGCTCCTGCCAGTTGGGAGCAGACTTGTGTTCCGTTTCCACTGCCTGCCTTGATGCAGGCAGGGAGACAGAACTGATATTGCTCCACCCGGAGGGAGCAAGCAAGCATAAATAGCTGCTCTCACCGGGCAGGAGCCATGCTGGCTCCCACACCTTGTGGGGAGCCGCTGGGGCTGCAGGGGCCCTGGGGCTGCCCCCACAGCCCTCAATGTGGAGCTTGGAGGGTGCCCTAGGTGAGCTTTAAAAAAAATGCTCAGCCCGTGGGATGGGGTCCCCTGGGCTTAAAAAGGCTGAAGGAGGGAGACCGGGCAGCCCCCTCTCCTTTTTCATTGGCTTTGGCCCATGGGGAAGGAGCTCCCGGGTCCTAATAAGGCTTGGAGAGTGGAGCACATGCCTCCCTTTCCTGTGTAATTGCATCTGTCTACAGGGGATGGGTTCCCCAGGGTAACTAAGGCTCAGCACCCCTCTCCTCTTAATATATATGTTTTGGCCCCGGGGATAGTGTCCCCGGGCCTGAAGGCCAACCCTATGCCATGCTCACCAAAGGCTGTACATGGCGTGGGGTTGGCCACAAGGCCTGGCAGCAGGCTAAGCCCTGTGGCTAACCCCTGATGAGCACAGCCAAAAGTCGTGCACAGCATGGGGTTGGCTGCCTGCGGGGAGTTAGATGCAGGGCGAGGGTGCAGGTCAGGCCCCTCAACCAACCCCATCCTTGACCAAAGGCTGTGTGGGGTCGGTTGCCTCAGGGTGGATGCCTGCGGGAAGTTGGATGCAGGGCCTGGCTGGCAAAATAACATGTGCAGCTTGCGGCTGGCTGCCTCCAGGTGGAACTCGCATCCTCATCATGTACTGCTAATTACCCCACATATTACATCACTCATGACATCTTCTATGACATCGTTGATAATATCAATGCAACATTTGCAATAAAATTAATGATGAGAAAAGGCATGAGTTATAGTTACCTTAGGGTACGAGTTCTAGTTACTTTAGATAACTATATATATATCTATAGCCAATGGGTAGTTATAGCTAGGGAAAAAACGAAGGTTAAACTTTATTTATTCTTTCTTTTCAAACCAAACTTAAAATACATAAACATCACAAATTCTTAAGTTATAGGTATATCTTAATTTTATAATTTACGTACTGCCTTTAAATTATTGTAACGTTATTTATTCTTTATCTACAAATCTTAAAAAACCCAAATTCTAAACTTGTACCTTTACTTTTTAATTGATGCAATATCTTCACATTATTTATAACTCGCGCACATCCATACACAGTGTTTTAAACTAGATAGCCATGCTACATTAACTATAAATCTCCACTCTACCATACCCTTGGCATGTAGGGGAAAGCATGCTAGAGGATGGGGAGGTATCTAAGCCACTGGTGTCATCAAGCTACTCATCCCACTTTTACTAATCAGTGTCCTCTAGGAGACTATACACTTCATCCTCGTCTTCCTCTCAGGGAGGCAGCGCCTGTCAATGGGTGGAAAGTCCAGAGGATGGCAGGGCCTGGACAGCACTGACATCGAAGTTGATTGGCTCCAGAGTGCCACCGGGTTAGTGTCGGAGATTACGATCGCCTCATTGTTGAGTGGTGCCTGGGGTGGTGCCTGGGGGGATGGAGCAGGGGTGGATGGTGGGACCTGTGGTGGTGTCAGTTTGGATCCTGGATCGAGTCCTGAGAGTCCAGGTGGTGTTTAAGATGACCCCCAGGGCCGGACTGGCCGTAGCGGGCACCGGGCAATCCCCCGGTGCGCCGCACGGGTGGGGGCCGGTTTTGGGCCCCTGGGGGCCGATTTTGTTACAGGGCCGTTTTTGCTGCATAGCTGCAAAATCGGCCCTGTAACAAAATCGTCCGAAAACCGGCCGTGGCAAAGAGCTCGACGGCTCCCCCAAGCACCGGGGGGGCCGGCCGAGCACTTTGCCAGGGCCGGTTTTGGTTCCCAGTCCGGCCCTGATGACCCCACCAATGGCAACCCAGCAGGGGCACTTCTTGGCTCTGTGGGGTCCGAAACGGCACCAAAGGGAGTCAGTGGTCCAAAGATAACATACATAGTGTCAGAGAATTCCTTAAATTGGGCAGGTGTCGCACTGGCGCACGCAAAGTTGGCATACCACAGAGCAGGCTCTGAAACCGGCACCGTAGATTGAGTAGGGAAGCAGCGCCTAGAAGCACAAGGTCAAGAGGGTGAAGCCTGGAAAACTTTGACGACTTCTTCCTGTGCTTCTTTCACTTACCCTGTCGGGCTCCTCCTTCCAGAATCCTCGGGATTGTGCTAAAGCTCAAAGGGGGTCCACCTCTCGACGGCCCCAAGTCTGGCATGTGAATACTGTTGGGATAGTCAAGTGAGGGAAGGAAAGGGAAGGGACAGCTGGGAGGGAGATGTGGACAAGGAAAACAATGAAACACAAGGTAAGTGTATGTTCGTATACCTGTAATTCCATAAAGTATCTACCACATTTAAATGAACACTAACTTACATACTTCCTACCTGTAAAGGAAGAAAGGTAAGCTTTGGATGCCAGAAGAGAGTAGGGTGAATGTAAGGTTTCCACATAGGCTAGTAAACAAAAGGAGAACACACGTGAGAACAACACCTAACATTGATAACACACTGTATGTTTTTGCACTGTTCTCTCTTGTACACCTACCTATAAATATCTGTGGTAACACTTGTAGTTTGCAATGTCATGACAGGTGGGACACTCTTACTTCTAACTCTCTCCTGGGATAGAAAGTAAAGAACAACCAGTATAGGACAAAGTAAATTTTGGCTATGTTAATAACAGTCTTAACATTGCCCAACTGATGACTGTCCAGCCTATAGTCAATTGAACCAGGCGGTTTATTCAAATCTGCTCAAAGATTATTTGATAACAAACTTGCTTTGGTTTTCTATGGCCTTTTCTGTTTTGTTGAGTGCGTAGGACCCAACATCCATAAATCAAGTACATCACACTATGGAGCTTCAATGGAGAGATATATTAAACTCCCCCGTTCTAGACCGCTTAACCACAGCTTCGTCCAACGAGAGAGAAATCCCAACAAAGTGAGGCTCTGAAAACACCTCCCCCGCAAGAGACTGCTACTTGCCAGCCTCGGCCAACGGGAGAGTCGAACTCACCACACGGGAGGAGTTCGTAGAAATATCCTAGAACCTTCCCCGCAAGAGACAAAACACCGACGGTCTCAGCCAACGGGGAAGCTATAAATCAGGCATACTATGACAAAGGCTTAATCCCATCCGGGACGCTGGTCGAAGAGAACAAGGAAACCACACTCTTACCGCCTTAGCGCGAACTGAAGAAACGAAGGAGATCACCAGGAAGACTGCTACGGAATAATCTGCAGCGCTTGTGAGTTCCGATTGCCATTTTACCTTGTTCCTTGCGCAATGCCCGAAACACGTACGACGTGCTTCTCGGGGCATGCCGGGATCTGTAGTTTTCATGGGTTTCTGGTTACCGTGCGTGTCAGTCAGCGCTTAACCGGACAATTCAAATCCTGACATACCCGACTTTGACGAGGAGGTTGTGAGGCAAGAAGACAATTGTCCTTGGGAAATGCTCCAGAGATCTTCCACGAGACCAGATATGAAGCAATGCCTTCTTTTGGCACCCCAAAAGGAGCTTCATTTCCCGCTTGCGAATTGGCTTCAGGCGCATTGACTTGCACTTGCCACAGGCCTTGGGGTCATGTCTCGACGACAGGCACCAGAGACAGAAAAAGTTGGGATCAGACACAGACATCTGCTTTGACAATTCCCACAAGGCTTAAACCCTGAAGATTTCACAGAGGCATTTCCGTAGCACACAGGGAGCAAAAGCTCAAAAATGTCGACCAAAAGTTGAAAAAAGTTGGTCAACAAATTACAGCGGTAGCTCTCCAGATCTGCGCTGTTGGAAAATAAAGGAACTGATGTCAGTGCACCAGGGTGGCAACTATATGGACACCCCAATATCACTCCCGACGTGGATGACGCGGACGTGGAACCAAACAAACACACCTACTGGTGTGCAGAGGTACTGCTTAACATTTTCCAGATCCAGTCTGATACCTGAGGAATATTCTAAGATGAGCAATTTGCGGTTAGAAGTCTCTATCAGAATACATTTTTTTTTCATTTTATAAGACAAAGCACTTGTGTAATATGTGTTCTGTTGAGTCTGGTAGATTCCTAAGTGTGAGTATGTCCTCTTACTGGGTAAGGTTTGATAGTTCAAGGGTGAAAAACCAGCTAAAGGTGGTGAACAACTCATATTTGCAAGTTTGTGGCTATTCACAAATCTTTTGCATGTATTTTCCCATCCTACAAATAGTAAACAATCTATTCCTGTTAGGGTAGTGTTCAATTCATGTTCATAGTGTCAAAGGGGAGAAAACAGCTCTTTCAGTGGTGTCAAAGTTAGGGGAAGTGGTTCTTAATAGTAGGTTTTTTTTTCCTGTGCGGAAATAAAGAAAAGGAAAAAGTTAATCAGTGCAAAGCCATTATTTATTACACTCATGCAGAAATGTAGACTTGATACATTTCTACAAGCATAAATATTTATGCATGTGAGTACTTTTGAGAATCTGTGACAGTCGCAGCATCCCAAGAGTACTCCTGGATTTTTTTGAGAATTCCTGGAAAGTCTGAAATATACACAAATCGTAACAACTTTAAAAAAAATTCTTGCATGCCTTCCTTAATTGAGATCACTGTGGTTAACCTGCACTGAGTTTTCCATACACTTTCCAGGTGTGTTTTTTTTTATCAATACGGGGTTTTAAAATACTGATAAATAGTTTATTCAGGTTATTGCAGAGTTTAATATTTTTAGTTGGAAGAAAACAATTTAGAAAGCTGTGTATAATCAAGCCCAATAAGTGGATAAAGGAAAAAAATTGGGAACAACGGGTTAGATCCTTAACTTAATGGGGATAAAGGAAAATTATATTGAGCATGTTTAGATTAAATTTTGAAAAGATCATTGAAGACCCTTTGCCAGTGCAGGGTTTCATCATTGATCTAGTCCTTTACCATAGAGACATATTGTTCAAACAGCACATATTTTCTTATTTCTTATATCCAGGGCCATATGTACGAAGCATTTTTGGGGTCAGAAATGACTGCAACAATGCTTTTACATATGTACAAAGCACAAATGGCGATTCTGTAACACGTTACCGAATCATAATTTGTGTTTGCGATTCAGTTTTGGACAGGCATGTTTAGGGCGTTCTTCCAAATACAGAATTGCAGTGATATGTATGAATGTTTTAGGACCGATTTACGGTTGCAAAACATTCATATTTTATCAACACCTCAAATGGGGTGGTAATCATTGACAAATGGAAAGGAGTCCCCATGGGACCCCTTCCCCTTTGTGAATGTTGAAACAAATATTTTGCTAACTCTTAAAAAATTAAACTTCAAAGTCTCATTTTTTTCATTTTAAACGCATCCCGTTTTCCTTTAAGTAAAGTGAGCTGCATAAAAAAAAATGCTTTATTGAAAAGCAATCTCAGACAGACATGATGCTCTGCTGACGCCAGCAGGTCACAACCCTGTGATCGCTGCTATTTCTAATGGGCCACAAACTGTGACCTACCTCATTAATATTCACGAGGTTGCTCGATTTGTGAATCCATTAGGAATCACTATTTAGGAAATCATTCTTTTATACATTAGGAATTGCAATTTTCTAAATGAGATTCGGTACGAATCTCAATTAGGAAATTGCAATTCCTATTTTTTGTACATATGGCCACCAATGTATAATAGATGGCGGATCTGAATTGAGCCGTAGATTTGTAATCAATTTCTACTTCTGAAAAATTGCACTGTTGATAATTTTCTGGCACCTCATGGAGAAGGGAATGATGCCATAAAGGATGGATTCCAAAAACAAGGTTGACTTTGAAAGGATTCAGACTTCTTGGTGGTTTTTAGACGGAAACCTTAAAAATTCACACAACATTAGAGGCACATAATGACTACAATAAACAGAATTTAGATATTGTAAAAGGAAATCGGTTAAATGATAGCTTAAGCAATACATTAATCAATGTTGCAGTAATGTGCTTGATGCAACTATAAAGTGCTTCAGGGTAAAGATGTATCATGCAGAATCTAAATAATTACACATTGTCACATGCAGGTAAAACATACTTTCCAAGTTGACTCAGTTTCTCTTATCCAAAAAGTGTTTTTAATTTTCGGAGTTCCATGAAGTCAGGCGAGGGAGAGTAAAACTACTTGACCTAGTAAGGATGGCTTTGACTTTGATCTTAAGTGTGATGAGAATAAACTTGAATATTACAGATCTGTTTAATGAGACGCTACTAATGATCAAGAAGTCTGCGCTAGCTTTCTTCAATGATGCAATAGCCCATTGCCCAGGAACTCATTTAAAAAAAAAAAACAAAAAAAATGTATTGCCATCTGTAAGATAATAACATGTTAAATTAGTATCCACAATATATGGTCAATGAAGTGCGCGGTTGTGATGAAACACCACATATCCAAGGCACATTAGAATGCCTTTAAACCCGCATGCCCCCAGTCTCCTCTCCTCCCATCATGTCACAATACTTCTTGGCTCCACCCTCCTCAAATTCTGTGATGTTTCTGGCGACAACCACTCATTGTATAAATCAGGATTTCAAACCCCATACAGTGGTGCATTCCCATGACCAATTCCCCAGATCGAGTGGGTAGACATTGTGTCATCGCCTTGCTATGTCTATCTTAGAATAAGGCCTATATTTAATATGGTTTAAGCGTATATATTATTTTTAGGAGCTAGCAATAGCAGCTTCGGGTGGGGGTGGGTGCGGGACCATGAGCGCAGTTCGCCATTCTTTGTCGGTTAGAGAATTAAGGTCTATCTCCCATGCCTGTCTAATAATAGGAAGGAAACAGAGGTAGTAAGCACATGTGAACACTACAACAGTAATCTCTTATGTCTCCCCATTTACCCTGTTAGTAATTTAGCCCAAATGGGTTAAATTATGGAAGATCTATCAAAACTTTTATTTTAGGGGAAGTATCTGAAAATTTGGTGTCTATGTACGCTTAATTCTGATTGAAGATCTATGAAACAGAAAAGGTTATTGTGGAGTATTACATCTCCTAATTTAGATATCCTGATGTTATCCCAGCCTTTAAATCATGTAAATGCCCAAGCATGCTTCCGGTCTACAACAATGTTGGCACCGGTGTCTGAAAGGGAGATTGGGTGGTATGAGGAATTAAATTAAATTAAGATTTATAACACGCACTAAAACCCGAGGGTGTCTAGGCGCGGAGGAGGGTAATTCTGAGGGTCTACCAGGATTAAGGACCACAGTAGATTCAGATTCTCAAAGGTTTAGCAGTGCCCACTTCTTAGACAAAGATGCCGTGATCACGGCTCGCAAGGGTGGTAGGGTTTCCTGTGAAATTTGTTTAAAAAACTGAACGGGGAACCCATTGCGGCATGGACCTTTACCATATTGGAGTTGGCCCAGCCCGCCACATAGTACGGTGTCTGAGATTCCCTTTTCACCTTCAAGAGGCATCGTAAGGGGAGGGCAAAGAAAAATTAATTTTGTCCATCAGGTGCATGGGGAATAATTCTGTACATAGGGTGCAACCGGCATTCAAATACTCAAGCTATATCTTGCCTTCTATTTACCTTGAGCTAATCTGATGAAGGTATGTGACAAATGTGTCAATCCATGTCTTCTTACTTAGCCAGCATAGTAGTGCGCTAGCTATATTATCCCTGTGGTAAGCCAGGCACTGTTTAGCCATCCAGGTCATTCTGGTTTAACACTATTGTACTCAATATTCAAAAGCAGTTCTGGTGCCAATGTTACAAGATATTCGATTTCTAAGTCTAAAAGGAGGGCCTCTGGTCAAGACACTTCCTCTTGTTGGTGGTTGTTTTGTCCCATGATGTAGCTCATGATGCTACCTTTAATGAATGTCTTGAAAACCTCCTATAATATGAGAGGATTTGTCTGAACCAAGGTTTATCACAAAGTACAATTCAGTCTCCCTTTCAGTCTAGGTACAAAAAACATTTGCTAACCATCATGTGCCAGGTTCTATCCTTGCCTCCATTACCTAGCACTTCAGTGCAAGTTCAACTGGAGAATGATCGAAGAGACCCGAGGTCCGTATGTTTGTATGTCAGACTAATTCTAGATCAGCCTTCAATATCAGGAAGTTATTGATGCAAGAAAGAACCTGTGTCCAACAGAGTAGAAGGGGAATTCTTTTTGAGTTGATGGAAATGGTGCAAGGTATTGGTGAAGCCGTGGATTCGGCAAAGTCTCCTACAATCATGTTACGGCACAGAGTGTGTACACAGTATGTTTAAGAAACTCTGCCCACACACAAATATAAAGTCTACATCTGTTTATAAACAAAACAAATGAATCTCTGAATCATAGAATCAAGCAATCAGGAGATCCCTTGGCACCCAAAGAGCATACATCTGTCCAAAAGAACAAGACACAAATGTATATGTTTGATGGCGTTAATGAACAAGTTACTTAGCTCCGCTAACACTTCATCTGGTAGAGACTTTATATACCTAAAGATTCCTTACCTTAGAAATATCCAGAGGCATCAGAGTGGATCCAGAAACTTTGCAAGTAGTACCTCTGTGCGCCGCTTGGTAGCGTGGTTCGGTTCCACGTCGGCAGTGATGTGAGTAATGCCTATATAGGTGCCACCTGTAGAAAAGTAGGATCTGTCAATTGTTACCCCCACTTTTTGCTGGTGTTGGGATGTTTTTTTGACTGGTCTGGCTGGCATCCTGCTAATCAGGACCCGAGCCACTGTGCTTCCTCCCTAAATTTGACATGGTAAATACTTTGGTACCTCCAAAGTTGGCTACTGGTGTACCCTTGTAAGTCCTCAGTATATGGTACTAAGGAACCCAGGGTATAGGTACACCAAGGGTCTCTCATGGGCTGCAGCATGCATTATGCCACCCATGAGAGACCACTCAAACTTTGACTACAGGCCTTCCATTGCAAGAACCATTTACGACAGATATGTTTCCTTATATCGGAGGTCACTACACTTAAAAATCTATAAGTCACCCCTAAGGCAGGCCTTTCAATCCTGAAGGCAGGTTGCTGGGTTATAAGTGTGAGGGTGCCCCGGCATGAGCAGGATACCCCTACAAACCCTGGAGTCTGTTCTCCAGGCTTTGTAAGTGCTGTCAGCCATTTTGATACAAATAGTGGCTATTCGTCATTACGCGATGGCTAACTATATATTGACTGTGCCGAACCTGTATACGTTTGGTATAAAACATGCTGGAATCATACCCCCAACATAGTTACAGATGTTGGAGGTCTGATTCCATGTACTGGGGGGCTCCCCGGGAAGCGGCCAGTACTCCCAGTAACAGCCTTTCAGGGTCTGCTAGCAAGCTAGTGCTGCTACCGACCACAGACACGACTCTGCCCTCCTGCTGCTGAGCTGAGTGCAAGCAGGGTAATGAAGAACAATAGGTTTCCTGTCGCAAGGATGTGTGACCACCTCCCAGAAAGGACTTAGTGTATTGAGATAGGGTGGAGGGGCTTGCCAGCGCACCAGACTGCTTTGAAGGGCACATTTGGTGCCCTGCTTGCATAATCTAGTTAGAGCAAATTCTGGGAGCCCTTGGCTTACAATCTGGAGTGAAACAAAGGACATGGGAGTATCATCCCCTCTGTCCAGACCCTCCTCTGGGAGGGACCACTGAGTTGTCCTAATTCCTTTCTCAGGGTATAAAAGGGCTTACCTGTGTGTGGGTCCTCCGATTTGTCATGGGACAAGACTCAAGACTGAAACCATGTCACCATTTGACCATCTGGACATCACAGAAAACTCCTGTTGCTCCTTGTCTCACTGTTATGCTAGTCTTCTTCGTCCTCTGTGTCTGTTCTTCATCCAGGATCTTCAACAGACGTAGGCCATCAAGGACAACAGAATTAATCTCTCTTGGAGTGAAGGAGCCCCTCCCCTGCATCAGCAGGCACCGCAACAAAGCTGACCAGTCTGCTACTCCTGACGTCCAACAGACGTCAAAAGGCTCAGCAACTGTAGTGTGAAGATAGTTCTCAATTTACGGAAATGTTTATGATTTTGTAACACCAAGTGCCATAATTTTCAACAATGCAAAGGTAATGATTATATGTATTTGCTTAAATGTATTAGAAATGTCTATGCCTTGAACATGAAGATAATAAAAACAGTTTAAAAAAAAAAAAAGGCTCAGCAACACAGGTGGTACCTCTGCAACTCCCTTGAGGCCTGACCTGTCCTCTCTGCAATTTTAAGGCCAGTATCCCTTGTCAGTAATCCTGGAACCAAACCCTGCAAAAACAACAATTGATAGACAGAATGCAGAACAATGTCATACATTCAACCCAGTACAGAGATTAGGGCCTAAATCCATTGTTTTTTGCTCTCCATGCCATTCCAGTTTGAACCCAGCCATATGTAAATCAGTCTTGACCCTGCGCCCAATGGGAACAGTCCAACCCGAACTGCCAGGCCACGTCCTCCCTGGACTGGTAACAAGCATCCTAGGGCGGGTTTCAGGGTTTCACCCCTCATCAGCCAGGATAGCTTGACTCCAGTGGCATAGAGAGCACGGGAACCACGTCAGGGCATACCCGTCCCACTCGGGGCGACAAATGCAAAAACAACAATTGATGGACAGAATGCAGAGCAATGTCATACATTCACCCCAGTACAGAGATCTGGGCCTAAATCCATCGTTTTTTTGCTCGCCATGCCATTCCAGTGTGAACCCAGCCATATGCAAATCAGTCTTGACCCTGCATCCAATGGGAACAGTCCAGCCCAAACTGCCAGGCAAGGTCGTCCCTGGACTGGAAACAAGCATCCTAGGACCGGTTTCAGGGTTTCACCCCCTCATCAGCCAAGAAAGCTTGACTCCAGTGGCATAGAGAGAACGGGACCCACGTCTGGGCATACCCGTCCCACTCGGTGCGACAAATGCAAAAACAACAATTGATGGACAGAATGCAGAACAATGTCATACATTCACCACATTACAGAGATCTGGGCCTAAATCCATAATTTTTTGCTCCCCATGCCATTCCAATTTGAACCCAGCCATATGCAAATCAGTCTTGACCCTGCACCCAATGGGAACAGTCCAGCCTGAACCACCAGGACAGGTCCTCCCCGGACTGGAAACTTATAGCCACGATTCCTTACCTTAGAATAGATATCCAAACAACACCTCTCCGGAGATGGGTCTGCAACCAGCTTTAGACCTTGAAGTCCTGGCGGATTAAATGGGCAAACTCCCCGTCACAACAGACATCACTGTCCAGGAAGTAGTGTTCGGTGAACTTGTGCAGAAAGGCCAGTGTTGTCACATGACAGATGTCCAGGACAGGAACTCCGCGAGATAACACAACAGTCGCAGTCTTGGCCACGGGAAATGAGAGCGCAATCCCTCTGGGGATGGCTTTTTGGCCAGAACGTAGTACATCTTAATGCAGAGCACAATCCATCATGAGATGATCCTTTTCAGCACAGCCTCTCATTTTTTGACTCGACGAACCAGTTACTGGTAGAGACATAATCTAGCTGCAGATTCTTTCACTTTGAATTTCCCAGGCATCAGAGTAGAGCTGGAAGATTTTTCTTCAAACAATACCCCTGCTGGCTGGTAGGTGTGTGATATTATAGGCGTTGTCTCTGCCACAGTGACGTCTTTGTCAAAAATATAAGTACCGCCTCGACGCGCTGACCTCCGTTACTTTTCACGACTTTCCACGCCAGATGCACGGAGCCACGAAGTGCATTGACAGTGGTGTGTTTAGAACAACTAGGGCCCTGAAAGGAATCAGCCCTGATCTAGAAACCTGTCCACACTATGTGCAGGATGGGTGGGTTGGTAAGGAATCTGTGGCTAGATTATGTCTCTACGAGATAAGGCTTTACCAAAGGTAAGTAACTTGTTCATCTGATAGAAACATCTAGCTGCAGATTCCTTTCCTTTGAATAGATACCCAAGCAATACCATCCCTGGAGGAAGAACTGCGGACAAGTTAGACCAGAAAGTCCTGTAAGACAGAACAGCCAATGATGCCTTGACCATCAAGGCAATAATGTTTGGGAAACGTGTGCAGGGATGCCCACGTTGCTGCCAGACAAATGTCAAGGACTAAAAGTCCATGTTGCAACACTGTGGTAGCAGCCTTAGCTCTGGTGGAATGAGCTCTTAAGCCCTCAGGAGGCTGTTTCTTTGCAAGAGCATAGCAAATCTAGATGCAGAGGATGACCCATCATGAGATAGTCTTCTTCTGCACGACACAACCTTTCTTTGCCCCTACGTACCCCACAAAGAGTTTGTCGTAAACCCGGAATTTTTTTGTACGGCAAAGGTAGAACGACAATGCTCTTTTTGGATCCAGGCGGCGGAGTTGCTCCTCTACTTTAGAGGGATGTGGCGGAGGATTGAAAGTGGGTTAGGCCGCCTAAGCGTAAAGTTAGGAACAGGCTGCTAGACCTGGCGCTGGGTTTCGCTAAGCGCAGAATAGCAATGGAGTGGAAGTCTGCAAGGGGGCCACAGTTTGAAACTTGGAATAGAGATGTCATCACGTGGGCTGGAGCAGAGGGCAGAGTGCTAAGCTGGAAGGAAGCCAAGGGAAGGAGAAAGCGCCCATTGGCTAAGCAGTGGCGGGGGTGCTGGTTGCGTGGGAGAAGCTGGAGGGTTCTAGTAGTGAGGAGGGTGGGCCAGGTCAAAGGCCCCAATCCGGTAGCGCTGAACAAGATACTCCCCCACATTCTCCAGGGATTCCAGGGGTCTAACTCAAGTAGGAGAGGTGCATTGGCTGTTGTTTGTGTGGGGCCTGTTAGCCAGGAGAACGTGGAATAACTGTAGTGGGGGGGGCTCCTCCCGGACCCGCCTGTGGGTTATTCACGCTGTGACTCCCTCTGGGTTCTATGGTTCAAAATCGTCTACACCACTCCTCAGCACAAGTTTTTCTTTTCTTTTTCTTACTATTACATGGTTTAAATTAAGTAATTCAAATAGTAGACACACAAATATGAGTGGAATGCGTATACGTAGGACCGATGTTGGAAGGCCACCCACCTCAACGATATACTATCAATGCAATAGTGGAGGAAGTACTGGAGAATGTAGCCATTACTTGAAGATGTAAGCAATTACTTAGACTGCTGCTAATATTTTACTAGGCATTGAGAAGGGTACTGAACGGGGAGTAAATTTGTTATAATGAATCACTAAATTTGATGGACACTTGTAGTGCCCGAGGATAAAAGTCTGCAACCATTTACGTATAGTTCGAACATCATCGATATGCTGTTTTTCCTCCTTTCCTTTTTTGTATTCTGTGTGATGATTTGTATAAAATGCCAATAAAAATGTATTTTAAAAAAAATTAGGGAGTCAGGTGTGACTTCGGCAGGTTGATAGTGAAGCCCGTGCAGGAGGTTCACTGTAGTCTAGAGGTAGGAGACGACTGCCTGAGGCGAGCCCAACTTCAACAGCCAGTCGTCGAGAGAGGGAAAGACTAACACCCTTAATCTGCTCAGATGAGCTGTGACCACCGCCATCACCTTTGTAAACACCTGAGGGGCAAAGGGGAGCACAGTGAACTGAAAATGCTCATGGACTTCTGTAAACCACAGGTAGCGCCAATGACCAGGCAGGACGGTAATGTAGAAATAAGTGTCCTGCAAATCAAACGATACCATGCAGTCTCCCAGGTCCTGGGCAGAAAAGACCTGAGCTAATGGGAGCATCTTCAACTTTACCTTTTTGAGGAAGTAGTTGAGAGCTGGAAGATCTAGGATAGGATAGGATGAACACCTTTGTATTTTTTCGGGACCAGAAAGTAGCGGGAATAACAACCACAGCCTACTTCTGGTGCCAAAACCCTCTCTATGGCTCCCTTGGCCAAGTGAGTCATGACTTCCTCCTGAAGCAAATTGAGATGATCATCTATCAGCCGGTCTTAAGATGGAGGCATGGAGGGGAGTAGACTTGAAGGGGAGGGAGTAGCCCCTTCGGACTATCTGGAGGACTCACCTGTCTGATGTGATGGTCTGCCAGTGGTGGAGGTGATGGCTGATCCTGCCACCAACTGGCCACCCATGATTTAAAAGAACAAGTTATTTACCTTCGGTAACTCTTTTTCTGGTGGATACAGTATCTACCTGTGGATTCCTCACCTTTTGAATTTACCCCTGCACCAGCATTCCACAGAAACATTTTCTTAGCTCTCCCACATCGACGAGGACATCATAATGGCACACATCCGCTCGCGACTTCGTATGACATCACCAGAGCCATAAGAAGACCTCGTCTGCGTGCTTACATCAGTTCCACCCATTTTTCCGTGCCTTTGAGGCAAATGGGTGAACAGACAACATATCGCAAGTATACACAGTATACAATATATACACAGATATACACAGTATATGAATGAGAGAAAAAAGAACACAAGAAAAAACGAAATCTAAGACATTTCCTAGTGACCAGCACCATAACAATACATATGACAATGAAACACAATAATGTCGTGCTCAAAAATCTTTCTGGTATATCTAAATAGACAATGGGGAAGAGGGTGGGACAGTGAGGAATCTACAGGCAGATAATGTATCCACCAGAAAAAACGTTACCGAAGGTACGTAACTTGTTCTGATGATTACATCTGCGTGTGGGTTCCTCACCTTTTGAATCGAATCCCCAAGCTGTCCCTCTCCCGGAGGAGGGTGTCCACCTACTAATACCAAAAAATCCTGCAGCACAGAACGTGCAAAATGGCCGTTCCTCCTCACCTCTGAATCCAAGCAGTAATGCTTTGCGAAAGTGTGGAGGGAGGCCCAAGTTGCCACCTTACAGATGTCAATCACAGGGCGACCACTAGCCAAAGATGAAGATGAAGACTTAGCTCTTGTAGGATGAGCTCTAATACCTTCAGGCGTCTCCTTCTTGGCCAAGGGGTAGAAGGTCTTGATGCACAAGATGATCCACGTTGAGAGCATTCTCTTGTAAAATGTTTTGCCCTTCATCCTTCCCACATAACCAACGAAGAGCTGATCATCCAGCCTCAAGTCCTTGGTTCTGTCCAGGTATAAGCTGTCCGTCCTTCCAGGGTCCAGGCGGTGAAGTCTCTCCTTCAACTTAGAAGGGTGAGGGGGAGGCTAGAATGTAGGCAAGGTAAAAGACTGCCCCAGATGAAAAGGTGTAACGACCTTAGGCAGGAAAGCAGGTCTGGTCCTAAGAACCATCTTATCTGCATGGATGGTTGTAAGGGGAGGCTTAGAACTAAGAGCCTGAAGCTCACTTACACTCCTGGCAGAGGTAATAGCAATTAGAAAAACAGTTTTGAATGTAAGATGCCTCAGAAAGTAGCGGGAATAACAACCACAGCCTACTTCTGGTGCCAAAACCCTCTCTATGGCTCCCTTGGCCAAGTGAGTCATGACTTCCTCCTGAAGCAAATTGAGATGATCATCTATCAGCCGGTCTTAAGATGGAGGCATGGAGGGGAGTAGACTTGAAGGGGAGGGAGTAGCCCCTTCGGACTATCTGGAGGACTCACCTGTCTGATGTGATGGTCTGCCAGTGGTGGAGGTGATGGCTGATCCTGCCACCAACTGGCCACCCATGATTTAAAAGAACAAGTTATTTACCTTCGGTAACTCTTTTTCTGGTGGATACAGTATCTACCTGTGGATTCCTCACCTTTTGAATTTACCCCTGCACCAGCATTCCACAGAAACATTTTCTTAGCTCTCCCACATCGACGAGGACATCATAATGGCACACATCCGCTCGCGACTTCGTATGACATCACCAGAGCCATAAGAAGACCTCGTCTGCGTGCTTACATCAGTTCCACCCATTTTTTCCGTGCCTTTGAGGCAAATGGGTGAATAGACAACATATCGCAAGTATACACAGTATACAATATATACACAGATATACACAGTATATGAATGAGAGAAAAAAGAACACAAGAAAAAACGAAATCTAAGACATTTCCTAGTGACCAGCACCATAACAATACATATGACAATGAAACACAATAATGTCGTGCTCAAAAATCTTTCTGGTATATCTAAATAGACAATGGGGAAGAGGGTGGGACAGTGAGGAATCTACAGGCAGATAATGTATCCACCAGAAAAAACGTTACCGAAGGTACGTAACTTGTTCTGATGATTACATCTGCGTGTGGGTTCCTCACCTTTTGAATCGAATCCCCAAGCTGTCCCTCTCCCGGAGGAGGGTGTCCACCTACTAATACCAAAAAATCCTGCAGCACAGAACGTGCAAAATGGCCGTTCCTCCTCACCTCTGAATCCAAGCAGTAATGCTTTGCGAAAGTGTGGAGGGAGGCCCAAGTTGCCACCTTACAGATGTCAATCACAGGGCGACCACTAGCCAAAGATGAAGATGAAGACTTAGCTCTTGTAGGATGAGCTCTAATACCTTCAGGCGTCTCCTTCTTGGCCAAGGGGTAGAAGATCTTGATGCACAAGATGATCCACGTTGAGAGCATTCTCTTGTAAAATGTTTTGCCTTTCATCCTTCCCACATAACCAACGAAGAGCTGATCATCCAGCCTCAAGTCCTTGGTTCTGTCCAGGTATAAGCTGTCCGTCCTTCTAGGGTCCAGGCGGTGAAGTCTCTCCTTCAACTTAGAAGGGTGAGGGGGAGGCTAGAATGTAGGCAAGGTAAAAGACTGCCCCAGATGAAAAGGTGTAACGACCTTAGGCAGGAAAGCAGGTCTGGTCCTAAGAACCATCTTATCTGCATGGATGGTTGTAAGGGGAGGCTTAGAACTAAGAGCCTGAAGCTCACTTACACTCCTGGCAGAGGTAATAGCAATTAGAAAAACAGTTTTGAATGTAAGATGCCTCAAAGGACAACTATGAAAAGGTTCGAAAAGAGAACCCTTCTGAAAAGTAAGAACCAAATGTAAGTCCTGCTGAGGCATAATAAAGGGAGAGGGAGAAATCTATTAGCGAGGCGCTTAATGAACCTCATAACTATGGGAGACTTGAACAATGAAGGCTGGTCTGGCAAACAAAGGAAGGCTGATGACTAAGAACATCAGATAAATGAGCCTTCAAGGGATCAATCGAATTCTCTCCACCCACTTAACAAATCTAGCCCATCTGCAGGAATAAACAGATTTGGTGGAGTGTCTTCTGGCCGATAAAATAACATCCACCACATCCGGTGGGAGAGAGAAAGAACTCCGGTTGCCCCATTCAATCCCCAGGCATGAAGGTGCAGGCTCTGGAGGTGGGGGTGTAGAACCTGCCCCTGCGACTGCAAGGACAGGGCCTCTTGCTGCAGGAGCAACAGATGGTCCTCCGAACACCAGCCCTGGTGAGGAGGGTAAGGAGGGGGAAACTCCTGGAAAGCTAGGGCATACCCATTTTCTACAAGATTCAAAACCCACAGATCTGATGTAACAGATTTCCGATTTTGTAGAAAATGTGACACCCGTCCTCCTATGGGACCAACATGCTCCAAGATGAGGGATTTAGAGTTGCTTCCCTATGGAACCAGTAGGGGAACAGGAGAGGAGGAGGACTGCTGCTGGGCATCCCCCCGCTGACAGCCTCTTCCCTTCCCTCTGTATGACTTGTACAGGGGTTTCCGGTTCTGCTGCTGCTGCTGCTGTTGCTGATGGCCTCGAAATGAAGGCGCCTTTCCCAAATCCGCAAAATCTCCTGTAACCACAGCTCCTAGGCTAGGACTGCTGGCCTATGGATCTTGCAGTAGCCCTGCTATCCTTGAAACATTGCAGAGCAGAATACGCTTTTGTCCCAAAAAGCCTGGAACCATCAAAAGGAAGATCAAGCAAAGTGGCTTGCACATCCGGAGAAAACCCTAACCTCTTACCCAGGCATGCCTCCTGGTAGCCACCAAAGAGCCCATCACTCTGGCGACTGAGTCCATTGTATCCATACCCGACTGGATCACCTGATGGGCTGCAGCCTGAGTATCAGTCAACACTTCCAGAAAGTGACTTCAAACATCCTCCGGCAGCTTAGGAGCCACCTCTTTGGCTGTGTCCATCAAAGCGTGGATATATCTTCACAACAAGCATGTGGCTTTTGTAGATTTTAAGGCCATGCTTGCCAAAGAGAACACATTTTTTGCTGCCTTCTTCAACTTTTTGGAATCCCTATCCCCCGGGGTGGAGGGGAAGGAACCTGCCAACTGTTTGGACGAACATGAAGCCTCAACCACTAAGCTCACTGGTGAAGGGTGATAGGTTAAAAAAGCTGCATCCCCAGGAGCCGCCGTATAACATCTTTCTACAGCTCGGGAAACTGCTGGGGCAGACAGGTTTCTGTCACACTTCCAAAATTGGCTCAGTTAACGCCTCATTGAATGGTAGCAAAGGCTCTACCACTGTGTGATGAAACCGGGGTCCCCATGAGTGGGGCGATGGCGGCGGGCAATTGTTCTGTGCCCAGGTCCCCTGTGCAGGTATGGACTAGGCTCTAAGCAGGACATCCTTGAGAGCCTCATTAAATGGAAGGAGAGGTTCAGAGGGTGTAACTCCTGGCTGAATCACATTTGTCTCGACTGCCACTGAGGGCAGTTGAAGGTCAAGGGCCTCAGTCTTCGTTTGCACCACTATAGCGAAAGAAGCTCCTTCCTCCATAGCTGTGGTAGAAGGAGAGACAAAACTAGTGTCTGGTGAGGTATCCAAACTACTGGTATCACCATTTCCTCATACCAGTTGCCCTCAGGCTCATCAATTGGGTTTTTCATAATGATACGGTGACCCCACCCCCCCCAATTGTCTCCCTCTCCAGGCTTATCATAAGAAAAAGGCACTGGCCCCAAATCATAGGGAATGGTACCAGTCGGTGCCAGAGATGGCATCGTACGACACGTATCCAGCTCTGTGTCGGAGTCAGGAACAACAATGGGGTAGGAGCCTCTAAAGGGCATCAGCAGCGCTGAGAATGAGGACACTGGAGCGGACCCCACAGGAGGCCGCAGTCTTGCAGGAGGAGCTGCTCCGGATAAGACTCTGGATCCAAAGGGACCAACTGATGCCGAAGGCCAGCCCACCAGAGTAAATCCCAGTGGGGGCTCCCTCAAAACACATGGGGACCAAACGGGCACCAGAGGAGATGGACCGCCTAAATATGATGTGCGTGGCCTCATAAAACTCCTTGAGGTGGGCTGGGGACGCTCCGGCTCCTGGAAACTCTGGGTTTGCATATGATTGGTTCCTGTCTGGAATGGCTTGGTGGGCAAAAAATGATGGAATAAAGTATGCCCCCAAGTAAATACTAGTGGCTAAGATTAATGCAAACATTCCATCCATAATGTCTTTCTTTCTCTCAGTGTGACACTAAGTGCAACTGGTATGCCCAGGCATGTGTCTGGTGCTCACTCTGTCACACGACTCAGACAGCACTACAACGATGAAGCCCTGTTCCTGTTCAGATGGAACAAGACCTTGCAATTTGGGGTGGACTAAGTGCGATGTGTATACCCACACATGTCCTGTACTCAGTGCACAATAGGACTCAAGCTCCACCCTATTGACAAGGCCCTAAAAGCTCAAAACTGGCCTGAGTGTTGCTTGTGCACCCGTTCAAATGGGACTACACTTGACAGTAAAAACTGGAGTATACCTCTTGGAGCAGGAGTAAGGATGATTTGTATATGGCTAGTTCCTGTCTGAGGTGGCCTGGTGGACAAGATAAGATGGACTGGAATGCTGCCCAAGTAATGAAGCCTGTCTGAGATTGTTAAGCATTCCACACAACTTTTTTTGTTTTCCTCAGTGCAACCCCCTAAGTACGATGGGTATGCCCAGATGTGCATCCCGGTCTCACTCTGTCATAAGCCTCAAACTGTACACTACTGATGATGCACAAAATGTCCAAAACCAGTCTGGTGTTGCTGGTGTTCCTGATCAGCGGGCACCAGGCCTGGCAGTTTGGGTTGGACTGTTCCTATTGGAAAAGGGCCATAAGTGATTGCATATTGCTAGCTCATGTCTGAGGTAGCATGTTGGACAAAACAAAATGGACAGGAATGCGACCTTATCCAGTGGCTGAGAAGAATTCAAACCTGCCATCCATCACTTTTTTAGGTGTCGCATAGGCAGAGATTGCGCTGTCTCTTCAAGACATGCTGTATTAAAGAAATATGCATGAAGCTTCGTCCACTTTCCGCCCATCTCTTTATTTGGCTTCTGTCACCGGCCTTTGCAATAGGTGGATTTTCATCGGTCAATAGGCTTAGTAGTCACTCGTTAGTACTACCTCTTCTCTTCTTTTAACCTCCCATGAGTACACCCCCGTTTACATGTGCTGCTACTCAGTAAGGTTTAATTAGAGCCTCCGAGCACTATTTTCGGAAATGGTTTTCTTCTCCTGCCTGCTGTTGCAGGCAGGACATGCTCTCCCGTTGCAGGCAGGACATGCTCTCCCGCAACACTTATTTATATTTTTATGCACCCAGCATGGTACGCCTGGGCTGGAATAATGGTGGCTGCGCATTTCTTCTAGTATTTACGGCGCCAAACGCGGCCGCATGCCTTTTTTTATGTTAATTTACTTTTGTTACAATGGCAGCATCTGCGCTTTAGCTTTAAAAATCTTAAGCTACAGCACAGGTTCCACGATTGCTTCAAAAGTAAATGAATAGAAAAAGAAATGTGCATTTGTTTTCTCTTTCTTTACTTTTGAAGCAATTGCGTCACCCGTGTTTTAGCTTATGATGTTTAAAGCTAAAGAGCGGATGCCGCCATTGTAACAAAAGTAAATAAATTGAAGAAAAAAAGGGTTTGGCGTACATTTTTTTTCTATTTGTTAACTTTTGTTACAATCACGGCTCCCACACTTTAGCTGTAAACATCTTAAGCTACAGCGCGGGTGCCTCGATTACTTCAAAAGTGAAGAAATAGAAAAAATATATATTTCTTTACTTTTGAAGCAATCGTGGCACCCTCGCTTTAGCTTAAGCTGTTTTAAGCTAAAGCGCGAGTTCCTCGATTGCTTTTGTAATAGCCCTCGCATTACCGAAAGTGTAAGCTATTGACATCGCATTATTATTAGCAATGGCAATAGCTCAAACATTCAGCAATGAGAGACCTGTTGCATTGCAAATGCTTGTGTTATTCCTGCTCGTGCCTTGGATACAATTGGGCTTTGATCTTCATGTTTTGGTTCATGCGAAATCCTGCCTTTGTATTTTTTTTTTTAACTCAGTAGTTTGATGCGAATACTCTTGCTGCACTTGGTTTAAAAAGAAGTTACGCATCAATCAATCAGGGAGATGTAAAGTGCAGCTACTCACCCGTGAGGGTCTCCAGGTGTTGACAGGAGGGGAGAGCTACTGATCTGTTTGGGTGTGGAGGTCCAGTCAAAGAGCCAGGTCTTGAGGTCCTTCCTGAACTGGGTCAATGAGGTGGATTGCCTGAGGTGGAAGGGCAGGGTGTTCTAGGTCTTGGCGGTTAGGTAGGAGAAGGATCTTCCTCTGGTTGTGGTCTTGTGGATCCGTGGGACACAGGCAACGGCGAGCTGGGCGGAGCGGAGTTGTCTGGTGTGTGGAAGGAGAGGCGGTGGTTCAGATATTCTGGTCCTGGGCCGTGGAAAACCCTGTAGGCATGTGTGAGGATCTTGAAGGTGGTTCTCTTGTTGATAGGGAGCCAGTGGAGTTGTTGAAGGTGTTGTGTCATGTGGCTGCGGCGGGGGATGTTGAGAACTAGTCTGGCTGTGGCGTTTTGGACGTTCTGTAGTTTCCCGAACTGTTTCTGGGTGATGCCGGGGTAGAGTGCATTGTCGTAGTCAAGTCTACTGGTGATGAGTGCGTGGGTGACCATTTTTCTGGATTCTGTGGGGAGCCATCTGAATGTCTTTTGTAGCAGGCGGAGCGTGTGGAAACAGGATGAGGATACTGCCTTGACTTGGCGTTTCATTGAGAGCGAGGAGTCCAGTATGATGCCACGGCTGCATACGTGGTTGGTAGGGGTGGGAAGAGTTCCTAGTATGACGGGCCACCAGGAGACATCCCCTGTTGAGAGGGTGGGTGCCAGGATGCATACTTCCGTTTTGTCCAGCTTGAGGCAGCTGTCTTGCATCCAGGTAGCAATTACCTTCATTCTGTTGTGAAAGTTGATTGTGGTGGCTGTGGGTTTGTTGGTGAGAGAGATGATCAGCTGGGTGTTGTTGGCGTAGAAGATGATGTTGAGTCCATGGCTTCTGACGATGGCTGCGAGGGGAGCCATGTAGAAGTTGATGAGGGTGGGGCTCTAGGAGGAGCCCTTGGGCACTTCACAGGTGATCTCTGTAGGTTATGAGAGGAACGGGGGTAGTCTGACTCACTGTGTTTGGACGGTCAGGAAGGAGTGGATCCAGTCCAGTGCCTTGTCGCAGATGCCGGTGTTGTGGAGTCTTGTGATTAGGGTGCAGTGGGAGACGGTATTGAAGGCAGCGGAGGTCCAGTAGGATGAGGGCTGTGGTTTCGCCACGGTCGAGGAGGGAGCGGATGTCATCGGTGGAGGCGAGGAGTGTGGTCTCGGTGCTTTGGTTGCTTTAAAATCCAGATTGGGAGGTGACCAGGACGGGGTTCACTACGATGAACTCAGAGGTGGACGTTGATGGCCTTCTCGATGACCTTGGCTGGGAACGGGAGGAGATAGATGGGTCTGAAGGTCTAGAGGTCAGTTGGGTTGGCGGACGGTTTCTTCAGAAGGGGGTTGATCTCAGAGTGTTGTTCTGGTTGTCGGGGAAGGTGGCAGTTTCGATGGAGCAGTTGATGGTGCGGCGAAGCTGGGGGCGATGGAGGTGGCTGCTCTATGGAAGATATGGTAGGGTCAAGGATCAGATGGGGCTCCTGAGTGGATGCTCTTCATGGTCTTGAGTGTGTAGTCTGTGGTGTGCGGAGACCAGTTGAGCACGATCTGTTGGGGAGCGATGTGGTTGTGTGCGGTGGTGGTGGGTTTAGTGGCGGGGTTTTGGGTGTCGAAGCTGCCGTAGATCTGCTTGATCTTGTGGTGGAAGGTGCTGAATTTGTTGCAGAGGTCTTGGGAGGTTGGGACATCAGTGGTCTCGCTGTTGGGCCTGGCGAACTCCTTGATGATGGCAAAGAGTTCCTAGCTGCTGTGTGCTTTGGCAATTATTTTGTCTTGGAAGGCCGCTTTCTTTGTGGTTTTGAGGAGAAGGTGGTGTGCATTGACGGCAGATTTGAAGGTTGCATAGGCTTCCAGAGTTTTGTTGTTCCTCCATCTCTTCTCGAGTCGTCGGCAGGTGAATATGGAGTTGTGGAGGGCGGGAGTGAACCAGCTGGCTTTCTTGGAGTGTTGCTTGCTTTCTGTCTTCTTGAGGGGTGTCAGAATATTGGTGCAGTTTGAGATCCATCAGTGAAGGTTGTGAACTGCGGTGTTAGCGTCTGTTGGTGTTGGCAGAGTGGTTGTGCCAATGTAGTCGATGAGACCTTCTTCGGTGGCCTTGTTCCCGCTATGATGGGGGGGTTGATAAGGAAAGTGGTGTACGGTGGCTGTGGCAAGGGTGAGATGTACGCAGTGGTGGTTTGTCCAGAGGAGAATAGTGATGTGGTTGTAGGTGATGTTTCTGCTGGTGGAGAAAATGGGTGTGGTCACTAGCTGCTTACGTCTGATGTTGGTGAGGTTCTTCAGTAGGGAGGCAGTGTTCTGATCACTGGGGTGGTCTAGGTTGAAGTTGAGGTCTTCGAGTAGGATGTACTCAGTGGATGCAAGAGGCTGGGGTGAGCTTTGGGCTACAATGGCATAAGTGAAGGGTGGGCAGTGGGGAAACCTGTAGACAAGGCTGCCGCGGAGGGAGGTTTTGGGGTTGGTCTGGATGTAGAAGTGGAGGTGTTCCATGTTTGCCGTTGAGTCGTGTGAGCGCGTGGTAAGTCGTAGGGTGTTCTTGTGAACAATGGTGATGCCTCCTCCTGGTCGGTCGGTGCGGTCCTTGTGGGTGATTTTGTAGCTGTCGGGGATGGCAATGTCCAGTCCAGAACTGGGGTAGGTCCAGGTTTTTGTGAAGAAGGCGATGTCAGGAGAAGCAGCATTGAGGAGGTCCCAGATTCTGTGGACTATTTGTGGCGGGATCGCACGTTTAAGGAGAATGCAGTTTGCCATTTGGGTGCGCTGTTGGTCAACTGGGAGGTGAGAGGAGCTGGCGTGTTGGTGAAGGTGTGGCTGCAGTTCTGGCAGGCAAAGGGTCCATGAGTCACCTTCGGCGATGCTAGGTCGCAGGCGGTGTGGCGTCCTGAGTTGAGGGCAAGGAGGGTGCTTGCTTCGTAGTGGTGGAAGGTCCGAGATCCAGGGTCCCTGGCACTGGGCGCTGTGTGGACAGCACTTTCACCATGCAGCGGCCACCATTAAATAGAGCTGTGGGAGGACTTGACAGCTGGGAGGTGGGAAAACGCGAGAAGGGTCACTGGACGGGGCGGGTCGTGGGGATCGCAGTGGCAGGGGTGCCGAAGGAGCAAAAAATAGGAAAAAAGTAAAGAAAAGCATAAAAGGCAGAAGCAAAATAGCAGATGCAGGAGAAACTTTAAGAGAAACAGAAAAGCAGAAAGAGAGACAGAAGGGCAGTCAAGCAGCAGAGCAGTGATGCTCTACCAATAGGCCGCCTGGGATGAGGCGCAGGTAGGAGCCTGTGGTTGGTGGGCCTCGAACTCCTGACCAGGGGTCAGCAACGGGGACAGCAGCAGCTACCAGATGGAGCTGTGTCGTGAAAGGAGGAAGTCCACCAAAAGGTTGGTGAAGCATGAGCAAGAACTGGTGGCAGAATGCTCGGGCTTTACAAAACCAGTTGTAAAACACCAGCTGACAATTTATGTCACAGGTTCCGTTTTACTTTTCGGACATGACTGCATGTGTGCATCTCGCCGGCTTAGTCAGTAGATACTGGAGAGGAACCTTACCTCGCCAGCCTAACGATTACTTGCAAAGCAAGTTTGAAGGTGTTGACACTCCCGGAGAGCAAAGTTAATTGTGAGCCTTCACCAGCAGCCCATGGCTAGGTGGGAACACGCAGGCTCCAGCAGCCTTGTGATAAACCCAAACCAACTTAAAGATGTTTAAGCTGACCTATTGACTAAGAATACATGACACCCGACAAAGCCAATGAGTTTTCCACTGCATTACCTGTCCACCACCAGAGTTCTCAAGTTCCCCAGATCCATGAGCAGGCCAGCTCATTCAGACTAGGGGAGTCTGAAATTTATTCCTGCATAATTACACAAAATGTGGGTAAACTACACAAAATACAAAAGTCATATAGTGCTATATTTTAGTACAAAATGCATCCTTGCATCAACTTTTTGACAGGTGCATTTCTAGATATAAAAAAATTAAGTCATGCCACAAATGCATTACAAGTGGAAAGCAAAATGTATTAAATGACATCAGTAGAATTTAAAGTCCAACTGGGCCTATCTAAAATAGGTGTTTTCTTTGCTCCCTGGTACGTGTCATGGGGTACATTGGACTGCGAGTACCAGAATGCAAAGCAATGCCCTGACCTAGCTGAGCTACTGGCATGGACCTAGAAAACTAGCAAGCTCTCCTAAGTCTCCGCCAAGCCCCTATCACCCTCACTAGCAACCTTGATTCTCAAAACTGCACGAGACGCTTCTTCAGATACACGTTTTCCGCCAGTTCAAGTACAAGATAGACAGATAATATCTCTCTAGAGCTTCCAACTGCTGCACCACCCCATTCTGCTGTCTATGGAATAGTTGTTCTCTATGTAACACCTTCTATGCCCACATTCCTCCTCACTGCTATTTTTTAAAATATTGTTAAAAAAAGAAATAGGATCCTGAGACTTAGCTTCATTTTCTGCTCTGCCTTTCTTCCTCACTTACTCTTCTCACCAGTCAAGCCTCTCTCTGTCCCTCCTGTGCGGTCCTCTCTCTTTGCCGGTGCTGCCAGCTGTCTTTCCTCGCCCCTCTCTACTGCATCCCATGACTGAGGGAGGGGATTCACTGCCAGAGACGTCTTACTACAGCTTCAGACATGCACCGACTGTCTACCTGAGCTCTTTCCGCTCCTGGCTCTCTCACACCCTCCCCCGCTCGTTCCGAAGCTGCCTCAATCGGTCTGTAGTCGCCGCTCCCCCCCAAACACCAGGGATCAGCTTGCTGTAGAACTGTGTGTCACAGAGATCTCACTACAGCCAGTGCTTTAAATGGACAAAAGGAGGGATAGACTGGGGGTGGAGCGTGGTGCGGGCATAAGGACGGTGCTAAAGGTGAAGCAAGGGGCGGGGCTACGTTTTTGATCTTTCCAAGGTTTTTATGCAAGAAATCTGAATGCATTGTTAGAATATCGGCTGTATCTGTCCATTAGCGTTTTACACTAATAACCATTTATATAGCACTTACTAATAAGTTTTATTACTACCCAAAGTAACCCTTTTTAGCAACCTTAAAAAATGAAAAGATTGGGGGAAAAAACAGCAATGTTCTATATGTATGCCTTGTTGTTGCATGCAGGTCCTTGCTGTAGCGGTATAATTCACTAAGATATATGCCAAGGATGTTAACCTGTGACCTGCAGGGAAGACAAGGATCTATACAGCAAAAACAGTATCCATCTGAGCTATCTACGTTAAAAAGAACATATCTCTGATCTACATGTGGCATGCTATGCTTTCCAGCAGGCACAATGATCCTCTATAAAATTTTATGGTGAGTTGAACCTTAGATTAGAATGCACAAAGATCTGTCAAGCAAGCGCATTAACCACCAGAGTTATCCACTTTATTGCTAGTTATGGTGCCCCAATCTTACTTTAAGAGAAAGGCACCGGCTTCTTGTTTCATACGATTAGTAAATGCTTAGCTGCAAAAAAGCGAGCCATTCATCAGACACTCTTTTCATTCTTGGCACTAGTGGGTGTTTCTGTCTAAAATGGAACCCAGAGTTGCTTTCCAAGGGACATACTTTGTGTAACTTCAGTAAGCAGCATATTCTCTCTTGCTGCCTCTGGATACGAAATGTTGACACAGAGACACTGGTGAAGTTGCTGCTGGTGGCTCAACCTTTCAACATTCCATTTTATGTGACTGAAAAGGAGTGGTGGACAGAATAAACAGGTTGCACATGTGATTTTAGATGAATGAAGGTATCTAACTGGATTCTCTGAATGCACTCAGTGTAATTAAAATATATACCCATAAATGTAACATAGCACACACGTTGAAAAACCGTCTCTGTAGGATAATTTGAATTTCTTACTTTGCAGTATTTATTGCAATCTCACGTATGTTAATTTAGAAAATAACATATATGCCTCATATACTTAATATAGTAAATGTCAAATGTATTCTTGCATTTTTAACTGTCGATCAAATAAATAAAAATAAAAAGCAAAGACATTCACATCACGTAAGAAATGGCAAGAGGGTCTGTCTGAATCGAAATACGGCTAGTGACATGAAGTCCCAGTCAGGAGATGAGACTTATTACACATAAAATATATTTCCTGTGCTTATACTCAAATAACTTGTACCAATGACCATCTGGGGGCGCAAAATAGATGAAGCTTTTCAGTTTTCCTGCTTTTGCCGTCTGATCACAGTATGCAATAAATTGCAACCATGAGTGCGAGTTACATGCACTTACCTAGTCATGCATTACATATATTGGTTTTTGATTAACTTACAGCCGTATACTTCCTTGTGGCATGTAAGCCCAGATGGTTTAGAACTGGCTGCAAACATCTCTGTTCAAAGAGCATATCACATTTTTCACAGGGATTAGTGAGTTTGGTACCCAGATCCCATTATATTTACACATGCAAATAGTCAATTTAGTTGTGAAGTACAAGTTACTTACCTTCGGTAATGATGTATCTGGTAGAGATGATTCTAGCCGCAGATTCCTTCACTTAGAATTATCCCCAGGCGTGAGACTGGATCCGGAAACTTTTTTGCCACAGCATCCCTGCGCGCCGGGGGCGGGGCGACATCATGCGACTCCGCCCAGGTGTTGTCCACATACGTGACGTCAGCGAGGTCACATAAGACCCGCCCCGGCGCGCCTACGTCAGTTTTCTTCGGAGAACTTTTCCGCACCACAACGCAGAACCACCAGATAAAAAAACGTGGAAGCATGGGAACAGTGTGCGAAAAGCAGAAAACAATTGGAAAGAAACGGTGACTAACACCGCCACCAGAGTAGTGCCAACACCGCAGAACCCAAGGGAAGGGAAAGAAGAAGAAGAAACCTGCGCAGTCACCCTGCCAGCACAAAGACAACCTCCTATCCCTGTGCCCCGCAGGCAAAGAACATGCGTAAAAGTCATTGCACACGTAGTAAACCCCCCCCACCCCATCCTGAGCAAGGCATGGGACCAGTCCCAAGACAGACAGGGACAACAAACCTCCAAGCCACCCCAACCTAGAGGGCAACCACCCACAAGGGACAAGGGCAAGACAAGGCCAGATGACCCTTAATCAGAGGATAGCAATGGAAGGAAGGGAGGGGAGGGAGGACAGGGATAGAAAGTAATCCCCCCCAAACCTGGAGTAGCCAGAGCAGCAGGGCACCAGAGCACCGGAACCCCATGCTCCAAAGGACCAAAGGAGGAATGAACTACCCCAGACGGAGCCACTCATCAAGAATAAGGAAGGCACTCACAGGAGACACAGCCCCCCACCGGGAGGCGAGTACCGAAGACCAACCCAAGGGTCCTCGCAGAATAGGGGAGGAAGGGCGGGTCGCGAAGGAATCTGCAGCTAGAATCGTCTCTACCAGATACATCGTTACCGAAGGTAAGTAACTCGTACATCTGATAGAGACCACTAGCCGCAGATTACTTCACGTAGAATAGATACCCTAGCCATACCCCCTGGGAAGGAGGGTCTGCGAAAGGACCCCACCAGCCAATGCAGAACAGAGGTCCCCACAGGTGTCCAGATCTGTGGACCAGGTAGAACCTCGCCCCTGCTAGGCCAAGGGAACCCCCACAAGCAGAACCCCTCCGACCCCAAGGGGATGTAGGAGGGAAAGAAGGCTGAAGAGGCTCGTCCACTCACAGCAGAAGAACCAAGGGCAAGGACGGAGAGCCGAAGCACCCCACTACCCCACAAGACAACATAGCTTCCACCCAATGCCAAGACAGGAAAAGCGGAAGAAGAAGAAGAAGCCTAGAGGGCCCAAGGAAACAAGGGAAAAGAAGGCAAACCCACTGCAGATGGAGAGCAGTCTGCCAGCCAGAACAGCGCCGGCAGTCAAAGCCGCCAGAAGCAAGAAGAACAGCCCGAGGCCCCAGGAAGACCGAGTAGGCGACGCCTGGCAAGGGAGAACACAGGATCATTCCAGACCTCAGGACAGGAGCATGGAGAGGAGGAGATGCCTGGGCACACCACTACGAGTGGCCGTGCACAGAACCTCAGGAAGCAAAAGCAACCTACCTAAACGCCATGGAGAGCAGGCACCCGAAGGCGACCAGAACCCTCAAGCAAAGATCAAGCTATATGACAGCTAACACTAACCCACATAGGGTACGTTAAGTCCCAAGATATGGAAACCCTCTTTGGAAGAACTTACGCAGCAGAGGAAAAACAAAAGAGCCAAGGGGAAAAAAACACCCCCGCTGAAGGCGTGATAAGCAGCCCAAGCAAAGCAGAAGGCCCAATCTCAGGGCCAAGTCCGCACAACAACTCCTGCAGAACCCACACACAATCAACACAAGGGCCGTCCAGCAGCCAACAATGCCAAAGTCCCAAGAAAGGACGTAAACGGCCAGAAAACACACTCCACAGCCAGAACAACTGGCTTCAGAAAGCCCAGAATCAACCCAACTCAGAAGTCACTGAGGAGGGGACGGAGGAGAAGGAGGATAAGGAGGATAAGGAGGAGGAGGAGGATAAGGCGGAGGAGGACGGAGCCCCGCCAAGAGCCTTTGGATGGCGGAGTCGGCCGGGGCATGGAACAGGTTGCCATCAAACGGAAGGTCGATGAGTCGCTCCCAAATATTCTCAGGGAATACTCCATCCCGAAGCCAAGCATGGCAACGGAGAGCGACTGAGGAAGCCATGGCCCGGCCCAGCACCTCTGAGATGTCCAGAGTGGAGCGGAGAATAAATGCCGCAAGCTCCCGGCCATCCAATGCATGAAGCCGTAAGTCCACCTGACCAGACTCCTGGGACGCTGCAGATCCCAGAGACTCAGCCGAGTCCCACAAACAGGAGGAGGCCCTAGCCAGCACACACAAGGTGTTAAGGGCCCGCAGGGCCGTGCTGGTCGAGGGGAACATGTTGCGCCCCCAAGAGTCCAGCCAGCGGGCCTCTCGGGACGGCGGAGTCAACAGTGGCGGCAGGGAGGGAAAAGCAGTCCGCAAAAGGGGGCTGGCGGCTGAGGGGTGAAAGGAAAGAAACACTGGGTCACGCGGCGCAGGGAGGTGCCGGTGCAGAAGATGCAGAGGCACCGGGTCCCCTGAGGCAGGACGCCTCCAAGCCCCCGTCAAGGAAGAAAGGAGCAAACCTTCAAAGGGAAGTAAGACTTCCCTCCCACCAGAGCCCTGGTGGAGGACCTCCAATAGATGGTCCGCCGGAAAGTGAGCCACCGGGTCACCCATGCGCAGGATGCCCACAGCCGTGGACACCGCATGAGCGAAGGCCGCACCCGCCTCCGTAGGGCCCTCTTCTCCTCCGTGGGTGACGGCTGCAAACTAAGGCGGCCGTCCCTGATGCCAAGCGGGACAGGTAAGGGCCAGACCTGGAAGTCAGAAGGGGAATGAGGGACCTGCCGCTCTTCCGACGAACACCTCTGCCTCAGGAAGAGCGGGGAGCCACCCTTCGATTCCGGTGAGAAAGACACCACACGGTGACCAGTCTCCGGGGAGGATGACACCAATGTACAGCCGGCCTCTGGAGAAGGAGTGTCCAAAGACGAATCCGCGGCACGACTCCTGCGCGGAACCGTAGAGTCCGCTGCTTGAGGCAGGACGTCAGCACCATCCAGCGTCACCGGACAAGGTACCTCCAAGTCACCCCGCACCGGAGACCGGAGCGGAGACCGGAGTAGAGCTGGAGCCGTACCGGCTCTGGGGTGGCGCCGGAATGACGCCAACCCGGCCCCCGCCAAGGCAGCCCCCTGCTTGGGGGAATGAGACAGGCCTGGGGAGTGGCACGAAGCCCTCCGCCAGCCGCGGCCCAGAATGAGGCGAAGATTGCTCGGCAACCCATGTGATGGCGCCGGGGACGATGCAACCTCTGACTCGACCTCCGACGAGGCAGCCGCCTGTGGGGAGGGACGAGAGGAGCCCGGAGAGGGTCGAGGGGTCCTCCCTCAGCCTCGAACCGGAGCGGGACGAGGAAGGTCCACCGACCCCTGTGGCTCCGCACGGTCCAGCTGCTGCCAGCGTCGTAGCGACGTCACCTCGGCCTTAGACAGGACCACCTTGTCAAAGGACCGAGAGGGGCTCGGGGATGCGATCCGGCGCGACTTCGGCTTCAACTGTTGTCACGCCGCACAATCTGTGGTGCTGTGATCCTCCCCCAAACACCACATACAAATGAGGTGAGGGTCCATCGCCGACATAAGACGGCCACAAAACGTGCAAGTTTTGAAGCCCAAAGGCATTCGCACACTGTTCCATCAAAAGGAAATCAAAGAAAAAAAGCGCCCTAACAGGCCCGTAGCAAGGATCGGATCTGCGTTGCATGCGGAAAAGGAAAACAACTGATGTAGGTGCGCCGGGGCGGGTCTTGTGTGACCTCGCTGACATCACGTACGAAGACGATGCCTGGGTGGAGTCACTTGATGTCGCCCCGCCCCCGGCACACAGGGATGCTGTGGCAAAAAAGTTTCCGGATCCAGTCTCACGCCTGGGAATAATTCTACGTGAAGGAATCTGCAGCTAGTAGTCTCTATCAGATACGATGGTTAGAGATAGTGAAAGTAAGCACATACTTTTTGTTCTGTCCAGGCATATTGTTAATACCCACCACAGGCAACAGTAACTGGAAACAATGCTTGTATGTGTTTTGTAGATGCACAATAGTAAGTATTTGACTTTTACTTAGTGCTCAACATCTTGTCTTGTGATAGATGTACTGGCGAACTTGTTAAAAAGTCTAATGGCAGCAATTTACATATAGCGATTTCTGCTACAGAAGCGTCATTGTAGCACTGTGTTACCCTGAACAATGCCTCTCACACCCTTGCCCATTAGGTTTTACAGCCTCCTGTCTGCGCCCACTGTGGAAGAACAAAGGATAAACTAACCTCCCTACAGACACACCTCTGCACTGATGACTTCCAGAATAGTACATGCAGATCACTGTGTAATGGTGACAAGAGCAGCTGTTCTCTTGTATAGCCCAGCCCAGGCTTCCACTGTGACTAAGAGTTGAAGGTGCTGCCGAGGTACGAGGTGATTGATGAACGGAGCGCCACCTGCATCAAAGCAAGGCCCTCCTGAGTACCGGTACTCTCTTTATTCAAGTAAAAGTGCTGGTACTCGATGCGAGAAAATGAAAAAGTACAGGTGAGTACCGGCCCATTTAAACACTGGGCCAGAGCCATTACCTTGTCAGCCCTCCCCGTCCCAGTCCTAACTTCATGAGCATAGCTCCTCCCACCAGAAACTCCCGAGCAACTAAAAACCCATCCATTCCCTCCAGGCCACACCCTGAGGCATATAACCATGTGACCCACCAATCCACATACTGTTTGTTTTTTCTGCGTAATGACTTCCAGGCAACTTTGTCGTGGGGGCTGCTGGACCTGTGCCTCCTTTCGGGTAAGTGTGAAACGGTCTGCTTGGCGGCCGTTTCAATCCCGTAAGGTACCTGTCATTACATGTACGTTTGAGTCCCTGCTTTAGCAGGACCGTGGGGTTGGGGGGTCCGGACTCCCTGCTGCTGCTTCGCCTCATCCGGGTTTGTTCCCTGCTCTAGCGGGAACACCCGGGGAGGGAGGGGAGGTGTGTTGGGCGTGGCTGGCTTCTCTGCGCGCCAAAGGCGTGGTGGTTTGGCTCCTCCTTGGAGTGTGTTTGAGGGGCTCGGTGCTTGTCTCGTTTCGAGTCCGTGTTTCCCTCTTTGTTTTATTTCCTGCTGTTTCTGCATTGATAGGAGTCTGTGCCTCGTGACACAAGCCCGGGGCCGGTGCTTTGAAAAGACGGGGCACTGTATACCAAGGCTGCGTAGCCTTGGTTTCACCCCAGACTTCTATAACCTGCCACAAATCGCTCCATGTCCCTTTAAAGGGCATTGCGTTTATTTGCTGCAGTGTTTGCCCGATCATAGTGAGGGCTGTCTTTACTTTCAAATGAGCGTTTCCGTTTGTCAATACGAGGGGGGGCACCCTGGTGGGGGTTTCCCAGTCATTTGAGTCCTTTTTCTCTGACATGTACTTCCTGGACAATGTGTCACTGTGGCCTTGTGGTTATGGTCTCTGACTCTCGCTCCAAAGGATTTGTGTTCAAATCCTAGTGTTTCAATTGTTGTGGTTTCTGAGCTACAATTATTATAAATGTTATATGGCAGTGATCTGCATAGGCTAGTTCCTGTGGCTTCTGGGCTCCTTCGGGTTGGGGCCTTTTTGGTCATTTCTTTTTTGTTTGTGTCCCAGGTGGGCCGGCCTACTGTCCTGTTGGGGTTTGGCGTTCCCTGAATGGCCCTTATGGATCTTGCATTGCTTGGTCTGGGGTAATTTGTTGGGCGCTGGTTTCTCTGTTCTTTTCGCATCATGGAGAAGAGTGGTTTGGGCGTGTGTGGGCTCCGCTGTATGGTGGAGGTGGTGGTAGCTGGGTCTTCCGCTGCTCCTTACCTAGTACATGTGCAGGATGCCACTGCTGACATAGATCCGGTCTTAGTTTCGGATGAGACCAGGGGGCAGACCTTCGCGGTGTTTTGCTATGTGTGCGGGACAATTTAGGGTTCCCTGGGCCTTTGGTGGGTGGAAAGTCTGTAGACTTTTTCACCAATCACCTGTTGATGGGGCTTGTAGGCCTCCCTATTCCTAAACTCTGTAAGTAATGTGCTAGAGGGGGAGTGGAAGAATGTTGTCAAACATGCCTTTCCCCGGTTTCTGGTGGAGGGGTATCCTTTAAAGTGGTTCGCTGAGGTATCCTGGCTGTGGTGATGGTGGATCCCTGCTGGCCGGTGTGGCATCTCGGAGCCTGGTGGTGTCCGTGGATGCATTTCCTTCTTATCCTGTGGTCATACGGGTTGAAGGTGCCTTGAAGCAGGCTTTTGCTGCCTCTGGTCTTGCAGTTCGGTCTGCGACTTGCCCCAGGTTTCGGGTTTGGTCGCTTCTGTAAAACTGTCAGGGTATTTCTGTGCGGTTCTTGCTGGATGTGGTTCCCTCAGACTCTTTTTCCGTGTTGGGACTGCGGTTGCGTTTCCTGGCGGATTTGTCCTTCGATTCCCTTAGTACATCGGTGGCAGTGACTAGGACCTTTGTGGCAGCTCGGTGGCAGTTGTGCCTTTAGCCTTGGATGTCGGTGCCGCTCAGACGGCTGCCGTGATGGCGCTTCCCTTCGCGGACTCTATACTATTTGGTTATCCGATGGAGGCCTTGATTGGTATGACGGCTGAGGACAATGATTTGTTGGCTCCTTTCCGATTTCTCGGTATGGGACGTTTGCGGGTTGTAAGCAGGCTTTTGGTCGGCGTTTCATTCTAGGTTGGGGGCCCAGCTCTTTCGTGGTATGGAACGGGGCCGGGGTGTCCCTTCCTTCCACATGTCCCGGGGTCGACGGGGTGCTTTCTCTTCTTCTAGTCCCTCCTTGTCGGGCTGGGCTACTGGATGTGTTCTGTGCTGCCTCTGTTCCCAGACGACGTGTCGGGCTCTATTGCATAGAGTTCGGGACTTAGTTTACGATGGGGCTGTGTTGTGGGTGCCTGAGAGTCAGCAGGGTGGGGGGGGGTTTACTCGATCCGGTTTCTGTTCTGGAAACCGTATGGGGACTACCATCCTGTCCTGGTTATGAAGGCTGTACGCATGTGTCTCCCTCATTGGTCCTTCATACTGGTGTCTCTTCAGTTGTTTCTTCCCTCCCTGTCGGTGGGGTGGGGGGTTCCTGGCTTCTCTGGTTCTCCGGGACGCCTGCTTTCATATGTCGGTACACGCGGCTTCACGGTGGTTCCTATTTTTCGATGTGGGAGTTGTTCATTACCGGTTCTAGGTATTGCCTTTTGGACTGTCTGCATCGCCTAGGGTGTATGCTGTAGTTAGCGCCCTTGGTGGTTTTGTTGTATGCTCAGGGGATCCAGGTGTTCTCTTCCTTGAATGGTTGGTTGATTTTGCCTCTTCTTTCCTTCCGGCTCAGGCCCTTTCACTGGGTGTTTGCTGGCTCCTTTGTCAGTTTGGGGGGATTCTAAACTTGGAGAATTCCATTCTTTGCCCCGCTCAGGAACTACTGTTCATTGGGGGGTTTTCAACGCCGCGGTGGGAGAAGTATTTGTCGGTGCCCCGTGGACTGGCTCTGTTGCGCGAACTGAGGTGGTTGTTGGGGGCCCAGTATTCCACTGCTCGCCGGCGGCTCCGTGTTCAGGGGCTGTTGTCTGCTGCTGTGGTGATTGTTTCTTGGGCCCGTTTGCACTTGTTCCCCCTGGCGTATCATGCCCTGGGGCTTTGGGATCTGGCATCTCTGGATTGTGAGCTGTTGTTTCCAGGGGGTGTGGCCATTGGCCAGGGGTTGTCCTGATGGCTGGTGGTTCTGGGCCGCTTGCAGGGCTCGCCCATTGGGTTCTGGGCGCGGTTGGTCCTGAGACTGTCTTAGAATTGAAGGAAGTTGAAGGCGGTTCAGTTGGCCTTGACTCTTTTCTGCCTTGGGTCCTCCAGAGGTTCCTGATGGTGCGGTTGGACTGTGCAGTGGTGGTGTGTTATGTCATCCGCCGTTGGAGTGCGTGGATGGCTTCCCTTGGCTTGTTGGCTCCGCAGTTCTGCCGGTGGGCTGAATCTTACTTGTTGTCCCTTAGGGCTTTACGTCTGCCGGGGGTTTTGTTCTCGGTGGCGGCTCGCCTGTGCTGGGTGTTTCCCTCCCTGTCAGAGTTGTGCCTGATGCATGTGGTGGTTGATGGCCTGATGGCCTGGTTTGGGGTCCCGGAGGTGGACCTATTTGCGTCTCCGGGGATTGCCTTGGGGTAAGGTTTGTTCTCTGGTTCGGTCAGACGCTGTCTGGAGGGTGGGTGCCCTGTCCTTCCAGTGGGAGGGGGCCTGCTGTGTGCTTTTCCCCCCGTTTGCTCTGATTCCACAGGTCCTACTGCAGGTCGGGCTTCGTTTGTCCTGGTGGCTCCGATTTGGTCTGGGAGGCCTTGGTTCCCTCGGTTGTTGAGGTTGGCAGTGGGGCCTTGCTGGAGATTGCCGGTGGTCCCTTGTTATTTCCCCCTCTGTCTCAGGGGTGTCTGGTCCGCCTGCAGCTTGCAGGGTGGCTGTGGTATGGCTGAACCTCGTGGCTTTGGGGTGTTCTCCTTCTGTGGCTGAGTTTCTTCAGCGGTCCGGGCGCCCTTCAACTCTCATGTCCCTTGCCAGACATTGGGTTTCTTTACTGGTTTGCTGTATGACACGGGGTGGGTCTGCGCTGGATTACGATGCGGGTCTTGGATTTTTGGGAGGTTGGCTTCGCCTTGGTTGGGCTGTGTCCTTCCTGAGAGCTCTGTGGGCGGCTGTGTGGGACTTTCGGGGTTCGGATTTTGAGCCGGTGGGGTCCCCTTGGTGTCCCGGTGGTTGTGGAGTTGTTTCCTCCTGAGTCCGGTCTTTCGTTCCATTGCTCCTTGTTGGGTTCTCCTTTGGTTTGAGGGCCTTGCGGGGGGCTCGTTTTGGGCCTCTGTATGAGGTGTCTTTGCGGTTTTTGATGTTCAGGGTGCTTCCTGGTCGCTCTTACCTCGGCTCGCAGGTTCGGGGAGTTGGGCTCCTTGCTTTGTTCTGTGCCCTTTTTGCTTTTTTTTCCTGATCAGGTTGTTCTGCGGCCTGGTCCTTCCATTGTTCCCAGGGTTCCTTCCTTGTTTCGCTATTCGGAGGTTCTGTTTTTGCCTGTTTTCTGTCCTGATCCTCTTTCTAGGGTTTAGGTGCGGCTGCTCTGTTTGGCCGTTATGCGGGCTCCGGAGGTGTGCTTCCTTCATACTGTGCCTTTTCGTAGGGTGGATTCCCTTTTTGTGTCCTTTGGGCTGGCTGGTCAAGGTCTAATGCCTTCTGGGGCTGCTCTTATTCAGTGGCTGAGTTGGCTGTGGGGCCTGCGTATGAGCTTCTGTTGTTTTGGCGCTGGGTCGGTTCAAGGTAGATGGACTCGGGGGTGGCTGCGTCCTGGGCTTGGTTCCGGGGGGCTTCCATGGCCGTATTCTGCATGGATGCTGTTTGGTGTTCTCCTCACACTTTTCTGTCCCATAATCGTTGGGTGATGAGTGGGACTGTGTCTCCTGGGTTTGGGATCGTGATGCTGTGTTCTGCTCAGGTTGTGTGACTTTCTGCTTGTGCTGGTTAAGTCTGATTTTGCTACTGAGTGAAGCAGATTTTTGCTTTGGGATCTGCTCATGTAGTTAGGACTGGGACGGGGAGGGCTGACGAGGAGGTAATGTCCGGTTACTTACCGGTAATATTCATTACTCGGAGTCGTAGCCCTCCCCGTCCCAGTCCAGGTTCCCATCCCTCCCTCCCTGTTCGGCTTCTTGTTCTTGGTACAGGATGTGTATTACAGGATGT